>NC_138858.1:49554940-50258250 GCF_965183815.1 Platalea leucorodia
CCTGCAGATAACATCAGTTCAGCAGCAATGGGGTCCCATTTGTTTTCTCTCTGCCTCTTGCTGTCTCATTTGGGGAGCAGGTGAATATCAGCTGGCTCAATCTGCTCGACCTCCAGGGCTGGTCTTCTGGGAGGCACAGCTCGTGGGGCTGAGCAGCAATGCACTTGTTTGCCTTGCTGATTCAGGCAAGCTTAGCCCAAAGGGTATTGCTTCTCACCTACATTTTAGCTCCAAGCTCTGGAGAGCTGTGGGAAAATAATTGCACACACATCTACAGACCTTTCAGGGGAGTCCCACTGATACACATTATTCATGCTTGCAAATGTTTGCTGAGCGTTTGTTAGGGCTAGGGCCATAAACACTATATCCTTCAATGGTGGCTGCCAAGGCAGTGAGAAATACTTAATGGGTGGTTTTCCCTGGCTTTTGAGTTTTAATAGACGTCACATAATGTGACAGTGTGCATCATTATGTGGACTTCCCCTGGTACTGTGTGGGTGGTTATGATGGCCACATCTATAAAGATCCTTGCATGCTACCCTTGCTCTTTCCAGCTTGAGGATAACACGGAAAGTCAGAATGGAGGACTATGGTAGGAATCCAAGTTGCAACATGTGTGTTATTGGCAGTGACAATTATTCTGTTCTCCAGCTGGATTTGTGCATGTTTGGGATGGCATGTTGTACGGCAGGGGTTGCCCTCATGACGAGAGGGTAGCGAATCTTCAAAGCAATGTGTGCAGAACAGAACGTCCCAGCCTCACAGCAAATCTAGCCTGGTGCTACATTGCCCAGCATAGGCAACAGGAATGAGTGCAGAGGGGTAGGTGGCCAGACTTCTTATCTGCAGTGTTGATTACACATGCATGGGCATGTGTGATGAATGGCATCGGACTGGTGTCCGTTATTCCGCGGGGAGGGAACAGATGGTCAGTGGGGACCCTGGAGCAGGTGAGCATATTCCCCCCCATGCTAAGTCCACTGGGTGCTGCAAAGATGTGTTACTTGCCATCAAAAGTCACTGTGCATTTTAACACTGGTAGGTTCTCTCTTTAAATGTCTGGAAGCCAGAGTCTGGTCTGGGGCCAGAGCAAACCAGCCCTGAGGGCACAATGCTGCCTACCAGCTTGGTACCCCCAGGACCACAGAGGACACAGGGTGAGGGCTGGCACAGGACAGCACCGGTCCCGTGGCTGCCCACCAGGCCGCTGCCACGCTGTTGCAGTGCCTGCTTGTAAACTGCGAACTTAAGTCAAGCGCTTCTGATGATTGTGTGGTACGGTATCCTGTGCTTTGAACACCCACTGTCAGTAATACTTTGTCAGTGACTCCAGAGGAGCTCCGGTGACTCAGTTTCAGTGGAAATTAGCTAACTAACTGTTGTAACTATGATAAGCATCACTATATGTGAAGTCTCTGCTTGGACTTGCCACAGGTAGAACTACCCACGTCTGTTCCATCATGGATAAGGAAAAAAAACCCTCAAAGAGAAAACACAGTGAACAGTACTCAGCATGTAAAAACCAAATGCCAGTTATAACATATGCACAGCTACTGTGCCTGGAAGTGACAAATCATTCTGGGTGAGGCATGTGTTAAGCTTTGTGCGAGTTTCCCCACAAAAAAGCCCAGTTACTATATGATCATGGGGAAAAAAAGCTCATATTCAATACCAAGGCCTAAAGAACTAAGTTTTCTACTTCTGGATCATATAGCATAGGTTTATATGTCTTATGGCACTCTGCCTTTCAGTACAGGAAAAAAGCAGGCACTGGATTGCCTTATTTCTTTGTTCTCAAATATAGCAAACACGTTGCTTGAGGGCACTGGCTTTATATTGGCAGCTATTCCCCAAGTGACATTTGTGACATGCTTTTGTCAAAGAACTGAAAGTCTACAAATACTGTCCTGAAATTCCACACATTTTCAATGAGGAAAGATAACTGCTTTGAGTGGTTGCAGGCATGAATTATTTCTGAGCTCTGGAGACACTCTAGCCAGGAGGAAAACCATGCTCTCCACCTGTGAGAAATGCCACTGAAGTAAGAAGATAATTTCTTGGTAGTTATCCTAGTCTCAGACCTCCCATTGCATACTTAGCCTGAGCTACTCACTGGGGATGCCCCTGACAGCATCGTTCACAGTGTGAACTTAAAAGACATCTTGGGGATGCCCCCAACAGTGTGGTGAACTGAAAGACACCTTATTTTGTCAGTGTGAGGAGGAACTCCCAGGCTGTAACGGGAAATGATCAGCCCACAAGGCCAATCCTGAAGACAGTGAAAGCAAAAGTATTTAAAGAGAGCTCTAGAAACTCAAAAGCCGATAGAAGGATGCATGGGAGAAAGTCACCTTGCAAAAAGTCTTATCTGTGACAATCCCCATAAATAAGATGCTTATTGTTTAATAGAAGATGGTTACAATTAATATTTGAATCTTAATATTGAAAGATACAATATCTCAGCTTAAAGAGTAGCACTAATACACATGACAGTCTATATGCATCCATTTAGAGCTGTGAGTTTGTTTTTATTTCGGCCTAAACTGAGCCACATTTTAGTTTCTTGTAAGAACAGATATATTTTTCTAGTAATGCCTAACCTCCTGTCCCTATGTATTTAGTGACAGCAGTATTGTACCCCATGCTAAATGTATTACAGCAAGCTAATGTGGTGGCTCAATGAAACTGATTTGAAAAATTAATAGTCTTTGGTGACAGAATTCTAATTCTGACTCAGATAGCAAGTTTTACCTCAGGTGTGTTTACCACAATCTTTAGGAAATTCGTGTGTCCAAAATTTCCTGTGACATTTACATGTATAAAAAGTTATATGTGAGACACACCACTGGGTTGCACCACGAGGTTTTTCAATAAGGGAGTTTAAGAGGAGGTAGGAAAAAAGCAGTTTACAGTTGCGATAAAGAAAAGAACTGTGTAATCCACAGCTCTTAGATGTGGACCAAACATACCAGGAAACATCAAACAACTGGTTTTCATCACTCCCTCATGCTGGAGAAAGGGAGTTGGTGTGACACGCATCCTCTAATCCACATTGGGATCCTTTCCCTTGTGAATCTGAACAACGCAAGGCCTCAGGTGAACTGCGGGTGCTGCAGCTGGTGAGGGGGTTAGCTCCACATACAGCTGCTGGAAAATCTTGATTTCTATCCTGAGTTAAATCTGACACCTTGAGTGAGCCTTGGCATGGGCTCAAGGGACCTCCCACAGGAAGGGACGAACCCCTGCCTGGGTGCTGCCAGGCTGGGGGCTTGCCCAGGATTTTCTAACTTTGTTTTCTGTGAGTGCATGTCCTAATAAATACATGCACATGTGCATATCCATTCCACCCCCCAACCCCAGGTCAACTTCAGTACTTCTTAGAGGGAAATATTGACAATGTCTTTGTAAGCATCAAAATTAAGGGTTTTCTTCCTGCAAGTTTACTCTCATTTCTCCAGAAACCAGGGTAAAAAACAAAACAAAACAAAACAAAACAAAACAAAACAAAACAAAGCAAAGCAAAACAAAACAAAACAAAACAAACAGTACAGAGCTCTCCCAACCTCTGCAATGCTTGGAATGAAATTTATCTCCTTGCTGGTTTTGTCAGAGGCAAGAACTTTTGGCTGCATTGTCCCAACCCTGCCGCCACATTGTATTTTGCGTCTTGTCTTTCTTTTTTTTTTCCCCTACAGAAACTTAAGCACAACTGGGATAAACTGTACATTACTGCATGAATTGAGGGGTAAGTGAAGGAAAGGAAAAGGGAACATGGGGAAAGTGCAGAAGACAAGACACAAACTCTGGCTTGGGCAGTTTGGGCCCGCCACTGATTAGCCTGTCGTTTGCAGTGGGCCCCAGAGACCAAGCGTGTTGGCTGCATTTCACATTTTAGAGGTTGGCAACAGTTTTGCCCCTTCCTTGTTCTTGCATGTCACCCTGGTGCAGCTGGACTCTAAATGCTAGCTTTTCTGTTTCTGGTGTTATTGAGGTATGTATGCATGCAGGCAGAGCGTGCGTGTATGTAGTGATGTGGTGCCTGCAGCTGAGCAGAGGAAGGAAGGAGGAAGGTCTTGTGCTTGTGGGACTCCACTGAGACTGGGAAGAACCCTGCTTTGCTGCTCCTTGACCTTACGTGCCGTGCTGCCTTCCTGGCTCCCATTCAGCAGAGCTCTTAAAAGTGCCCTTTGCCTACAGCGTGTGCTGGCTTATACCTTTACTCTGCAGAAATGCTTCAGCCTGCTGCTGAGTTTAGCCCAATGAGAATTACAGTTAACGAGGCCAGAGCACCTACTGGGGGAGCTGCCTTGCTGCCCCGGGGCTGTGGTGGCAGTCCCCAGCTGGAGCACAGGAGGAAGGAAAGGTAACACAGGCCGTTGTGAGGATGGGGGGTGCATACCCTGAGGGGCTGTCAGGATGCCTGTATACACCCTGGAGGAGTGGAAGAACAGAAACTCTGGAAAAACAGTGGTGGTGGGGAAGGGAGATTGCATGCATACACTTGGTAAAGTGCTTGGGGAATGTCAGATTCTGACAGATTCTACAGAAGCTGCAACTTTACCTGACTACAACCACATAAATACATTATGCCTTGAAACAACATGAGCAATGATTTATCATTAATTAGCATTACAGACCACTTAGCCAACTTCACTTAAATGTTAGCAATCTTTGTTTTAAGAATGAATGACTGTACGTATCTGGGAATTCCCTCTTTTCTCCATAGCTGTACTGACAGTTCCTTCAGCAGCTCAGCATGTCCCTCCTTCAGTTGCTCCATGTACTTTTCCGTGAACTTGAAAGTCTTGCTTGGCAATAGCTCTGTCTGGTTGAGCAAGGTAGCTCTCCAGAGCCTCAGGCCTTGCAATGGTAAAGGTTTGAAGTTTGTTGGGTCGTGCTTTCTATGATGGGTTGCATTAGCTGCTTCTGTAGCATGCTGGACCCTGTCTAGACCATTCTGAGGATGGTCAAAGCTGGAGGCCTTGAACAGCAGCTTCTGACACTACAGCAGTTTCTGTGTTACTCAGGACACAAATGAGATCACGTTAATCTGTGTGCATCAGAAATTGCAGCTTGGGCTGTCACTAGGCAGTGGGTGCAAGCCTGCCCCGTTGCTGGGAGTCAGCATATTGATGTTTCTGTTCCCAATTATTTTCTACAATTTGAAGATCTACTATTTTTTATCTCAGTTGTAGCCATCTTTAAATACGAGTAATGCCAATTCTCACCAGGCTCTGCTGGGATTTCCAGGTTAGTGTTAACGCTTTTCCGAGGGGGTGCCGTTTTCCAGGGTGGGTGGGGGAAGATCTGTTAGTGCACAGTTTTTCTTAGTGGCTTTCAGGAGACAGGATTGAAACTAGGTGAAGGTTCACGCTTGGACCAAACCCCTGTGGCTGGCGCTCCTCTCCCGCGGTGTCAATGCAGGTGAGTCATCACTGCGGCAGTGCATCGCTGGCCGTCAGGGTATCGGGAGGTAACTTGGATGTCCTGAAGAGGAGGACCAGTTGCAGGGAGAACTGGGGGTGCCAAGATGCTTTTGCTGGCCAAGGGCTGAGCCCTGGGATGGGGGCTGCAGAGTATGGTGAGGAGCGCATCTGCCCCGTGGGGCAGGCACGGGCATTTTGTGCCTGCTTTTTGCAGGTGCTGAGAGCGAGGGCAGTGGGACCCAAAAGTGATGGTTTGGTCTGGGTTGCATTTGCTTCTGCAAAGATGCTCAGAGCTATGAGTCAGAGAACTACAAACTTGCTCTGGATTTTAAAGCAGCTTGTATTGTGTGTAACGATACTGTTCCCAAACACTTTGTGTTTAGTCATGGTGAACTGACTAGAAAACCAAAGAGAGGCTTGAGGAGAGGGATTGCAAGAGGAAGGAGTAGTGAGGGATGGTGGGTTTACCCTAACAGGGCAAGGGCAAAGGCAGGGACATTGGTCAAAAAGCAAATGCATGGAGTACTAGGGGAGCAGCTGTAGGCATGCACAAACAAGGAGATTTTTCCATGTCTAATTGGGGCAATGTAGAAATTTCCCTCTTTTCACTGCTCTGTTTACTACTCCTGAGGCTTCCCATTTCTGCAGTGAACTTAAAACCAGTGTGAGGATGGTAGTCATTACTGTCCCCACGAGGGGGGTCACAGCAGGAGATGGAGAAGGGACAGAGCTATCCACAGCTTCCAGGGAAAAACACAAACTTTGAGCTTTAATAGTAGAAAGGTGGAGGCCATGGGTGGATAAAAGGAGTTGCATAAGATAGAAGGGTGTCATGCTGTTAGGTGGTGGGTAAGGAAAATGACCACAGCATCTGTCTTTTTCCACAGAGGGAAGCATAGGGGATGCGGACATCAGAGTGGCCAGAAAGGCCCATGACGGAGATGGGGAAGAAGGAGGGTCTGGATGACAGGCTTAGCAGTAGAGCGATGGAGAAGTCCTTGCATTTACCTGTTAAGGTTAGAGCAGTGGCCAGACCCCTCAGGGAAGACATTAGAGAGAGGTTTGGAAAGGAAGGGTGAGGCAGGTTAATGAGTCATCACTGCAGCAATGATAGATGACAGCAAAGCTTTCCTAATCCCACACAGCCAGCATTTGCCATGACCTTGGTATCTCCTCTTCCGGCTGGGGCTGCCCCACTGCTGTGGGGAGCTGGTGCCCAGGGGACTTTCCCTCCCGGAGGGTGGCAGTGTGCCTGGGGCTGAGTGGAGGGAGGAAACCCCTGATCGTCTCATTGTCCATCCCAAAGTGCCCCACGCTTGCTTCCATGGCGTGAGGAGGTTGAATGTGCCGTGTACATGCGATGCACTGGGGAGGGAGGGGCTGGGGCTGGGGCCATAACCAGCCAGGGAGCCCCAGCCACTCCCAGCCTCTGCCCTGGCCTCTGTATATCAGAGTACAGGTGTTTGCTTTCTTTTTTTTGGTTATAATTCTATCAAGCTATTCGTTTGAATGGTAGGGTGGTATAGTCTCCGGTTTATGCTTCAGAGAGAGATCTGCTTTACACCAGCAAGGCAGTTTGATAACCTCAAGGTATCCTCCACACAAGCCTCGGGCTCTGCAAATTCCTGTGAAAATAAAACAATGAGGGGAAGGTTGAGTGTGGGGTAAGGTAATAGGCTATGTTCAGAGTTCCTGAAAACAGCTTCATCGGCAGCAGAAACTTTGTAAAGTTTTCTGTGCAGTTTATGGCTATTCATGAGTTAATGCAATAGTACATTTTTTTAAAGCAGATGAGGACACACTTGTTTAATCTCCAGTGTATAGATTGCTTTGCCAGCTGTCATGTGCTCTGAAGCAGCAGGGTGACTTGAGCATCAGGCACAGCCCTCTGTTAGCAGGCAAGGAGTGGCCCCAGTTTGGTCACATCCTCATTTTACCAATTCACCAGCACCGGTACAAGCCGAGGAAGACATTAATAAAGCAGGGAGACTGCTCTGCTTTGTGCCCCAAAATGTTAGTACATCAAGAACATTTTTTAAGCAAAATACCAGTTCAAGCCAGACCTCCAAGAGCGAGGCATTCATCATCTAGGTTTACCCTGAGGTACTATTAGTTATAGCTGGAAACACTAGCGATTTAATAATAAATAAAGGTCCCTGTGATCAAATTCTAAAAAGCACTGTAATTTTCTCCAGAATACTTGGGTAAAATATTATTTTCCATCAACAGGTTCCTACCTTTTTCAAAGTTAGTATGTCTTCATCTTCCTTGTGTCCATATAATAAAGCTGTAAAAATAAACAAATGCTGCATGCATAGGTATGCTTGACTGTGGCCAATATTTTACAAAGTCACTATAGACTTAGACTAACACAAATAAACTTCTATTGTTATGCAAACAATGGCTTGATGAAACCTTTAAGAGTGAACTGAATGTTCAGTACTAAGAAATGTCAGCCAAAGAACTGATTTTAAGACATAGTTTCTTATGTAATTACTTTAATAAGAGAAAAATATGGGTTCCAGCTGAAGACTAAGCTTTTATCCACACTAGACAACACTGGAGTATTGTCTCCAGTATTAAAGGGTGCTCAGTTCAGTGATGCAAAATATTCCAGATGTGCTAAAGGTCATTTTGAGCTGCTTTGTTCAAGATTCAGGCTTACCTTAAAATGTACCTACCCTGGAGACTTAACTATAACTCAGAGCAAAACCAATAAAAATTCCTAGGAGGCCAGCTGAGTGATGTTTTGAAGAGGTTAATTAATATTTCTTCAGAAGGACACTTATTTTCCCCTGCAGTGGTAAAGTAGCAGGCTATCAATGTAGAATCATTGACTTCATTATTCTGTGGAAACTCCAGTCATCACCCATGAAAAAAGGAAGGTGCTGTGTGGTAGTACTGAGCTTGAATTTGTAATAAATAATATATATATATATACATTTGAAGGAATCTCAAAAGCTACCAGGTGTATCCTCGCATGAGGTTTTAAATTCTGCTTTTCAGAAAATTGAAAAATATCAATGACAGGGTTCCCATTTCCCTTCTTTGAACACCTGCTAATGGTTTGAAGTAAGAGTTCACTTATGTGAATCATAGGAGTGCACATCGCTCAAGCTATTGTTAAGGTTGTTTACAGACCTGGCCATAACTCTAGTATTGATTTGCATGCTCTTCTTCCCTTAAAGCTGTCTATACAGTCCAGAGATTGGGGAATTATCTTTATTTAAATGAAATCTTAGCTTCCAGAGTAGTGTTATCTATTAGAAAATCATCACCAGTGTTTTTCCAGTGAATTAGCTTACTGCAGGCTTTAGGAATGTGCAGATACATGGAAGCAAAATTCATGTGTGCCTTTGTTTTGACCAACAAAGTCATCATGACCAGCCTCTCTTCTGCAAAAACATCCCAAAATCCATAACAATGGAGCAAATGGAAGAGGTATTAACCTCATTGTTTTTTTAACTCTCGTGGTGCATGGATCTGTGTTGCAAGTGTGATATTATTACCAAAACTCTTGCAAAAATTCCTGATCTAGGTCAGGCTCGAAGTAGTGTACTGCATTAAAGCTTCTTTTTCTCTTCTCCACTCACATATTTTTCCATGCAACTCCCTTTCACTTTGTTTTATAGGCTTTGTACAGGGGTACCTGCACTACTTTCCATCTGGGGTGAGCCATGCCATACTTGGCCTTTATCTACTCTGTTCAAATGCCTCGATAATATGGTATGAAGATATTTGTTAGGGGTTGCCTGGGAAGCTGATCCCTGATTCTTTTCTAGATTTATTCACAAGTATGTCACAGATATACCCCAAATGATTACATAATTGATTTCAAGTAAATGCGCAATTATGGTCCTAGTACAATTGTTAGATTATAATAGTTGATTATCAGTCAGTGAAGCTTTGTGGCTACACTCCATCTTTGAATTCAGATTTTGCCTGTGATGCTGACAGGTTAAATGCCCAGAGACCTGCTGAAATGTGATTTGCTGCATAATGGTACAAATGAAGACCTAATTAATTTTGTCATCATGAGTTAAACTGCTGCTGTATCAATAGGAGTGCTCTTGATCCCACTTCTAAATACAGACTGGGGGATAGTTTCTCCCCCCCCAGTGTTATGGAGTTGGGTCAGAGGCAGTGTGTTTTGCTGGCAGAGCTCCAGGTGGACCTCTCTGCCAGTTTTCAGAGTCTGCTTCTGGAGTAGTGCAGGAGCAGTATTTTAATCCCACTTTCCTGCTCTTCTCAATGCCCATTCGAAATTCTGACATACTCTATTATTCATGCATGGGATTCTCATATAAATACCATTTTTCCATGCTTGACATTGCACACAGCTGTAGAGAAGCATGAGGACAAAATGTGTTAGCCACTCAGCATCCCTGTAAAATCTCAATTTTCTTCAAATGTCGTTTTATCTTTGAGCAAGTGTCTGCTCTTTCCTGTTGGTTCATCTGTGTTGCTCCAGAGCGAGGACAACCAGCAGAAGCACTGCTGTATTCCAGCACCTGCTGGTTCCCCGGGAGTTTCAATTTCCTTTGCATTAAGTTTTTCTTGGAGCTTGGAGTTTCTTGGAGCTGAAAGTGTACAGATTGGTCTTTCTTATTTATTTGCAGCCTATTTCTGCTTGCATTTCAAGAAATAGGGAAGCAGTGCTCAATAATCACCAGAAATCACCAGAAAAAAAGGTCCTTCATGATTTTTCTTCATCTGAGAGAATTTAAATTGCATGCAATATATTGCTGCATAGCTTAACTTTTATGCATATTAAGCCCCAAATCTGCGGGTTGTTTTTTTAGGGCCTGGCTCCCCAGAGCGCCAGAAGCATCCTTGTGTGCGAAGTGGCTGTGTGTCCCTGGTGCAGCCTCCCTGGCTGCAGCTGGAGGTTACTGGGACTCCCTAGTAAGTGTTTTGGTGGTAGGGCCATCATCCTTGGGATGCT
Organism: Platalea leucorodia; assembly: GCF_965183815.1. Classification (NCBI taxonomy): domain Eukaryota; kingdom Metazoa; phylum Chordata; class Aves; order Pelecaniformes; family Threskiornithidae; genus Platalea; species Platalea leucorodia. Next base: position 49,565,312 of record NC_138858.1, read on the forward strand.
CAGGTGCTGGGATGCTTTGCTATAACCCCCAGTTTCCTGGGTAAGCAGTGGAGAAGTTGATGTGAAAAGCAGCAGTGTGCTGCTGACAGCCAAGGTGCCTGCAAAAGAGAAGTTAAGAGCTTTCAATGAAGTATCTCACCACAGACAATTTTTTGTTGCTTGCTTGTTGCAAAACAGTCCCTTCCTGCTTGCAAAACCAGCTTGTGGTGTATAGGGGTGGAAGTGTTTGACCTTGGATAAGATCTGCAGGGCCTGGAATGTGGTGCCTTGCTTAATATATTAATTGTTTCTTTAATGTCCTGAAGAAAAGAAGTACCTGTGATTGCTTGTGGCTGCTGAGGGTTCCCGTTAATTTATGCCTACCAGCCACACTGTGAGAGAGCCTGGTGACATCTTCAGTTATTGTAATATATTCAAGGGCCAAAAGTGTGGCAGCTCGAACTCAGATTTCACTAGAGGGAAGTATTACAAACCCTTATGTGAACGGCAAAGGTTTCCAATCATTAAAGGAAAGAAGGAAGGGAACAATTTAAAAATAATGTCTCCTGTAAGGGTGGGAAAAAAAATAATCAGCGTTTAACTTGATGTACTCATTGGAAATAATAAATAACACTAATGAGAAAATAAGAGGGACATCATATAGTGCATCATATAAGTCCTGCCAACAGACAGCTTGGTCATGCCTATTCCCTCTCCTCGAGTGGTCTGTCTGGGAAGAGCTTACTTGCTGGTGAGTGAACTTAAGCCAGAGAAGTAAACTGTGTTATGAAAGCCAACGTGCTCAGCTGCTTCTCTAGGGTATGCTTGAGTTTTGTGCTATGTTTGAGTTTTGGTGCAAGAAAGAGAGCCAAAGAAGTAGCATTGATGAAACAACACTGTATCTCACCTCAGCATTAAAACCTGTGATGAGGGGGACTGATAATCTGTTCTTGTCCTTTGCTTTGCTGTTAAAGAGGTTGTAAAGGTTACTCTGGGAGATTGTTCTGGGGTAGGGGATGGAGGGATCTGAACGCACCGTGAGGACAGGTGACAGCAGAGAAGGGCTGCAGATGACAGCCCATCCCTTCGGAGAGGCATTGGTGTGATCAGTATGAGGGTGCTTTTCCCAGGACTTGCCCGCTGGAAAGGACTTCCAGCAGTGGCTGCTACCGCAATAGCATTTTGCAGATTTTGGCAGCCTCTTCCTGTAGGAGGCCTGGGTAAGACTCACTTCAACAGTTAGTGTACGTACCCCCTAGCACAGGCACAGGCCCAAGAGATTTCTCTTTCTGCCTTTGCCAAGGTCCCTGCTTGCCTGACTCTGCAAATGACTTTTTTTCTGTGCCTTCCTTGATTAGCTCTGCTGCTGAGACTTTTCTCAGCTGTTTCACCAGCCAGTCAGCCTTTCAACTTCTTCTGCAACCAGCCTTTGAGGTCTGCCTGGAAAAATACCTTGTACCTTTCTCATAGCACAAACAAAGGGAAAAGCCGACCCTCAGCTGGAGTGACTCAGAGTAGTTCCCTTGGTTCAAGTGGACTTTAGTCATTTGATGCTAGCTGAAGAGGTTGCTTGGAATTTTCTCCCCAAATGAGTTGATCTCTCTATACTTGTTGTCATGGCAAGTAATGGGCAAGTCCCACTGACAAAGAGACTGAGGGTAAAAGCGGTGCTGAGGCTGAACTGTACCGTGAGGGAGTGCGGCACACCGCCTGTATCTGAAGTAGCAGCTCTCCCTAGGGTACCTCTTCTAAGCAAAAAGGACTTAAGTTTCCCTACCTGTAAACTTTGCCCTTGCGTAAGAGCTGGTTTCCCACACAAAAGGAAATGCATGAAATGAAGAAGGGTCTGGTCTGGTGGCTGGGGAAGAGCAGGAAGTGGTGTTGCTAGAAACCTGATGAGAGATAACAGCAGTAGAGAGCTTGAGGTAGGCGTGTTCGGTGATAGGCTGGTTTTACCATTTCGCTGAGCGGAACGGCGTCTCGCTGGGGCACTTCTCATGCCGCACTCATCTCTGTAGTACCTGCGTGCTTCTCTTTGCCCTTTCTGTGGGCTCGGGAAAGTCCCTCTGTGAAAAGGAGAGTTGTGCTATGTTTATTAGGGTTGACTGAATGTGAAAGGAAAGAAGCACGTTAAATCTTTCCAGGGTTACTTGCCTGGGCTGGGGCTGGGGTAAACTCAGTAGTACTACTGCAATCAACCGTGCTGTACGCTGCAGCTGTTTCCATGCTGGGCACAATTTATGCAGATCAGGTAGAAAGTTGTGTTTTGTGTTAATCACTGACTTGTGAAGTGCATTTGGCCAGGGGATTTTCTTTTTTTTTTTTTTTTTTTTTAAGCTGAAAATAGCTGTGGCTATATTAGGGCTGTGTAAACTTTCTCAGATTTCTCTGTTCTGTGAAAATCAATTCCTTTGGCTCGTGTGTCCGCAGCTGTTAGGAAGGCACTCTTTGCCATGGATTTAGTGGTTTGCTTGAATAAACCAGCAGGACAGGACATAGGCATTCCAAGTAGTGCTTTACCAAATGTGAGTGCTGTGGAGGAGGAGAGAAGACAGGAGTAAAGATGCAAGGTTTCCAGAAGTGGCCTTTCTGCATAGACCTACCATCCCCGGAGAGCAGGACCCAGTGGGTCTGTAGTTTCAGGCTGACAGTCTTGCAATATGGGCCTTGCTTTGCTAACAGGCAGTTTTAAAAACTGTAGCATGGAATATTGCACAGTCTCTGAATATAACTCTTTGGGAACAGATTTTGTGGTTGGTTTTTTTTTGTTTTGTTTTGGTTTGTTTGTTTGTTTGTTTGTTTGTTTGTTTTTTTGTTACTAACACTGCTGTTCACCCAGACTTACTCCATAAAAATCAGGGACATGCCACAGTCCCGTCCAAAGCTGTAGGAGCATCTGAGCTCAGATACTCAAGCAAAACCTTCAAAAATGTTGTTTGGGACACAGAGACTAAAAATCCAAATGAGACATAATTTTCTATATAAAATTTCTGCAAACCCTAAAGGATTTATTATAGATTGATAGTTTCTGTTTGTGTGACATGTGAGTTCAAGCTCAACTAAATTGTTTTCAAATAACCCTAAAAATTTAAGACAAACACAATGTTAAGTAAACAACTTGTCTATTCCATTTTTTTCTTGTATTTTTTGCTATTCCAGACACAAACACTGGAGTGAAGGTTACAAAATCACTCAGAACATACCAAACAATCATAATATAATCACAGTGGAATAGCTGGGCAGAGGTGTTCATCAGTTAAACAAATCAAACAGTACACATTCAAATAAAAATGTTATAGACACAGAGATCTTGTCTGAAGGACAGAAAAAGCAGATTTTTTTGTACAAATGAGCAAAACAAGACTAAACTCCCCGGTAAAATTCAGGCATTATAGAAACAAACACACAAATAGTTTTAGTACATTGTGGCATTTTTTCATTTTCTTCATTACACACATAGTTATCACCCTTGACTTTACATAACTAATGGGTATCTGCATTTGTTTTTCTCAAATAAGTTTCTTTTCAATATAACGTGCTGCACTGTGTAAATCAACAAGGAAACATTTGTTCTTCTTCAGATTCCCCCCTGCATATTTTCTTCTGGTTTGAGAAATTAAAATCTGGGAAAAACTTACATAACTCTCTGATTCTGGGGAGAAATAGTTTTTGCAAAGTCTTATGATGATCTCTGGTACAATGTAGTTCAAGTAATACTTTGATTGGGTCTCCCACTAGGGTGTAGTGGTTACTCTAATGACATTTTCAAAACATGAGTGGCACAAGCTCTACCTACTGTGAAGACGATCTTCCTTCAGGACATGCAGTGCCTTTGGCATTCATTAATACACATTTGCACTTGCAGATGAAATGTTTAAACACTTGATGGTAGCCCCGTTTATATTTAGAGCAGGGTTTGTGGATGCATATTTGCATGTAAATGAGTTGTGGATATTTGCATTTAAAAAAAAAAGTATCTGGATAGTGCTTTTCTCATCAATTAAAATACTGATTTTATATCAGCCTGGGAGCATTTTCAAATGCCTTTTCATGCTGCGTCTTAACTCACTTTCTCTCTCCCCCGTCATGGTGACATTTGATAGACATAAAGCATCCAGACGGTGTAGAGTACTCGGTGAGAAGTTTTAGGGGTCTGCAGGGGAACATGCCAAGATGACATCTTTCTGTGTGGGGGTACTGTGGGCTCTTTCCCTTAATAGCAAGATGACAGAGGGCAGGTGATGTGGCCAGCAGCATGGCTGGGAGCACACACCGCTCCCTCCCGTGGGTGCTCCCACTCTGGGTGCTGTGCCAGCCCACTGTCCCGCTCAGCGAGCAGCTTGGCATCCCATCCTGCGTGCCCTGCCCTTGGGAAGCAGTCCACAGTTCATGCCATTCCCAAAGCTTCAGGCGCCCCTCCTACCCTTTTGTGCTTCTGATGCACTGGGAAAAGCCAGAGCAGAACTGTGGTACAAGGTCCTTGGGACTGAGAAGCAAGACCTGCTGCCACGACACAAGTTGCAGAATGCTGTTTTCTATGATTGTTTCTTTCCTAGGGCTTTTCTAGGGGGTTGTCTCAATTTTAATTGATTTCCCTCAGCTGTCTTGAAGTTCTGTAAACCATGAGTAGTAAATTCTCTCATCCTGGCAGTCACTAATATTGCTGCAGAAGGAACTGTGATGGTGAGGTGAAGTGACTCACCCAAGGTTACAAAGCCAGTGTCAGATCTGGCTTTGTGTGAATTTGGCCTCTGCAAACCACATGTCCTGGTGAGGATGGCCAAGCAAAGAAGGCATCTGTGTGTTAAGGACTATGTTACTTTTCCAGCAGCAGGGCTGGAATCTGGGCTGTGTATGTCCCAGTGATACACTGTGCTTCAGGCTCATTTTGCCAGGGGCTAGGTTTCCTTACTAACATGCCCACCTCTGTTCTGATTGACATTTCTTTTAAAGCAAAACAAGGAAGAAGAATGAGGTTCTCCTCATGACATGAAGAAGCAAGTTTTAAATCTTGGCAGAAAATGCCTTGTGCCTCAAACTCTAAAGATACTTAATTTTGCAACTGTATCATGAGATTAAAGAAAATGTTTTCTGGGAATAAATGCCTACTTAAGTGTAGTATTTCGCTTGGAACCTGGCAAGACCTCTTTGACTATTCTGCCTATTGTCTTCTGGTCTGGAAAATGTCATTTCTCAGTGGTATAAACCGCAGTTGCATGAAAGTCCCTGGAGTGATGTTGTCTTACATTTATTGAAGGTATCTGGATTGAAATCTATAGAGTTGCTGAAAGTGGCTTGTTTTATTTTGTTGTGGTCTATGTTGAAAAGATTTGCCTGGATAGCTATATTTGCAGATTCCCTTTATTGAGTATGTGTTGAAAGGTACATTACTCGTACAGCTTAAATGGGAAAAAAACCCTACAGTGGCCAAACACTTTTCTGGCAGCATCTAACTGTAACAAACCAGGTCTTTTCCTATTACAGGGTCGTCATCACAGATCACTCCCCTTGCTGACACGATGGCACTGGCAAAAGTTTTGATGCACAGTGTAGACCTGGCCTTTGTTTCCCTCACTCGCTATCTGTGTGAAGCCATAGATCAGCTCATATCACAGTGAAGCTAGTCAGACCCTAGCTCCGGCAGCTGTCAGATTTCTACTAGTTTTACTGGATCCAGCTGTCAGATAAAGGCAATTAATTATTCTTAAGTGGTTAAATGACAACTGTAGTCATTTGTCCCACCTGCTGTATAAAGTTTTATGTTTCAGATAAATAATTTAATTATTTTTTTCTGTACAACATACATAAATATGGGCTGGGAAGTACTGCTGTGCTGTGTATTTGCCAGAGTACTGGTGATGCAATGATTTTAGGGAATCCTTACTGTCAAGGTCACGTCATGGAAGAAAGAAAAAGTTAGGTGGAGATGCCTTAGCTTATTTATTATTTTCTAATGCAAACATAGAAAACTATGTCTGAGACCTGCCTTGAATATGAAAAGTGTACCCTTTTCAGAAAATATCCGGGGGATCAGATTCCCCAACCCATTGCTAGATCAGGGACAGCAAGTCTAAAATGATTCAAGCACATTTTATGGGGACTTTCCTGAAAGGTGAAAAATGATGGACAGAAGTTTTCTGTCATGTATTGCAGCTAGCTGAATGCTTGAGGATTGTTTAGAATCTTCCCCTTGGAGATGACATTGCATTTGAAATTGCTTGAAGGTACCTGTTCACATGTGTTTTCTTTCTCTGTAATACAGCCATCTGTATTTAAGAAGAAGCTTTTTACTGTGGGCAGAGTTAGAGCTCAAAGGTTTTTTTCTAACACCCAAAATGCAATCCGTTTGCTTTTAGCCATCAGTTGAATCCTGCTGCCCACTGGGTAGAGGTAATGAACCTTACCGTAGGAAATGCGTGGCTGTGGTGGTGCCAGACAGTTTGTGCTCTTGCCCTTTCATTGAAATACCAATTCCAGGTAGCTTCCTGCTCCTTCCTTTGTTTTCTGAACCCTGACATGGAGTTCAAGATACGATATTTTCTCTTATCAGAGGTTGGTTAGAAGTCTTACTCTCTACAGAACAGAGTGAAATAGGATCCCTTCCTGTGAACCATTTCTGTTCTGACCTGTCAGTATTTGATAGGTTTCGTACCCGGGAGCTCTGCTGCTTTGGAGGAGGACAGCTGCAAGCCAGCTTGGGCTCTGAGGGACCTTCTCCACCCTTGCCTGCAGAAAGAGCTGAGGGAGACTGTGCTCCTTGTTGGGGCATCTCAAACAGGGCAGGGGATGAGACTTCTCTCCCCCCTGCATGCAGCCTTCTGAAGAAGGTAGAGGGCTTCTTAGTACTGTTTTGTTGCTGTGAGATCTTGATATGGGGGAAGGGAAGGAGAAGGGAAGCTTCAGAAATAACAACAACAACAACAACAACAACAACAACAACAATAATAATAATAATAATAATAATAATTTCCTCAAACCCCCTAATCTTTCTCTTTTAATATTATTAAAAGTCTCATGGTTTTCATTTATTTCCTGCGTTTTGGGAAATGACTGGTATTTTGATGCTTATGGCTCTTGGTACTGTTACTGTATGGTTTCTAGTGTTCCTTATGGTACGCAATAAATAATTTATAATGACCACAGTTTCAATTTTAGTTCTCTTCTTTTTACACTGATTGATCAAGCTACCTGTACTTGTTGCATATATTTCATGTCTCTTCCAGAAATACCTGCATACTCTTCAATACATAGGCTAGGTTATATCTTGTTGGCACTGAAGTAAAAAGTAGTTTGTTGCTACTTCCCATCCAAGCAGAACAGAAGGAGACCTGTGGTCATACTGTCCTCCTTGTTCCTATATTAGGGGAAAAAACTAGTTTTTAGCTTCCAGGGGAGGCAGCTTAAAATAAAATGTATGTAATTAAGATCAGCAATGAATCAGCCTTGAAGGCTGTGATTCAGCTGTGATGCCCTGTGCCTTGCAGAGTGTAGCTTGGTGCTCTAGTTAGTCCTTTCCCTAGCTGCCAAACCATGCTCACATGGGAGTGAGGGCAGTGCATAGCTATGCATGCTGGCTATGTCTATATTTGTAAGCCATACAGTGTAGGGAATGTTCCCAGGCGCTGGAACCTGACTATCTATACTCTTAAATTGTTAAAACAGTCCCATTTGCAGTTTCAGCCCCTGCCAGCTAGTGCTCTCCTAGACAATTGCCAGGCACTTATTTGGAAGTTAGCATGGGCCAGGGCCCATGTCCAGCAGGCAGTTTGCATCCAGACATTCTCTTCTGGAAAAAAGAGAGGTTTAATAGTATGGATCCAGGCTACTCCATGCCAGCTGCCCTCTGTGCCAAAGTACATAATTCACGTGCTTGATTTACTCGAGTAGCTGTGGCTACTGTCTTTTGCCCTTTCCTGATGGACGGGGAAGCTAGATAAGCTGGCAGAGTGAGTCAGGAGGTCTGACGCCTCCTCTTGTAGCATATTTCTTAGCAGGAATGCATGCACCACAACTCTAATTAGTGAGATTAAGGAGAAGCAGCTTAATTTGCTCATAAAATCCAAAATAGACTTTATACACAAACAGCAGGCAGGAATAGGGGAGTGTTTGTTACCTTTTTAGTCACCGCAGCCCTTGCCACGGGGCCTGGTGGGGCACAGCAGACCTTTGGCAGATGTGGGAGATGCCCTGCAGAGGAGCAGCCCTATGGGCCTTATGTGCAGCACAGTGGCGTGGCGGGGACCTTGCAGCAGGGCTCACCGTGCCGGCCCATCAGAGCACGGTGGCGGTGCACAGGCACAGGAATAAGGCAGGTGGGATAATTGTGTTAAAGCGGGCTATTGCCATGATGGACATCCAGCAGGGGGAATGGGGATGTCAGGGAGTTTTAATTGCGTCGCTACCATTACCAGCATTTCCCATGAGTGTGCTGTCTGGCTCCCTGCGTGCAGGTGGACCCACTGTCATTCCTCCTTGTGCTCTTCTGCTGCCAGTTTGTTGACAGTAGTCTCTGATGGGTGCATTACCCAATGTGGTTGTAGTCAGTCTATCTGCTTTAACTAATGTTGTTGCAGACCATCTTCTGTGACCTCTTCTGAACATGTTAATCAAACTGTTTCCCGTGGGTGAGAAGGCTTTCTTCTGGGTTTTCTCTTGCTCAGCAGGGGAGGGAGGATCTATGCACGCCTCATATTCCCATCAGTTTCTGAATGAAATGTGAGCACTGGTGAAAACCCTCTGCCTTGTAGCAGTTCATTGTACAGGGATAAATACATGAAAGTGCTGAAGAACTAAATGGCACAGTCCTTTGGTTTGGGTGGTTTTTATTTGTGTCCTGTTCATTACAGAGTGTATAACTGGTGTAATAATGAAAGGAGTGACATCAAGAGTAATGCAGCAATGAATGGTATGCCTTGTGGTTAGAAGTCAATTTACAGTATTCTCATTTTGTTTGAGAGGCTATGAAAAAAGAAGCAGAAGACTGCTTTGGGTATTCCACTACAACTTGAAAAATAAACAGCCTTCTCACTTCCTATCCAAAACAAACAAACAGAATACATGCAAAAAATGAAGAGGTTTTCTGTGAGATGCACGTTTGTGCCAGTCTAACTTTTTGGAGGTTGAGCTATTTAAGTCAAATTGCTTTTGGCAGTATCATAGCTATGTATATAAATGAGAGGAAAAAATATCCTGAGTTGAATTTACTTTTATGAAGTTTGTAAACACAAGTAATATTTTGAGTTGCAAAGCTCTCACAGTTGTCAGCTGTTTGTTCCCCAGTATATAAATCTTATTGTAATTAGTGATGTATATTTAACACATCATGATTTTTTATCTCATGTAAACTTCAATATAAGTGTAAAACCTTGTTTTTCTGTAATACTTTGTTCCAGGAACATATTTGTCATAGAGGACCACCTTCATCATAATTAATTGGTTACTTACTGTTTGTGATAGTGTTTCAGTGTGCTTAGAAATGGGGTAAAGCATTTGCAAGTTTTGACAGAAAACTTAAAAACCCCCCCTCTGTTAGAACAATTTACTCAATGTGCTAATAGACTTTTCACAGTTGGTAGGTTTTTTTCTGTTTTGTCACAGTTATCTGAATTTTCTTACCTATAGAAACACTCAATCCCCTGCAAGTCAAAGAACATTACAAAAAAACTCTGCTAGAAACAATAGCCTGTGAACAGATTCCTTCTTAGGAAGGAAGGGAATGTGGGTCTTCTCCTGTATAGAGTGAAAGACGGTGCCGTCCAACTCACTGGTTTATTACAGTCTCATTTTTCATAAAATGATTTATTGGACCAAACCTATTTTTTGTCTCTTTTTTTTTTTTCTTTTCTCTTTTTCATTCTTCAGACAATTTTAGAAGACAGAATTTTTTCTTTCGTGTGTGTTATTACCAGCCCCATCACCAAACTTTGGTCTTCAATGGCTGGCTTGCAGATATTACTGGTACAGGGACTGCAGATGACAGTGGGTTTTATTTTTTCCCCTTGCTTCATTTTCATAGACCTGAGTGTCCCCTGTCAAGCAGTGGCCTTCCTAACGTGGGCATCACTTCATCGTTGGCGTATGTGCTGCTGAAGCACTGACAAACACATCATCCAAACACTGACTCAGGGTGTACACACTTACTGTTTAGTCTTTATAGGATCGAGCTTTCGAGGTCATATGGCGCAGATAGAGATTTAACCTGTCTGTCCGTTCTGGGAATCCAGATACAGTACTGTACACCTTCACTGGCCATCGAAATAGTATGGTCAAGAACAGACGCAAGCAGAAAGCTTACAGAGGGTGTCATGTTACAAATAACCAGAGCAATATGGGGTTTTTTGTTTGTTTGTTTTTGTTTTCTTAAAACAAACATGCTTTCGTTTGTTTATTGACAGCTACATTCTAAGTAAAACTGTTTGATGGCTTTTGAAAAATATGATAAATATATCAGACTGCTATTCCAGAGGGTATTTATTCATAGCTCACGAAAAGCTGTTTGGATGAAACCGTAATAAGCTACTAATGACTTTTCAGAATTCTCCTGTGGCATTTTTCTTGGTAATATTTTCCCATCTCTCTTTTTTTCTCTCTGCAGTGCAGCAGGTTATTCAAGGAAATTCCCTTCATGCTACCTCCTTACCACCCCTGAGGGACCGGCTCACGAAGGGACATCGGTGCTCCTTGCTTTGGCTGTGCTGCAGTCCAGCGCCTCTGGAGAAGCACTTCTGGAGGTGACCATTCAAAGGCACAGTGCCTTTCCCTCCTTTTTACGCATCACGATGTGCAGACTGGTGTCCAGTGTTGGGGTGCTCCTTGCAGAGGGCAGGGAAGCTGTGAGGCTGAGTTTTCATCTTATCGGTGTGCCCCTAAACACAGGGACAGAGAATAGTGCTCTAAGGACTACTGCACTTACCCCTGAGCAGAGGAAGAGGAGAGATGGTGAAAGGGAGCAATTGCTCTCAGCATGCAGATTTTGAGCTAGCTGTAACCACTCCAGACAAGATAAGGGGGAGACCATGATAAGACCCTGAAAACCTCTGCTCCAGGTGCTGTGATAATAAAAACCCAAACAGGATACATGGGAAATACAGAAAAAAGAAAAAAGCATCAGCTGAAGACTAAAGGGTAAATTTAAGAGGTAGCAGTTCCTGCCAGAAGAGATGGCAGTACACAGGACCCACTTAGAGGTCAGGTTTTATGGTCTGGAACAGGCTTTGAAGGAAACAGAAAAAAAAAAAAAGGAAAAAAAAAGAGAAAAAGGCCTTGTTTGAATTCTAAGTCCCCCAAGCAGTAACCACATCCTCTCTCTCTTCCCAGCTGCTTTTCTTTAACTGCCCAGCCAGCGCAGCTCATATGGGCAGCACTCGCATTGGGAGTGAGAATCTGTCACTTGGCCATGATGAGGAAGCACTTCCTCCTGACCTTTCTCTTTGTGTGTTTTCATAATTTACGGCTGTGAAGTTTGTTCAGCTGCTAGTTTGAGGTCCATGTGGCACCTTCCAGCCCTGTTATGTCTTAAGTTTGGCAGACCAAGGACTGGCCTGATGTATATCACTGCAACCAGCCAGGACACTGAAGATTGCCCTTCCCTTCTGCCCACACACCGTTACGTGGTTTTGGGGCTAAAATGAATAAAAATAGTCCTTAGAGCTGGGTTGTGTGGTGGCCTTGACTGGTAGAGTAAGGGCATATGAAAAGCTTTCTCATTGCCAAAGTTCTTTAAAGGCAGTACACTACAACATCCCTTCTGCTCCCTTAGAAGTGGTTCGGTGGTGGAAAGGAGCTGGGACCACAACCAGGCCCTGGCTGCAGATGGCCTCTGGTCACGGCAAATCCTTCGAGGATGAGGGTCTGCCCCTGGGAAGGGAGGATGCGCCGGAGGCAGCATCCCCTGGGCAGCCCCTGCTGTCCACGGCACCCTAGCATCCTCCCTGGGAGCAGCAATGCAAATGCTGGGGTTTGTATTTTAGGGACTCTCAGGGTTTTTATCCCAGGTATGTGAGACAGAAGCTGTAGATCTTGCACAAAATATTCCATGAGAAGGACAGGACCCAGCACACTTGCAGTAGCAGCAGCTTCCTTCGGTTGAAGCCAGGGCTTGCTTCAAGACTGGTGGTAGGCAATAGCAGAAGCCAGTGTCATTTTACCACCTTACAGTCTGTAAGTCTTCAGCAGGTGATGTTGTTTTACAGCTGAATTGCCTAAAATTCTCCTGTCCTTTGCTCTGCCTAGAACTGAATTAGCTACCCCACTCCAGCTAAAGTTTTGCTGGGGTTGCACAAATGTGTAGTAATGCAATCAGATAAATTGTCTCAAGGGTGACAAAATTAGATGACATTTTTGTTCACAAAACTGTATGGGAACTTCACACCTTAGACATCTTTTAGGGGGGAAAGAAAAAAGCCTTGTAGCGTCCACTTAGCTTTTTTACTTCCTTAATAGTTTTTCTCTTTACCTGCTTGTAATTTCCCCCTCCCCTTCTTTATTATCATCTTCGATCTGATTATCTTAACAGTTTTAAATATACAAATAAGTGAAAGTTATTCCTGAGACATCAAAAAACAGACAAGATTGGAATCAAACTATCCAGGGACCATATGAAGTAAGCTAAATATTTCCCAAGGTTGCCCCCTTTGTTGTCAGTTTAATTTTATCTAAGTGTTAATTTCAGGAGCTGCTGTGCACATAGATTGCCAGCATTTGTGGGGGAGGGGAGGAGTGCCATTGCTCAAAGCCAATCTATTGCGCACTGTGTGTTGAAAAACCACCACAGTACATCTATTTCCCTCTCATCCGGGAAAATCATTCAAAGAGCTGGCAAGTTTACAAAGATGAGAAGGAAGGGGTTACTGCAAATATCAAAGAAGGAGCTTGCTGCTTATATGAGACAAAAGAGAACCAGCTGGGAAGCTGGAGCTTGGAGGATGCAAGCGGCAGATCTAATTGATGTGGCATTGCAAAAAGCCAAGTGCCTGCCCAAACAATGGCTCATGTCTTGGTCGATGTCAGAAGAGCTGCATCGGTGTTAGCACCAGTGGGAAATATGTAGCTAATTTCTTTTGTTGCGGGACTGATTCAAAACCTACAGAAGGCTGGACTTTCAATCTGGAGAAAATGGCATTATTTTTAGGGGAGCGGGGTGCAGCAGACAGCATGAAATCTTAGCAGTGTCCACACAGGTTATCCAAGCATTGCCAATAGAATAAATCACTGTCACGCCCTCTGTACAGGGTAACCTTTATCTCAGATGTCCTTTTGTTAAACAATATTGTGGGATGAAACAAAAACAAAACCTGCCTTCTCCTCTCTCTACCTATTGATTCTGTTACATGCCCAAACAGGTAAAACAGTGCTTAGCAAGCTGGCTGCACTTTGCAATTTGCTGTGCTTATCCAGGATCCGAGAAAACACACAACAGTTTTGACTGCAAGGGTCGGTTGCATATTTCTGGGAATACTGCTTCTGTTTCAAAACGCAGCCTTTCCAAGCGGGTCAAGCAAAAACATTTTTAATGGGGAAAATCATTTGCAGATACATCTGTGATTAGAACTTAACTGCTGCAATTTAAGATTTTGAATGAAGTGGGGGGGGGAGCCCTGATTTTTGGGCAAATTACTACCTACTTTGGAAGATCTTCAATGTCAAAAATACTTCTGATATGAAGCTATTGTGCTATTGTTTTTCTTGTGAAATGTTTGCATGCATAGTAAAATATGAGTTAAAAATTCAAAATGTGATCAAACTTCACAAATGAATAACATCCTGCAAACTTTTGCTTCTCACTGAGTCATCTTTTTTTTTTATTTTTTTTATGTAGCAAGCTCCTCTTTGATATTTGTAATAAAACCCACAAAACTCCACTAATGTTTAGCCCTTCTGAATAATCTTCCCACATAAGAGGGGAATTTTTCTTGTGGTTTTTCAATAGATACTCAGCCTGTTTTGGTTAAGCACCTCTGTAAGTTTTTTCTTTTAAGTCTGAGGCTTTTTCATGAGCTTGCAGGTGGTTTAGAAAACATAGTGTTCTGCTTTTAACTTTCTTTTTCTGGTCTATGATAAAAGAGACTCTAGAATCTTTCCTAACTAGCTTTCTTATAACTAAGAAGAGGCTTGTGTGAGAAATAAAGAACATCAAAGGCAAGAGGAAGTTAACTCAGGTGCATCATTGGCAGATTGTCTTAAATGTGGAAATTCCAGGCTGTGCTACCAGTTGAAAATACTGTTCTGTTTTCCCCTGATTTCCCTTAAAATAAATAAAATGAAACTACTTAAGCTCTGGAAAGTGTTGTCATGATGTTAAACTGACCTTAAAATTGCTGTCTGAGGAAGTTAATTTGGGCATAGGGGTCAAGTGAGCTACAAATTCTGGGATTTGTTTAGTTAATCGTCCTACAAAAAATGTGCATATTTTAGGAAGAAAGCTGGAGCAAGTACACGAAACCTTCTAAAGCTTCACGGAAAATGATGTGGTGCCATGTTGATTTGTTTACTATGCTGCTCAGTGTCTGCTTACGTGCACTTGCATTTTTGTGCATCTTGGAGATTTATCTGACTTTCATTAACACTTAAGATATACTTCTTAGCACATAAAATTATTTATATAGTTTCATTTCAAAGGAAGAGTCCTGGCAAAAGCACACAAGCTTTGATCGAGCTAGGGCCGCATTCTCACTCCCAAACTGTGAATTGCTGTGTGCTGTTAGAAGGAGCCAAGTTATTCCTTGTAAACATAATTTATTAAAAATAGTGTTTGCAGACTGGTCAGGATTTCTGTATGTTCTTTCTTTTACGCTGTATGGGTTATGTGGATATGTACATTCCCCATTTCTGTGAAGTGGTCAGCTTATGTAATTCAGAGATTTTTTTTCTTTTTTTTAACCGAGTGGGTCGGTTTTATTTGTGAAATGATGGTCCCAGGCAGAAGACTCATCCCTATAACCTGCATCCCTGGTACTTCATGCTCTCAGCAGTTGCAAAGCTGAGGAGTATGAGAGCAGCAAGGGGCTGGTTATGCCTCAGCTCTCATGAGTCCTCAGATGCCTTCGCTGGAGCCTCATCCCTGAGGCAAATTAAAGTGGCCTGCTCAGAGAGCAGGCTATGGGTCTTCAGGGCATGATAATGTAACAAAGTCGTTTAGACAGTCCTTGGCTTTCCCAGGACCTCTGTCCCTCCTCAGCACTCAGAAGGGAGCCAGGTTTCAGGGTGACACCTCTTCGGCGCCTCCCGTATGAAGGAGTAGGGGAAGTGAGGTTAGGGGATTTCTGCGCTTGCTGATCTGTGCAAGTATCCTGTCCTGCTTGGCTGGTCTTCCTATCCTGCCCTCCTCTGCAGTTTCATTTAAAGTCTACTCCTTCCTTGGCTAGAAAGTGCCTTCCAGAGTGCAGCTGGAGCAGATCAGGTCTGTGGACATTCGCCACTTGTCTAGCACTGTGGCAAGTCCTGCATTCGCCTGTGCGACTTTCGTCTGTTAAAAGATGAGAGTTGCTCTGGTCGCATTGCAGATGTCCTCATGCCACAGTCGTTTGCAGGACTGTGAGCCAGTAACTTTAACTGAAACAGTGGAAGGTGTTGCAGGGGTCGAACAAAATCGATAGTACGTGCTGCATTAAGCATGGGTGACATCTGCAGAGCCTGGAAGACTCCAAGCAGCGAATCCCCTGTCTTTGCAAACACTGGGCACAGTCATGTAGTTTTTTTCTGCTGAACTATGCTAAAATATGGCACTTCTCCTTGTGCCCCTCACCTGCCACCCCTCCCCCCCCCCCCCCCCCCCAAGTGCCATTTAGAAGAACTGGAGTATTGGCACCTTGCTCCAGGATTATATTAACTGTGCTTAGTGATGGCAGATGCCCATCAGCAGCTTGCTGCTGTGTCAGATTAACATGCCTTCAGGCAAACACAAGAGATGCCTATAAAAGAAAGCAGCTGCATTAAGAAGTGTACACTGCTCTTTCAAGTATTAGAAGAATGTAAAAGAGATGAAGCACTTGTCCTTTTTACAAATTAGCTGAAAAGGTATTTTCTGGCAAGATTCTTATTGCAGCCCTTTGCTTCACAGCCTGTAAGGCCCTGAGATGTTAGCTGGCATTTTGCCATGGTCATGAAATTTGACTTGTCCTTCTTAATTCAGTGTGCAAGGACAAGAAAGTAGGATTTCTTGGTTTCATAGATCACTGGAAGAAAAAGGTACTTTGCTCTGAAAAATAAAAGGAGGCCTGGTCTTTTGGGAGCTGCCTCGGGGGTGCTGTGTATTTGCAGATGTACACCTAGGAGGAATTTCCCTTCTCTGTAGTTAGTAGGATAGTAAACTTTTCAGTGACCTGTATTAATAAAATCTCAAAGCTGCTTGTTAGAAAAAAAGTTCCATTGATCAGCATCTTCAAAGACAAGAAATTCAAAGATTATGACTAGCTCTGTTCTCGAATTAATCTGCTGTTGAAAGTTTGAAGCATAATGCAATCCTAGCTACCATATTGTAATACTTCACTACAGGGGCTAACTCACTATCTTTAATTGCAGGGACTCAAATCTTACTCTTTCAAGAAGTGCACTTAAGTTGCTGGATCCTTGGCTTATCCACATCAAAGAATACCTGTGGCAGAGGAAAAGGGACCCTGTCTGCTTTGTGCCTTCAGAAGAAGACAGTAAAAGTTGAGCGAACCTAATTCATGAAGTGTACCGAGCATGTCTGAGAGCTGATCCTCCAGTGTTTATTCTTACGGATGCATTCTACCACCGTAATACTTATTTATTCATTAAGTAATACAGTATTAGTAAATATGTGGTTAAGATCATCCAAGTCTTTCAATTGTAAATCCTGTCACAGTTTGTTATAGCCTTTCTCTTAAAGGATTTGGTTGGTTCTTCTTCCTTATGCTTTAAGGGAAAATTGATGCTGTCAAACTTTAGGCATTGGAAGTTAGAAGTTAGGTTAAATCCATATGTTAGTGGGGCTTCCAAAGCACCTGAGCTTTTTATCTTTAATTTTTTTCAGGCTGCATGGAGGCTTTCTGCAGACCCATAGCCAAGGTTACCACCTATTAAGAAAGGACTGAGGGCAAAAGGAAGCCAAGTTTTGTAGAACAGGGAGAGAAAATTTACCCCATGTTAAAGGTAACACTTCAAAGGCTGAAGTGCTATCCAAATGAAGAAAATGAAAAGGATCATAAACCCTGGCAGATTAAATGTATAAATATAACTTAACTGTCCAAAAAAGAGTTTGAGGAACAGCTAACAGAAGTAATAAATCTTTCTTCAAATGCATCAAGAACAGGAAGAATGCCAGAGAGTTTGTAGGGCCAATAGATGATACAGGTATCAAAGGATCATTTAGGTAAGATAAAGGTGTTGCAGAACAAGTAAATAAAGCCTTTTCAGAGTAGAAGAAGCCAGGGAGATTCCCATCTTGGAGCTTTTCTTGTGAGGGGCTCATCAGAAAATCGCCCCAAAAGTGAACTGGCTTAAAAAGTTATAGAGCAGTAAATGAACAGTAACACAGCGCTAGAAGCAGATGGTATTAATTTAAGAGTTTTAGAGGAATTCGGGGGTGAAAAGTCTGAATGATTAACATTGGTGTGTAACCCCTTGCTTTACACTGCTTTGATAGCTGGTAAATGTGACATCAGACTTTAAAATGTGTTCCAGCTGAGGTCCTGGGGAGCTATGGGCATGTAAGAATAATGTCCACAGTAGGCAAACAGGTAAAAATGGTAAGAAAAAATGAAAATAGTGAACACACAGATAAATACGATGTGTTTGGAAAGAGTTAATTGTAGCCAGTTTAAGGGAAGTCCTACCTCACTAACCTATTTGTTCTTTGAAGTGGTTTGCCAAAACATGTTAGCTATGAGAGACCATTTGATATGGACTATCTGGATTTCTGAAAGGCTTTTGGCAAGGTTCCTTCACCAAAGGCTTTTAAGTACACTAGATAAACAGTCTAGGTGTACAAGGGAAGGCACAGATAAATAATAAGATGAAAGGTAGAAACTGGGGGGGGAGAAGGGGAGGGAAATGGTCAGCTTTCATGTTGGAGCAGGAACAGCAGTGGAGCTCCATGAGGGTCTGTGCTAGGATCTGAGATGTCCGTGTTCAGTGGTACTCATGACCATCCTTAATAAAATAATGACCACAAGTGGGCAGAGGATATTCTGCTACATAAAATTCTGACATGACTTAGTACTGCTACTTCTACTATGCTAGGTTAGGAGGCAGCTCTTCTCCCTTGCATCTCCAGGGAGTTTTAACTGCTGACATAGGTATCTAAATTAGATGTTTTAAGGACAGACGCTATGAACTTCCACTGGGCTTCTCAATATAAACTTTTGAATGTTGGGTTCCTTAAAGGTGAACAGTGGATGCTCATGCCTCTTAAAAAGCCTCCTTGAATCTCTGTGTAAATGCGTTCTTAGGATGAGTTGTGCAGCTATCCCTTCACCTGTGGATCATTGACAGATGTATCCAAGCTTGAGATGAAGAGACACTCTCTCTACTGGTTCCTGATGTCAGTGCGTATCACATCATTTCTTCAGCAGTGAGGTGGAGTACTTTTAGGCTACTGTATAGGACCATGCACACATACGAATGTTGTGTAGTTTTACATTAGTTGATAATAAAAGATTTTATGAAGCTCTGAGTGGACAGTTAAGCAAGATGTGAAGCCAAAGGAAGAGGGAATGACCAGTCTGGGTACGTGAGTACTAGGTTTGTTCTCTGCATTAGAAAGTTCCCTATGTCCCTTGGGTTTAATAGTGCAGACTGGCTCATGCCCATGTGGTACCAACCACAGTGCTTTCCTGTGGGGACTTTGGTAGCTAAACTTGTGGTTTTATGCCAAGGAGTCTACTTGGCTCATCCCAGGTGTCTGCAATGTCAGTTTGACTAGTTTCTGGTTCTACTCTTAATCTTTGCTGGTGGGATAGTTTGCTGTGGCATCCCTCCAGATGGAAAGTATGGACTCATCATGGCAAGTCCTAGCATCATGCTGTAAAAAATGCTCTGCTGGACTATGATGTAATTGCTCATTATTTTGAACATTTTGAACAGAGAGCTACAGAAAAACTGTTCTTGAGATTACTGGCACTGCACAGGATCCCAAGGGGACCTGGGTAAGCAGAAGTGCCCTAGAATGTCTCAGCCAAGAGCAGTGTTGACTCAAGTCAGTCCATACTGTTCAGCCTGCAGGCCTGAGTGCTCTGCCCAGTGTGGCCTTCAATGGCAGTAGAGACATGACTCAGCATGAGGCTGGCGTGAAGCAGGGTGGTGAGCCATCCTTTGGTGCTGGGGCATAGCAATGGTGTCAGATCTTGCAGGGAGGGAAGGCGTAAGTAGTTCTGGAAGGCAAAGTTGTTCCTATGTGGTCAGGTGTGTCATTGTACAGGGCAAGTGCAATTCACCCACAAAAAGGTCAAAGCTGGGCTATGGCATGAGGTGGGAATGTAGCTGGTCAGCAAGGGGCCAGTTTAGCTACGGGGAAATTGCCAACAGCTGACCCAATACCCCAGTCTTCAGTAAGTGCTTCACATTTCTTCAGGACCTTTCATTCCAGAGGTGAAGCTAATTTTGTATCCACTCTCTTACCTTCCCAATCTTATCATGGGTGCGTTATCAAAATACAGTTCTGGTGCTTTTTGGTGATATTGCTGATCCTCACAGTATTTTGATGACCATTTCATTATTATGCTAGATTTTCAAACCGAGATGAGTCTATCTGTGATGAAAGTACACAGTGATTCTTTTGTGAAGTTTTTGGCCTTTGGAATGTTTAACTCCTACATATATTTTATGGATAGATTTTAAGAGATTCCAGGTTTTGTCTGACTGGAGGAAAATCAAGTCCAAAAGTCCAAGGGAGGACACTGTAACATGTTTGTTTTGTTTTCTGACATAATATTAGTGATCATATGCAAAAGCATGAGGGTGAATAACACTAAGAATTTTAAGTTGAAGCATGAAAGAGCTGAAAGAAGACTGTAGGCTACTATAATGCAACAAAGGTGTCAGTGGAACTGAAAGCATAATCTCCACTGTTGGTTGGTTGTGCTCGTGCATAGAAATTAAATCACACACAATTACATAACAGTGGCAACGATATTTACAAAATTCTAGTCATGTTTAAAACAGGTGCTGCATTTGAAGTAAATTACATGATGAAACAAACTGTCCCTGCAGAGCCACAAATATTAATATTGCAATGACGTTCTCATTGGATAAGCTATTGCTTATAGATGACACGGAACAACCACAATGAATACAGTCTGTTTTTCTGTCAGTAGTGCAGGACATGAAGAAGCTGAATAGCAGTCATAAATTTTCCTACAGAAGCTTTGTTTGTATAAAAATGGTCTCCAACTTGATTAAACTCCAAGGTATTTGTAGTGGACTATGGTTAATGGGCTTTACTATGTCTCCAGGACAAGAAGAATTGCAGAGATTATTAACAGAAAGTTAAATGAGAGAGATGTTAATGAGTATGTGTTCTCTGTTCAGCCCACCGTGATGACTGACAGCACCTCTCTTATGCTTTGCAAGGGGAGGACGCACTGATCAATTGTGATTCACACTTGGGACTTTTTCATGCAAAGATCTGCAAAGTGCATCCCCTACAAAGAATATTCCAGTTAAAAATGTACAACACCATGAATATTTGTTTTAAATAAAAAGGGAATATATTGGTCGAACAAGCAAAACTACCCGATGGAAACAAAACAAAAAACTGATCGCAAACTTTCCTTTCAAGAGTCCCAGGAAATTTTGAGGGTGCCAGGCAACCTTGTAATTATTGCATAAACCATTTAATGATATTTTCCTTTCACTACTGAAGTTAGTACACTTTAAATTGAGAAATGAAAAAGCAAAACTTCAGAGATAGATTGAAAACGACCAAAAGAAAAAAAACATGATGAACCTTGGTAACAGGTTTTTGCCAGTCTACTGATCTTTCCACTCCTCTGAGCACTAGGTTCAGTTCATATTTCTGCCACAGACTATTTCACAAGAATGTAACTGACTTTTAAAAAATTCCCTGTGCTAATTTAATTCAAGAGTCATTGAAACAAAATGGTACTTCTGATATCACTCAGTTGAATGTTTAAATCAGTGCCAACCACTTTTGAATATCTCGTACTTAGTGCCTGGGTGTGACTTCTTTATTTGAAAAAATAATTGCAATATTTCTTTCCTCTGCTCCAGATCTCCCTGTCTCTCTCTTATTTAGTTCATGAGGCTCATATCTTTAAAGACCTTTAAAAATCTAAGTCCCATGAAGTTTGTGTCTTCCACTGAAGTCATGCAAAGTTGCGTATCTAATATCCATGAGGATCTAGATGAAGCCTGCAGGGCTAAGGACAGTCTTTGCAGTGTTGTGTGGCACCAAGACTCTTCAGTGGCACTGCAAGATTGTTGCACAGGTCTTTAAAAATAATGACAACAAACAGTCAAGAAGTAGGATTTTGGATTCTATTTCAGTGGTTGCTACTTGCTGCTGTACAAATGACAGACGCTGACCTTTGATCTTCACTTTACATTCATTTCACCCATTAGAATGACAATAAAACTCTTCCTATGAGGGAAATAAATATTGTGAAGCTTAATTAATGGAGAGGATGTCTTCTGATTCACCTTTCCAAAATTCTTAGCAGGTTTGGTAGGAGGAAGTTAAATTACTTTGAGGCATGATATTACAGTGAGTCACTAAACAGTAGCCTCAGGACTTCATGGGGCAGAATGATTTAGTAGTGACATAATTATAAGAATTGCTTGGCAGAGAGAGTTGTTTGTACCAGTGCAAAAGGTGCAAACCTGAAGAAAGGAGGATGACAAAAAGCCATGAAAAGAAAGGCAAAAAAATCATCAGTGCTCTAAAACAATTTTCACCAAATTACTCAAAGTTTGTGGTATAGCTGGAATTTACCTTACATTCAGCCTTTCTGTTATGACTTACCTATTTATTTCATCTGGCATTTCAAATGTAGTTTCCAGTGTGGATTCAGACGAATCTGTGAGCACGTGTACGGGGAAGACAGAAAGATCACCTTAACTGATGTCCTGATAAACAGCTCAGCTGCTTAATTGGGAAAATGTTATGCAATGTGGTTCATGCCATATATTTCTTGACTCTCACTAATGACATCATAGGATATTTAGTCTGTTTACATCACAGATTAATTTTGCCTGCCTCTGATTGACTGCAGTTTAGCAGTTGTGAATAGACATTTGCAAACATACTTTCTTGCGTGTGGCTCTGTTCAGTTCACTCCTTCTGTGCTTGACTGTTAAATTAATCAAACCTACTTAAACAAAATTTTTATTTTAGGTGAAAGTTTTCAAACCAGATGGCCTCTAAATTAGGCGTTTAAATGCAGTGTCCTAGTTTTCAGCTGTCTCTGCAGTCTCTAAGGCAGAGAAGCCTGAGTAGGTCTAGCTATGATCATTTAAAGCATCACTGCTCCTAGCTGCTCACCACATCCTTCCAGTAGCATTCACCACCTCCTGTGCAGTAGTGTCAGGTAGGGTGTGTGGCTGCTTCAAGTTTCAAGGGTAATGTAACCACACAGCCCCCCTAGAACAACAGCTTGAGTTAACATGCTGTGCTGCAAACTGGAGTGGCTAGAATACACAGAAATATCCTGACTTTGGTACCCTTCCTATGGGAATAGTAGCAAAATCACCCTAGCCTGGTGTAATGTATCAGTGCGGTAAGCGCAGAAAATTATTTAGCACAACTCTCTGCTACTGCCAAACTTCCCCTATCCCCCCAGGTAATATTAATGCAAAAAATGAAGAGAGTGACTGACACTAAATACACAACATTGGGTAGAATGCTTCCCTACTTACACTGATGCAACTGCAACAACACCATCTCCACAAGATGTGGCTGGAGGGAGAGGCCAGCCTGTGTATGGGTGCTGCTGTTTATGGCAATCCCAGCACCCCGAAAGTGCCTGCGGTGCCTCCCCAGCCTGCAGCGCCAGGCCAGCGTGTCCCCAGGAGCGCTGCTCAGTTTGTCAGGTGCGGCCCTAGGCTTGTGGCGTGGCCTGGTATGCTGCTTCTCTCCCTGTCCGGAGACTAAGGAGTTCACCCTAATGGCTGTCATGAGACCAAGGGTAGACTGGGCCATCATTATATCTGTTTATGTTCTGACATAATAAATAATTTCAAACTTCTGTGGGATAGTGAGGTCAGGGAAGGTATCTTTCACTTGTCACGTTGAATGTGGGAGGCATTACACATGCTAGTATGGCTGCTGTTTTACTGAGCTGCTGTGCTTCGGCACACGCGAGTTCAGTGTTCGGAAGATTATAACAAGAAACATCTTACTGGCTAATTAATATGTTCCTGTCCTGTATGGCTTCTGCCTCTAGAAAGCACCATAGAAACCAGATAGTGTACATACAACATTGCTGTGAGAGAGATTAAAATGATGCTGGGGAAAAAAAAAGTTATTTTATGATAGTGTGCCCTTTGTGTATTCTTTTGAGTTTGATTTTCATTAATTGAGAAGCTTCATATGATTAAAAAGCTCTTTGAGACTTAAGAAAACAAAGAACAATTTAGAGACTTGTGCTCTTGCCGGGTGTCTGCACATTGCTGCTTTGTGATGATGTTAAAGTACTTTCAAAACAGCTAGCTGAGCTGTACCTGTTTTCTGTTTCTGAACAAAATTTTTGGTGAAACAAGTACCATTAAAAAAGTTTTTTTTTTTTTTTTCTTAAAGGTATATTCCTGATCAAATGTGGTTGAGGCATAGGAAAGGATAGTTTGGGTTCTATCCTTCTAACCGAAAAGGAAAGGATATTAGATCCTATTTGTTGACAGAGAGCCCTAGGCTGTAGTTTCAGCTATAGGTGGGGTTACACTGAAGCAGTGTTGCTGCCCTCTCATCTGTGCTAGAAAGCCAGCATGGCTCCTGAGTAGATGTGGTCAGGTATGTATATTAGCTAGATATGATCCATTCAAATCCCTCAATCTTTCACCTGTGAATTTGAGTGAAGGTGACACTGGAAATACTGGTTGCCTGTTCTCCAGGTGAGTTCCACATCAAGTAAGTAGTGAGATCCTGGCAGTGCAGAAAAGTGAAATTTTCATGTGCCTTTGCCCACTCTTGATAATTTAGCACAGTTGAATCTATTGTGCCCTCACACAAAGAGATTCTGAATCTAAACAGCAATGTTAGTCATCTTTTTTTCAGCTCCTATAACATTACCATGGATTTCATTAGTTATTTGTTTTAATAAAACATGAATAAATAACTATTACATCCAATCCAAATGACTCAATCAGAGAGCAACATTTTCTCTGCTACTGTTTCATCAGATTTCTAATAAGAGCTGTGTGCATAAAAGCTAGCTTTCTGTAACACCTCCCTCCAGGAGGCAGAAGAGGAAGAACTGAATTTCAGAAGCAGTGATTAACCACTGCAGAGTACACCAAAAAAGTATACCCTGCCAAACACTGATGCAAGATTTGCATGAAATTGCAGTTGGCTCAGCAGTCAGAACCTGATGGTAGGAAATTTGATAGCTGAAAATCTGAGAAGGGGAATACGAAGATGGGTTTATTTTGTTATTGTAAACCTACCTAATGGCTATTTTCCTTTTTCCTGTGCCTTTCTGCATGTGCACACACGAGACATGTGACAGTAAGATAAAATGTGTTTTGCAGTTCATGGACTAGCGTGCCATGCTGTGCTGCACACCACACTCCTGTTCTTTTACCTTACAGACTTACTGAAAGCCTTTCCCTGTTAACTAATGAGTGAAATGACTAACATGTATCTGGCTCATTTATGCTCTAAGGAGTTCGGTGTGCCCAGCCTGGGTAAAGCTAGAAATACCTAACGGCAAAATGAAGGTAACTCTTCGTGGAGTCAAAGTGCTCCAAGGAGCAGTGATGGTTGAGGGTCATCTTCTGGAACAGAACGGGTTGCCCAGAGAGGTGGTAGATGCCCCATCCTTGGAAACATTCAAGGACAGGCTGGATGGGGCTCTGAGCAACCTGATCTTGTTGAAGATGTCCCTGCCAATTGCTGGGGGGATGGACTAGATGACCTTTAAATGTCCCTTCCATCCCAAAGCATTCTACAATTCTATGATTCTGCTTGTGACATGGAGCACATTCGATATTGCATGGTGGGGCTGAACCCTAAACGTATGTTTTGTTTCGTCCTCCAAGGTGCCTGCTGCATCTGCTCTTGGTGTTATGTGCCATCACCATCCTAATTTCATCAAAATCCCTGCTGAGGAGAAAGTCAGAAACTGGTATCATAATAGATAGGACTTCAGCATTGAGCCATTTTAATTTTGCCCTAAGGTTTGTAAACTTGGATTGCCTACTTTAACTCTCCCTAACGCTGACTCTAACATATTTATGCAATTAGAGTGGTCTTAATTTAGTATATAGTACCTCTGGGTCAGAGGTTGTTTCAGTAAACTTACTGTACATGGTATTACTGATTATTTATGGTGGCAAGCTTCATCCCTATGAAGGTGTTTATGGGAATCATAGCAGGCTAGCTGTCTGCAACAATGAAATGGAAACCTCAGTGCCTGCTGTCGCTTGCTCTATATCCTCTGTTAAAGGCTGCTGAGAATTCAGGGTGCATCAGGCAGGACTGTGGCTTTGCTCTTGCATATGCCTGCTCCCCAATGGGCTGGATCTGAGCATGTGTGTTTATTGTGTTGCACTCCTTCATGAACAGAGGTCTATTTTTGTGTCTGTAGTACAGCAGTATTCTGGTCCGCTTCTAGGGAATCCAGTACTTAATGCTAAAATAATAACAGTAGTAACAAGGTTTCTCCGGAAGCCCTCAGTAATTTGTTGGCAGTTAAAATTTTCAATGGAAGACATTCAGCCATCTCTACAATATGACATATGGTTCACAGACTCTCCTTCTGTTTTTAAGAGTGCTAAATATGCTTCCATGCCATACCATACAGACATGCTTGGAGAAGAAAAAAGGTGGCTCTTAAACTCTATGAGATTTCCTAAACAATTCCAGCAATTATGTCTTGGGGCTTTGCTATGCCTACATAAAGTGTCCTCTTTCCTTTTATTCCTTGATACCTGGAGGCAAAATTAAAGGTAAGGGCTTATCTAGAGATTTTGCTCTGGAAGAGAGAGAGAGTTCATTAGAAAAGCTTGTTTACATAACTTAGGCTTCCAGGACTAACTTCCCTATAAATACAGTGTAAACACAGTGTGATCAGAAAGCTCTCCAGCTCACGAATGGCTAGTTTCCAAGCCCATGGGCCACAATGTGGAGTGCCGATACTCTGTCCTTCAGCTCTGGCTCAATGCTCCCATAGCATCAGAGGTCAAAAAGAAGAGGCCCAGTTGCAAGTGAGCTGGATTTTGAGGGGTGGACAGGGGGCTGGGATTTCATTCTCTCCATCAGGCATCCTGTGCTATCTGCTTATTAGCAATAAGCCTTGCCTGGGCCCTCCCTCCCACCCCTGTTGCTTCTCCAGAAGGGCACAGAGGTCTTGCACCATCTGTCAGCTCTATTCAGATGTCTCAGATAGCCCCCGAAATCTAAAAAAATATTAGGTGACTATGTTTCTGCAACAGTATCCCACCCAGAGTGTGTAAGTTGCTTTCTGGAGTTTGAAAGTGAGTTCACATGTCCTTCCGCACACAGAGCTATGAGAAACGAGCAATTTACTGTATATGTGCTTGAACTTAGACAATGTCTGTACTGTATTTTTTGTGCACAAATGCAAACTCTCTGCACATGCACATGCTCACAGGCCCTGTTACGGCAATCGCATAATGAATGTGGACTTGCCACAGGTGAAGTGAATTTTAACACTTAAAAACTGCTTGCAACAAGAAAATACTTTCAAAACCAACAAAATACTTCCAGTAAAATACTTATAATAAAATACTTCATAACAATAAAATAGTTTCAAATACAAATGAATGCACCGCTTCACCTCCACAGTTGAGAAAATTCTGACCTTCGAAATCCAGCAATTCTTTTTTCTCTTTGTTTTCGTCTGTGATAATGCAAATTTGCAATGTGTGTTTCTTAGCAGTTGAAAAAACGATGTCTCTTTTTGAGGCCAAATGAATGAGGAGGCTCCTTTGCAGAGTGCCTGCATCTTGGTTGTAGGAATGGAGGTATGGAAGTCCTCACAACTCATAATTACCTCAAAAATCACTTTTGTTCCCCTCAGACCAGTTGCATCAAATCTGAATGTCACAAAATCTAATACAGTCGTTTTGGGAAGAAAGATGGGAGAAAACAGCTGGCAGCAGTGTTTTCTGCTGTAAGTTAATGAATACTCAAAATCCTGAGAAATTTCATGAGGATAGCTGAACATTATTAACTTAAAATGAATTATAGTTAAAATATCTGCAAGGCACCTTGCCCAACGATCAACCACTACCCAAGTTCTATGCATGAACAATAAATGTCAAATGAATGGTTTCCTTTGAAACAGAGCTGAGAAACTTTCTCTGTGAGATCTTAGGTGGGTTTTTCTTCTACAGTTTGCATTGCTCCTAACCAACACTTTTCTTCTTACTTTTTAATTATGACAAAAGAAAAGTTGACAGAATGAGAACTTCATAAAATTAGTGTGCTGGTCAAAATTATTTTCCTCCCAGTATGTGACGTATCTGACTGGGGTAGTAAATCACACCTGCCTTTAGATTGTAGCTTACCAGAGCCCATTGCCATGATGAAAATGCATTAGTCATGCTGTTCCAGAGACACTATGCAACAGTGGCTTATTTGTGTGTGCGTACAGGAAAAACATAAAAACTACAGAATGCAAAATTAAGTGGGAATCCATTTAAGATGGTAACTGCTAAATGTACATCAGCAGGGTCATGTCAATAAAAATAAGCCTTGCTGCTGCACCTCAAATGTCTTGTGTTCCTCAGCAAATACAGTAGATAATACTTCAATTACAGGTCCTAGCTGAAGTGCTGGTGCAGGGTGTTTTATTGCATTCAGCGTGCATGCTTATGGCAACATTTACCTTCCTCCAGACATTTCTGTCACTCTGTGACATGCAAATCTCTGTTCACTTCATTCCTGAGAGAGTACACAGATGGAAACAGTGGAAAATGAGTCCTGCTTTAGTTTAGATTTGTCTCCTAGTGGTTAGAAATGGGATTGTTGATATGAATTTCAGCTTAAGAGACTCCTGAAGAAAATGGCCATCCTGCCCTATAGAATGTGGTGCTGATCATGAATATGACAATGATTTGGTAGAAAGGTACATTGTCTTTTATAAGGAAGGGTGATCAGCACTGCAGAGTGGGGATTCATTACACTTTTGAAGGAGACAAACAGTACACTATCAGTATAACAAACAGAGGAAAATACATGTTTTTCTCTGTTAGTTGCATTAAATTACAGAATTTACTAGAGTTAGCCAATGTCATCTGTCATGCCTTCATATACAAATAGCATATGAAGTATTTCACCCCCTTTATAGCTGGGTAAGTGGATTGGTTCAGCTGATTTAACCTGCCAAACTTCTCATTTCAATTTTATGAAAACAAGGGGGGGCACAAGCTTTGTGGAAGAAGGTCCGCAGTCTATGACCCATCCTCAAGCATACCTGCTCCCTCTTATCTTGTGGCAAAACAATGTGCGCTGGCAGCAGGAGTGAGTTGGTGTTTAAGGCTTGGCTATAGAATTATAATGACTATTTAATTTCCAGCAGTGTGCTTGGTTTTCCAAGGGATCAAAATCTCTAATTTCAGTGAAGAACACAAAGAAGTCTGAAGTGACTACCCTTTGCTAATCAAGCCATTTGTTCCAGTTTCAAATGCTGCTAATATTCCGCCATGCTAATGGCATTACTTCTTAGCCACCTGTTAGAAAAGCCAGGAATATACGTAGCATTTTCCTTTGGTGCAACCACTATCAATGGGCCCCATTGTTTCAAAAAGAACACATTTCTGCTTTATCAGTTACTGTGCAAATAAATGCTGAGCAGTGTTGACAGAGACACAAGTGGGAAATTATTTCCTTAGCACATATCCAAAATTAACATTTTCATAATTGTTTTCTTCTTCTCACAACTGTCTTGGTGTTATGACCAGGCATTTCATATTTGCTTTTAAAACAGGTGAAAATGGAACAGTAGGACAAAAGCAGATAGCTAACTAATCACCACGGATTTTTAACTCAGGATAATGTTACACGTTATTGATGTGAAAATGACAGCTTAAAGAATTTTTTTTTTTTTAAGACATGGATGGGTATCAAAGTAAAGAATGTTTCCAAAGAGTTAGCAGCTCTTCTGTCCTTAGGAAGAAATCTCCGTGCTCTCGGGGGCATGCCAGCTTTGCCAAACAGAGGGGTGACTGCACCTTCCTCGGTTAGAGGAACACTGAGAACGGCTCAGCCATTTGCAGGATGCTCCATAATGATCATCACATTAGAAAAGAAGGGAAGAAATTCACACTGGAGGAGGGGCAAAAGGAAGAAGAAAAGAAGCCCAGGCTTCACTGCCACAGGATCTAAGTCTGACTTAGCATACACATTTCCACTGGCAGGGCCTGACTTGACTTTGTGCACTGGGAACAGCCTTGGCCTGATGGTTCTATAATGCTTAAGGAATTTTTAGTCCCTAAATTAAATGTTGAAGGAATACTTAGTTTTCTCCCTCATAGTAAAGCAGTGGATAAGTAGATATTGTTGGTTCTCAGTTGCATGTAGAAAATACAGATTTTTATACATCATCTTTTATTCATCACAAGTAACTAAAAAATGCAGGTGATGAGTCCTCCTTAAATGATTGGGGTAAAATAAAGATACTGATATCTTTGGTGCATGGAAATACAAGAGGATGTGGGAGGCCAGGTGCTATAGGAGTCTGAGGCCAGTTTTTGAGATGCTGTGAATATAAAAGGTATATTGCTACCTTTGGTGCAAGCAAGTATAGGGAGACAGAGGGCAACATGTAACATGCATGCATTTGAACGTTCATTGACTTGTGATTCCTCTAAACAGT
This sequence comes from Platalea leucorodia, assembly GCF_965183815.1. Classification (NCBI taxonomy): domain Eukaryota; kingdom Metazoa; phylum Chordata; class Aves; order Pelecaniformes; family Threskiornithidae; genus Platalea; species Platalea leucorodia. The sequence continues at coordinate 49,595,263 of NC_138858.1, forward strand.
TGCATTTTGCTTCTAAATTATAACATATAATACGTCCCAGAAAAGTAGCAAGCAGTTTATTTATCATTTACACTGCCTCCCAAATTTGAGACTTCCAGAGAAACAGGTGGCAGGGAGATATGTCCAGATGGTTGCCACGACCACTACAGTTACCTTGATGTGATTTCAGCTGAGAGAAGCAGTTCTCCTCCTCACGTGCCATGGTCCGAAGCATTGCTGCTGTATCCAGTGCGCCAGGGCATCACTGCAGGGCGTGAGCAAGTGGGAATTTTGCTCACTCAGCCTCAGCAGACGATGGCTGCTACCTCGTCAGGATCTGCAGCAAGGGGGGAGCTCTGTCTGCAGTGGCCAGCATGTATTCCCATTGCAAAGCCCAGGGACTGCCCAGGAGCCACCAAGGTCCTCTCTTCTGGCCTGGGTATTTGCAAGGTGCATTGGGGTTCTGCCACCACCCCTGTCCCCAGTGCTCCTTGTGATGGGGCTGAGGGGACACAATGCTCTCTTATAGTGCTGCTGTGCTTAAATTAGCTCCACTGCTGACTTCTGTGAGGACTCAGTGGTACCTTGTGAACAACACATGGCTGGTTCATGCTGGTGTTTGATTTGGGAACTATGCTACTGCCTTTAATTAGCAAAATAAAGCAAGTCATGGTGTATTTTTGCCCTTAGCATGTTATGAAATAGTTGATTATATGAGATTAAACGGGGGAATGATTCAAAACACACAGATTTCTCATTAAGATACCTGTTACATTATATAATGACTTACTTTTGTTTAAACGAGTTAGATGTGTTTCACGTGCCATTTCATGCTTGTTTAGTGCCTTTTCTCTGTATAAAATGAGCTGCACATATTCAGTGTTTTCACTGAAATGGAGGATAAGCCCCAGACTCCTGAGGCTTTTAAAAAAGCATTTTTTACTGATTTTAATACTTTTAATTAAGATGGAAATGCCTTTCTTCCTTCTGATCAGCTTGGACTCTGTTGTCAAAGTGACAGCAGGTATTTCTGAAAGGATTTCTCTGGGTATCACCTGCATGATGAGTGTGATACCTCATCTCAGACCATTTATTCTGGCAAGAAGAGAGCAGTTCATGTTGGCCAGCAATGTGGATATGGGTGAGGCAGATATAGAACTTTGCCAAGCTGGGATGAGGACAGTGGTGAGTGCCACACTCTGTGCCAGCCTTATGTGCTGCTGCACCAGCTCAGGAACTGCCTGGCTGCTTCCTTGCTCATGGCATGGCGGGAGCAGCAATGGTTTGGTGGCTGTCACTCACTGTGTTTTTATCACTAGCTTGGCCGTATGGTAGAGAAATAACTTCAAAAATTCCTTGTACAGTGCTTGTCCATTTTAGTTGTGCCAAGTCATGGGGGATACAAACCTGATGGGGTCATGGCATTCCCCTTCTGGCCCTGAATGAAGACCAGCCTCTCACCTTGTTAGCTGCGTGGATCCCCCAGCACATGACAAGACATACATGGAAAACGTCATTTGCACAGTCACATTTGGCGTATGGAGCGCAGGCACCGTCTCCCTTTTTCTGAGCCTGTTCTGCCACATGCCGTTTCCTTCGTGGAGGAGGCATGACGATCAGCAGGCCAGCTTTCGGAGTCACGTGCACTAGGTCAACAGCTCTCCAGGGCTTCTATAAACACGGGCATCTGGGCACATTGCCATTCCTGTTTGGCCTCCCAAGCAAAGCTTTCTGGCTTCCTGCAGGACGCAGAGGGTCAGATTGCTACGAGTGCTTGTGTAACTCCAGGAAAGCACCTGAATTAAGCACACGTGCTGTTGTAATCGCTTTGAAATCACCTGGCATCTTCCTCCAGTCTCTTCATGCACAACTTTTTTCTCTAATAGTCAGTGAAGTTAAGTGAGGAAAGCAAGCAGTTACAGACCAGCCCATTGGTGACGAGCCTGGAGTTGTTCCCAGTCCCAGTGCTTGCACTGATTTCTGTGGGAGCACTCAGACCCTTAGATCTCACCACTTGAGCAGCAGCAGGAAACAATTGTTGCTGTTATCTTAATTTCCTTTTGGCCTTGACCCTTTGAGCCTTAAAAATAAGAGAGAAAAAAAAGAAAAAAGGTAGTAGGAATACTTAGACTCCAAAGGTGAAGGCAAAATTGTTTTTGCATGCTGGTGAAAAGGAGTGTTCACTGGGGCTACAGAGCCAGAAAGCATTCAGAGGAGGTTATCAAAGAGAGTGGCTTGGGGAAACTCACCTGCCACGTTTGATGTTGCTTGTCAAACAGGCAATGGCCCCGTTTGAAGTGGCAGGAAGCGGGAAAAAGCGTGGTGTGACTGGCAGGGGCTGCAACCCGACGCCTGCGGACCTGCAGGTACAGGGACCAGCAGCTGCCTGCTGAGCCTGCTCCCGGCTTCCCATCTGGGCAGAAATCGCCACCGAAGCCTCTGCATAAAAGGCTGCTTGGGAATTTATGGCTTGGGGGGGGGAGTCCCAAAGAGGTTTTATTTCTGATTCAAAGCACCAGGGGATGCTGAAAAAAACCTGGGTAGGGCTGCTGGAAAGAAAGGGCTGTTGGGGGAAATCCCTGACCTGACAAACACTGTCTGGCTGCATGTGCATTTAGGGAAGGCAAAACCCCAAACTAACCTGTCGCCCTGATATCTGCGAGGACTCCTGCCAAATGGGTGATAGAAGAGTCCCCTCTGAAATGTAAACACGACACAGCTACTAGCTGACCTCTGCTGCAGTAAACAAGGGCTGTATTCGAAGTGTGTGCACACACTAATTTGAAATCAAAACTTTGGCAGCTTGGAGCCTACATACTTGTGATTGATTTGACTCTAGGTCATGAAATTTAGGGTGTAGGGTTTCTTTTCCTAATGCCATGCCTAAAAGCACTGCTGATGTACTGTGCAGAGGAGTATGAACTAAACTTGAAGGCGCTGATTCTGCAGGTATGCATTCATTTTTATCATGTTTGTAAGAAGAGACAGGCACTTGCATGAGATTATACGATGTGGTATATGTGGCTGCCTGCTTTACATTAGTAACTGCAGATAATTTAGGGTCCCACAAATATCTCTTAATAACTCTTTGCAAATGGAAGCAGTGGTATTTTTAGGTTTTAGATAAAAACAAGTGAGTCCTAATTACTTCCTTTTTGTTATTTTTAATGTTCAGAAGTACTTGCTTAACCTGTGTGGAAGGTTTCTTTCCAGTTACTTTTTTTTTGCCTTGCTTTTGAATGGGGATTTCCTTGTTCTTGCAATTATGTACTAAATTTCCAAAACAACCTCTGAGAATAAAAGCTAATCTATGGAGTTGTAAGGGGCAAATTTGCAAGGAGGAGACAAAGATATATTTACTCCTGCTTATGATGTCTGAAGTCAGACTAGGATCACATTTTTAAAAGTGTTCAAACATCTAACCAATCTACCAATTTGGGAAGGGCAGCTTTTACAAAATTGTACAAATTTCTTTGATCATCTCTAGGTGACTGATCTTTGCAGTTGGAAGTTGGTGCCAATAAATGTTCATCTTAAAAAGATTTATAGAGCTGATTTATTTTGTAAAGATGAAAAACAGCTGATGGTTTAGCAGTTAAAATGAAAAGAATTTTTTCAAAATACAGTTTCAGATAGAGCTGCAAAGGGATTATTTATGCAGTAATTGAAATTCACTATGAGTGTGTGTTTGCATTGCTACTGTAAAAGTCTTCTACATCAAGGAAGAATATTAACAGGTTTCTTATTATTAAACTACATAGCTGGCCCCACTATGCTAATGCCTTTCCTCTGCCTGAGATCGCTGCAGTCACCTGCTGTAAGCCAATGTCTGAGTCCAGGAATTATTACAGGACACAGATACATGGTATTAGCCCTGGGCTAAGAAGCCTGTCGGAGTTTTTGCATGATTAAATGGTCCTTTAATTTTCTGTCTTTTAAGAACAGGCAAATTTCTGTGCAATCCATCTGTAAGAGCAGGGCTTGTGCCTTTGACACGTATGAAATCTGCAGCTGTCAAAATCTTTCTTTCTTGTGAAGTCCCAACTTGGGAAAAAGAATAATACTGGATTTTCTGTCAAAGGCTTGGATATTTTTAAGTCTGAGTAGTAGGAACATTTTCTTAGCTTACAGTGTTTGTAAAAATGCATGTGTATGCATTCTCCTTTGCCTGCAAGGCACCCATGTTCTGCGACATTGATTTCACTGGTGATTCCCTTACTCTGATGGCCAATGATCAGAGAGATCCACAGGAACATCTTAGATATGTGCCTCTAAACCAAGACTGCCCATACTGGCTCCTGGATTGTTATGCTGCAAGCTTGGGAATGTCTGCCCTGGTCCCTGGAGGTGACCAGGACCTGGAGCTAGAGTGAGATGGGGGAGAGCACTGAGTGCACAACTGGGATGCCCAGTTGCTAGCTGAGTTTTTGGCATAATCCTGTATCTCTACATATACATTTTCATGCACTCCCTGCACGTGGTAGTCATAGGCATGTGATGAACTGCAGCTCAATGTAGTAAATGGCACTGACTGCTGCTGAATGCTTTTTTTTGAACTGAGACTATGCCATATGCTGCTACTTCGTAAAAGTAATTTTTCCTCTCTGCAGTGAGACAGATGACTACAGAATTACCGTATTTGTTTTTCTTTGATGTGGAATACTAATTTTTATGTCAAGTAAGCATACAGTTTTAAGCAGTTAAAATATAAATATGCTATTTGCAGGCATAGAACTCCCTGGATCATAAAGCATCATTTGCAGACCACTGGCTTCACTTTGTAATCAGCTGATGTTTGCCCAAAAGGTTTTCTATTCACTAGGCACTGTGATCTGCAGCCAAATAGCTTTATTTCTTATATTTGAATGTTCGAAGGAGCTTGGCAATTTAAGCTAGTGTTCAAGTGACATTTCTTCATGCCCCATATTTACATGTGCATTGCTGGTACTTTGTGAGTAGGAGGCGTGAAGGAACAGGGTGACAGTGGGACAGGGTGACAGCATGCCCTTCAGAGGAGAGTGCACTGGCAGATTGTCCAGGCCAGCTGGAGCAGCACTTTCTGTACCATCCCAGAGTTCACTTTCAGGAGCAGCAGGCTTTAGAGAATAAACAATCTCAAATGAAAATTGGGTTTTACTTATTTCTGTAACCTACAATGAGGTTTCACTCTCTACATGTGTATTTTGCCTAAGTGGCAAAGCATTCCCCATGGCCACGTGCCACGGGAGGGAAAGAGGTGGATTGCGCCCCTGTTGGCACTGCGCCACGGGTGGGTGTGTGGCAGGGCAGCTTCTGAGACATCCCGTCACTCTCAAGTACAACACTGGGACCTGGATCCAGGGTTTCATTACTAAGGCACGCTGTCTGGACAAATTTTAATAGCCCCACTCCTAAAGGAAAGCTATTGTCATAGTAATGTGTGAATGTTTTGATTAGTATTTGCAGAGTTTTGAGTGCAAAGTTCATCCCCAGAAAGTGAGACAGCATGCATCTTTTCTGCAAACTATTATGTCTAGTTCAATCTAGACAGTCTGGAGTGTTTGTTTGTGTTGAAATGCAGGGAAAAAGTATTGTCTTGCTACTCTGTGCAGTCAGTAGAAACATATCAGATGGGTTTTGTTGAATGTAATTTTTGAAGCCAGGTAATAAATGAATAGCAAAATTATGGAAGTCGCAACAAGCTTCAAGTGTAGAATTAAACTGACATTGTCAATAAACAACAGCTCTCTAAACTGACATGAATCCTAATGTACAGGAATTAGGGTTGTAGTAACAGCTGATAATGCATCAATTTTTTGCATTTGTCTTGAAGAATGTGTAGTCAGTGTAAGTAAGTAGAGCAGAGTGTATTTCATATTACCATTGCCAAAGAGAAAGGTGATGCTGCCCCTGATTTGAAGGGATGTTTTTCAGGATTATTGCAATGGTATCAACTTATCCGGCAATGAAATGCAGTACTTTTGAGGACAAAAGGTGACCACCATGACCACTAAAGGGAACATGGCATAGGTGCCTCATGCAGCAGCCATGTGTCCTACCTCTGAAAGAAAACCAGCCCTTGTGCGTCCTTCCAGCTGTGCCATGCTCCATTTACCTCATTAGCTCCTGGTGCAATGTCAGCACTGGCATAGACAGATATCTTTCCAGGATCAGGATCTAGAGCACAAAATAAAGAAGTTTTCTGCATGTGGTTGACTCAGCAAGAGAATACCCGTCAGACAGGAGGGTAGTTTCCAAACTGGCATCTGGCCAGGTCACTGGAGTTAATAAACTTGCTTTGGCTGGAGAAGAAGCACTACAGGAACCTTTAAAGGAAGTTTTTGTTCATTAATTGTCTTAATTCCCCTGCTGCTGCATGACACCAGATGGTAGTGCTGAGGACAAGCCTGCCATGCGTTACCTGTATGCCACAGTCAGCCTGGCTGGTGCTTTCCAGGGAGAAGCTGCCCCTTTGCTCCATTTCTAAGGTGCTTGTCCAAGCTGTTGAATGCTTTGGCTCACCAGCGGATTTTCTGAGGTGTGGACATGCAGTTTCCATTCAGTTTCCAGGGATGCTGGACGACCTGCCTCCTGGCAACGGCCGGCTAATGTACCTGGCACTTTTAGAGATGCAATTTTCTACCCTTCTGAGGGGGTACTGGCAAACCATTGCTTCAGTATTCAGAGAAAAGGGGCAGCTATTTGGACAAACTGACATATTGCAAGGCCTTGATATTTTGCTCCGCCTGTCAATTTTTCTATAGTCCAAAGAGGAACGGCTACAAACCAAGCAGCCTTTGTTTAAGATTATTGAGGAAATGAATGCATGAGAACTAACTGCAACTAACACAAAGACGTGAAAGTACTTATTTAATAAAGCCCAATTTGTGGTGTGTGAGTGAGTCATTATAAATAGGTCCTCTTGTAAATCCGAACAAGGTGACAAAAAATCAATTTACTTCTTTAGGAGTTTAGAAGCATCTCAGAAAGCTCATCTGCTCTTGGTGACTACACTGATTTTTCTCATGAGGTCCACTGTGATCTTTGAGCTAGATGGTAAATTTTAGCACTTGTGCAGACCAGTACTAATAAAAAATAGAAATGGCAGGCTGTTTTTTTTGAAGTATGAAAATACATAAACTGGAATAATTTGATGTTTTCTCATTGTTAGCCAAAACCCCACCACTTTTTATACTGAAGAAAAATGACCGTATGAATATATTCCTTGAAGTCTTACCACAGCATATGAATTTGCAATTTCTGTTCTTGCAACTTTTATTTCCCCATTTCTGGGGACATAGGAGATCTCAATTTGCTTCTTTTCAGAAGTGCACCAGAGCTGTTCTCAGGCTGTGTTTGATGTCTCTTTATCTACCACTCTCCTAGAAAGCACAATCCACTTCAATTGGACTGAGGTTTGCAAATGAGAACTCACTTTGCAGCACCAAGCCTGTTCCCAATTGACTAATGCTTTAAAGACACAGTCAGTCAGAAGTCACAGCTTTAAAGCCTGGAACCACATCAGAAGGAGAGGAAATAGATGTACACAGGCTCTAGCGCTTATGTGAGATACACAGACTTTATCACAAGTCTCAGTTAGCTTCAATTTTACACTCTGGTTCACTAGTGTATCCCACAAGTATGTGGAAAAAGTAACTTTGAGAACTGCAGTCTTGTAGACAATTATTTTTGTAGCTTTTAGTGACCAACAGAGCTGTGACTGTGCCAAAGGGGTACAGGTGTGCCAGATATTGCTCCAATCTCTGCTTGTGTTGTTGACACGTATAGCTCAATGTCTTTGAAGGCGAAGGTACTTGTCTCAGTGTTGGTGTAAAAAATAGCCAAATTTGGGTCAGTAGGTATGTATAACAAGCAAAAATGTCATGAGGCTAATTTGGGTGTCTCAGACTAATAGGCTTTTTGAACTATCCTGAAGTTACCGGGGAGATTTTTGCATGGTGAAATGCTGAAATGCCTTTTGTGTGGTTGTTGGGTGAGTGGGGACTGATGTGGGAGGGATAAGAACCAATTCACTGAAGCATAGTAGGGTACAGGTTATTGCATCATTAACTATATTCTATGTCTGAGGACTCTGTGATGTGAAAGACAGAAAAAGCACCCAAAGGCATGGCTCTTTTAGATGTGACTGCTGTCGAGAGGGAGGAGCAATTGGAGAACAGGAACATGCCAGCATTTTGGGTGAGAATGATGAGCAAAAGACTGACTTATGGGAGAAGTAGAACAAGAACGCAAAACCAACAGACTTTTAGAAAGCCAGATGATAGTGAGCTTGGAATATACAGAGAAAATATCCCATAGGAAAGGTGTTTAAAGGGAAAAAAGAATTAGTCAGGAGAGCTGGTAGTCCTGTAAGAGAAATATGTTGAAGGTGCAGGTTCAACCTATGCCAGGGTGGGAGGTTGGAAAGTGTAGCAAGTAGATAATCTAAAATCTTTAATATAAAAGGGGAGATATAAGAAGTGCAAACTTGTTCAGGCTACTAAGAATGGGTATGAGGGAAAAGCATGAAGAGGTAGGGATGAATTAAAGATGGTGAAGCCATGGACTGAGATAGGAGAGAGTACTGAGCAGCCTTCTGTAGGGGCAGTCCTAGTAAAAGGCAGAGTGAGACATGCAGTAATCCGTCACTGGGTGGGAAGGAAAAGCTAGATGATGCTGAGAAATCTAAAATGTTTGGTGCTTGTTATGGTTCACTCTTTACCAGAAAGGCCAGCTGACTCAGCAGTAGAGAAGTAAGAGTCAAGGACAGACTGAAATAGAGAATATTTAGCTAAGGCACAGATTCCAGTTTGTCTGGACCTGACCTGAACCTGGAGGACTGGCTGAGGCCAGCGCAGAGCTGTCACCTTCGGGAATGTCTGTCCTTGTCCCAGGAAGGCAGGGGATTGTAACAGGTAAAGATAGTGCATAGCTTTAAAAAAGAGAAAGAGGAGGAGACTGGCATTACCGGCTCTGACTATAATTTCAATTCCCAGAAAAGTACTGGAACAAATACTCAAACTGTTTGAAAATACCAAGAAGATAAATACCGGGGTGAGTAACAGCCAAAATGAATTTGCTCAGGACAAACGATTCCAAATTTGTCTAATTTCCTGCCCTGACAGCGTGACAGGCCTTGTGTGCAGCAGTCGGCCTTTTCGATCTTAGTAGGACTGCTTGACACCCAGGTGACATCCCGATAGACAAACTGAGGGGACAGAATCTGGCAAAACTGCTCCAAAGTGAGCGCTCAGCTGATGGGAAATCAGGTTCGAAGTGTACTGATTAGCTGCTTTGTGTTGAGCCAGAAGAGTATGATTTTGCCGCAGCCTGCCCTGCTACGTGCTCTATTCAATATTTCTCTGAATTACTTGTAAAGTGGAGTAGAGAGTATGCTGGATATGTTCACATGGCATTTCACTGAGAAAAGCCAGAGTTGCACCGAAGGACAGGATTAGAGCTTGACATGGTCATGGCAAAATAGATACAGATTTGAAAAATAAGATGCAGTTCAGTAAGGGCACTGCAGTCAGTGAGGATGTGGGAGTAGTCACATGGAATGAATATAGGATGGACAAAACCAAAGTTAAAAGCAATTCTGTGGGAAAGGTCCTAGCAATTACAGTAGATCATACACTGAAGACAAGTCAGCAATGTCATTCTGTTGTGTAAAAGGTAAACTTCACATGGAGATATCTGACCGGGTCTGTCATCTTCAAGACGCATGATAGTTGTGTTCAACCTGCAGCTGGGGTGCTGTGTCCTGATTTGGACACTGGACTTCCAGAAGTAGATAACTATATATATATAAAATCCAAAGTAAAGCAATGAGAAGGATCAAAGGTCTAGAAAATATCTCCTGTGAGGAGAAATTTAAAGAACTAGAGTGGCTTAGTTGAGAGGGGAAAAAAGATTGAAGGGAGGCCTGATAATGATCCTCAAGCACATAGAAGGCAGCTTCAGAAAAGAAGGAATTAATCTGTTCTTCACGCCTACTTTTTCTAGAAAATGAGCTAAAATTGTGGTAGGTACTTGAAAGCAGCAAGTACTAGGCAAGTCTTACTACCGGTATGAGACAATTAGCTGACGGTACTAACATCTTGAGAGGTTCTGAGGCATCACTCAGGGCATTTAAGAATGTTACAAATATCTTTACCCCTGGAAGTAGAGAGGAGATAGTCTGCAGGATCCCCTGGCATAGAATTAATACCTCTAAAACAAATGAAACAAAATTGCGTACCAGAGATGACAGCTGTGTATTCACAGACCAATATACACACTTTCTCCATTAGTGATGGCCCCCCTCACTAGCTACTTTTTTTGACATCCCTTACAATCCTTTTTCCTATGCTAAGAACTTTTCTACCCTATGGCTCTTAAGAAAAATAAAACAGATAGAGGTTCAGAGGTCTTTTATTTATCTGTTTAATGGTCTGTCTTTATCTGTTTGAGGACTATATGGATGCCACACAAGTATAAGAATTTGCATTCTGGACTCTCATCGGTGGTTTGCCTGAGGTTCCCTACTGACTGCAGGGTACAGTAGAACAGAGTCTATTGCTTTATGTATACCTGTAGAAAGACATGGACAAGATAATGTGTATACCTTAATGTGTGCTCAGAGCTGTGAATAGTAAATTTCGTCATTAATATGTTTTCAGTTAATCTCATCTTTAAGATGAACGAGAAATGTCACTATACCTCTAGATACAGCTATTAATACTTATGTTGCCACATTATCCCTAAGTTTCGACAAAAAGCACACAGAGAAAAGGTGCCACATTTGGTCTAACATTTTCTGAAAAGTTGGTGTTTTTTCCCCAAGTCATCAAAACACTGTGGGATTTGCAGGTCTAGTGATTGTAAGCCCTAGATAAAAGCAAGGGTCAATCTTTCATAGGCTATCAGAGCATTACTTCTGAAACTAGACTGGTTGCTTATCCTGTTTGGTTTGTATGGTTTTGGCTGTGTTACTCATGAAGGTTTGCACTAGGCTGAGACAGCTGGATACATTTATTTTTGTTCTTTGTTAGTGGACAAAATGTTGAGACTGACTCAGCCTGTTTTCCAAGATGTGCTACACCTGCAATGGCTCTCCCCACCTCTGGCTCTTGCCAAGGAGCTGGGAGATCAGAGTGAGCAGGGACATGTTTATTTACGCTGAATTTAAATCTCAGCTAGCTTCTCTGCGTAAAACCAAGAAGTTCCTGTCTTTTCCAAGTCTGACGTTTTTCCTGCATCTTTTTCTTAGGAAAATGATAGGAAAGGCTCTATCACCCAGTAAAGCACTGCAGGTGTTTTCTCCCTGACTTTTACCCTCATCAGGCGTTGTGCTTCCTTGTGAGCAGCCACGAGGGTGATTTCTCCTGAATTGCATAATGCGTTACATAGTCCTCGGTTCAGCTGACAACTAGGGTAAGGTCACTGGCAGGCTCCCAGTAGGCTTGCTTAGAGAAAATCTTTGCTGTGCTAATACTCTTCCAAGCAGCTGCAGATTTAATTAGAAAATTTGCAAGGGAATTTTTACTTCTAGTGGAAGGAATAGTTAATTAGCCCAATGAAGACTATTGTCAAGTAAAGTTGTTCTAAGGATGCATTTCCTGTCAACTCAATAAACGCTTTCAATGTCTTGAAGATTGCTACAGTTTTATTTACAAGCTATTGCATACCATGCAGTCATATGGATGCTTGGGGTACGTGTGGCCTAGTGCATGGGTAAAGTTTCTGTTTTTATCTCAGGCATAGAACTGAGATATGTATATTAGCTAAGCAAGATAACTTCTCTTAGGTGCAATTGCAGCATGGGATGCAGCAAACTGAGAGAGAGTTTGGTCTAAGTTGTCATTCATTGAACAACCTTTCTGGTCAAAGCCTATGAATTTTATTGGTGCACTTAATTGTTTTGAAATTTATAGCCTTGCCGTTATGAGTAAAATGAGCAATATTTGGTCTAGGACACATAGATCTTGTGTTTTTGAGATGGGTTTAAAATACACAGCAACTTTGCCCTTCCTAATTTTAACTTGTTATCAAGCCTAGTCCAAAGCCCAGTGATGGAAAGAGGTTCATTTATGGTTTTGACCTAACTAAAACTAAAAAAAGGGTATGCAGACAAGAATATGCACATTCTTAAAGAGAATTAATCTATACTGCAAGGACTTTTCATTAAGTACTTTGCTTTCATGATCTAGGGAGAGCCCTAACCTGATCTGCTTCCCATTCCAGGTCACTATAGTTCAGTTCTGAACAGACCATGGAGGGAGTCAGTCTTGCTGCAGCATGGGGGCTGCAGCAGTGGGGTTAATCCTAAACCACTCTTATCTCCCCCAACCTCCCCTCAGATAAGTTTGAACCAAAAAAAAAAGAATACAAGCCAAAGAATATGTAAGTAGGAGTGGAGGTTAATAGTTGCATATCCTTACTATCAAAAAGCAATCACATAGCCTGCCTTGCACAAGAGAGTTGTCCTGATAAATTTTAAGTTAACCTCAAAAATTCCTTATGGGTGACTAAAAATGAAAATCTGTTTTTTTGCCTTAGCTCTGTTTACTGTTATCTTCGGTCATTTTGCTGAGTTGTTACATGATGTGGGTGATGTAATTGGAATTGCATCAGGATCACATGAGCCTGGCAATGTAATAGCAGCACACACCTAAGGAGAGCAGGACTGGTCTGAGTCATGCTGTGCAATATCTTCTGCATGCGGATGGCAGGGCTGAGCATCAGCCCCAGGTCTGGCCCTCCTGCAGCTCCGAGTCATCCTCCCTAAACATCACCAAGTTCACACATACCCTTCCCAGCAGCTCAGCTGTCAGGGCTGGGAAACCCAAAGTGTCTCATGAATCATTGGTGCTCAATGCACTCAAAAGTTAATTCCCCACTGAGAGCTGTGGGACTCTGAAAGAGCAGATGGCATGGTAGTAACTCCAGGCTGCCATGGTTAATCTCCTGTTTTCCTTTTAATGTTAGATTGCACCATAGTTCTTGTTGAAGTTTGGGGAAGTCCAGGGAGAGAATCGAGAACTTGATGGACTTCAAGCTGTGGCAAGAATAGGCTGGATGCAGGCTGAAAGGAGCAACAGCAAACATGTGCCCTGAAAGAGATTTTTAAAGGGGAAAAAAGGAAGTGTGAAATCTTCAGATGGAAAGAAAATCACAATTCCACAATTATTTTGGAAGTTATCCAGTGGAATATAATGATAAAGTTCAAAGAATCATCTGAAGTATATTATCTTTGTTATTAACTGTAAGAATAATAAGAACAATATTTTGGTATTTTGTAGCGCTGAGAGAAAACATCAACACTTTACACACATCAGACACACATTTACTAAGGCTGTTAAGGGGGTGCGCTGTGTCCCCATTAACACTGACAGGTGCATGAGGCGAATCCGTGTAGCTCCCTCACTGAGGCTGGGTCGATCCCAGACAGGAAGGCTCAGTCTCCTTGCAAAGAGCCTCCAACCTAAATTTCAGCCATAACAACTGGAGGCAAGTCCTAAGGCAGTGATGGAGGATGCAAGTTTCAGCCATATATTCATAGACATCATTCATCTGGGCAAGGTTAAGCCCTAGTGGCTTGGGAAGCACTAAAATAATAGATAAAATGATAGATAAATGATAGATAACATTTTTAAATAGGAAAAGACTTACTTAGTATTTTTGAAGCTATTGGTATCTTGCCAAGCTGGAGGAGGGAGAGCCAAGTCTGGTAAACTTGAAAAAGAGAAATGCTGACTTTTTTCACTAGAGAAGACTCTTTTAGGAAAATGAAATTGCTTTCAAGGACAGATTTGTTCTGATGATCTGTGTGTTTAAAATATTTAGTTTAATTTTTTTTTTTTTAAGCTAAGAACATTTTAAAGCATATGGTTTTTACACTTTATAAGTGACATGTTTTGAAACTTTTAAGATATAAATTGAAAAGTGAGGACCTTCAAAATAAAACATGTTTTGTGAATAAAAAAAATAGGATCATTTTTAATTGCTGTATTTTGGTGTATTTTCAGAACTATCAGTTCATGAACTTCTCAAGATTTTAACTTCTGCTTCTGTTCCTGGCCAGAGCATTTCCTGAGGTTTCAAAATCTTAGTGCTATTGGCATGCAGTGGTGCTACTGAAAAATTTAGTTGTTCATGACTTTAATAGCATGTAGGCCATGAAATTCTGTAAGAGGGAACAGGAGAGTTGTTACACAATGCAACATTTTAGATTTCCACTAGGGAAAGGAAACCCAAAGGGAAAATGCGGAGATTCAAAGATGAAGAAAAAAAAAATTATCAGTTTAGTTTCGGACAGACTGGAGAGAAAGTTTGAGTGTGAAGAGTACAAACTGGGGGTGGGTTTGTCATAAATAAGATGGACAATCATGAGGATTTTAGCTGAGGTTTTTTGGGGTCGTCAAAAAATAAATCCCTCAATAAGCCAAATTCTAGGTGCTTGATACTGAAGAATAAGTTTTCCTATAAGTAAGTTGCTATCAGACTGCAGGTTACGGGAATTCTTGCACATCCTTCTGAAGCTCTTGTTAATAGCTGCCACCAAAAGGAGAAGCTGGAATGGACTCTTCTCTGCCAGGTCAAGTGTTGCATAAAGGATAAAGAAAGTAGATAAACTAAAGCCAGTCCCACCCTGGACACTGCCTTTGAAATCAAGTAATTACTTTAGCAGCACAAAGAACAAGTGCTATGGTGGTAATTCAGCCCTTCAGTCTGGGCCTCCTGCAAGAGCAGCAGTCTTCCTTCTGCCTTTGGGTGGTCTCTAGCTGTTTGCTGCCTGACTGTATCTACTTTTTGTGATCAGTTCATTAATCACCACATATGCTGTACGATATTCATATTAGCTTGAGAAGAAGCACAGCTTTATCCAGGAGGCACTTCGGAGGGGGCTCACATTTCACGTGAGGTGCCCTGATGCCAATATGCTCTGGTATGGAATGACATCAAACAAACAAGGGATTTCCTTGGAGTGTGTCCTGGAAACTTGAGGAGTTCTTGATGGCATCTGACATCCCATTTGCCTTGAAGTTAACATTTTGATGACATCTTGCCAGGCTGTACCTTTATACAATTATAAGCCATGGATTTTAAGCTGTCTGAAAGAGATTAAACTGTTTTCCAGCCAGCTGCCACAGTCTGATGCTTGGCATATGGGTAATGGATAGAGTTACCAATTTGGAAATGTGTGGAAAATTAGTAAATACCTTTCATGAAAAACAGTGTAGAGAGATTGGTGAAATTGCTCAGAAAACTGGGAGACAATTGCTGTGTTCTGGCAACGATGAAATTTTTTTCCAGAGCAACACTTGCTTCTTGTTTTCAGTTTCAGTTTCCTGTGTGTATACTGCATATAAAAGCTCCTATTGTCACCGGCATCAGGGGGAAAAAAGAAAAAGCTGCTGCAGATGCATAAGGCCAGACCTTCACCTTGTGTAACTGATGAAGTGTCTCAAACCAGCAGTGTGCCACTGCTTCACACGAAATGAAGGTCTGCCACATGGCCAAGAGCTATTCCAGCTCTCAGAGGATTTTGTGGTCAATGTGTGTGGGGCGGTTGTTTAAAATATGGGTATGGCTCTCCCTTAGCTGCTATTATAGCGTCTCCAGCACTCCTTTCCAAAAGCCATTCCTGGTGAAATAGTTGTGATCACAGGGTCTGGCACCCCTTTCCATCAGACTTCTCGCCTGTGCTAGTGTTTTCTGAGGGTAGGAGGGCTGAGCTCAGCATGCTTTGGAAAGCAGGATTGTCCTCCTTCAGGTGAGCTTGCGGGGTGGCCGCTGTGGCTGGTCAGACACGGCTGTGAGGTGGGCTGGCACAGGAACTGGGCACGCCGGGTGGGATGCTGCCTCTGGCTCTGGCGCAGGCACAACTCTTCTCAGATGCTGTCTTGCAGCCTCTGTTGGTGTCTTCTGAAGGACTCATAATCCTGGTTCAAAAAACTCAGTCAAGTTTGGAAAAGTGCTGTTCTACTCCAAAACTGGGTTGCCAACTGAAAGAAATAAGAGCAAACTGAAAATATTAGGGTTTTCAGAGGGGTGATTTCTATTAAGGCTGCTAGTGGTCTGTTGTGCAAAGGCTTAGGAGAATTATCTATGCCTGCTGAGCAGCACAAGCAGGTCATAATTTACAGCATGTTTAGGCTTTGCAAGTGACTGTATTACTAAGCGTGCTGTGACCCAGTTAGGGAAAACATGATCTCTGATACCTGGTGGTAGTTCAGGTAATTCAGCACTTCAATATGAGCAATATTTCTCTTTCTTAAATAAAACATGACTTGGGATTTACAGCTTTTCCAAGGCTTCCCTTCCCCACTCTATTTCCAAACCATTGTTTGAAGGTAATTGCCCACACAATGTCTGGAGAAGTTATAATGATTTATTACCTTATAAGGAAGGAAGGAGATCAAAATATGCTGGATATCTGTTAGAAGACCATCTAAAACAGAGCTTTGTTCCTGTGTACCTCCCCAAGAGGTACCCTGTGTTATGACCATGATATTTTCACTTGACGCTTCTTTGTGACCTCTTCATTTGCAGGCAGGTCTGAGACAACGCCTTGGAGCTGAGCGTGTTTGACATTTAGGAAATCAAAAGTTAATCAGCTTGAATGAAACTATAAACTGGAGCAGTTGAAGGAATACTCCTGGTCTGCGCTTCCTCCTTCCTAAAGACGTTGGAAAGCTAATAAAGAAATTGCACAAAATGAAAGGAAACAGAAGACTGCCTTGTTGGAGGAGAATGAGTGGCGAGATCTGAGGAGGTATTTAGCCCATGCAGATCTGCCTTGGCGATGGTGGTTGCGTGCTCTGGAAATGCAAGTTACAGTTCACAGCCCACTGGTGAGCCCACATTGTGCATGTGAGTGGGTACAACATCACTGCTGAAAGCACAGCATCCAGGGGTGCAGGCTGTGGCTGCACCACTGGGCTCAGCCTCCTGTGCAGTGGGGTGAGGCCTGGCAGTCCACAGCCCAGAGCCGAAATCCTTGGCCACGTTCCTACTGGCTTGCAGAAATGAAAAGACCGCAGTGGGATATCAGTTTTAGGAATGCAGGAGTTGCCTCAGTAGTTACCAAAATTGTATCTTAGACATTGATTAAAAATATTCTTTGTGTAGGTTGAAATAATGACACCACATTGTACTGAATGGAGGGAGAGGGGGAAGAAGCAATTGGATTTTTTTTTCAATAGACATTGTTGAGAGGGACCCAACATGAATAGAGATGGTGTTTTCTTTTTAACATTTTTACAGTTAAATTAAGCTAAACTTAGGTAATGAAGGTATTGCTATTATATTTGGGGTATACAAAATCTTTCCATTATTAACATTTAAAAATAGAAAATGGCATCAGAACATCAATTTGGGCATGATGCTACTCACTCTGGAATTTTGCCATTTACTTCAATGGGGACAGTTCCTTCAATGAAAGCAGAGATTTTAGAATAACTACTTAAGGAAAAATTCTGAAATATTAACTATTATAAATGTCCTATTGTTAAGATAGAGAGCTGCAGAAAAGGCTGGTGGTGCGTCAAAAGGACTCAATAAAAAGATCTGAAGTACAACAAATGAATAAAAGAAAAGGAAGCGTCTGTTGAAACGCAGGGGGACTCTGAAATTTCCCTCCTAAGACAGATGGACACATAACACACTGAAAGGATTTTTATTAACTCCTGTGTCTGAGAAGCCTATCTTTAAAACAACTTTTCTGCAAACTCTTTATACAGGATTGTGACATTGCTGGCTCTGATTCTCATTTCAACTGTAAATTAACAGTAATTCTAGTGAGATTCTTGTAAAATGTATGTGAAAGTGAAATGAGACTTGTGGTTTCTGCTGTTGCAAAATTTCCTTGACATTTATTAACTTCATAGTGTATTCTACTAAGGCCTTTCATTCATTACTATCTGAATTAATGGCAAAGGGTTACATATACTGATTCAGTAGTGGTTAAGTGGTCATGTATTAGACCTTTTCCATATTGCCAATCTTTGCTGTACATCAGTGACTACTGTATGATAGTCAGACTCCTATTAGTCTGCATAAAAGCTGTCTGATAAGACAGTGAAATATGGTAGAAATGCAGTGCTTCAGATTTTGTTTCTGTTGAGTGACTGGATGGGAAAGCAGCTTTGATCTTTGTAGGTGCTGCCTGAGCTGTGGAGAAGAAAGTTGCTACAGAAAGATGCTTATTCCTCACATACCGCTGCCCACAGCTTCCACCCTGGGGGTACCCTGAAAGCACATGGGGCACAGCAGTTTTCATCTGGCTGCCCCTGCATCATGTTCTGCTGTATACAATCCATGATGTTAACTTATGCTATGACCACAAGCGAGAGGTGAACCTGCAAGGTATAAAAACTCTGCTGTCTCTCTCCTGAGCGTCTGAGGCTGGATCCGTAGCAGCATTCACAGTCCAGACATGACTCGGCTTGTGATGCACTCATGGCAGCAGCTGTGTGAACTGATCCTTGGCAACTGAAGGGCTGGGCACCTGCACTAGTGGCGGATTGTCACATTTTTAGCTGGGTTTTTTGTCTCTTCTTTAAAAATTACCGTTATTACAGTTGTGTACGTCTTAGGGAATGCATAAGGAGAATTGAGGAAGATGTAGCCTAATTAACTTGCCTTTTCAGAGGGAATGAATCTGCACAGATTCATTGACTTAGCTGGAATTGTTCATTCTGTTGCAACAGATGAGGGAAATAACACGGTTGTACGAATCAGCTGCGGCTGAACTAAAAGTGAAAAATAAATCCCTGCTGTATCACAAGCTCCAGGCTGCAAGAGCCAACCAATGTCTGCAGTGCAGCTCATCCTTGTTTTTCTGGCACCAAGAGACTCCTAAAAATCCAGATGCCACAACTCAATTCCTCCTGCTTCTGGAAGGAAGTCAAAACTCTCCTTTCAGACTGACAAGCTACTGTTCAGTTTGGAGGCTGTCCCGTGCATACCGTATGCCCTTGGGGAAGAAGCAAGTCTTGCCTGTGAAAATCCACAGGATCACTGGGATCTCACCTGATGCTGACACCTCCACAAAATGTCACTGACCTTGGAGGGTCACTGAAGTGTGGGGATCTATTCAGAGATACCTTCCCTGGGTGTGGACCTTGGGAGAAATCAGCTATTTTTGTCAGTCAAAGAGGAGTCAGGGGTACGACAGTTGAGGGGGAGAACTGACAAGATGCATGCACAGACAAGATGTTCAGTAACTTTAATGGCCTTTTTTACTCAAATTGATGAAATCAAGATTTGTCCTTGAGTGTTTGTTTTGTGCCTGAGTGGGCGTACTGAGGACTGGAGGGGCTGTGTTGGCGGGGGGGCATGCAGACCCTGAATAGTGGGAGTGGGGCCAAGGAGGGAGCAGTGTGGGTCTGTTCAAAGGAAAAAAGTCTGCTGTACCTGGGTCCGTAGCCCTGTCTGGGACCCCTTTCTCCTCTGCCAAAGTACAGGATACCTTCTCCTGACTACTTCAGGAGGAAAGTGACTTCTGCTGTCTGGCTAGTTTTTTTGGTCCTTTCAGCTATATCCCCTTTCCTTCACTTGCGACTCCCTTTTTGCCTCTCTTGTGACAGGCTTCTGTGAATTTCACATAACAACTTGATGTCATTTTTCTTCTGTATGTAAAATAGAGGAGAAAATGCTTTCAACTGCTATTATCTGCACTAACTCATGAAAATCTTCCCCTTAAATTCCTAGTAACTGTGCTAGTTCTTGACGTTCACAATGCCTGCCCAGGTAGTTTTTGAAAACAAGATGTTGCTGTGTGGCAAGTGAATAGGAGTTCCTGGAAAGATGCTGCAGACCCTTAATGGCTGGGCTGACTCAACAGTTAATGCCTGCAAACATTTCCTTGGATTTAAAAATTTTTTAAATCAATCTATTGTCTAGATGCTGCTGCTTGTTCAGTTGGGTATACCAAAGGCAGAAGGGCAAGTGCATGTTGTTAAAATTTTGCTAAAAATAATGCTATCCATAGGCTTTCTGCACATAGTAATGGGAATGGATGTATATGCAACTGAAGTTTAAGAAAAACATTAATTGTATGAGTTATGAAATTGAGAGATCTTGTAATTAATTACAAGTTTTTTCTTTGCTGTGGTTAGATAATACTTTTTTGTAGGATATGAGTGACTCCTGTAAAAAGATAAAAGTCTGACTGAATTTCTACATGTACATACTTCTGTATTTGTTGTGACTGCAAATACTTTTTCAAGGTTCCTTTTTGCTGGCATTTGAGAAGCATCATTATTTTAATACCATGGCATAGTTCACAAAAAAGGCATTAACTTCAAGCTAGTGACGTAATTCACTTGCCTGTGCTCTTAATATTTCTTGTTAAATAAAAACCTTCAATCCTCTACAGTTTTCAGAGAGATGAAGATTAGAAATGTTTCACTTTACAGTCTTAAGAAAGAGATGTTGCTTGTGCAGGGAACACATAAGTTTTAAAGAGACAAGCAGTGATGACATAAACCTAGTCATTCATTGCCACTGCTGAGCTGAAACCCTGGACCAAAACTCACTATTTGGTCCTTTCATATGACTTTTGCAGAGGCTACTCTGTTTAGCTAGCTAGGTTGCAAAGCAAAAAACAGGTAAGCTTGGACCTTCTAAAGCAGTGTGCATCATGCCTACATGATGATTGCATCTGTCTATTCCCAAAGCAGAAGGGGCTAGATCTTCTGGACAAGAGCCATTTCTTCCTGTTATTTTTCAGTCAAATTTTACATTATGTTCTGATTGAAGGAAGTATTCTGCCTTCTTCACTTAAGTAAATGAATTTGTGCAAAACTTCATTTCACTATGAAAGCTTCATTAAAAAAAAAAAACAAACCAAACCTAAAAGATTATTCCAAGGACTTGTCAGGGATGCTAGAAACTCAGATTTGTCCCTGTATTTGAGATTACAGTTGGGTACTCAACGATACATAAATATAGCCATGTAATTGCGTGAGCTGTGTGTATTGTCTGCAAAGTATTGAAAAATTCCCAAGAAATGGCCTAGAGATACAGATGTCTCCTCTAAAATATCTTTTCAAGTCTAAACTCCTCTAAGCATGTGACACACGTACATTTTGGGGCTAAATCATGGCAATGCTGAAATGGGAAGTATTATAGAGGGGATCGCATCATTCACTAGCTGTTTTCTTACCTGAAGCAATTTCCTGAGCTCTTCCTGCACAGAAAATACTGTTAGGGACACACAGACAGCCTGGGCAGGAGGCCCCTGCTGGCTCTGGGATTGCTTCAATTCATCATGCAGGTTGCGGAGCTCTTCCCAACACCCATGAGGCTGTGAATACTTTCAAATACCGTACCCGACATGACAAAAATTCACCTTTATTTTCATTCAGGTGTACTCAGTGAGTGTTATAGAGATGTTCTTGTCCCGCTGGATGAGACGGCATTTCTGGGGGCGCGGCGTGCTGGAGCAGTGCAGCGGGAGCGTGCCCATGGGGCTGGCAGGCATCAGCGAAAGAGAAAGTGCAGAAAGGCTTGTGTTATGATCCCTTTGTACCGGTTTGCAAGAGTGATGCGTGTAATTGCCTCTCGTCTCAATCTCTTTTGGTTCTAATACCTTTTGTATGAGCTCTGAGAAAGCTGGAGGCTCCGGTGTTAATTTTATTAAGCCTTTTCTTAGGTGATAATAGAACTGGGAAAGGCTGATTGCTTTGTCGACAGTTCTGCACTAGGATGCAGAGACCGTTGCACAGAGACCATAAGGAGAAGTGGCTTGGCGTGTCGAGAGTCAGCGTGCAAGTGATTAGTGGAAATGTTGTCTGAGGGGCTTTTTGCCCTCATTTAATATGTGCAGCCAAGTGACCTAAAGGTAAAGTTTATGCTAACCGAGATGGATAATTTTGCACAGCTCCAGCATAGTCTACCTAAACATGCCTGTACACTGCTTGGAAACTTCTATCCTGAGCAGACAGCGGTATTTTTAAACAGCTCATGCATCCAAGTCACTTCTCACACCAAAAGTTCTAGGAAGTGAGAAAACACATATAGTTAAAGGGAAACAATCATATATATGAACTAACAAAAAATAAGACCAAAGAGCTACAGCTGTGGAGGAAGTTGTTTTGAGATATCTCCAAAATCTAAAGTTTCAGAGCTGAAAGAAAAGAGGTGGAAATGAATCCAACCTTGTACACAGCCCCAGGTCTTGGCCTCTCTTTAGCTAATCCACATGAAAACATACCATCCTCCAGCAAGCCAGGGAGATCCAGAACACAGAGGCATTTCAGGTAGTCTACAGTCCTTTCACCATTACAGTGTTCTGTGTAGAAGCTAATCTCTGAAACCTTCCTTTTGTTTTATGAATTGGTAGGAGGTCTCAAGCTTTTCTGGATGAGCTGGTTTTGTCCTTTCCTCTAGAAAGCCACAGATCCAGAAGCTGTTCCATCCATCTACAGGTGCATTTATTTTCTTTTGTCCTTAATGCAAATTCTCTTTGCATTTAAAAGCACAATGTCACCTCCAGACCTTTAGAACAAACTCTCTTCTGTGGGAAATGAAAACCTTCCTAGCTGGGTTCCCCACAGATTCCCACGCAGGTCTCTTACCTTACCTTTACCTCATTTCTCCACCAAATGGGTGATGAGTGAGCCTTGCTCTTGTCCAGCGTGTTCCGAGTTGTGGGAGGAACAGCAGGATAAGAAATTCTTAGCCCAGAAATGTTAAGTGTGCACCCACATTGCCATGTACCATATCAGTTTTGCTGGACTTATACAGACCTGTTACAATTTAGCTATTGCAGCATCCTGCTGGAAAAGGAAAAGAGTATTTGAAGTAACTCCACATGAGGCACTGAGTTTTTATGGTGAAAAATGACTCCGTTAGTTAAACACGGGATCTAAGAGGAAGATGTGCTAGTACATCTATTTAAGTGCACACTGTTTCTTGCTGTTTTCCTGTAGCAACTTCAAAGATTCCTTTTTTTCCAGTGGGGGGAAAGCCAGTAATTTAGCAGTTTCATAACTGCTGTGGCTGTTTTGGCTGTTGCTGTAAATATTACTTGATAAGCCACACTTGTGCAAGATTCCTCCCATATACAGATGATTGCTTACTTGCTCTCCCTCCTTCCCCCCCCCGGCCCCCCCCCTTTTCTTTCTCTTTCACAATGGGACGAGACTGGGGCCTTTTACTATTTTTCCCGGGAAAAATATGGGACCTACCTTGCTTCAGAATAGCTTCCTGCATCAGAGCTTATAGAGATCACCCTGCTTTTGGCTGCTCTTTACTGGGTTTGGTTTCTTTTTTTGATATTGGACCTGTTCAAATTTTGCACAAAAAATGTACTCTAAATTGGGTGAAGAAAATAAAGGAAAACTAAGCAGACCTATTGCCATCTCTCCCAGGGTCTTTACCTGAGATATAGGGTATCACTAACAACAGTTAAGAAAAAAAAGTGTTAATGCTCCTTAGGAGTAGCTAGGTTTGCACTCCAACAGCTGGTGACTGAGTGCTTAAACCAACAACAAGGTCTGCAGCTTCTTGATTTTTAAAGTCTCCCCTTAGAGAGCAAAGACGAATAAAAATAGGGAAAAGGAACTGCTCCCACCTCCTCTTGTTTCCTCATCCAGGATGGTCTCTGCTGGCTGGATTTGTGTCCACGGCAGTACCTGGGTACTTGCCACACATGCAGAGTCTAAATATTCACAACATTTTTTTCAGACTCTGGTGTGCATGGGCAAGCTCCCTCTCCTCACCGATAACAGAGGTTTTCTGGCCACTGCCCAGGACTTTTAGAGGCGGTTGTTTTATGAGACACCTGGTTTCCTGTCCAACACACTGGCAGACCTCCAGCTCCTGCAATTGTATCCCCAAGATGTGTTTGGAAAGAAAATTCTCACTTTTATTCTGGTGCTGTATTTGCTTTGATTTCTGCTTGTCATTAGGTTTAATGAATGCGGTGGAAACTTGTCTAATACTTAATGTCATTTCCTTCTGCATTGGCTCATACCTTTCAGTGTTTTTTGCCTCCCTCGGTGGTATTGCAGCTGGACATCAAGGGCTTCATCTTTGGTTTTCTTGTCCTAATTAATTTTAGACTCTGCTTTGCTTGCTATTTTTGCTGTGTTCATATCTTTTTAGCATTTCTAGTACAGTGCTGAGTAGCAGAATGTTACTGGTAACATATAGGTCTTGGTAAAATACAGGTACTGCTGGCTATACCAGTCTTTTTATTGGTTTAATTATCTGTTACTAGAAAGAACACTGAACAGCAGCTAGAGAAGAATGCAGCCCTGGTTCGTGTCATGTGTAAAGGCTGCTCTAGGGCTGCTGACCCCTCAGGGAGCTTGCTTTCTACCTCCCAACCTACACGCAGTCAGTGATTGCAACCAGGACTTAGTGGCAGGGAAGGGCGATGGCTGGTGCTGATTTGTGCGGGTGCTGGTGTCTGTGTGCTGCCTGCAGTGGGGCCATGGCCTTCCCCAAATCTACAGAGAGCATCAGGAGCCGCCTCAGTGCTGGGTCTCCTGTTTGGCACTTTTCCTGTTGCTTGGTGTCATGCTCAGAAGACATGCCCAGTCGTAGCCATCAGTGTGATTTCTCTCCGTTTGCACAAGTCAGTGAGATTTCCCTTTTTTGGGTATTTTAACAATGATTTGATGTTTTCCCTGGAGTGTTTTTTTCCTCTACGCTTAATTAAGGAGCTTTCAGATGGTACAATCAAGTTGTTTTTTAAGCATTGCTTCTTTGATTTGATCATCTCCTGCCATTTTGTTGCTTTTCAGCTTCTCAATTGCAGCCTGGGATTTAGAATTAGATAAATAAAAAATAGAAGGGGAAAATTCATCATTACCTAAGAATGTATTTTTAAATTGAAATTCTGCGAGACTCAGTGAGTTAAAAAGGCTCATTTCTCTAACCAAATGTCATGCTAGGCTTTCTATTGAAAGCAGTATAATTGGATTTCCATGGAAAGAATATTTCAATATAAATGCATCCTTGCAGTGAGAAGTTCTTCAGTGCCTTACACTTCATTACCAAAAGGAAACAAAGACATTTCAGGAAGGATATATTGTATTAGCACCGGATGAATAGAAATAATGTCGTACTGTAGCTAAGATAAGACTGAATTCAGGAGTTAAGCTAACTTGCAAACACATGAACTCCAGAACAAATGATGTTTTACAGAGCTTTCTCTAGATAACGCAGGAAAAGGCATGTGGGAAATCTTATGCATCTCCACGGTAGCAGGCAACTGCCCATCTTCCTGAGTTTCAACATCTCTGACATATGCTGTTGCCCAGCAAAAGTGATGTGCCTGAAATGTCTATTGAACTCACTTACAGTAATAAAGTGCTCTGACAAGTCCAGTGAACAAATGAAGCCAATGACAATGTTTAAACCTATGGATGCTTGGGGATCAGCTGTATCACTTTGTCTGCATTAAAAAAAAGTTCTTATGCTGGTATATTCAGACTAGATTGAACACTGAGTTTAAAAATCCTTGATGTGGCCATTCACTGCCTTTCTCATAGTCTTCAGCACATCCTTTATGTCATGTTTAATATCTGTACAGGAAGCATGTAAGTAACTATGACAAGTTTCTTAAGTAAGATTTTAATTGAATCACAGGACAACTTAGATTAAAAGTACCTTGGAAAATATGCATCATTATTATTTCCAAATAATAATCATGAAATAGTTTATGCTTGTGCCTTTGCAAATGTGATCACTTCTGTGCAAGAAGACAGTAGTTTCCTAATGGGGAGCCTCACTGGTTTCATGGATAGGTCTCTATGAATAGAGTTTTTAGTGAATTTGGGATTTCCTCAGTCTTTGCACCTTCTATCTAGAAATGTTATGCTGTCAAGCTCAGAAAACATCCCTAAAAATATGTTTGTTTAATTGGGCATAAAACCTTTTTTCTTCCCAAAACCCTGCACTTGGAAAAAAAAAACAAAACATGGGTCCAGTTCTCAAAGATACAATGAGTTTATAGAACTGTCTTTTTCTTTCCATGAATATCTTCCCATTTCATTACAACACTTCTTTCCACTTGAACAAGACCAAGATTAATTTAATTCATTTATAGGGTCAGGAAAAGAGAGTCTGGAAGTGTGGAGTCTTCAGCTCCCTGTTCTTGCAGAAAAGTTTTAGAATGGATAATTATCACTACATGGTGATTTTCTCACTTTTGTCCTGAATAGCATCAGTCCGGTCAAATCTCCCTTGAGCTGTTTTGTTTCTCTGTTGTCATGGGCTCTACAACTTGCCAGGGCTATCCTTAGGAGTCAGAAAAACACCTTAATCCTCCTAACCTAATGAATGTGTTGTTACCAGTACATAGTACAACAACTTCAACTCTCCACACTGAGAATGTTTATAAGCATTTACTGATCTGAGTTGCTGCTCTTTCTGGTCTCCTTCTGTGTTTTGTAGTAAATGACCAAAGGAACCAACTCTGGAAATGGCACTTGGGTGGGATTTAGGAGATGAAGGTCTGATGAAGCGAGCAATGCTAGAGAATACCTACAGTGGGATGCATGAGACTCCTCTGTTGCCTGAAAATTGTTCAGAAGAGTTGATTTTAGCACAGGAAGTACAGTCAGCAGAGGACCTATCCTTCCAAAGAACATAAATGAGCTAGAGAGGAGGTTTGACTCTGGCCATAACGTAGGACTGGAACTTCCCCCATTGCATCTGCATGGAGCACATACCCATTGCTTGAGCTCTAGCAATATAGCTAGCTGATTTTTTATGGTGCAGCTTTTTATTATTAGACTATTATACTTTGTAAAGGTCTGCATGATTAGTGTCAGAAACAAAAGCCTCTACTTAATTTATTGTACACACTCTGCCCTAGGCCACAAGACTGACTTTGTTTTGCACAGCACTTTAAAGACATAAAACTCAATAGCTTCAGATAGAAGTTACACAAGCCCCCCAAAAAGAGAATTGGGGCTTTCAGACTCACACACTTTTGGCATAGGATGAGAGGGCATTCAGTAGGGAAGAGTAGCAACATTATTGTATGACAGCCAGGCCATCTGGTCTTTTAGATGGGATTATACTCTGGGGGATGTTATTTCCATGGACTCAGCTGCCCTGCAGGCTCAATCAGGTGGCAAGTTGGGTGGGTTCATGGAGAAAACAGGTTATACCACTATTCTGTGTAAAACTGAAAGGGTAGTGCTAAAAAGAGTGATGTTCTCAGTGTTTATGGATACAGCTGTTTTATTTATTCATAGTAACTTAGGTTTGTGCTGCCCATTAATAGTAAAGCAAAACGGCTTGTGGTAAACAGTGGACAAGAATCAGTTAACTTATTTTCCTTTGCTGCAGGGTGGAGAGTTTTACAGGTTGTTTTAAAAACAATCAGAGCCAGTGCTGCATGCAGCACTGGAAAGTAAAAGGTTCTTTCCTTTAATCTCCTTACCAGGTGCAGTAATAGCAGCTGCACTTCGTGTTTTTTCCGTCTTGCCCTGGTGATAACTTTAACCTACGGTAGAAGTGCCCATGTTTCTTTATCATGCAGTTGTCTCTCTCTCCTTCAGACACTACCAACCTTGCCTGAGTTTCCACCCTTACTAGTGGTGATTAGCCAAGGCTTTAAAATCCCTTTTTGTATTTCACGTATACCTACAGCTAAGCTGGTTCTGTGAATTCAGAAGAAAATGAATGGCTTTCACCACTTCCAGGTCTAGTGACATCAGCATTTTTCTTCATCAAAAAAAAAAAACTCTTGGGACTTGTTCAAGGCATTTTTATATCACAGCAGTATTTATAAATGAAGCTATCTTACAAGACATTTTGTTATTAACAGGTTTATTAATCTGGTGCTTTCTCCCACTCCTACACACTCATAAGAAATGTTGTTAAAATTTTACTCACCTGTCATGTATTGCAGTCCATGTACACAGGCTTGGCTCAGAAACTGAGTCGCTGGGAAGTTGTATATTATAATCTACCACAACAACATCTCTTTGGAGCCGTATATGTCAGGACTAAACATGGATGTTCTTCTTAGCAGCAAAGTTAACAGATGCAGCAGTAGCACATGGGCTGTTTGGTGTGTGGAGCTCATCAAAGAGACATGCAAATGCCCTCCATAATGTAAAATGTGACTTTCTCCAACATCTGTAAGAAAAATGGTGGTTCAAATGCCTTGGCTACTAGTTTCACATTGCCATCTTTGATATTTGAGCAAGCAGAACTCCTGTGGTGAGATTGTAGCTATAATATGATGTTATTTGCCACAAGGGAATCACCCCAGTTCATTTACTGGAACTTTATTGGGGGGGAAGAGAAACCAGAGAAGAGAGTTATCTAATATTTTAGAAAAATATTGAATTATGTGTTCCAAAATGTTAATGCAATTTTTTTCTCAACATTTTTTTGCAAAATTTTGTATTGGTTTTGCCAACAGTGTTATGCATTTCAGATAATGAAAAAGAAAAGGGACTGCAAATATTCTTAACTAATGATATTGCTACAGAAAATGATTGTGCTCCTGAGTATTTTGCACCATGTAGGAAGAAAGGCCCTGTTTGAATATATCCTGGAGGCTCATCGAGAAAGTGAATGGGGTTTCTTCTCAAAGCAGTGTGACTCTGTGTAGCCGGTGGAGTTTCACTTGTGCGTGTGCACGCGCGCACGTGTGTGTGAGTTGTGATGGAGGAAGTGGGCTCTCTGTTTCTGTCCATATGAACTTTTTACTAGTGACGCAGTGGTTTTCATGAGCTCTGCTGGTTAGGATCCCAGAGACGCTGTCGGGGATAGTAAGACCACTGCCTGGAACTCCCATGGGTTCTGCTTTCTTCAAAAATGCTCCTGTGTCATCGCTTTAGAATAAAAGGGAAAGCAACGACTTGGTCAGCTGCGTTTCCCAGAAAGTAAGGAATTCACAGTGTGAAAATATAATGCAGTTTCCACCAGTTTTTTAGAAGAGGTCCAAACTGAGTACAACATAGGTTCGTGTGCTGAAGAGCCTAGTTCACATTAAGAAGTTAAGAGGGGAGTCAGAACATGTGACCTGTAGTGATGAATGGATAACAGACGGTTCTGGTGTTCAGTTAGATTGCTCTTTTGTGCCCCCTTTCTTTGTGCCTTTCTCTCTAGCTAATTACAGTTTCCTGAAAATATTGCTACCTTCTTGGAAATTCAAGAGATGACCAGTCAGCAGCACTAGATGAGGTGGCTGCCACACCACGCTGTGCTTTCAGATGCTCCTAGACTGCATTCATGTTCAGAAATCTAAAATTGGGTTCTCTAAGTGTACACTCAGTGTTTATTTCTGTCACTTTTACAAGCACTTCCTACAAACTTCTTCTTATATCTACTGAAAACAAACACAGTAGGACTGTAAGTTTGGCAGAAACATTAATTTCAAAATGGCTTGGAACTCTAAGACAAAGTATTCTCATTATCTATTTACTGTTCATGATTTATATTTTTCCTTACAAATCCAATTCTATTATCTATACAGCTTATTCTATTACCTCTCCTTGAACTTTCCCTTCATACTTTTCCAACTTCTTTGTTCTCTTGTCTACATACATTCTTCCATATCCATGTGCTCAAGCATGCTTGCTTACCACCTCTGTCTCTCTCTGTACCCTCCTGGCTATCTGGCTATAGTGCAAAAGCTCTAGGTAAAGCTTCCAAAAGTGTCCTCTCCAACTATGACTCAGAAGGAACAACAAAAAAAGTTAAAGCATATTGGCATGTTCATGAAGACATTTTATTTTCACTGGTGGTTCTACCTGGTGTTTTAGCCAGTTTTACTGTTAAGTGGCAAATAATCAAAGTTCTGTAATAGCTTACTCCAGTATGATCAATGCAAACTATAATACTGAATTTAAGAACTAAGGCTGTTTTCTCAGGTGTAAAAAGTTGGTGGTTATGCATTACTTGCAACTCCTTTACAGAAAGCTGCATTTTTTTGTTATGATCGAAGTTGTGCCAAGTCAGTGGTTTGTATAATATGTTGGATATGTTTTGGTGAGATGTGGAAGCATGGTGTAAGCCTGCACCCGCATTTGTCCCCCAGTTACAGAGGCCACAGTAGGCAATTTATGTCTGGCCAAGAGAGGGAGGATTTTTGATTTAAAGTTGGCCATGAAGCGGAAGGTGGACTCAGATCATGTGAAGATCTGCTAAACAGTTTCTTATGCCGAGGACCAAGACATGACCAAAAACTACAGGAAAATTCACCTCTCAAACTATGATTTTATTTTCTTCCTTAGTAAGTGTTGTAGCTACAAGGCACTGTGTGGGGGCAAAGGTATTAAGTAATACTGAGTTTATGAATATAAAAGAAGTTTCTCTCTGCCAGGAGCATACAGTACACAAATTAAAGATTTGGGAAGAAGGAATTCAGCAGGTTGGAAGAAACTACAGATACACTTGTGAAAGTGTGGGTAGTGCAGTGACTAGGCACTGACCTGGAGCTTCAGAGGTCTCTTTTCATACCTCTTCTCTCTCACAGATATTCTAGATAACCTTGGACAAATCTCTTCTGCCTGAGTTCACAAAAAAATGGAGGCATCTTTTGGATGTCTCCAAAACCTCTGCCAGTCCCAGAACCCCTGTTCAGCTGCTGTCAAACTCTGTAGCTGCTTGAATTTCCTCTGACAGGTATAAAGGAAGCAAAGTCTTGGCATAGCTGAGTATCTTGGCGTCCTTGATCATGTCCAGGTCTTCTGGTGTTCCACAAACTGCATATTTTCTGCTGTCTTCATCCAGTGCAAGAGGTTTGCAAAACCACAAATGTCTACATGGCTGTTCTTCAGGAGATCACTCTTCCCCTGCCCTAGCAGACATGGGGTTCCTCTGCACCCTCCAAGACAGACAGAAACAGACAACCCTCTTGGTCCTGTGCTGAGCCCTAGACAGAGCATCTTGCCTTTCAGCAGGATTTACTCGTTTAGGGTCAGTCCTGAATTAACGTGGTTTTACGGCTTCCGGTTTGCAGTTAAGCATTACAAAGTTAAGGGTTGCAATAAGTAAAAACTTTAGTTTTATTTGCCGCCATTTCTCATGTGTTAAGTAGGAGTAATAGCATTGCCATTACCTTGTTCAAGCATTGTGAGGATAAGCAGATTCATATTTCTGAATTACAGGCTACTGAATTGCTCAGCTTTGATGGTCATGGAGCCTAAGTTAGATATACAGATATACAGTGTAAGTCCAGTAATTTGGATTGTATCATTCAAATTACATCAAGACTGATTTAAAATTTTTATTTTTTCCTTTTTTTTCCTATGTTTTTCTAGAAAGACAAAGGTGGGATGGAGGTGAAGATGGCCTAAAGGATTTTAATTGGTTTCTCCTGGTCATTTTCAAGTCAAAGGACTAAACTGAAGTCAACAAAATTTTAATCTGCCTTCTGTTCCATCACCTTAAATGTGTAAAAAGATCTACATGGGGAAACTGCTTTCCCTTCCCTCCTCTTGTTCCATCCATTCTGAAGGCAATGACCCTTCCCTGTCTTTGCTGGTACTCCTTTTGCTTTCTGACATGTTATAACACTGTCATGCAATAATCCTGAAATCATCTAGTGAAAAGACGAAAAAAATAAAGTCTATGGCAGAAAGAAACTAGGGTTTTCTAAGAATATCCTTATAAGTTTGTATGTGATGGCCATGTAAAATATTTGGCTTTGTTTTACTGTAATACCTATTAGTTGTGAAGTAATTCAAAATTAATAGGGCAAAACCATCTACTAGTGCAGACCTCTTTGCCTTCATGAATGAATGAAATTAATTCATTCCTTAATGAATTTGATTCTTTAAACTATTAGGAAGATTTTCTGTAACAAGAATAATAAACCATGAATTAATAATGATAGTTAGCAACTTGCAGGCTTATGACATGAACATAGTTTTATCTAATCCTTCTCACATTACAAAATTGTGAGCACTGTTTTCATTCCATAGACAAGGAAAATGAGGCAGAGAGGGCCAGAGATGCACCCACAGTTGCATGGCCCATCTGCGGCACAGCCAGAGTTTGCATTTGGAACTTCTTGGTGTCAGTGGACTGTTGAGTTCTCCACATTACCAGTCATATTGATGGCTGCATGTGGCAGGAGTATACAAGTACATGTATGGTTCAGAAAAAAATGGTTGTTTTTTTTTTTTTTTCCAGTTCCTCTTGACAGCTTCAGGAGATGAGATTCTTGGGAAAGGCTCATGCTAAACATTTTGGTGTTCATTACGTTAAACTGTTCTGTCTTTTCTGAAGGTACTCACAGAAGAGGCTCTGGTTCTTTTCACAAATAATCCATTTTTGATGCAGAAGGTGACGCAGAGAAAATGATTCCTAAGACAGTCACGTGGCCAGCAGGCAGGGTGATTGATTCAGAACATAGGGTTGTGCCTACACGTAGCTATATTAATCTCTTACTTTGGCCTTTTGAAAGCCACAGCGCTGCTTCATGGCCTTTAAGACCCCTGAGGGTCTTAGGGAGCTGCGTTTCCTAGGCAATGGATGTTACAGACAGCAGAAAGCAAAGCTCCCTCCATTTCACAGAAGAAATGAGAGGAAATGAGTGTTTGTCTTCTGTTTTCTTGCAGAGAACATTATCTGACCCAGATTATATGTTGTCTATAGTATCGTGCCTCTCGCTGAATGCTACGAACATGTGCACAACTTTAGATTTGTGAATGGTCTGTTATGCCCAACTGTCTATTTTTAGTTTCTTTATCCCAGCCGTCATGAACAGTGATACATTTTCAGAGGAGCCTGCAGAGAAGATTAATCCCAGGAAATGTTGTCCTCTGCCACACCAATGTTGTGTAAAGTGACAGTCCTGACTTTTCCATAAATAATGAACTATCTTGTTGTGCAGCTTTTACTCGTTGGAACTAATTTCACTTTATATTTGTTTTCCCCTTCTTCTGTGGGATACTGAGATTCAAATGAGTAAGCTCAAAGCTGTGTCTGTCCAGTATGATGCTGTGCTGTGTGACTACATTGTTTCACTCAGAGGAGGGATGTGCTGGAGGACTTTCATAGTCTGCTTTATTAATATTCATGTCCCTCTGGATTTATCTGAGAATTTCTGAAACAGATAAGAGTTTGTTATGACTCCTTTACTTGGCCCTTGAACAATGAAAGGAGGCTGTATAGAAGGGAGACAGGTGAAGTGGTTCACGGCTATGAGCGTCTGTGTTGCATGGCTGTGACTTAGCCGCATATAGCACTTCTATTCCTGGTGGCACAGGAGTGCTTCAGGGATACATAATTTTTCCCCCTGTGAAGCATTGTGGTCACTTCTGAAACCAAGGAGGGTCCACAAGGCAGAGAGAGCGTGCATCCCATGGTGAGCGGTGGGCGGTGGGAAGAGGCAGTCCTGCCTCCAAGTACTGTGGTGGCTCAGTGTGTCGGTGGGAAGTGCCTGGGGACCTCCCGGTGCCTGTGCCGTGCTGCCAGGGGCTCCCTTACAAACCTTCTCTGAAAGCAGAACCAGTATACAACTATGTCCCGTAAAGGACAAAGATGAACCATGCCTGGGACTGAGCCATGTGGACCTATACCACAGCTAGACTGTGACACTTCTTTCTGGCAAAAGTCTTCTGCTCCAAGGAATGCTAGATTTCAGTAGGGAAAGGAAAACAATTGGTGGGTGTATGGTAAGACAAGAGGAAAGACTTTAACATAGGCTAGTGCTTAGATTTGCACTTCAGTGTTTCCTCCATGAGAATGCTGTTTGCGTGATGAGAACAAGGTCTAGAAATAAAAATTAATGTATTTTAGGTTCTATGTCAGAACTGGGATTCTTTGACCTGTCAGAGGATTTTATTTTTCCTGATTTTTATGTCTTCAGATGTATTTGAAAACTGTAGTTCCTTTGGTTATTGATAGATAGACCTCAGCAATAAGGTATTGGGTTTCTGGATATTTATTTACACCTAAGAACTTCTGCATCAGAACTCTCAGTTCGGCACTTTGAAAGAAGCAAATTCCATTAACAACTCTAAATACAAGATTAATTGACATCACTGAATAACTAACTTGTTCTTATAGAGCACTGTATCCCACAAAGAGCATTTCGAAAGCATTTGACCTTTGCTTGTCCCTTTTTTAAAATATATATACCATGGGATTAACGGTGTGAGCAAGCATGGCACTACAAAGTAAATTAAGGTGTGCATTTACAGTGTGCCAGCTACTCCTTGGTAGCTGCCTGTGTACATGTTCCTACAACACAGTAAATGTCAGGGAGTGTGTGGCACAGAGGTATGGGTGAAGGACCTTATGTTTAGTGAACAGTGTTGCAAGGCAGGAGTGTGCGCCAAGCACTCACTGCAGCATAGTGAAGCCACTGAGAACACCACAGCTTATATTGCAGTAGCTTGTTCATTTGTTTTTAAGTCTTAATTTCCTAACTGAACACCTCCATTTTTAGTAAAGCTCTCCTTCCTTCTTAGGCCAGCTCCTACTAGTATGACAGAAGTAAAAGCTCACACTGTAACAGCTGGAAAGTGTGCAGTTCCCAAATAGGGCAAAGTGGAAGTTTGCAACTATGCCAAGTAAGGAGATAAGCCACAGGGATCTGTGCTGTAGTCTCCTCACTCTGTCTTAGGCTCACATGCAAAACAGAGAATATAAAACAGTAGTTTTGCTGAGGTGTGCCCTCCAAATTGCAGCTCACACAGCAATAAATTTCCCTAGCTGGAGGAACTCTGTTGAATCACAAAAGTGCAGGACTAGAATAAACAACTCCAGGGGTCATCCAGGTTGATGCCTAACCTGACAGATGTCTAACGTGTTCAAAGAAAACCTTTCACTGAAGTGGTCTTTGTCACTGTGTTTCACTACACTTACTTACAGATTAAAAGACCCTTTTCCTAGTCTTCCTTGCTCTCACTTAAGCCTATTTTTCTCCTGGTAGTTCTCACAGCAGACACACATGTGAACTGATGACCAGCTTTGCATGTTTAAATTCAAACTTCTGTAACTCCAGATCCTTTTTCAGTGTACTGCTGACCCATCAGTTATTCTCTCTTTCAAACTCGTGCGTTTCATTTTGCTTCTTTAATTGTAGCCCCCTGCAGCTCTCTTTGCTGAAGTTTATTGTATTGATTTCAAATGACCTCCCCTGTTTCTTGGGATCACTTTGAGCTCTGATCCTGTCCTTGAGAGAGCTTGTGATTCCTCCCGTGCTTGTGTTTTTGGCAACTCTGACAAACACTAAGTAGGACTGCATCATGCAAGTTGTTAATGCAAGTTTTGAACAGGACAAGATTCAGGACCAACCACTGTAGCTGACCTGCCCTGCCCTTGTTTCTGACGATGAGATTAGTAGTTTGAATGTTCAGCTATATTGTTTTCCTATAAAATGCTAGTGCTGCTACAGTTATTATTTCTTGTTTTAGTCAATTGCTGTTTTCATGCTTGTGCCATACAGATTGCTGCAACCTGAGCCCTTTTGTGTTAAGCAATGTGCAGACACTAAACAAAATAATGCTTATAGACTGAAAGAGCTTGCATTTTAAGTAGAAAAAAGGCAACAGATTGATAAAACAAGCTGTGAGGGGAGCACAGAATGAAATTTTCTGCTTGGAAAATGGTTTCCAAACAATTGCATGCTCAGTAAGTAGAGTGCTGTTCTGAAGTAGTGCTGTTGAACCTGGAGAGTCAAAATGCCCGAATATGTCACCAAAATCTCATTTTTTCACGGAAAAAAGTGTGTGGTTTTTAATTGTCTGAAGACGCTGCTTCTGATGTGCAAAACCAAATATGTTCTCTTAGTCTTCACAATCATGATTTCATTTTAAGCACACATTCACTGAATTTGTGTCTGTGCTGAGATTTTAGAAATGGCTGCAATAAGCCAGCTTATGAATTAAATCATTCAATAAAGAAGGGCATTGTAGAATTAATCCTGACATACCTTATCTTCTATTGGTGAACCTTGTCCTTGTTCTGGGAGGGAAGGCACACTTTACATGTGATCTCTGTAGGAGCCATGTAACATTTTTATTACCGTTTTATGACACCGGTGAAGTGGGTTTTTTATGTGCCTGTTTCACGTGATTCTGCCACGAGTATGTCTCATGTTTTTTATCCTGCTCTCTTAAGGAAATGAGGCTTTTGTGGTTGCAACCTGTGTGTGTCATCCATCCCCCATTAATCACTTGGCTACCTACCTGTAAGTCAGCTAATATGAAAGATTGGTAGTGCTGTTGGAGACATTAGAAAGTATAAATGTTTGCTAAGAACAGGCAGTGGACATAGGACAGAAGACCATATCGTTAATCTTACTGAGAGGAAAGCATCAGCGTGAGCTTAATTAACCCTTAGCAGGCAATGGTAGATGACAGCAAGGTTAGGGACACTGCAGCCATGGGAATAGCTTGAGTCTGACCTGTCACCAGTTAGATCCTTGAGACCCCAGTGACATGACAAAATCCACTGGGAAGCAGGCTTTGCTTGTTCTCCTGCTTACAGAACAGCTTGTTATCTCTGGCTTTCATGTATCTTCTAATATTTTAACATTCTGTAGCCTTTGTGAAGGCTAGCAGTTGCTAGCTCAGGGCCAGGAAGCAGAGACAGCCCTGCAAAGAATCTTGAATCCTAAGTTAGCAATGGCCATGCATTCAGTTGAAGTGGAGATACCAGAAAGGAAAACAAGTCAAAGAAATTAAGACTCCTGAAAGGATCAAATAGATGAATAAGCAGAAGCAGCACCTGCTCCTAAGCAAGGGCTCCACATACCCTGTTTGACAAAGGATGCTAGCACCCTCCTTCCTCCTGGGAGAGGCTGTCCACCAAAGAGACACAGCCAAAATGGAAAGACTGGCTCGACCTCGGAGAAGGGAAGGACTAAGGAGAAAACGTGAATTCCCAAGTTAAAAAAAGAAGTCAGGGCTCAAAGTCTGCTCCAAGGAGCACTGCAGCTTGAGGAAGTCACTGAGCACAGGTGCTGGCATAAAATAGCGTACTGCAATCTGGAAAAGCCAAACATCAGTGTTTTTTTCAAGTTAGATAGGACATAGGCAGGCACTTGCCCCACAGAACTGTTCTGAAGTATATCACAAAGTCTGTTCCAAGAAGAAGAATAATCTCCATGCATATTGCCTTTGGCATTGTTGCCACTGCTGCTGAAAATGAGCAAACTTTTTGAGATAGGTAGCTTTCTGCGGGACCTGGATGGAAGGCTCTAAATAACTTCACGTAGGCTACATGACAGCCTGTTTTGTCACCGCATCAGCAGACACCTTTTTTTTTTTTGCCATAAGCAGAATAACCTGCCTTGAAGACAAACTGGTATGGCTGTTCCCTCTGAGAAATGGAAAGCCACATCTATGTGCAAGTAACAGTGAGAGGAGAGTGAAATTTTCATATGGAAGATGTTTTCCATTCATTTCTGGCATGGTGCAAAAGATAATACTCCCCCTTGGCAAGGAAAAGAATTACATTCTCCTTGGAAAAAAAATCAGCCTGGGCTGGGTGTGCCAGCTATGGTCTTTGCTATGTGAAAAAGAATGGAAATTTCTCTGCTGTTCTTGAACAGAAAACATGATGAAATGTTAATAATTTCATACTGTCTTGCTGGAACTTGTTAGATTTTAGAGAAGGAAAATAAGCAATGAATGCAAAGATGGTTATGATCATTTTAGTTCTGGAATATGTCTTGCATATCTAGTTCTCAAGGAGGAAAAATAGCTGTACATCTGACAAACAGCTTTTCACATGAAAATGTGCCTGCATCCTTTTTCTGCTCATTTGGGAAATATACTTTTTTGGGTTCTGGCAAAATGCATAGCATGAAATCAATAATTTTTGCAGAGTAGCAGGATAAAATCCTGGCCTTGCCTTAAATACTAGGAAGGGCACGAGTTCCCGGGATTTAACAGAAGCTGGGTGGCTCACTCATCCATACCATGGCTGTATATAGTCCTGAATGTAAAGTGGAAAGAGCGTTTGGGATAGATGTGTACGTGGCATAACCAATAACACGTTACTAGTGTACTGCTGAGATCCAATCATCCAATATAATAATGTAATTGTACAGTCAGATTTGGGGGTGTTGCCCCTTGAGTCAGGAGTGTTACTCAGTGTGAATAAGAGTGACAGAATCAGCCCCAGAGTGGGGTCCAGATCATGACTGGTGAAAAATGCTACTTGTTACAGAAGCGTTGCTGTTTTGCTAGAATTGACCATGTGAAGAGGCAGTGACAGCTTTAGTAAAGATGATGCATAGGCTGCAGTGGATTAAAAGGTCTGCTTGAGAGTTATTTGGTTTCCTGACTAAAGATCTGACAGTAGCTTTAACACAAGGCAAAAAACCCCAAGGGCCCAGCTTCTTTTTTGTCTTCAGATTTCCTGGATGATGCAGCAAATTGCATAAGGCATTTTGTCTTACGCAACTTCATGTCAGATTATTCAGCTGATGCAGCCTGATGTAATTATGCTGGCATATGCTGAAAGTTAAACAAGAGGAAACGCATGTTTTTGAATGGCAAGATATTATAGTAGAAATCTTGCTGCTTTTTTTTTTTTTTTGGTGCAGTTGTGTTGCTTGGCAGAGAACAAAGATCTAGACTTTATGATGACAAAGCTGTAAGATGTGGGAGGTGATGACATTGGAGTGACTGGGCAACTATAACTTCATGGCCAGCCTGAAGAAGGGAGATGCTTTGCCCCATAGCATCGGGAGATCAGTATCACTGAGACTACTGCTGTCTTCCCATGTCTCACCAAAAAAAATGGAGACCTGCTTGCTAGGTAGGACTTCAGTGCCTGTGTTGGTTCCAGGGCCAGATCTTAAGACCAGGCATCCTAAAACTCAAGAACCAGTTAATTACAATATTCATGACCTTTCTGTGGATGAAAACACTCTTCACATGTCTAAGTATTTATGTGCTACTCGATGCGCCTTCTACCACCATCCCTTCCCCTGACTGTCTCTCATTCTTGCTCATTTACTGGCTTTGTCCAGATAGCCTGATAATGAGTACTACTGGTTTTGTGCTTTTTTGTACTGAACAAAACTGCTGAAGTTAGAAGCCGTGTTATTTTCTTGCAGCAGCAACAAACTGTTCTATAACTTTTTCTTCTTCATATCCCCCACTTCGCCCTGTTAGACAGGGATGCTTGTTCCAGCAGAAAAGAAATGTGGCAGAAGCTGTATGACTTGCTCATCCAAGAGGTCGAGTGAAATATAGGACATCAATCAAGAAATCAACCCAAGTGATTACTGGAGAAGGTATTCAGTCACATATCACGTGAGGTGTGATTACTCACAGTTTGCAATATCAGTGACCCAGGTACTTTATGTAAATACTGGTGAAAGCTAATTTCAGTGTTCTTTCTAGCAAGTTCTATTTTAGGGTACACTTATCCAGCTGGGGAAGGAAATCCAAAGCTTGCCAAAGGCTAGATTAGCATTGTGCTGGGTCATTTGTGATGTGTAGCCCCGGGGGTGACAGGGTTGCCTACCTTGCTAGCCCGACATTTTCAGTTGCTTGGATTTGTGGATCTTCTCAAATATGTTACGTACGTGGAAATAACAAGTTGCATAAATAAATTGCAGGAGTCGGGTCGTATATAATATGCAGAAGGTTTCCCACAAGGCTCTGTTTCAAGGACAGACATTTCAGGGTCAGATTGGTACATACAGCTGCTGGGACTGACTTCAGGCAGGGAGTCTCAGGACTTCCTCATGCTATACAAAGTTCAGGCAGCCTATTTTTAGGCCAGCCTTTGATGTAATAATGTGGGAATTACCATCGTTTGTGAGCTTGCACCGAATAAGTGTAAACAAATGTATTAGGAATATGTATGTTGCTTTTCCCTCTCAGCATAATGAAGGTGTACATGTCCATTTGCATGTCCTTATTCCTCTTCCTCTGGTAAAATCTCCTCTGCTGCATCCATATCCCTAAAAGATGTGGGGATACTTATCCATGCCAAATGCTTTCCACTTCACATCCAGGACCAGGTACCCGTCTTGCAAAACATTTGACTCCGCAGTCCTTCTCACACCAGCAGCCTCAAGTCAGGGAGCATCTCAGGGTGAGAGAGGACTGTGGCCCCCCCTCCCACTGCCCTGCAGGCAGCTGCCAGCCCACCTCTCCCACTTAACAGAAGATAAATGTTTAGGAGCTCAAATCTCATTGAAAATTCTCTAAGAATAATGCCAAAGTCTGAATATTGCTTTAAGTGAGCACTGTTCCTGGATAAGGGAGCCCTGCTGTACTCCAGCATCCCAACGCCTCACTGCTTAGTCCTCCCCTGGTGCTGCTCTTCCCTTTCTGCTGGCATAAGTGCTCGTATAAGCCATACTGTTAGGCTTCTCTCTGAGGGCGCTGTTGAAAATTTGGTGTTGAAGTCTGCATAAAACATAGTCAAAATCAAAATTTCTGTCCTGTATGAAACAGGAATGCATTTCTATACCAAACAAGGGGAAAAAGTTGAAAAAAAAAATGTTTATTGTGGAATGAAAAGTTCTGAATAAATGATTCATCATTAAAATACTTAGTCTGTTGAAAGTGTACCAACACGTTTCATTTTGAGTCGTTTCAAAAATTAAACCACACTTCCCAAGAGGAATTGTTTTCTCTCAGCAGTTGCCATTCACATGTCTTGTGCCCTTATTTTCTCCCGTGAATTGGTTTGTCTGTAAGTCTGCATTTCCCCAGGCATAAAATGGCCTTCTTTCCCACTGTGGTTGATGTTTATGAAAATTTTTGATTTTCTGAAAACTGTATTTTCTGTTGAAAACAGAATTCCTGGCCGTATCTATTAGTCATCCCCTCAGACACTTACTTTCAGAGTCTTTACCCACAGCCTCTTTTTCCCCTTTCTCTCCTACTGCCTCTTAATTTTATGCATGGTTTTGTTTTCTACAGAGGCCATGTCTTCCTAAGCACTCGCAGTGATGTACCCGCTGTCCTGAAGGAGGAAATCACATCTCATTGTTATTGTTGTTATTGGGTGCTGCATTGTTATGGGATGTTACCTACATTCAGTATTCCACTACCACGTCTGAATGCTTTCATCTGCCTCTTTCTTAATCCAGAAAAAGTGCAGTGGGTGTCTTTGAGGACTGAAGGTGAGTATATTACAGTCATAAAAAATAATATTTCCACAAGGTTTGAGTCTGTCCTTCCCTTCAACAAACCTTTCCACCTCAGTTTGATTTTTTTTTTTACACCTGGTTTTCCCTATGGGATAGTTCTTCAAGAGACTGTGACAAGGGGCTGGGCATGCCTGGGAGCATTGGAAAGGTCAGGAGCAAGCATCCAGTTCTCCGGCAGTTCCCCACTGCCTGAAAACCCGCATGGCCAGTTCAGTTTCTCTTAAGAGACTGAGCAAGTCAGCTTTGCTGAGGGACAGGGTCATGCAGCTGTAGCTCTCGGTCCCTGAACAGCAGGATGGGACAGGCTCAGTCCCCTGCTCTCCAGGCACTCAGCCACATCCATCCCCTTTCCTGGTCGTCTCTGGGGAAGGATGCTTCTCTTTGGGCTCTTCAGCTCTTGAACATTGCCACAACCTCGCACAGGGTCAGTCTTTCCATAGAAGGACTTGCAGAGGTGACCTAGGAGGCCCAAGGGCAAGACCCTGTGCAATCTGTGGTAGGCAGGGGCTATTATGGGTGGCCTGAAATCAGGGTTTCCTGAAGGTGGCAAAAGGGTTCCTGCTCTTTGGCTCTGTATGTCACCTGCCATCTGTCAAGGCTGCACGGCACACTATTAATTTTACTGCTTAGGTTGGGATGCGGGACTTACTTTCCCTCATGGTGTGCTGGCTTTGCTGTGGAGCTTGCAGCCAGGGACTGCACCACCCAGCAGGACCCCAATGTGGTTTGCAGGTGACGCCTGGGTCACCCACCACAACACAGGATCAGATTGGAAAACCCCATTTGACGGTATTCTCTGCAATCACATCTGTTTGGGACATGATGATGAAGTGACTATTTCTGCTTCTGAATTTACCGATTGCTTGTTTTCTCCCCTTTTCCAGCTCTCAGAAATGTATGGGAACCATTTCACTAGCTGCCTCTGAAATTCTTGCAGCTGCTTTTAATTACTCACAGTTTCCCTAAAAGTTATTTTTAAGATTCTATTTTTGCCAACATTTGATATTCACACCCAATTCGTAACTTAATTAAGAGCTCCACCCTGAAGTAATTTGAAATAAATTCCATTCTATGTGTTATCATACCAAGATCATATGTCTAGTCTCCCTCTGCAAAAGCTAGTATAAATTCCAAGACACGGTTATCCTGCCATTAACTGAAAATATTCCTGTGACCCATGTATAAGCTGAACCTTTTCACCTGTTCATATAGGATTTAGTAAACTTATCTCCTGGTCACAGGTGGGAAAAATGGCCTTATTTCTCTCCTAGCCACTTACTTTGCATTATACAGAAACCTGCATAAATAAAACCTGCAGCAGGCAGCTGCATTCTCACACCTATCTGTCTGGGCTTCTTACTCTTTCACTCTGTTAATTAGTGTAATTAATTATAATTAAAGAGTAATCTTCAAGTGATACATCAGATAGTATAGCTGCCAGCATTTCCTGAACCTCCAGTGTCCTTACTGTGTTGATACCAAAAGTTGCTGTGCAGGTAGTGCAGATGATTTTATGTCCACAGTTTTCACCCAGATTCGTAATCCCTTACGGCATTTTGGTTACATCTGCATGCGCTCTGATGGTGGTTTGGGTGCTATTGGAGCTACCGCTGGCAGGCTTCTCTACAAGAGCCCATGGAGAACCGGGTGGCCGTGTGAATACAGCATGGTGTGGGCACATTTATTTGAAGTTTAAGTTCATTCGACTGTGTAGTGTGTGTTGCAGAGCTGGGTGATTTCTTTCCACCTGCAGCTGGTGCTCACTGAGCTAACCTGGGACGTTTGAAATAGCAGCTGTCCTGCTGGCAGAGCTGACGCTGCTCTGCAGCCCTTGCTGAGGGACGGCTTCCAGCTTTTCCACCAGCGGCAGCTGCATCCTTGGGCCTCTCTGACAGCACCACAGCTCTTGGGGTCCTTCTCGAGACACCACTTGGGGCTGCTGCTCCTCTGGACCCTGGCCTTACCCATTTCTGGCCACATGCTGCTCTTTCTGTGCAGACCCATAACCCCTGTAAGAGTTGGCATCTGCACCTTTCACAGCCTATCCTCCCCTTTATGATGGGACAGTTTTCTAGCACAAATTTCCCTGCAGAACCTTCTCTGTTGAGAAGTTGGTCACCACATTGCTTGGGTTTCTTTGTCAGCCTCTTGGCCTGCTGTAGTCAGCAAGCATCTCTCTTTCAAACTGACACTTTGACTTTTCCCAGTTGCAACTTTTGCTGTTCCAGCTTTTTGTTTGGGAAACCTGAGCTGAATGAGTCAGTGAAGTTGCTGTTCCAGGCCTTGCATATATTTCAGCCACAGCT
The DNA here is from genome assembly GCF_965183815.1 of Platalea leucorodia. Classification (NCBI taxonomy): domain Eukaryota; kingdom Metazoa; phylum Chordata; class Aves; order Pelecaniformes; family Threskiornithidae; genus Platalea; species Platalea leucorodia. Next base: position 49,638,577 of record NC_138858.1, read on the forward strand.
AAATAAATTTCCTGATGGGAACTTGGTTTCCGCTAGCTCTTCATGTTCTTGCTGGGGACTACTGCCTCTGCCTCCTCAAATACCTGCTGATTATCTCCTGCCTCCCTCCAATTTCTCTTCTGGTTCACCCTATGTTTAATGGAAGAAAAGGACCTGAAGTGAGGATGTTCAAGAAAATGCAGAGGAAAAATATGTTGAAGTAGAAAATCGGTAGGAAACCATGAAGATAAGCACGGAAAGCATGGGATGAGGAAAATATTTTCTTCTGAGACAAATAATTAAGCAGGTATCTCTTTAAAGGATTGCTCATGACCTGTCCCTGACATAATAGCACAGTTTTCTGTTCACTGAGCTCTTAGAATATTGTGATTTGGAAGGGACCCAAGAGGATCACTGAGCCCAACTCCTGCGCTCTTGCTTAGCTGTAGTTCAATTAAAACATATTTTGCGAACCGTTGGGCCAATTAATATTTATTTAGACAGAGAAGAGGGAAATGCTCTGTGAACTGTTTCACAGCTCCAGCGAGCCCTGGGCATAGGCTAAGCAATGAAAGACTATATCTTTCCCTGCTTCAGATCTCCTTTGAATACTGTCTCAAATCCTTTGAGAGGCAGACAGTCTGTGGCTAACATTGTTTTTGCCAGTGAAAGAAAAAAAAAATTGTGGAAGCAGTACAGTCTTTCAAGGGTTCATATTCTGTCTCAATCTGCAGAAATGGACGCAGATCTGTCCATGACCTCCCTATTTGTCTGACAGTGGCACATGCTATGAACAGATGTTACCTTTCATTGAGGAGACACACTTTAAGAGGCAGATTTTAAACAATATGATCTCTATTTTTACAGCAGCAAATGCAGGCATCAGGAACTGTAGGAGCTTGACATCAGCTAGACATTTAAATATGTGATTGTGCCTGCAGGCAAAGTACTCAGACATTTAAATTATAGGAATTACATCGTAGTTATTTGTGGGTACAAAAGTGGACAGGTAAAGCATGATGAAAACCCAGATTCTGAGGTTTTATTTTGACTGCATTTGCCCATCGAAAGTTCTCTCTCATTTTTACCATTCCCACATTATCCAGTGGGGGCTATAGCCCTGCTAAATATACTGAAGCATTATGTAAGCCATGGCATGAAACGACCGACCAACCTAAAGCTATAACATTCCACTTGCCTTGCAGGAAAACTAATTTTTTCTTAATGGCCAGTTAGTGGTATTTGCTCCTTAAGGAGGATATCCACAGTGGGAGGAGGGGAATGCACCGCGTGCATTAATAAAACTGCATGTAGCTCAGACATCATACCTGCCTGGAGTCCCATGGACCTTTCAAAAAATTTCCTGGGATGACTGGGGGATACTGCTTCTGCTACATTCTGCTTCCTCATTTTTACAATTTTGTTGAATTTGAGACCACCTTGTATTCATGGGTTTTCTGGCCTGTGCTCATTAGCTGTCCCTGCTGTCTAGTGTGCTGACTAGGCTGTCTTCCTTCACTGCGTTCCTCATACCTTACCTTTGTAAAACACAAAAAGTATCCACTTAAGTTGGTGACTGTCCTGGTAACATTTCACAGGGACATGTGAATTTCATATCAGAAAAAAGCTAGTTGATTTATTCCAGAGACAAAGAAAGAGTAAACTAATGTAACTGACCACTCATCCTACAATACAGCAAGGTGCCATGTGCCATTTGCAAGAGAAATGCATGGACGCTTGCCGAAAGTGTCATGGGACCTTTCTTCATATCAATACCAAGAAAGAACCAAGCGGTCCTGCCCTCTGTGAGTGTGTTTCTGTCTGAAGCACTGGTGCACACCCCACGTTCAATAAGCGCTACTGGCTCCTCAGCAGGCGGTCCTGTTAGGTACAGAGCTGATGTCTGATGCTAGGGAATGGGATTCATCCTCCAGGTGAAAGATGGCATGTTGCCAGGCCCCCACAGACCTCAGAGCATAACCGCTACCATTACCAATACATGATCACCTTCAAGTGAATCAAATAATTTGTATTCTCCGTGTACTCTAAGATTTCTCGGTCTGTTTGGAAAGAGAAAGAAGGAGGGCTGTGAAAGAGCTAGCAGAGCCCGCTCCTCTCTCCTCACCTTGCCTTACCTCACTCCTTTTCTCCTCTTTAAAATGCATGTCGTTTTGTGTCACAGACTAATTCCTCCTAAGGTTTGGGGGTGTCTGGGTTTGCAAAAGATGTTTTCTCTATTGACTAGGATAGCTTGATGGGGTGGAAGCAATCTCTGGGGAGATCTGTTAGAGAGAGTATAATAAGTGCAGTCAGTGCTAGCAAGATCAGCAGGGGTAAAGAATAAACTCAAGGGAGGTAATCAATGTTTTGTGTAGGTGTTAAAATTGTCTGATTACTAATGACTCATGGGAAGTAATGTGAAAATTTCCTACTCCCAAAGGTAGCAATAGATAACATTAAATAAAACCAGCTTTTTCTAAATGTTGTAGTTTGTGATGTCAGGGCAGGTACCTCAGTTGATGCTGAGGTAATATGAAGTAAAATAATGAATCTGAAGAATTCTTAACAGATGAAACAAGACTGCACCGATAAGCTTCAGGTCTCTAGAGCAGCACAGGTAAAAAGTCACCAGATGCAGCTTGGTTTTCTCATTGCTAAATATGGTCAGTTCTTTGTTTTGTGAAGATTGCATTATTGCCCAGCTTTAACATCTTTGGCACTAAATAGTAGTATGAACATTGCAACTAATAGGCATTTGAGGGACTGCATGTCAGAAATCAGTCTTTGCATTCATTTGTTTGCTGTCCTACCTCCTGGGTAGGATTTTTAATGCACCTAGTTCCGTGAGCTGTATAACACCCATTGTGTGGTGCCCTGGCAGCCAAAAGTATGTGGCCAAGGCTGGGAGCAATGGGAATGCAACTGCAGTGGTGACAGGGGTTTTGCAGCAAATCAGCCTCCCTCCTCTCCTGTCCTGCAGAAGATTTGCAACACGCATGGGAAAAAGGAGGTGCCAATTGAGGGGCTATATCCTATTTACCTCATGTCCCTTAGGTAATCTATCCTGTTAAGTGTGTCAGTGTTAAGGTATTTTTCTTTTGTCTTTGCTAACCAGATTCTCCTCTATTCATAAAACTAAGGCTGTATCACAGAATGAGAATAGTAATACAGGGAGGTTATTTTACTTTTTTTTTTTTTTAAAGAAACTGGCTGTACTCTGTGGATTTTGATTCTTCCCTTCAGATACGTTCCATGTAGTTTGATTGTTGCCTGGGCTACAGAGGTTGTGTTGCTTTCTTAGACAAGCCAAATAATACATTGCCTTTTTTTTAATGTTTTGAGAAGAAACTACATAGCTTTATAAGCAATGTTAAGCTTAACTGAGAGTCACTATCATTAAAGATAAGATTAGATACGAGAAATTCAGTGCGATGTATCTGGCCATAAAGTGCTGCTTCAGTTCAACTAGTTGCTGTAACACAGTTTTGTCAATAAACAGCAGTCCTGCATAACTATTCAGTTACACTCAGGAGCTTGCCTCATTGGTTAGACAAGCTGCTTCATTGGTTAGACAAGCAACTTAATGATGTTCAAAATAAGAATAGCTCAAAGCATATCATAAGAGCTGTCTAGGAGCCTTATTTATTTCCAACAGGTACTTGCTATGGCAGTTTCATGCAAACTGTTCTTATCCTGTGTTTACAGGTTCTACCATGTGATTGCACGAGGTTTATACACTCAATAAAGCATGCACACCACACACTCCAACAATGTACAGAACAACAAGAGGAAGTAGATGTGGCACAATAAGGCTTAAGCTGCAAATGAGACAGATGTATGATAAACAGACTTTGCCTATAAAAGAGAAAAGCGGGCACCAGAATTTTTTCCAGAGGACTGTGTAAGTAATTAATAAATAATCAGCAGAAGAAAACTTAGATGAACAGGTGTGCCTGAGACACGCACACGTGTCAACTACTTTTGTGCACATCTGTGTTGCTTGCAAGGCAAGCCCAGCTGGTGTGTAGAGCAGGACAAGGGCCCTGTCTGCATCCTCTCCCTTGCTCCTTGCCATGCTGTAGCAAGCATTGCCCAGATTTGCCTTTGTCTCACCTTCCTCATATTCCCACCCCACTTCTCACACATTGCTGTGGCACCTTACAGTACCTATCCTGCTTCTGAACCCAGGTGAAAGGATAACCAGGCTCCTTCCTGAAATAAATGGCTGCAGCTACCGAAGCAACTGTCTTGCGATTGTGAGGAGGCTGGGAAGGGAAGTCATCTGGGCAGCTGCAAGGTTTTGGGTCTGAATGCATATATTTGGCATTGTCAGAGGAAGCTTATGTGGAGGTACATATATGTACATGTTTGTGTGTGTGTTTGGGTGTGTCTGAGAGAAACAAGTGTAGTCAAAAGATGCAGAAACACCACAAAAGTGCACAGAGAAAGAGAAGCCAGTGAGTGAAAGCTGAAAGTTTTGGCCATGATACCAGCCAGAAAAACACTTGAGAGGCTGGACAAAGAAACTGCTTTCTATTTTTGGATTTCTAGTGCCCTGAAGGAGATTGTACATTGTACAGCTTCTTTTCAAATAAATAAGATTGCAACCACAATTGATTCATCATCCAGTTCTCCTCCTGGTGGAATGAATTTGCAAAACCTTGAACATCAAGAGCCTTGTTCATGCATTCAGACATTGATGAAAGCTTTGAGTGTATCTATTGATAAAATAGTGAAAATTCAAAGGCTGGATTAATTTAGTTGAGAAAGTTGATTGCAAATCTCATGGGACAAGGCTTTCATGTGCAATTTCTCATAAATATTACAGCTGTTTATAAGGACCTTCCATATAACCTTTTTCAAGGCTTTGTGTTTTGAAACTTCCCATCTTTTCATAAACTGGAGATAATAAAATTACATAAAGCAACAGCCTAATATTTTTTGTTATGTTCGTCTTTCTGATCTTGCCCTCCTTCACCCCTGAAAAAACTTCATTATGTTTTGAGGGTCTTGTAAGTTTAGTTGCTTCTTTTTTTCTTATAATTACTTTGTTCAGTCTTACTTCGTGCACTTCAAGCCTTCTGTTGTCCTCAGACATGTAGACAACATATTCCAATATGGTGTTTGGTTTTGCAGGCACCTGAGATATTTTTAAAAGAGAGCGAAACATTTCAATAGGCATACATTTCAGGGCATGCTGTTAAATGCCACTGGATCACTGAAGTATTGTTCTGAGTTACGTAATGCTACCAGTAACAATTAACAATTACATAGCATTTTCCATCTGACTATGTATTATCACTTAGAAACTTCATGATGCTCCTACAAGTTTGATTCCCATGTCCCTATTTGACAACGAGAAGGTTAGTACAGAGATTCATGCCACTTGTCCAGCCATCCACTAGGTTTTCTGTTCTCACTTTTCAGATCCTTAACTACAGAGGGCTAGAGCCTGATCTTTTAGAAGAGCTGAGAATCTGCAACTTCAAAGACAGACAATGGATATTTAAGGACATTTACTGCTTCTACATACCCAAAGATCCAAGCATCTTTAACTTTTTACTTTGGAGTTGAGTGACTTAATTATACATTATGGCTATAACCCTGATTTTGGGTCCAGTGTGTTCCCAACTACCTTTCCTCTGAGCTCTTTGGCAGAAGGAAAATACTTCAGTCTTTTTCCAATTATTATTTTGTCAGCTGTTGTGTTACTGTTGGTTCTTATTTATGGTAATCAAATAATCAAGTGGAAAATAATTTCAATAGGTGAACCTCCAAGACAAATATTAAGATATAAAACTGTCTTCAGAGTTAATCACTCTTCATTTCTTAAGATTCTGTTTTCCCTTCTCTGAGAGCCTTTTTGTACTGGACTCACTACTCAGAAAAGAGGTATTTCATATTCAACAGCATGGTTGTAGGCAAAATATTGTGAAGGTGAAATGCACAAATCATTCAGGAAAAGAATTAACTCAAATTGACAGTATATACCTAGATTGTATGAGATCAGTGCCAATGATTTAAACACAATGGCATTTTCCAGCGTGCAAGCCAAATGAATACTTTGGAACACATGTGTACACAGTTTGTGTTTACAGTCTATGAAAGGTTAATGCTCCCTGATGCCTGTGAGTGCTGTGTGAAGGCTGGCTGAAGCTATGCCCTGAAAGGCAGTCCCAACATGGATAAAACAAAATGTTCCCATGGTCTGAAGTGAACTTTCTCCCTATGTTGGTGTTCTTCTGGGCAGAGAGCTTAATTAAGATTCTGCTGCACACCAAAAGTGTGCTTTGTAAGTGCACCAGTAATCTCACAGAGGCATGTGTTGGCATCTTGAGCCAAGCATGATGTCAGGGTCATAATTTGAAACCCTCATCTCATCTTTAGTAAATGCTGCGATAACAGCAGCACATGCTTTTACATGAAATATGCTGTAGCCCTAGTGAATGAATAAGCTTTCAAGTCAGCATGATCTGCAGACAGTGTGAAGCTGAAGCATAATATTTTAATGCACTGCTTGCAAGGGAACTTTCCATTTTTCATATGTTGTAAACAGTTTTTCCTTAAACTGCCTAAATCATCTGTTGGAAAGGTTGGTGAGGAGCTCCTGGGCCTCAAGACTTGTTAATACTGTTAACCCTGTTAATACTTCTTAATACTTGTCAATACATGGGGAGATAAAAATAAGTCACAGTGAACTGACTTTTCACAGGGAAATAAATAATTATGAATTTAACTTCCTAATTTAAAACTGATTGTGAACCCCACTATTTTGTAAAATATCCATCAGCCCATGTGATAATATTGACTCATCATTCTTTTTGATAGGTTCTGTGTACCGTGATGCCAGAAAAAAAGCTGAGCAAAGCAAAACAAAACAGATTTGTTCCCCTAGGTCAATGTGGTTGGTGTGTTTGAATATGTAGAAGGCAGCTAATGTAAAGAATATCCAAATATAGGGAAAATCCAGTATAGAATACTCAAATTTTATATACACGTATATATATGTGTATGCAATATGTATATAGAATCATAGAATCATAGAATCGTCAAGGTTGGAAAAGACCCTTAAGATCACCAAGTCCAACTGTTAACCTAGCACTGCCAAGTCCACCACTAAACTGTGTACTCAAGCACCACATCTGCCCGTCTTTTAAATACGTCCAGGGATGGCGACTCAACCACTTCCCTGGGCAGCCTATTCCAATGCCTGACTACCCTTTCGGTGAAGAAGTTTTTCCTAATATCCAACCTAAACTTCCCCTGGCGCAGCTTGAGGCCATTTCCTCTCATCCTATCACTTGTTACTTGGGAGAAGAGACCAACCCCCACCTCGCTGCACCCTCCTTTCAGGTAGTTGTAGAGAGCAATAAGGTCTCCCCTCAGCCTCCTCTTCTCCAGGCTAAACAACCCCAGCTCCCTCAGCCGCTCCTCATAAGACTTGTGCTCCAGACCCTTCACCAGCTTTGTTGCCCTTCTCTGGACACGCTCCAGCACCTCAATGTCCTTCTTGTAGTCAAGGGCCCAAAACTGAACACAATATTTGAGGTGCAGCCTCAGCAGTGCTGAGTACAGGGGCACTATCACCTCCCTGGTCCTGCTGGCCACACTATTTCTGATGTAAGCCAGGATGCCATTGGCCTTCTTGGCCACCTGAGCAGACTGCTGGCTCATGTTCAGGCGGCTGTCAGCCAACATCCCCAGGTCCTTTTCCACCAGACAGCTCTCCAGCCACTCCTCCTCAAGCCTGTAGCGTTGCATGGGGTTGTTGTGACCAAAGTGCAGGACCCGGCACTTAGCCTTGTTGAATCTCATACAGTTGGCCCCCGCCCATCGATACAGCCTGTCCAGGTCCCTCTGCAGGGCCTTCCTACCCTCCAGCAGATCAACACTTCCACCCAACTTGGTGTCATCTGCAAACTTACTGAGGGTGCACTCGATCCCCTCATCCAGATCATCAGTGAAGATATTGAACAGGACTGGCCCCAACACTGAGCCCTGGGGAACACCACTCGTGACAGGCCGCCACCCGGATTTGACTCCATTCACCACCACTCTCTGGGCTTGGCCGTCCAGCCAGTTTTTAACCCAGCGCAGTGCGCACTTATCCAAGCCGTGAGCAGCCAGCTTCTCCAGGAGAATGCTGTGGGAGTTGATATGTATACATGAATATAAAGTGAACTAAGGAAATAAAGCAAAACCCTGTTGAATTAGAATACCAAAATATTTGTGGAAGTAGAGTGAAGAAGTACACTGGTGATTAAACGTAACAGCAATTTTCTGTGGTGAGATTTCACACGAGGTTCAAATTCCTTGAATTGTTAAAATTTTTCCCTTGTTCACATGGATATTACAAAAAACTTCTTCACTGAAAGGGTAGTCAGGCATTGGAACAGGCTGCCCAGGGAAGTGGTTGAGTCCCCATCCCTGGAGGTATTTAAAAGATGTGTAGATGTGGTGCTTGAGGACATGGTTTAGTGGTGGACTTGGCAGTGCTCAGTTAACGGTTGGACTCGATGATCTTAAGGGTCTTTTCCAACCTTAACGATTCTATGATTCTATGGTTCTATGAACATGCATGCTCAGTCATTTTCAAAGTCTTTGAGACAAGAACTGGCTCAAGCTTCTCAGCAATTTAAGCAGAATGAATCATGAAGTGGTTTGAGAGGGGCTAGTAGGAGCTGAAGGTGCTAGGAAAGGCAGCGAAGAGCTGAGAGGAGGTGTGAAGGTCTCTGAGGGCAGCAAAATGGGGAACTTGCAGTGATGTTGGTGAGCCTTTCAGCTATCCTGGGCTCTAGAAAATCTGTTTCTGTTGGTGTCACTGTGTGGAAATTGTATCACACTGTCTTCATAAAGCCAGTTTCAGAGACTCTGCTTTTTTTACTGGTCACATTCGGCTGAAGTTTTGGCAGTACTGGGTCTCAAAAATGGTTCTGTGTAGATTTGTAAAAATATCTTTCAAGGTTTATTGATATCAATATTGCTATGTATGTGTCTATTTAGCTGCTTATGAGACATATCCCTTGCAGTTGCGTTTTGCTGGTTTGGTGGCATATCAAAGATCTCTTGGAGCTGCCTGTTGGGTTTATACTGACAGCAGTTGCAAGCACAAATGTTGCCACCTCTCAGTATTTTTATCATGAATCTAGAAATATGTGGTGTTTTCTTCAGAGTCTCAAAATCTTGAAGATTTCTGGAAATCCTCTTTTATTTTTGGCATATGCGTAAAGAGAAACTGGAAAATACAGTATTGCAGGGACCCGAAACACTTAACACTTTCATACCGAAACTAATTGCATTTTTCAACTTGCTTAGAAGTCAGGGCCCTTACAGGAAGGTTGATACAGTCAGGGCTGTCGGTAATGCACATTATTTTACTCCAGTGTTCCCTCCGTTCCCCATTATTCCTGGCCACGGTTTTAGCATGCCTTTTGGATCATTTAGGATATTTCTAGTCTGGATTAGACCCATAGCTTGGTGATCTTGTATGAAATCTTAGCAGATTGTGAGGCCTTGGAAAGGCCTTGTGAACTCTGAAAAAGTTTTGAGCTTTTGGATGCTTACCTGCTTTGAAAGGTCCAAAATCTGGAGTTTTCAGAGGGTTTGATATTTCATATCATACCTGGCAGAGACCTACTCTGCTGCTTGCTGAAAAGATATTTCTCGGTGGAAGCAATTGTTGGAACCCAGTCAAAATGAGTGTTTCATTAAAAAAAAAAAAAATCAGAATTAGGCTATCAGTAGTTATAATGCCTTTCAAAAAAAACCAAACAATTTTTTCCGCGATTAAAATTTCATAATCAGATATATAGGGTCATACTGAATGTGGGACAGATATCAGATTAGTAATTCAGTGGAGCTGTTTAGCTGATTCGTCTTTATAACACAGCCTTCAAGCATTCAAAGATGCTGCCAATGCATGTTCCCCTTATGACATTTCTAACACAAGTTTTTGTGTTAAAGGATCTGTGTGTGTGCGCTTCAAAATGTCCCTATAACAAGCTTCTCCTTGCATATATGGTTACATGAAATTTATGACAACAAAACCCACAAACTTTTCCATAGGGTGAAACCTACAGTGCAGCAGATGTTCAGAAACTCCAGATCATATCAGGTAAGATTATCAGAAAGTAGGATGAAAAACACAGTTCTTAGCATACTTATCTCTTTTTTCTCACTTCCTGCATACTGCAGATTGCTTCTCTTGAGTGTCTTAAACTCAAAAAAATAGAAACACAAACTATAGCTTACTGTCATCAAAAAACAATAGAGATCTTCCTGCAGGTCAGGAATGGCGATTCAGCTGAAGAAGGCGGCACTCAAGGATAAGCAAAAGAGTTGAGGAAAAGTAGATAAATTATATTCATGTTCTTAAAGGAGACTTGCAGGGGATCAAACAAGCTTGTAGAAAGCAGTAGAAAAAAGAAAATCCCTCTTTTATTGATGGTGACAGCTGCTGCATTCTCCTGCAGGTAGCTGATTCGCTTTACTGTAATATCCGTGAACCTTGGCATGGCGCATGAACTTCTCACACTTCGTGCTGTACAAATAGAGAATAAAATGAAGGCTACTGTGCCACAGACCTTGCAAATATTGAAAGGATTTACTGGAAGGTGGAGCGAAGTGCACTGCAGGTCAGCTAGGAGCATTACCTGGTGCAAGGTAAGGGTTTGTGCATCACAGGATATACTCACTTCTGCTCAGATGGGAGCAGCTTAAACCTCTGCAGCTTATCTATTCAGATGGGAAACCACTGGTCCTTTCGCAAAGGAACTAATCTAATAGGCATATTAAAAAAATATTTAATACCTTAACTTTAAAAAAGCAGGCTTTATATAGGGAATGTAGTGGTATAGTAAAACGACAGGATGACCAAAAGATTAATTGCACAAAAATAATCAGATTCACCTATTTAAACTTCTTCAAATGACAACAGATGTAGCCACAGAGGCATGGTGAGAAAAGAATAGTGTGCTTTATGCATGTCCCAGACAGGGCAGTGCAGTGACACTTGCCTGGAGGATGCTGGGACTGTTTTGACATGCCATAAAACTTTAAAGAGCACTGTGCATTTTTATTCTTAAAGATTTGGCTTCTGATCATTTTCAAAGTATAGAAACTCTTCTATACTCTGCTGGCTGGTCATATGCAATATTAAGAAGTCCACCAGTGCTGGAACACTATATAGGAAATGGCTACTGCGCATCCACCATCACCTGCATTGATTTCATAACGAGATGTTATGTGAAAAATAAAAAAAAAATCCTCTAAAAAGTAGCCCCTGCCCCTGTTGGTTCAGAGGAAATACTGCAATTATCAGGGACAATGGAGTAGCATGGATACTTGTAAAGATGGCGTTGGTTAATATGTGTGGAAAAAAGCTCTTTCAAGTGAAATTAAGCTTACGGCAAAAAACTAGATTGCTGTCATCCAGGTTGCTTGTTTTCTCCCCCACCAGGGTATGGCACTTTGCATCTGACTGACACGGCTTTGAATTTGTTTATCAAATACATTTTGCAAAGCCAGAAACACTGAATGCAATATTTTAAAGGGAATGTTTCCTGTTCTTTTACAAAGGAACTTGCAAAATCTAGCACTGTAATAATGCCTAGCCAAGTCTTTTGCAATATAATGAGTGTTCAGCTATGTAATTCTTTGTATTTTAATTAGGATTCCATTTGGTCAAACACTGAAGCATGATGGCTATAAAAAAATAAATAAATTGTCTATCTATTAGAAAACTGCATATGGCTAGGCTAAGTATAGACCTCAAATATTAATGAAAAATAAGTAGTAGAATAGAAACCACAGGTACATACTATGTTAAATTAAGTAGAAGAGACTTTTCATGTTTGTTAATGCAAATTTTTATTACTTCCATGTATTTATGAAATTTGTACTAATTTCCAAGGCAATAGTCATGCAGAAATGAGGTAACACATATGGGGGTGTAGGTGTTTGTGTGCTAGAGAGGAGGACAAAGGTTGGAGATCCCTGGGTGAGGGTAGGTGTGGAGGGCTGGGCTTGCCTGCCCACGGAGGCATAGAGTTGCAGAGTTACTTGGGCCAGAATTGACCTTGGGAGATCACAAAAGCCATCGAATGCCCTCCTTACAGCACATGGTTCAGCAAACAGCAGTTTTGCATTCAGCTTTTTCAGTGCATTTATAGAGTTGCAAAGCCTTAGCTTACCCCCTTTAGCCTTCTCATCTCCAGACTGCAAAGCCCTGGCCTTTTGAGTTTCTCCTTACAGGAGAGATGCCCTTCCTCTTTAGGCTGGCCAACAACTTGCTACTTTGGCAAACCAACATTTTGTATAGGGGTGAAATTAACGGTTGGACTCAATGATCTTAAGGGCCTTTTCCAACTTTAACGATTCTATGATTCTATGATTCTATGAAATGACACTCTCTGTCTTTCCTCAGCACTGTTCCTAATGATGCCTAATACTTTATCATCTGTTTTGACCACTGCTGCATGCAGAGGTGATCATTTCAGGGTACTGTCAGCAGTGACCTTGTCGTCTGCTTTCTGTGCCCTGACTGCTAGCTCAGGGTTCAGCATGAGTTTAGGGTCAACATGACTTAGGTTATTTTTGCCTAGATGCTTTATATTTATTCAGACTAAAGCTCATTTGTCCTTATTTTGGTACAGTTTTGTAAAGTCTTTCCAGAGTTCCTTGCCAGTGGGATGGCATTTCACTACTTCAAAGAGTTTAGTAGCTTGTTTAGAGATCATCTTCTTTACTGCCTTTTCCAGGTCTTCACTGAAGGTGTTGAATAACCTGGTCCCTGGTTGGATCCTGCTCTTGACATGTCTTCTCCATGGCAATTTACCATTAAGCCCTTCTTTCTGTTTAGCTAGCCCAAAAGACTACTTCCTCCAAAACCCTGGCAGGTTTGTCCCTTAATAACCTTTTTTTTCCCCCTACAGAGATCTGTTTTACCATTTGAGTAACTTTGACCTCTCCAAACAGATGCTGTTGTGCTTTGACCCACATTTACACAGGCACGTGTGCTCTTTGATGTATTTTGATTGCTATGGTTTCCCTGGGTTTGTGAGTCACCCAAACACAGAGTAAGCCAGGGCAGATCTGCCTAGCCTGGCTGCGGCTGGAATGTGTGTACTGTTGCCTTTCCTCAGCAATTTCTTGGGAGTGTGTCCTTGAATGCTCACAATATTTAACAGTGCCAGCTAATAAGTCTGACAGGGTTTAACACTGCTGGAGGTGAAAGGGCTAGGGTTATTATACTCTTCATAATTAGCTCCTCACAAAAATAAGTGGAGCAAACTCGTGCTCCTTTGGATGTACAAAATTGTCTAGTTTCACCTAAGACTCTTTTTGTTTTCTCTTTTGTTACCTGCTTTTAAGAATGAAGAAGCCGGATATTTGAATCTTGATTCTTCTATGTCCTGTCAAACTGTATATAATATAAAGTAAGCTTACTAAGCAGTTGCCTTACAGACCACTTCTCCCATTTTTTATAAGATAGCTCCTCTGTAAGAGTGACAGCACAGGACTGCATAGAGAAGGAACCTCAGATGATCACCCAGTGTGGAGTCTGAGCAGAATTTAGGTATTTTGCATTGTAAGTGCAGCTCTGAGGATCCATACATGCTTACATCTGATAGGTTCTCTGTACGCAAATGTCATGTACGTGCATGTTACAGGCACACCACTTGCAAGTCTGCTGACTGACAGATACTGAATCAAATTGTACTATGAAAGGAAAGGAGTGTAAATGTCTGTTCTGGTGTGACCATCTGAAGTCACTGAGATGCTTACTTCTCCTCTGTGACTAACATCTCAACATCTAATGTGTCAGTGTGTTGCTCTGGGGCCCATCAAACACCTCTCCTCAGTAACGGCTCCATAAGACGTTGCAGCACTGAGGAAAGGGTCAGGCCTGGCAGGATTAGGAACGAGTCCTCCACAGGCTTATTCAAGAGAAGTGTCTTAGTTTCTACACCTCATCTAACTCACTGGTAAAACAATTACAGAATCTATAGCAGTGAGGGCTTTTCTTAGATGAAAGGCAAAGTCTTGGATGGAGAACACAGAAATGCTTCAGTTGTAGAAGTCATTGGAACAGATGCTCCTATCCTGTTTCTCTGTTGATTGTATGCCTCTTCATGCCAGCTTCTAGAAAAGGCTTAGTACTGTTTTGAAATTGTTTTCAAAGAGTATTTTATAGCAGAGTGTTGGTGAATGAAACATCCAGAGGCCTTATTTTTGGCTTCCTTCCATTTCTGGGTGTGTTGCTGTCATTACATTCTATATAACATCTGCTCACTTCTTTGGGTGAATGTTGTACAAGACAGTGCTGAAATGACAAAATAAACTCTGCTGTGAGTGATTAACTTTTCTGCATTTATATTTATCTGGAATATTTTTCTGTGTCTGTAAGCAATAGAATCCATATTTCCTTTCTCACTTTATTATGTAAATGTGAAGATAATTTCTTATATCAATCAGTATTAATACATATATTTAATCAGCCATTTTTTAGTAATGGAAATGATAACTAGCCTACCTAGCTTTTTGGGTCTTCATTCAGTTCCTAATGCTATGCTGTGTGAGTTCCCATTCATAACCTGAATGTTTCAAAGAACATCCATCTTTATTTGTATCAGTATCACCCATGGACTAGTAAACACATTTTTCCCTTCTAGTTTGGTTTACTGGTATTTCAATGGAAGATGGTAAAAGTTCTAGCCCTTAGCAGGTGAAAATAGTATTTCAGGAATGGAAAGGCATGTATTTCTGCCTAATTAAATACTTTTTTTTTATTACAGCACATAGGAAGAAAATGGAAGACAAACTTCAATTCTGAATTTACTTTTCAAGGTGTATGCTTTGGGTTAGATGTTGACCAAAAAGAAGGGGACGCTCTTGACCGTAGCACAAATCCTGCAACACTCAACACTTATGCACTGAAAGAAGATACAAGAGTCCATTTACTTTGACTGTAAACAAAAAAGTTGCTAAGAATAAGATTCTCAGTCCCGGTGTATGTTCTTCATGCAGATGCTATGGCTGTAGTGCATGTGAGTAGACTTTAAGCCTACTTCTGCAGTCTGGACTTGGGCATTACTAGCAGACAGTTGAAGGACTATTCACTCATGATCCTTCTCCAACTATTTTGTCTAGCAATTTTGTGACTGGTGCTGAAGCTGTGAGTGGCATGGAGTTGTGGCAGTGAAGCAGGGATGGGAGGGTCTGCAAGGCACACAGTCTAATGAAGGTTCTGGGCATTAGTGTGGCCCACAGAATGGCTGCCAAAGAGCTCTCTCTGGATGATTATATTGAGGCAGAAGCTTATCCAGACTCAGAGACAAAAGGATTAGCCAGGAGCCACTTTAGCCATCCTTTGCCCTGGACTCTGAGTCTGTGCTAGGTCTCTGAGGATACTTGAGGTGTTTGAATGTGAACGCAAGCAGTAGAGATGTGGGAAAGGGGGTGCATAAGTACTTGAGATGGATGTGCAAACAGCGTAATTTCTTTCATTGGCATCAATTCACGGAGAGTACACATAGCATATGATGACTCAGTCATCATTTAGAAACCGAACTTGCAACATCCAACTTGGCATGTTCAGAATTGCTGGCTGCCATTGCTTGGTCCAGTTTCTCTTACTGTGCAAGTGTTTTTTTTTTTCATCTCTGTTTTCTTCAGTTTAACTGCTTTCTCATATTATAGCAAAAGATTTACACGGTCAAAGTGCGTTAGACTTGCTGCATTCTCATGTATCCTATTAGACATATCATGTTAGTCTGGCATGGTGAAACTTTGGCCTAATAACTTTTAATTTTTGCCCATTTTCCATGCATCTTCACTTATTTATTTTCACCACAAAATATAGCATATTCATGAAGATGGGCTAATAGGCATATAGATTTTCACGTTGCTTAGCTCCCCTTCTGACCTATAGGTACCATACTTCATATTTTCAGAACACCTCACTAATAATGCAAATTGATTTCTTTTAAACGCTTACAATTTTATTCAAGTTATTTTTCCACTGAATACTTGTTAACACACTTTCCTTCTTTGTGGTGACTATGCAAAAGTGCTTGAGGCCTTCATAGAGACCCATTTTGGAACAGATTTAAGATAGAAATCTCTTAATTATGGGCTTTATGTATAGTTACTGCTGCTATTTCAGTATATACAGACTATTCATACATTACATACATACTTGCTTGTGTATACATCCCTGCTTTTCACACTGGAGTCACAGCAATTTACCATTTTCTAAAATTGATTAGGCTTATTGTGTGCTTTCTTTTTCTTTCAGTTTTAGGATAAATACACCTGCTACTGTGACAAAAATTTATTGAAAGTGATGGAGACACGTAAGATGTTACAGCTGTACTTTCACTAGATATAAGTAGAAAATATTCACTAAAAAAAAAGAGGCAATTAGATCATAAGTCATATGTCAACCTATACTAATTATACTATGCCCAGCAGTTAGCTTTGCTGCCAGTACAAATCTGCTCACTCCTGTGCAGTTACACTGTGGTATTCTTGGCTCTATGAAATTTCTAGGAGTCCTTTAAAAAACAGACATTCAAGTTAAAAATATTTTGAAGATTCCTTAGAAAGAAAGACTATCCCATAAGAGCTTCCTGCAAGGGAGAGTTTCTTATTGAATACCACTCCACACTAATGCAGAACCTTTCGTCTGTCTTTCTTTGCCCCACTTTCAACCTCTGTCCTCTAAATAAAAAAGACAAAACACATTGAAATGAATGGGAAAGGGAGGGAAAAAACCGGCTTCAGTGTTAGAACTAATCACTTCCTCAGTCAGACCTCATTAGTATCCCAGATGAGTCTGAATCAGAATAGTCATGTGTTACATCCGTGGAAACCTGCAGGTCAATTTATCCTGTCTGGTACATACAAATTATGAAAGGGGAAAATAAAAGAGAGGACTGATAGAAGAAGGCAGAGCATGTGTTTGCATATGTGACAATTTTTAACAAGTTTGGGGAATAGAGCATTTCTATATTTCTTACTGAATTTAAGTCCCAGTTCTACTACAGTGCAAAGATAAGACTGTGGCTCGTCTTACCTACAGGAGAATTAGGTGAACTCCTCTAGTTCCCATATACTGATTTCACGTGCACTGGCCTATAGGAGTGGAGAAAAACTGAAATAACTTTAGCCTACCACTGCCACCATTGTTAACGTATCTTGCTCGGTCACTTGCGAGCAGCTATAGGCAGTTGTTGCTGCTGTAGGACCAGCCGGCCCAGAGGACATATCTGTAGAGCAGAAATGATCGTGTACTTCTTAACTCTCCAGCTGTTTTCCCATTAAGTTAGAACAAGGTTTGATTTCCTCTTTATCCATGATCTGTGTTAACTATGCCATGGCTTGGGTATGCTGTAATTGGTAAGGATCCCAAGATGCCCTCAGGTGCAGCTGCTGCAAATATTTCTGTTAATCAGGAGGGCACTCTCGTCCGAGGTATACGGTGACTCTGACAGTGTGTTTTTACACCTATTGCATGTGAAGCACCCCTTGTTACTGTCCACAGGAGATTTGCACGTGGGAGAGCTCTCTCAGCTGCGCGTTTGGGAACATCTGAAACGAGAATGTTGCCCTTTGTGGCTTTGGACATACGAGCCTTGCCACACGGTCCTGCTTATGAGAACAAACAATAAAAAGGTGCCATGTGGGATTATTTGTAAATGTAATTGCTCGATTTTTTTCTTTCTTTTTTTTTTTTTTCTTTTTCTGTAGTAGGATGCACAACTTGTGTTTTGGAGCCAGGAAGAAATCTGGAATCATTCCTCTATTGTATTTTAGACCATTCTTAACTTATTAAAGACTTAAAGGACATCTGGGCTGTCAAGGAGGGCATGATAGGGGGAACAGGGACATAAGTACAGGCTAAATGACAGGAGAGCCTTCTGCACAGGCTAGTAAACAGCCGGGGTGGGGGATCAGGATGGGTGTCTGTAGCATGACAATGGTGACTGGAGAGAGGTCTACAAAGAAGAGGTTAACTCTGGAGCCCAAATAGCCTTATTGCCTCTGATAACAAAGATTAGATATTTCAGCCATTTCCTGCTATATACTGTACAACCAAGACAAAAAGAAAATGTAATTAGCAACGTGAATAATCTTGGTTTCTTTTCTCCCAAAGCTGTTTAGGCCAAAGGTGCATATAACAAGCAGCTCTTATTTGAGCAACAAATCATATAAATTAAAAAGTCCATTCACCAAATGACAAAATAGAATCCATTAAATCAACAAACTTGAAATATCAACACATCACTGGCTGCTGATTGTGATTGCTATTATTAGACTTTGATTGCTACTCATGTTCTTTTGTTTGCACTGTAACTGCAAGAAAAAGGTTGGTGTCCTTATATACCCCTCTGAAAACAATAGGCTGGCTTCTTTTTAGGCAAAATGTTAATAATTAAAACACTGTAAAAGAAAGCTAGAAATAGCCTCCACACAGGCACCTATAGATACAACACTAGTAAGCCCTAGTGATTCATATTCACATTGGTTGTATCCAGCTTTCTGCAGTTAGCATGCTGTGGCTGAGCTACTGTCTGAGGGATTTAATCATTGTCTGAGATTTTAATTCCTGTTTCAAACAAAAGGACGGGATTCTTGGAGTGTTTCAATCCAGAGACTGTGACCTAGTAATTTCAAATCACTCAAGCGGCTTGTTGTGAGGCAGTAAAAAAATGATCCACCTTTTCACTCTTGCTGTTACTGCGCAATTTCTACCCTGCAAAAAGGAAATGAGTTACCAGGGCTGGGAGCCATTCAGTAGGGCAGAATGTATAAACACAAGCCCAATTTAATTTATATAGTGTATGTTTTTCTCCTTCTCTATCTCTGTACCCTACTTCTCTGCTGTTCCATAAGTGTGTGAGGGGAGAGGGGCAGTGAGATGTCCCCAGGACACAAACCTGCTCTACTTTGGGTTTTTCCTTCCAGGTCTGCATTGTTTGCTCAAAACATTCTTAAAAACAAAAAAAAAAAGTCCAAACAAAAATCAATACCTTGTCTCAGCTCTAGTGTCTTCCTGCTAATGGGTAAGTTGAAATTCAGTAGCAAATGCTTTAGAACATGCTTTAAAAAGAATTAAAGCCAACTGTAGTGAAGACGGAGCAGCACTTTGAATATGCAGCAGAGCTGAAAATATGTATATACAAGGACAGAGACCAGCTCCTGTCATGAGAATATCTGTTTCCATATGCCAATATCAGTATTTCATGTGGTTATGAAACGTACAGAAAGAACTGATTTCAGAAAGTGTTTCAAGATACCTTGATAGAATCCTTCAAGAAAAAAAATATTTGACATAGTATTTCTGAAAGAATGATATATCATAGACTTTAATTAACAAATGTAAAGAAAATATACCAGGGACTGTTCATTTCCATTCCAACACTCACATTGAGTCAGCCAAACTTTGGCCTGAGTGGGTACTCGGACTACCTGCAGTATGGCTGGGAAGGAAAGTGTTTCAATGGCCTCGTGAGGTGTGCTACAGAAAGTTCTACCTTCGAGACTGCGCTTGGCTTTGGCAGTTGTACTGAACTTTCACCTTTGAAAAGCCCCCACCAGTGATCGCTGATTCCTGCTTAGAAAGCTTAACTCGCTGTCTCTCAGCAGGTGTGCCCTTGGGAAATTTTGTTTTTAAGCTCCTTTGAAGGTCCTGTAGTACCAGTAGTATAGTGTTATTTTAGATTTATTTTCCATTGACAAACTTAACAATCTGCATCTATTCAAACTTATGGGATTGACCAAATATCTAATGAACCTCTATACAGGACTTTGGCTAAAACAAAACAGAAAGAATTAAGAAAAAATAAGTAACCCTACCTAACACAGATATGCGTAAGCATGCAAAATATTGGATCAGATTTAGTAGAACAAGATGAGGAATACTTGAGTTTGCGTTCTATTTGCATTTTGATTTACAGTAACTGTATCATTTTTCTTGCCTTTTATACCCAAAGCTAATAAAATTTTTCTGTATTTACCGAAGTAAAGATGTAACACATGGGAAGGTAAAGGCAAGATTAGTCCAAAAGATTTTTGTCAGATCAGCTCCCTTACTGTCTATATTAGGAACCTCCTGTTTGATGCCATGGGCGGCACTCAGCATCACTTCCTGAGGTGGGAAGCTAATCCTTGTGCCCTCAGAAGGGGCACAGCACTCCTCGAGGATGGCATGTGTGTTCATGGCAGGATTACCTGACAGAGAGTGAAGCAGAGCTCAGCAAAACATACTTTAGTATAAAATGTCCTACTTGGTGATGAATTGTTAGGGTGTGTCTTTCTTCAGCACACAGAACTTAGACTTTGGCCAATTTTGGCAGATATAGGAGGAATTTGCCTTAAGCAACCACAAGGAAAGCACACTTGTTGTTTTTCCTCATCGGTGATATTTTTGGGTGTATATTGCTGGGAGGTGAATAGTGCTGAACTAATCTCTGGCGAATCCAGGATCGTGATTACATAGCAGATGATACATCAGAGAGACAAAATGAAGCAGGACATGTCCAACCTTTTGACCCACTAAGGAGCTGCTCACCTTCAGAGCAGCGTACTGGTCTGCAGATGCAGGGCTGTGTTTGGGCCCTGAGGACATCCGTTCTGTTCACTTTCTCATCTGGGTGTCTCTGCCCATGGCAGGGGGGTTGGAACTAGATGATCTTTAAGGTCCCTTCCAACCCAAACCATTCTGTGATTCTATGATTCTATGATCTTCCTCTAGCAAGGTTAGGCCTCTCTGTGCAGCGCAAACTCCGTGAATTTATGACCAATAAAATCTGCTAAAACATTAAATGGGAAATGGCTTTAGATAAAAAGTGTATTACTGCCCTAAGCCTATTGAAACTATTTGTATTACCTACTGAAGAAGGCATTTTAACAAACATCTTCAAATGCCTTTTAATATCTGATTACCCATCACTTTGAGGATCTAATCAAGACACTATGTGTGCTTCTTAGTATTTCAAGCTTAGATCTATTTGGTGAAAGTGCAAACAGAAAAGAACTGCTTTAATATTCCAATTTGGCTTTAAAACATAGGCTGGTAGAGAAAAGTGTGTGTCTGAGAGTGTTTTTCCAAACTAATGATTCCGGCTTTAACCAGTATTTAACAAGCCTCGTCCAGAAATAATAGGAGAGGATTTCTATTTAGAATTCAACTGAATATCGTCTAGAGCAAGTTAATCTTCCCGTTAGGTCTAATTGTAAGTGTGTGTTTTGGTAGAATGTGGGGTATCCCTTAGGATGTGTTAGGAACAGCCTGAAAGGATGTTACAGAAAAACTGGAGGCAGTGTAACACATCAGGTGTGAAAAAATAACATCTTGCTAAGTGTCCTAGAAACACACCTCGCCAACCGAGTTTTGTCCTATTTTTAAAAAGGCCCTTAAGAAAGCATGATGATGAAAATGTGACAGCACTTAACAGTACTTGAGAAAACAAAGTAGAAAGGTCACAGGCACTTAGCTTTTAATTATGTAAATATTTTATTCTTGCAAGTGTTTAGCAGATTGTGTTTATCCATAAAGCTGGAAACAAAAAAGGTGGGGTATGAACACAACTGTGAGTGCAGAGCAACAAAACAGGATAAAACATATGCTCTGTATCTCAGTCAAATACCTAAGAACATTGAAGCAAGTCTGCAAGGTTATGCATTATGGGGAAGGAAGCAAGCTAGCTGCCTGTTAATGCAGTCAATGCAGTTAATGCAGGTGTCTCTTAAGTCTCCATATTCATTGTGCTGGCAGAGAGCTATTTTTGCTTAGATTTACTTTATTTTAGATAAATGTAAATAACACAGAACAAATGTCGTCTTTGAGAATAAGTGGGGTAAACTGGAGCAAGTTTTCTCTCTCTCCTTCTTTCTGTAAGTTTTGGTTTGCAACAAATCACCTTTCCACTGCAACAGGGCACTCAGATGAGAAGCCCTTATAGAATAAGGTGACCAAAGAAAAAAACAAAACACCTTTTCTTTGTGATACAGCAGTTGTTACCAAAGAGACAGGAATATGACAAATAACTTTCATCCCAGATCTGACTATTGACAAGAGCACCCAAGAGAAGGGCCCTAGGGAGGTCTGTGCCATCCCAAAGTCTACCCCAGTGATCCTGATGTGGCCATGAGGTCCAGTAGGTCAGCCAGACATCCCTGGAGCAGGTCCAGCTGTGGTACCGGTGACTCAGGCTTTCCTGCCGTTGCAGTATCTCTGTAGCCTGAAGAAGGAACAGAAACCTGGCAACCCAGTAAGGGGGACTGGTGGCTCTGCCACAGAAAAAAAAGAGACAAAATGAACTCACAGGGACCTCAGAGCTTTGGAGAAACTTTCAGTAAGATTATTGTGTGTGGAAGCCCCAGATGCATAACTGATATGGTTACGTTTTGTGGGCTCAGGATACAGGTTGAATTCAACACATCTTCCTGATGACCTGGAGAGCTTTTTCTGAAAACGGTGTAGCCATTTTTTGTTTATTTTCAAAATAGTTAATGCTATAGGAAAAATTAAACATCAACTTGATTTCTTCTCTGCTATTTTTCGTACTACTCTATCTTAGTGTGAAGATAGAACCATCCTGGGTTTTAATTTTGCTCATATCACTGCCATCTTCTGTGATAAAGCAAAATAATCTGTTATGGGTAAAAGCTTAAAAAATGCTGATGAGAATTGAAGTTAAAGAACAGGAAACATCTATTTGGGGACTCTAATTTTAAAGACACAGACAAGATCTCTATAATATATTTCAAAGACTATTTTATTGTTATTTCCTGCCACTTTGTATTGGTTGAGTTATTTATGTAGCTTACTTGCAAATGAAATACTGATTGAGTGGCAGTGAAGTCAACAGTTGGACAATCATGGCTGGATAGATCATGTATCTTCAGAAATGTTGGTGGAATTATTCCACCTTCATAACTGAAAGGGCAGCCTGTTTGTAAGCAGGGAGAGAAAGGGAAACATGAGATGAAGGGTGTAGCAAGTGAGCATAACATCCAAAAATCCTGCTCTTAGAGCTTAGCTTTGTGTCAGGTACAAAAGGTGCTGGGTGGGATGCCAAGAGATGCTGGGGGGAGCAGCACACAGTGAGTCGCCCTGGGACAGGCCTTCCCAGCAATGGAGGCACAGCTGAATTTTTTTCCTGGGGAAGAGCACAGAGTAACTCATTCCTGCCTTCAGCAGAGCAGAAAAGTTAGCTTTGCACCATCAGAAGGGAGGAGGCTGGCAGGGTCAGCAGGGGCTGGAGTGCCTGTACGTGAGTGTACAATAGTATCTCTTAAACCATCCTGGGCAAACTTCTTCCCCAGTCCACACAGTTGCCCTTCCCATCCCTGCTGGAAATTGCTCTCCTTCTGCTTCTGCTTACCACCTTGTTCCTCCCACAGGTGCACTGTAGCCTCCCAGCTCCCTGGACCTCTTGGGTGGCTGCCACAAGTGCTGTCTGGGAGGAGGCTGCTACCTCCAGATTTGCACTGGGAAAGGAAAAGAGGCATTGCTGGGCTGGCATGGGACATGGCACCCCTGCTACAGGAGAGGAGAAATAAAAAGCAGGACAATAGCTTGGCTTCACATATGCCCTGCCATCCTGTGCCCCTGCACCCTCCCTTGGCCATGGGGCAGAGACCTTGAGGTTGTGGGGGCAGTCATCAGGGCTGCGTTCCCTAGTGCCACACACACACTCACACTGCTCACGTGGCCGTTCCCCACCCCTTTTTACTCCTGGGTGGGCAAAATAGGCAGCTTGCTGCCTGAGGCATCTGCTCTCTCTGCCTGCGTTTCATCTGGCCCTGCTGAGAGAAGGTAGTTAGGAAATGCGAAGCCCTTTGAAATTCCAGGATTATTTTGGAAACCAGTGTGGACTAAAATATGGAGGAGATAAGCAGCAGTTTGGGAGGACGGGCACTGCAGAAGTTGAGAAGTGAGAGAAACATGCTGCAGGGTAATCCTCAAATGGTGCAAAAGGCAGGAAGGTCTTGCATTTTGATCTATATATAGAAGTATCTTAGATAAATGGTCACTATAGTGATAATTATGATTTTTTTCTTTCATGAAAGACAGCTGGTTTCTGAATGTACATAATGCCTCTTGGAGAAACGAACACACAGGACTTCTTTGTAGTGAACACAAAAGTGATCTTTTTCCCCTAAATTTAATTTTTTTGCAGGCTGCTGGACACAGATGGACCATGTCCTTCTTTGAAATTTTTCAGGCTAGCACAACCCAGACTATGCTGCCAAGTGTCAGTCCTAGGCTATGTTTGACAGAGGAAAGGTCTGACATGAAAGAAGGGGTCTTAGGTAGTGTGCCTAATGACCTTCCCCAGCACTTGACTATGGCACCTCTCCCATGGAGGCTGCATGCTTGGCTCGGTCTTGCCCTGCCAGACCTTCCTCCTCCCTCAGCTGCATGAGAGGACGCCTTCTCTGGGGCACAACCCTAGGCGCAATGCTTACACCCTGCCAACATGCTGAGCTGGGGGCAAGAAGAAGTGCCAGCAGAGAGTGAACTTATTTTAACTGTCTCTTAGACTGATAGACTAATAATTTTGACAAGATTTATCAATAACCAGAGAACAAGCCTTTTGCAAAGCTTTGCCTGAAAGATATCATGATGTTATTTTAAAATGATACCTCATCAGATAACAGGTCTCATAACTATTTTATGAACTGTAATTAAGCCAAGAGGCCATTTCAGCAGAAATACTGTGGGTTTGGAGTGGATAGTTGATTACCTATAAAGTATTTTTTCAGAGATTAACTCTGGATCAAAAAAAAAGTATGAGGATTAGAATACTGTGTATTTGCTCTTGGTATTCCTGTACTGTAGTCTATCAACATAAAAGCAAACTAAGAGCTAATATCTTGAAACACTATAAGGCCAGTAAGATATAAGCACAGGAATTGTAATGCATAAAGACCAGCTTTTAGACGATAATGCTTGTCCTTGCTGCATCCTTACTGTGCAGTTGATTTATAGACAATAAAATTCAAATGTGTTGGAACGAAACCTAAATACAGTTGCTCAAAATAAAGTATTTTTTCTCTCATTGTCATCTCTCTCTCTCTTTTTAAACCTTTAAACCCCAATCAAGAGGCATTGGCATATGTTACAGGATCCTCCTGGCCCCCTCCCAGTGCAGACTGGGCCTCATCCCAGTACAAACTGGATCCCCTTGGCCCCGTCCCAGTACAAACTGGCAGCTGTAGCCCAAAGACCCGAAGTCTGAGGACAGCAGAAAGTGTGCCAATGTTTGGTTTAGTGTTAGGCAGTCCTGCAAGGGGCAGGGAGTTGGACTCGATGATCCTTATGGGATCTCAAGACCTTCTGTGATGCTGTGATGCTATACACTTGGCATTATTATCTGTCAGTATCCCTGTCCTTAAAAAAATTCTTGCTGTCACTGAGGTTGATAATATTTAAGTATAGTGCTCTTCTCTCTCCTAGATTGTGCACATAATCTAAATTCTGCCTCTTGGCTCCTATTTCTACCTTTCTGTCCTGTGGATTCCTCTAACTCTCCCTCCAAAGGCGGAATGGTGACTTCTCCTTTTTAAATAACACTGTAGTAGCATCACTGCTGTTTATTTGGGTTTCTTAACACAGAGGATTTCATCCTAAAATTCTGCATACTCTAGGCAGAATTTCAGAACATATGAAAAACTACTGTGACTAGAGCAAATGTTTAAAATTATTATTTATTAAAAATAGGAATAGGGGAAAATATGTTCTGCAGCTACTCCATAACCTAAGGAACTGGAAGAATCCTTGTGGCATTTTCCAAGCTTATGGATTGTTCAGAGTGTTTTCCCTGATCATCAGATTAGACTTTCATTGTTGTAATAGCTGTTGTAGGAGACTGTTGCCGAGGCACTCTGCCCTAGTAGAGCACTGTGACTGGGCAGATGATCTGTGCAATCTCTTTTTCCTTCCCGTGAGGGAACTGCAGAAAGTATCATCTCCTGACATCTACGCTTAAGGGAAACGGACTCTGATTTCCAGATTTGCTGGGGAAGGAGTTGGAGGGAGGGAGGGGGAACAAAATTTTTCCAAGCAATGGTGCATTTGTGCCATGGTTGATGCTATAGAGAATTAGGGGATGACACTGAGGGAGGTTTCTACTGAAGTTAAAGGCCACCTGGAATGACAAAATGATTTAAATGCCAGCTGTTTGCTCCCTGAAGACCTTTGTGCTTAATTATGACTACATGGAGGCAGTCAGCAGGGGAGAATGGATGCAATGTAGAAAAAAACAATTGAAAAGAAATATTGGAAATTAATTGTGTTCCTCTTTTGCATCCCCTCTCTCCTTCTCCTACAGGCACAATATGCACAGCAGATGCCATTTCTGGCAGAATTTATGCCTGTTTACACCATTTGCACTAACAGAGAATTTGAACATGCACCTTTTGTGAAAAACATAATTTCCATGTATTTTGCAGTGCAAATCCTACTACTGCACTTAAGGCTTACTATTCTTAAGGCTTGTGACAATTTAATTTCTATGAAGAGGATAGTGTTATTGAAAATCATGAAACTCTCTGGTTTGTGTAAGTCTTTGATCAACTTTTAAGCTTTCACAGGGAGATGACAAGTTAAGCAAATGGAGCCATGCACACAATGTGAAGATGATCCTTCCCCTCCGCTCAGCAACGGTAAGGCCACCATTGGAATACTGTGCCCAGTTCTGGGCTCCCCACCATAAGAAAGAGACAGAGCTACGGGAGAGAGTGCAGCCAAGGGCTGCATTAAGATGATGAAGGGACTGGAGCATCTCCCATAGCAGGAAAGGCAGAGAGAGCTCAGAGTGTTTTGCCTGGAGAAGAGAAGGCCCTGGATAGATCTCCTCAAGGTGTACAGATACCTGAAGGGAGGGTGTGAAGACAATGGAGCCAGGCTGTTTCCAGTGGCACACAGTGACAGGACCATGGGTAATGGGCACAAATTGAAACATGGGAGGGCGGTTCCTCCTTAACATCAGGAAAGACTTGTTTGCTGTGAGGTTGACTGAACACTGGCATAGGTTGCCCAGAGAGCTGCTGTAGTCTCCATTCTTGGAGATCTTCAAAGCTGTCTGGACGTGGTCCTGGGCAGTATGTGCTCTACGTGCACCTGCTTGAGCATGAACATTTGACAATGTGACCTCCAGAGGTCCCTTCCAACCTCAACCACTCTGTCATCAGGGCTTTCCCTCTGGCAAAGAAGGAGCGTGTCCTTCTCCCTGGGGGCCCTCGCGAGAGCTGACATGGGGTGCCCTGTTGGCACTGAGTTGGTCACCAGAGCTCCCCTTTGCATTTCAGGGCTGCCCATTGCTGGGTCTTTGTGCTGGGGGCACCAGCCTCTCATCACAGGACCCGATAAGCCTGAGCTTAAACCAGCCCCTGACCTTGCTGCTTTTCAGCAGCTGCAGCCTCTGTGCCTGGGATCCTGTGGGCACACATGAAAGGCATGCAGGCTCCAGCAGGACCTTTGGCTTGCTCTACCAGCTTTGGCATGAGGATAGCAGTGCTGTGGGTGCTAAGCACAGGCAGCCCCTTCCAGCACTCCTCTCCCCTCTGCCTGGCTATGTGGTGCTGCAGGACCCGTAGGCTCTTGTCCTGGGACCTCGGGTGCAATGAGAGTGCCAGGGATGTTGGCAGTGTTGAAGATGCCCGAGAGTTCCCCTGCCTTCCCTGACTGCCTCCTTCAGGTACCCTGTGCTAACCCAGGTGGTGTCTGGGGGAGAGCACAGGGGCTTTGGAAGCTCAAGTGCTCTAGGTCTTCCCCCAGGGCCCACCAACAGCTCACCTGAGCCCACGCCAGGTATTTCACCCCAGGCAGCTCTAGTACTGAGGAGGTGCTGAGGACATCGGGGCTTTCCTTCGTGCTCTCCATTCCTCCCTCCCTGCAGCCCACCTCCAAGGGGGCACAAAGGTAGGGGCACAGCCCTGCCTGGCCCCGCCTCTCTCTGCCTTGCCCCAGCTCCTGCCAAGCCCCAGCTGGAGCCTCTCCCACCCAGAGCCACACGCACTCCCGCTGCCCAGGGCCCTTTGCCCAAGTCTGCCTCCCCCTCGTGCTTGGCTGGCTGGCTGGCTGGCCCACAGGGCTGCAGCTGCTGCTTCCAGGCCACAAGGACAGCCTTCAGGAGCCCTTGCCTCCCCTCTTGCAGTCTTCTGGGGCTTCCTTGGCTTTTCCACTCTTAGCTCCAGACAAGCTCCAGCACTTTGCACATCTCTCTTGGCAGGGCATGGTGTCAGGTACTGAGGAAGCCACGGGGGAGAGAAGCACGAGCCAGCTGCCCCAGGCAGGGCTGGTGGAGGCAGCAGCAGACTCCCAGTGACCCATCTACCTGGGAGACATCAAAAAGGCAGCCTATGTGGCCTTCTGCATGCACTGCTTCTGCTTCGTCCTCATCCGGCATTGGGCCAGGGGGAGAGATGCCTGCCCAGGCAGCCTCTGGAGCAGCTGCTGCACTTGGTGTGAGGAGACGACAACTACGAGGAGTACATGCTTGGCTTGCCTGTGCACCTGTGCAGGAGGATGGCCATGGAGAGGGCCCACAGCCCGTCCCCACAGTGGCGCTGCCGCCTGCACAGGTGGCCCAACAACAACCAACCTTCAGCTGGCAGAAGGGGGCCTGCGGGGACCAGTCACACACAGAGGCAGGGGGCAGCTCTGGGGCCCTCCAACACCACCTTCCAGCAGGCTGCCGCACCCAGCACTTATTAGGAGCAAACCTCACCAAGCGCAGGTGAGTGCTCAGCTGTCCCTGCTGCTTCTCTGGACCCACACAATGGCACGGTGTAGCTATGGCCCCTCAGCATCCACCTCTGTTGCCTCCAATAAACACCTTGATGCTTTCCAGGGCATGTATGTTACATGATCAAAGAGCAACCCGCCGCAGGGAATGCTTTCCAACACTGTCTCAGCAGTGCAGGAAAGGCAAAGGGGAGAATTTCATAGAATCATAGAATGGTTTGGGTTGAAAGGAACCTTTAAAGGTCATCTAGTCCAAACTTCCTGCCATGGGGAGGGACATCCTCAACTAGATCAGGCTGCTCAAAGCCCTGTCCAGCCTGACCTTGAATGTTTCCAGGGATGAGGCATCTACAACCTCTCTGGGCAACCTGTTCCAGTGTTTCATCACCCTTATCGTAAAAAATTTCTTCCTTCTATCTAATCTGAATCCACCCTCCTTCAGTTGAAAACCATTACCCTTTGTCCTATTGCTACAGGCCCTACTAAAAAGTCTGTCCCCATGTTTCTTATAAGCCCCCTTTAAGTACTGAAAGGTCACAATAAGGTCTCCCCACAGCCTTCCTTCTTCAGGCTGAACAACCCCAACTCTCTCAGCCTTTCTTCACAGGAGAGGTGTTCCAGCCTTCTGATAATTTTCATGGCCTTCTTCTGGACCTGCTCTAACAGTTCCATGTCTTTCTTGTACTTTATTGTACTCCGATAATTTCTCGGAGTGCACCATGATTTCATTTCACCTAAGTGGTGCCACAGGTGATGTGTCTATTGTGCTCTCCCACCCTCCCACTCTCAAGCACCAGGGCAAGGCTGTCCAAGAATCTTTAGCAGTGTCCCCTGGGAATCTGCTTTTGAGGGCTTAGGGGTCCATGAGTGCTGGTCAGTTTTGAAGAACCACCATTTAAAAGCACACGAGCAGGGAATCCCACTGTGTTGCAAGTCAAGCAAGTGGGGCAGAAGATCAGTTTGGCTGAATAGGGAACAATTCTTGGAACTCAGGAGGAAAAAGAGATTGGATGATCTCTAGAAGCAAGGTCAGGCTTCGCAGGATGATTACAGAGCCATCATTCGCATATACAAGGAGACAACATGAAACGCCAAAGCTCAACTAGAGTTGAAACTGGCTATTATTATACCAGATAACAAGAAAGTTTTTTAAAGTATGCTAATAGCAACAGGATGTCCAAGGAAAATATAGGACCCATACTTGTTGAAGACGGTCCTCTGGCAAATAGGGATGCAGAAAAAGCAGAGGCATTGAATGCTTTTTTTGCCTCAGTCTTTAATACTAATGATAGACCTTGGGCTGCCCAAT
Source organism: Platalea leucorodia (assembly GCF_965183815.1). NCBI lineage: Eukaryota > Metazoa > Chordata > Aves > Pelecaniformes > Threskiornithidae > Platalea > Platalea leucorodia. The sequence goes on from NC_138858.1 coordinate 49,668,627, forward strand.
CCTCTGAGTTGGAGGATCAGGACTGCGGGAACAGTGACTTTCCATTTGTGGACACGAAAATTGTAAGGGGCGAGCTGTATCAGCTGGATGTTCATAAGTCCATGGGACCTGGTGGGATTAATTCCAGAGTACAGCAGGAGCTGGTGAATGTTATGGCAGGACCCCTCTCAATCATCTAACAAAGGTCTTGGGAGTCTGGGGATGTACCCGCTGACTGGAAGCTAGTCAACGTTATTCCAATTTACAAGAAGGGTGTGAGGAAATATGGAATGGAATGGAATGGAATGGAATAGTTCAGTTGGAAGGGACCTACAGCAATCATTTAGTCCAACTGCCTGACCACTCCATAGCTGAACAAAAGTTAAAGCACATTATTAAGGACATTGTCTAAATGCCTCTTTTTAAGGCACTGACAGGCATGGGGTGTTGATCACCTCTCTAGGGAGCCTGTTCCAGTGTTTGACCACCCTCTTGGTAAAGAAATGGTTCCTAATATCTAGTCTGAACCTCTCCTGAGACAGCTTTGAACTATTCCCATGCTGTGCTCCTGGGAGGATCCAGAACACTACAGACCTGTTAGTCTAACCTCAATACCTGGAAAAATTATGGAGAAGATCCTACTGCGTGCTATTGAAAGGCATTTCAAGGACAATGCATTCATCACGCACGGTCAACATGGTTTCACAAAGGGAAAGCCCTGCCTAGCTAATATGATACCCTTCTAATATGATACCCTTCTATGATAAGGTCACTTGCCTAGTGGTTGAAGGGAATGTGGTGGATGTAGCATTTCTGGATTTTAGTAAGGCTTTTGATACTGTCCCTCACAGCATCCTTCTGGACACGTTGTCCAACTCTGAGATGAACAGGTGCACACTGTGCTGGGTGAGGAACTGGCTGAACGGTGGATTTCAAGGGGTTGTAGTGAATGGGGCTACAGCTGACTGGTGGCCAGTCACTAGCACCGTTCCTCAGGGCTCAATGCTAGGGCCAGTTCTATTCAATATTTTTGTCTATGATCTAGAGACATGAGTTGAATGCATCATTAGTTAAGTTTGCTGATGATACTAAGCTGGGAAGTGCTGTTGACTCTCTTGAGTGACAAGAGGCCTCACAAAGGGATCTAGACAGACTGGAGCATTGGGCAATTATCAATGGCATGAAATTTAACAAGAACAAATGATGGCTTCTGCACCTGGGATGGAGGAATGCTGGACACAAGTATAAATTGGGAGAGGAAGGACTGGATAGCAGCCCTGAAGAAAGGGATTTGTGGATGCTGGTTGACAGCACAGAATCATAGAATGTCTCAAGTTGAATGGGATCCATAAGAATCATTGAGTCCAACTCTGTGCTCCTCACAGGACTGCCTAAAACTAAATCATATGACTAAGAGCATCATCCAGATGCTCCTTGAACTCTGACAGGCTTGGTGCCATGACCACTTCCATGGGGAGCCTGTTCCAGTGACCAACCACCCTCTCAGTGAAGAACTTTTTCTTAATGTCCAGTCTGAACTTCCCCTGATGCAGCTTCATTCCATTTCCTCATGTCTATTGCTGGTCACCAGAGAGAGGATATCAACACCTCCCCATCCACTGCCCCCCTTAAGGAAGTCGTAGACTGCCATGAGGTCACCCCTCAGCTCTCTCTTATCCAAGCTGAACAAACCAAGTGACCTCAGCTGCTCCTCATTAATCTTGCCTTTGAGACCTTTCACCATCTTCGTCACCCTCCTCTGGACACACTGTAATAGTTTGATGTCCTTCTTGTATTGAGGTGCCCACAACTGCACACAATACTAGAGGTGTGGCCGCACCAGTGCAGTGTAGAGTGGGACAATCACCTCCCTCAGCTGGCTGGCTATGCTGTGCTTGATGCACCCCAGGACACGGTTTGCCCTTTTGGCTGCCGGGGCACACTGTTGACTCACATTCAACTTGCCATCAACCCAGACCCCCAGCTCTCTTTCCATGGGGCTGCTCTCCACCCTCTCATCCCCCAGTTTGTACGTATAAGCAGGATTACCTCATCCCAGGTGGAGAATTCAGCACTTGCTGTTGTTAAATTTCATACGGTTGGTGATTGCCCATCTCTTGTCTATCCAGATCTCTAAGTAAGACCTCTCTACCCTCGAGGGAGTCCACAGCTCCTCCTAATTTAGTATTGCTGGCAAACTTGCTTAACGTACATTTGACTTCTGCATCCAGATCACTTACAAAAAACATTGAAGACCACTGGCCCTAAAATTGAGCCCTGGGGAACCCCGCTGGTGACTGACTGCCAGCCTGATGTAACTCCATTTACTATAATCCTTTGAGTCCAACCCGTCAGCGAATTGTTCACAGAATGTATTATGGACTTGTCTAGCTGTATGCTGGACATTTTGTCCAAAAGGATACGGTGAGAGACAGTATCAAAAGCTTTGCTAAAATGCAAAAAACCCACATCTGCTGGCTTCCCTTGGTCAAGTAAATGGGTGACCTTGTCATAAAAGGAAATGAAGTTAGTTAAGCAGGACTTTCCTCTTGTGAACCCGTGCTGGCTATGACCAACCGTCTCTCAAGTGTTTTTCAATAACTCTCAGAATAACCTTCTCCATTATTTTAACAGGCACTGAAATGAGACTGACAAGCCTGTAAATTACCAGGGTCTTCCTTCTTACCCTTCTTGAAAATTGGAACAGCATTTGCCAGCTTCCAGTCAACTGGGACCTCTCCAGACTCCCAAGACAGTTGAAAAATAATGGAGAGAGGTCCCATGATGACATCAGCCAGCTCTTTCAGTACCCTGGGATGAAGCCCGTCAGGCCCCATAGACTTATGTACATCCAGCTGGAGCAACAAGTCTCAAACAAGTTCAGAGTCGGCTGGGAGTTATCCCCCTAGTCATGGTCTTCCAACACAGGGCTCCAGGGGCCCTAGGGCTCATCATCAGTGTTAAAGACAGAGGCAAAGAAGGCATTAAATATCTCTGCTTTGTCTACTTCCCTATTTGTGGGGTGACTGACCTCATCAAGTAACAGACCAATGTTATCTCTGATCCTTCTTTTGCTGTTAACATATTCAAAAAAGCCCTTTTTGTTGTCCTTCACAGTGCTAGCCAGCTTGAACTCTAATCTAGCTTTAGCTGCATGAATTTTCTCCCTACATGGTGAACAGCATCTCTGTAGTCCTCCCGTGTCACCTGTCCTTGCTTCCAATGTCCATACACTTTCCTTTTCCACCTAAGCTCTTGAAGAAGATCCCTGCTCAGCCAAGCCAGCCTTCTGCTCTGCTTGCTTGACTTCTGACACTTTGAATTGCCTGCCTCTGCACTCTTAGAAGATGGTTCTTAAAAAATGACCAGCATTCATGGACCCCAATACCTTGAAAAGCAGATTCCCAGGTTACCTTACTAACTAGCTCCTTCAGCAGCCTGAAGTCTGTTCTCCCCGTATCCATGGTCAAAGTTTTGCTTGCAGTTTTTCTCCTATCGCCAACAATTTGAAACTCATCTACTGTGTGGTTTCTGTGACCAAGACAGCCACCAATCACCACTTCCCCCACAACTCACTCTGTTTACAAACAACAAATCTAGGAGGGCACCTTTCCTAGTTGACTCCCTTAGTACCTGCACCAAGACGTTATCTTCAATGAGCTTCAGGAATTTCCTGGATGTGTTTGTGTCCACTGTATGATATTTCCAGTTGACGTCTGGGAACTTAAAACCACTCATAAGGACAACGGCAGCCGATCTAGAGATATTCCTTAATTCCTTGTAGAATAATTCATTGGTGTTGTCGTCCTGGCTGGGTGGTCAATAGCAGGCTCACACAACATCTGCTTTATTTGCTCTCCCCTTCATCCTTATCCTGAGGCTCTCAACCGTGTTGTCACCAACTGCAAGCGCCATACAGTCCAACCCCTGCCTTATATACAGTGCCAGCCCCCCGCCTCGCCTGCCCTGCCTATCCCTCCTGAAGAGCCTATAACCATCCATCATGGCACACCAGTCACAGGACTGATCCCACCAGGTTTCCCTTATGCCAACAATGTCATAGGTCTGGGACTGGGCCAAGGCAGCTCCGGGGCAGCAGGCTCAATATGTGTAAGCAGTGTGCCCTAGTAGCCAAGAGGGCAAACCGCATCCTGGGGTGCATTAAACACAGTGTAACCAGCTGGTCAAAAGCTGATTATCCCTCTGTATTTAGTGTTGGTGCAGCCTCACCTTGAGCACTGTGTGCAGTTCTGGGCCCCACAAATTAAGAAGGATCTTAAGGTGCCTGAACGCGTCTAGAAGAGGGCAACAAAGCTGGTGGAAGGGCTGGAAGGCATGTCCTGTGAGGACCAGCTGAGCACATTGGGTTCTGACTTCACCGAGTCCCCGAGTGATGGGTTCTGTTGTCACCAAGGCATGGACTGAGACGTCCCCAGAGACGGACCGTGATGTCACCTAGCGATGGACTGTGACATCCCCAAGCGATGGATTGTGACCAGGCGTCCCTCACTGCTTATATTCGGGCGCCGAGCCTCAGCCAGCCGGCTCGTGCCCACACTCTGGCTGAGCAGTTTGCGAGGTTTGGAGTGCTGAGCGAGGCCTTTGGTGCTGGTGTCGTTCTCGGGGAGTTGTTTCTTGCAGCTCTCAGTGCCCGACCCCAGAGCCGTCGGAGGATTTTCCCTGGCCCTGCCAGCTTCAGGCAGGTGGGGCAGCCAGCAGTCGCGCTCGCAGCAGCAGAGGTGAGCTGGGCGGGGAAACGTCACCCTGGGGAGCTGGGAGGGCTTCCTTCTGGAGGGACCTGGGCATTTCTTCCACCCCTCCCCAGGCCAGCCAACGACTGTGGCCTCTCTTCCTTTTCTAGCGTGACACCCGCTGCTGCAGCACTGGTGAGAGGGAGCGGCACGACACCCCCAGCTCCCCCCAGCCCACCGCAGCACGTGGAGAGCATGGCCATGGAGCTGGAGCACCGCTGTCCCATCTGCCTGGACAGCTGGGAGGAGGCCAGCTTTGTGACGCCGTGCCTCCACCGGTTCTGCTACCCGTGCATCCTGCGGTGGGCTGAGAGCAAGCCTGAGTGCCCCCTCTGCAAGAGGAGGATCGTCTCCATCTTGCACTCCGTGCGGGCGGATGATGACTACATGGAACATGTCATCACACCATCTGTGGCGGGAGTCACCATCCACCAGGCAGGAGGAACTCTCGGACACTCAGGCACCCATGATCTCCATCACCCTGGAGCACCCCAACCATGGGCTGCAGAAGGGGTGCCCAGGCATCCTGTGGGTGGCCTCCAGCCTGAGGAATGGGTGATCCTTTTCCGGCAACACCCAACCCTCCTCGAGACCCTGCTGCCCTGGGTCCAACCAAAGCTGAGGCAGATCTTTAGGAACAACCGGATGGAGGCAGCCATAGTGGAGGACACGATCATGGCCATCCTGACCAACCACGGGATGGATGAAGATCTGCTGGTCCGGATGCTGGAGGTCTCCCTCCAAAACCTCACGGTGACATTTGTGCAACAACTTATCCGTGTTGCTGTGCGACGGTGCAGCAGGGAGGCCCGTCGTCTGCTGGGCCAGCAGGAGGGTCTCCCAGTCCCGACCCAGTCCCCTCCAGCAACTCTGCAAGATACAGCATGGATGAGCTCCCCAGCACCTCATACACTGCCATTGGTGGGGGTCCCAGCAGCCACCCCTCTGCGCCCGTTGCCATCGCTGACGGAGCAAGGAGAGCCCCAGCAGGAGCCAGGGGAGGCTGTGCCTGGGCCCTCCACTTCCAGCCGGGGCAGCGAACACTCCTCTGGGGGGCCACGGCGACCCCTAAAGAGGAAGACTGGCAGCTCTGAGGCCTCTCCAGCCAACAAGCGGCCAGTACCGCATCAGTGACCCTGGAGGGTGCCTTGCGGGATGGCCAAACCAGGACTGGGCCACCAGCTGGGGCATGCGCCAGCCGTCAAGGGCTCCCAGCCCCCCAAATCCAATTACTGAAATAAAATAAACACATGAAAACTACAGAAAAATTCTCAGTGTTACTAACAGTGCAGGTAGCGTTGCTATCCTTGCCCTTTTTGCCTTTTTTTGCCCCAAGGGGTGGAATGTTAACCCTGAGGGGACCTTCTACGTGTGCCAGGTACAATTTCATTGTTCCCCCCAAACACCCATGCTGCCCAGCTCCAGGCCTGCATTTCTGCAGCCAGTCCCAGGGCAGAGGTTTCCAGCCAGGGGGTTCTCCAGGGCCAGCCCGTGCCTCATTGCCCATCATCCCAGGCCTGGCCTTCTCCTCACCGCACCCTCTGCCCCAACGTCCCAGGGCTCTGCTCTCCTACCAGCCTGCGCTGCCTGGTGCAGCCTCAATATGGTGGCATCCAAATCCATCCTACTGCATGGAGCCACAACTTGGTGCTGCTCTCTGCATCAACCTAGAGTCATACCCTGCCAAGCCAGGAGCCCCAAGAAGTTCAGCAAGGGAAGCACAAAATCCTGCACCTAGGGAGGGACAACAGCTGGCACCAGCACATGCAGTGGGCTGCCCAGCTGGAAAGCAGCCAGGCAATGGTGACACTATGGTGCTGCCCTCGAGCACAGGCTTTCCTCCTGCTCTTCCAGAGCCAGCCTTCGCACTGGCATTTCTTCTGCTCTGCTTGGAAGGGACCCATCTTCGGCAGATGCTCGGCAGATGGATGCCAAGTGGCTGAGGACACTGGGTTTGTCTAGTTTGGAGAAAAGGAAGGTGAGGGGTGACCTCATCACTCTCTACAGCTTCCTGAGGAGGGGAAATAGAGAGGGAGGTGCTGAGCTCTTCTCCCTGGGATCCAGCAACAGGATGCACAGGAATGGTTCAAAGCTGCATCAGGGGAGGTTCAGACTAGGTATTAGGAACCATTTCTTTACCAAGAGGGTGGTCAGACACTGGAACAGGCTTCCTAGAGAGGTGGTCAATGCCCCATGCCTGTCAGTGCCTTAAAAAGAGGTATTTGGACCATGACCCTCATAACAGGCTTTAACTTTTGTTCAGCCATGGAGTGGTCAGGCAGTTGGACTAAATGATTGCTGTAGGTCTCTTCCAACTGAACTATTCCATTCCATTCTATTCCATTTTATTCCATTTTATTCCGTTCCATTCTATGCTATGCTATGCTATGCTATGCTATGCTATGCTATGCTATCCTATCCTATCCTATCCTATCCTATCCTATCCTAACCTAACCTAACCTAACCTATCCACTTTTCTATTGTAACATCCCCTTGGCAATGGATATAAACGCGCAGGAGTGAAAGTGGAGGCAAGTAGGGGCAAGGCACAGTTCTCCTCAGGCTGTACCTATAAGGCTTCCTGAGTGGCTCTACATTGGAGTTAACCAGATAGTGAGGTGGATTGAAAACTGGGTGCCTGGCAGTGCTCAGAGAGTAGTGGTCCATGACACAAAGCCTAGTTGGAGGCTGCTAACCAGTGGCCACCAGTACGTGCTGGGGGCTGCCTGTCCTGGAAGCAGCTTTGTGGAAAAGGACTCGGGAGGCTTGGTGGACAGCAAGTTGAACATGAGCCGGCACTGTGCCCTTGTGGCAAAGGTGGCCAGTGGTGTCCTGGGCTGCATTAGGAGTGTTGCCAGCAGGTCAAGGGAGCTGATCTTTCCCCTCTGCTCATCACTGGTAAGGCCACCATTGGAATACTGTGCCCAGTTCTGGGCTCCTCAATACAAAAGAGAGATGGAGCTACAGGAGGGAGTGCAGCCAAGGGCTGCATTAAGATGATGAGGGACTGGAGAATCTCCCATAGCAGGAAAAGCGGAGAGAGCTCAGAGTGTTTAGCCTGGAGAAGAGAAGGCTCTGGATAGATCTCCTCAAGGTGTACAGATACCTGAAGGGAGGGTGTGAAGACAATGGAGCCAGGCTGTTTCCCGTGGCACGCAGTGACGCGACCATGGGTAATGGGCACAAATTGAAACATGGGAGGGCGGTTCCTCCTTAACATCAGGAAAGACTTGTTTGCTGTGAGGTTGACTGAGCACTGGCATAGGTTGCCCAGAGAGCTGCTGTAGTCTCCATTCTTGGAGATCTTCAAAGCTGCCTGGACGTGGTCCACGGCAAACAGTTATTTGTGGCCCTGCTTGAGCATGAATGTTTGACAATGTGACCTCCAGAGATCCCTTCCAACCTCAGCCATTCTGTGGTTCTGTGGTTCTGTGGTTCTTTGAACCTTTTCTTATTCTTTCTTTGGCAATAACATCTTGCCCTTTCTGACATGGCCTAGCATTTTCTTTTTGAGCTTTGTAACTTGTAATGGGAGTTTGAAACAATGCATTGGCAGCCTCATATCTTTAAAATATTCTTTTTCAGTGATCAAAATGATACATTTTTTTAGCTTTGGTGTGTGATACAAGCTTGCAGAGGAAGAGAGATGGTTTTTCCTGCTGCAATTTGCAAGCACTTATTTGCTAAACTTAGAGAAGTTTTGCAAAGGAAAAACGTCCATACAAGTTGAGGTCCAGGGCCTGGGAGATGGGCAATGTTGGGTACTGGGAAAGTTGGCTTACGTGCAGTTCTGGTAATTCTTCAGGATTTCCCTGGTAATTGAAGTCTTCAAAGTGCGTTAAGCAAATAAGGTGTCTCTCCTTTTTAAAGATGTGGAAAATGATGCACAGCCATATGGCCAGAAGCCAGACTTGGCTTAGGTCAAAATAAGAAAAGGAATAATAAAGAAAGTTTTGACCAAGCAATGTCAGCCTTAAAATGACAAAGATGATATCTGCACTGAGTGGTGAGAGGACACTGTTTCTTATGGATTGATTCTTGGTGATTCCAACACCTGGTTGCACTTTTTATTGGGCCAATGGGCTATCAGAAAACAGTGGCATGATTTCATCTGATTGTGCATGATCTGTTTGAATTTTTCAGGCTTTCTTTCCTCCCTGTGAGTAAGTTGTACTGCCTTGCAGTTTTATGCCCTTCAGATAGACAGTATGTGCTGTCAAGTCTCAAAAGACCGGTCCACCTCTCATATTGTAAGCTTAAGGGTGTAGCATTTTCCTTCTCCACAGTATTCCTAAAGTACTGCTTTCCTACTTAAAGAAATTGCCCTCAGAACAACTGGGGAACTTGGACTGATTTCAGTAATGTGCTAGTACAAAATGTTGTCATGTTAGCAGTAGCAGTGCAGGTCACTCACAACAACTGCTTGTTCTGGCTCTGTTGCAATTTGCTTTGCTTGTCACATTGCCTTCTTACGCCACAGCTTGTCAAAAAGCCTTCGATAATCACAAAGTTTTCTTTTATGAGATTGGAAGTCAGGTTATGATTACTGACAGGTACCTGAATACAGAAGCGAGCACTTCCAAGAAGAACTTGGGAGGAGGTGGCTTGAAGGGAAAGAATCCAGAAGCTGGGTTCCAGTAAGCCTTCATATTAAAGGATCACATTCACTGTAATGGTATTTAGCAACTGTGATTAAAGCCCACAGGCAGAACATTCTCTTACCATGCAGCATCCCACAAGTAGAGGATACCTTTACAAATGGCCATTTGTATGTTTTTTATGCCCGGGATACAGCATACGAACAGGGGGCTGGAAGAAATTCTCCCTGGTCATCAAGTTCAGTCCCTCTGTCATAGGCAACTGTGTGATATATACCCTCTCCTGAACTGATCTGGCTCCATCTGTAAAATTATCACTGGTTTTGCCCCTGTTGCACCTCAAGTTGTGATTGCTGTTGTGGTTAGCCAGCTTCTTTGAGTTCGCAACCTCAGTTTTATTGCTGGGTAGTTTGTATTCCCCTTTTCTTTCTCCCTACTAGTTTATTCCTTTAATTTAAAGACTTCTTTCTGTTCGTGGTGTTTATCTTTGGCATGTCTGTATAGCACAGTGACGACCCACTGCGGCCTCTTTTCCACCTCCCAAAGTAGCTCTTGCCTACAACGATGCCAGGCTGAGCTCATCTTCCTACTACGCAAAATAACTCACTTTTAATAATGTTTCAGGGCACTGTGACGAGTATGTGGTCTTCCTTAAGCAAAAGGCAATAAAGAGATTTGGTGACTAGGGACTTTAGAGAGCAGTGACTTTGGGCTTGAATTACCTGTCTCTTAGTTTCCTCCTTTTCTGGTAGGAAGTAAATTGTGCTGGAGATAAGCCTGTTGCATTGCAGCTCTCCTGGGCCACTGTAGGAGAGCTTGGCCACATCTGGAGATGATACAGCCTTCTTTCTCACCATGCAGTCAGCATACAGACTAAATACATGACTAAGGGAGTGTCTCATGTTTCTCATGCTTTATGGGCTAGCGTAGCCAGTAACCATCTAGCTTCAAATTGAGGGGGAAGGGCCTGTAAAACTGAGGAGGCATCTCACCACCCTCAAAATAAAGAATTTCTTCCTAATATCTCATCTAAATCTACCCGCTTTCTGTTTAAAACTGCTACCCTCGTCCTATCACTACACTCCCTGATAAAGAGTCCCTCCCCCTCTTTCCCGTAGGCCCCCTTTAAGTACTGGAAGGCTGCTATAAGGTCTCCCAGGAGCCTTCTCTTCCAGTGACGTGGGTCACACTTAAATCTCCTGCTGTTGCTCCTGGCCCCACCCAGTTCTCCTCAGCGGCTCTTGCGCCAGCTGCTGCCAGCTGCTGCCAGCTGCTGCCAGCTGCTGCCAGCTGTCTCGGTGACCCCGGCCTTTCCCGGGTTCAGGAAACCCCCTGTACGCTGCGATCCTCCGCCCCACTGCAGAACGTGCCGGCACAGAGCTGATCGCCTTGGCGAGTTTGGTTTGATAGCGGTACACTTCCAGAGGGCCAGGGTGGCACAAGGGATGGAGCATCTGCATCCTCACAGCAGGGGATGACTCACCGGAGATGAGATTTCTCCTTTAAACCATGTCCAGATCAATGGTAGGCTATTCAGTATGTATGTTACAGTCTGTGACAGTGAGTAGAGGCTAACAGACCTCTGAGCTTCAGCTCAGGAAACCATTTCCTAGCATTTTCCAGTGATGATAGTTACATATACTGATAAAGGGAGATCGGCTTATGTCACATTACCTGGTTACCTGGCATTATCATGCTCTTGTGAATGAAGGTACATTTGGTTATGTTTCCTCCAGCAGAGTGAACTCTGGACTTTGTGTTAAGAAGCTGTTGCATCAGACATGCTCTTCCTTATCTATATCTGAAATATGAAGGAAAGATCAAGCATGAAATTTGGACAATTTTTTTGACAGAAATGTTTCAAATTAATTTCTAATCAGTGTTTAAATCGGTTACTGTTTCACAGACGTCATCTAATATATCACTTTCATTGCTTTCTTGAAGATCTGTTTGGACAATAGCGTTATGGAGTTCTTTGTGTCTAAGATACTCGGCTTGCCTTCTCATAAAATGCTCTACTGCTGGCATTGTACATTTCTGCAGCTTAGCTTTTTACCCCACCATGTGTTGTAGAGTAGTTCCCAAGAATGGGAGTACATTGCAACACAAAAGAAGTATAACATTCTCAAGGCTTTATCTTGACCTGCATGTTCATGTTGACTTATATGATGCAAGTTTCAAGTAATTAATGTACCTTTGACAAAGCGAACACTAGGGTCAATGAAAGAATCTGATGTAAATATTGTAATCATCACATAGTGACTGCCTCTAGTTAACATAGCTTCATTTTTCATTGTGTCAGGAAGGTTACAAATAATTTGTCTCAGTAGGTCAGAGAAGGAGGTGCAGTTGCACTATTAAAAAAAAAAAAGTAAACAACTCCCTGGGAAACTAGTAGAAGGCATATGAATCTCTAACCTTCAGATGAGCCTCAGACGAAGCATTGTAGGTTTTCCCAGAATGGAAATTCCTCATGGGAGAATTCCTTCTGCAGCCTTAACTTCCTTTGGCTGCCCTGTTTCAGCCTCACTCAAAGTGTGGCTCTGGGCTTTTTGTTTTCTCTCACATTAGCTGAGGTGTGCAGGGTTAGGAAAAGGGACAACAGACACAAGTGGCAACAGGGAAAATTCTAATCAGATGTTGTTTTTTTTCCCCCCACCATGAGGGTGGTCAAACATTGGCAGAGGTTGCCCAGTGAGACTGTGGACTCTCCGTCCCTGGGAGTACTCAGAACTCAACTGAACATGACTCTCAGCAACCTGAGGTAAGTTTATCTTGGTCTGAGCAGAGATCTGACCAGGTCACTTTCAAAAACTCCTTCCAGCCTGAGTTATTCTCTGATTCTCTGTGTCTTGTAGAGGTGATGTGCCATCTTCCTGGCACAGAAAGGACATTAATGGGCACAGGGCATGAGGAAAGGAAACAACTTCTGATGGGATTTGAGGATGAAACATGGGAAAAATCAGAAGTGAAAGTCAGGGAAAATCAACTTGGGTGAGATGCGTGATCACAAATAGAGATTTGTCCCATCCACCAACCATATTCAGATATCCTCGTTCCCACGGTTGCTCAGGACTGCGGAAAAAAAGAATCATAGAATCATCACAGAATCATAGAATACCAGGTTGGAAGGGACCTCAAGGATCATCTGGTCCAACCTGTCTAGCACAATCTAGACAAGATGGCCCAGCACCATGTCTAGCTGAGTCTTAAATGTGTTCAGCGTAGCAAAGTCAACCACTTCCCTGGGGAGATTATTCCAATGACTGACTGTTCTCCTTGTGAAAAATTTTCCTCTCGTGTCCAATCGGAATCTCCCTGGGAGTAACTTGTACCTGTTACCCCTTGTCCTCACCATGTGGCTCCTTGTAAAAAGGGAGTCTCCATCTTCTTTGTAGCTCCCCTTTAAGTACTGGTACATGGTGATGAGATCACCTCTAAGCCTCCTTTTCTGAAGGCTGAACAAACCCAGCTCGCTCAGCCTATCCTCATACGGCCGGCTTCCCAGACCCTTGGTCATCTTGGTGGCCCTTCTCTGGACCCCCTCCAGCCTGCCCACATCTTTTTTATATAACGGGGACCAGAACTGTACACAGTATTCCAGGTGCGGCCTGACAAGCACCAAGTAGAGTGGGATAATGACTTCTTTATCTCTGCTGGTGATGCCCTTTTTGATGCAACCCAGCATCCTATTGGCTTTCTTGGCCACAGCAGCACACTGTTCACTCATGTCGAGCTTCCTGTCCACCAGGACCCCAAGGTCCCTTTCCGTGGAGCTGCTCTCTAGGCAGGTGGATCCCAGTCTGAGCTGCACTCCTGGGTTATGTTTTCCCAGGTGCAAGACCTTACACTTGTCCTTGTTAAACTTCATAAGGTTCTTGTTAGCCCACTCTTCCAGTCTATCCAGATCTTCCTGCAGGGTGGCTCTCCCTTCCAGAGTGTCTACTTCCCCACTCAAGAAAGTAAATTTGTTAGGAGAGGACAAATTTTTCTCATGATGATGCTTGTCAGAACAAAGCAATCTTAAGGTTTATAAGTTAAGACCTTCACCTTGACTTTTTATTTCATGTTTGGGTAAGTTTTTGGATCATTGAATTGTAGATATCCTTAAACCCCAATGCATGACAGTCCTCAGCTTTCAAATCACACAACTAATACTTTCACAAGTCTGCCAGGAACTAATGTGAAATGGCAGAATAATTTTAAGTATAATAAAAACTCTTTTCAACTCATCCCTATGTACCTGTACAATGCCCCAGTCAAGGAAGGCTGAAAACAGCTTTGTTGAGTGAACCTGTTTCTCCTATGAAAGTGGTTTATTGTCTGGAAACAAGGAGAGTTTCTCTGAGCTAATGGGGACCACTTCAAGATTGGCCTGAGCTTCCGTGTGCTTCTTTCCTGCAGGGAAAAAAACCAAAACCAAACATGCGAACTCCAGCTCTTTTTGAAATATCCTGTCCCTTTCAGCGTCAAAACCAGGACTGTGCTGACAGTGTGTGAGTTTTTGCCTATTTATTAGCCAAAAGTCTGATCATACTTGTACATGTCTGTATAGCCAAAGGCAGGCACATTATTTTCTGTAGAGCTGTCTGTTTACTTTTCTTGGGCTATACTAAGTTTGCAAATGATGTACATACACATGGGAAAACAAAGTGAGAGGAACTGCAAAAATGAAGACGAGTATGCTCCAGGAGAATGTGCTGTCGCCCTGCTATGGCAGATTAGCAGCTGTTTTGCCTCCTCCTCCCCCGCAGCCCTGAAGGGATGTACATGACATCTCCAAACCGGGCCTCTTCCCCTGCCAGGGAGGTCGCTGACCTGACCCAGCTTTCACCAGGGCATGCTCACAACATTAAACATTTAACAAGGTGATAAGAGCCTGGGGGATTAACATTTGGGGAAAAAGGGTATGACCTCTATAACTGAGTTCTTATTTAATAAAAATGGGCATAAGTGATCTATTTCAAAGTCTCTGTTTAGCAGGGAGGGGATAGAGCAGGCTGTATTTGCTCTTGCAGGAGGGAGAGAAGAGCACAGATGGGACCTGTGGTTGGATGGAAGTGATAGCTCTCTTGGGGGCTGGTGTTAACAGTGAGGAGAAGCAAGGGAAATTTTTATTAACTGGAAACTACTTAGCTACAGATTAACTCAGCTACCTGCCAGCCCCTCTCCCCACCATTGCAGAAAGTTTAATGGCAGGCCTTTCCTAATAGGTATTCCTTTCAGACCTTTTCTCAGAGACAGGTTTCCTGCATGTGTAAATCTACCGCTAGAGGTAACAGCACTCCACTCTCAGAATGAATTTCACAGTATTTAATTCTTCTTTCTAGAATCTGGGGAATTTTATTGAGAGTCAGTATCTAGATCAATGGAGATGCGTGTGGTTCATTATAAATTTTTGTCATATTTTAGTAAAATTTTGGGTGAGTGTGATCTCAAACAGTGTTGGAAAGAACCATGCTTACTTTTATGTATATACACAACATAACTGCAAAATAAGAATATATACATGTAACAAGTACATTAGAATTCCTTTAAAAATATTTATTAGGTACTCAGACTTTTGCACTATGGTGTTTTGACGGCTTATTATCTATAGCTCCAGTTTTCAAGTCTGCAAAAAAATGACCCAATCACTATATTTCCATGAATATTTACGTAATTGTTCTTCAAAATAAAGCGATGCATTAGCTAAATGTTCTCTGAAGAGAATAACTGTGTGCAATTCAATTACCATTGGAAATAGAGTAATCTTTTTTCTGACTACATTGACGTAACCGGGTTCTGTGTCAGTTTTTTGAGACTTGCTTATGCATCAGCTGCAGCTGCCATCCCCTAATTCCTCCGCTGTGACGACTGGGCCTGTGGACTGGCTGGGAGGTGCAGGACATGCCAAAGTACCCCTGGTCTGGCTGATGATGCAAACAGCGGCATGCTGCGGCATCGCTCTGCAGCGGTGACAGCAAACAGCCTGTGTGACCCTCTGAAGCTATTTTGTTCCCCTCCAGTTTCCTGGGTGCTTGCAGTATGTGCTGAAATGCCTGGCATGCAGCCGTCACAGATCGAAAGTCAACTGTTTTCCTTCCCTTTCTGAAATGAAATGACTGAATATTGGGCATTCATGAGGCACAGGGACAGACGGAGCACCTGATGTTTGCAATGCAGAGCATGCATGCACTAAATCATGCAAAACCTAGGCCCTAGTATTTGCTTATTGATACTTAGAAAGGGTGTAAGCCTGTTGCCATGGCTGTTTGCTTGTTTGTTTGGGGTTTTTTTTCCCCCACTTTAGCAGTTATTTTGTTGTGACTAGGATTGGTTGGAAACCATTTCCTTTACCAGCAGCTTCAACACCATAGGTTTTTGTACCTGGAAATTTTGACTTCCTTTTTGCTATCAGTTTCTGTAAGTTTTTATCTCAAATCCTGTGTATACTCTGCATTACTCTTGTAATGACTTCCTTATATGACCTGTCCTCACAAAACAAACCCCTGTTTTCAGTAATGGCTGTGTTCAGTTTCCCCATTGAGTAAGTTAATAGGACATTACAAAAAAATCAAGACAGCAGTGTACACAACTAAGTGAAAAAAGCATGTATTTTTTACATCCAGACATGAGATTTCTGTTGCTTTTTTGGCTGTTTTTGCTAGGGAGAATTGCTAATTCAGCTTTTGCTGATTTTATTTGGAAAGTACTTAATGGTTTGTGCTAGTGGGAATGAATTTGAAATACAACTAGTATATTTTGAAAGCAGTAAAATTGCCTAATGTACGCATGGTTAATGTAAATTGACAGAGAAACTCTGCTTAAAATAAAGGAGGTTTGTTTCAAATGAGTTTAATGCATGAAACACTCGAGCTGCAATTTTAATTGCAGTGAATGTGATCTGCCTAGAGCTTTCTGCAAAAAAAAGTCTGATGTCACTATGAGAGGTTTCCAAGTATATATGTGCTCTTAATTTTGTGCTATAACATCTTTCAAAGAATTTCTTTCAAAGCAAAGAAAGACAGTTAAATAGGAGATGACTTTCATAGAAAAGATGACAAACATTTCAGGGAAAATAGCCATTCAGTAAAGAGCTGGGAACAACTGGAAGACAACAGACTCCTAGATTTGTCATTTGGGATCGAGTCATTGGGGCCTGTGGGTAGGCTGGGGCTTCTGTGACTGAGTCAATGCTTTTTTATCATGCGCTAGGAACAAGAGTGACGTTTACTTCAGAGAGATTTTCATTAATGAATCCTTTCTAAGGGCAGTTGCTGCCGGTAGGAGATCAAAGGTAAAATCCAACAACGCGTGAAAATAACAGTAATGGACAAAATCCCTAAGAGAGAAAGGGAAGATCATGTCACACAGCTCTATGTACAGTCAAGTGCCATTCGTTTTCTTTCTGCTGGGAGCCACAACCTTTCTGAGCCGATAGCAGCGAGGTTGGCAGAAATGATTGCCTGGGCCAGCCACGGACGCGGGAAGTCAGAGACTGACATGTAGCAGCGTTATGGCTGCAGAATGAGACCTCAAGCAAAGCAGGTGGCCAACTAGACACTGCAGAAGTTTGAATCACAAGCATCTCGTTAGTCCATTGTGCAGCACCAAAGCAATCAACAGTCATAAATGTGTCTATCATTTTGCTGTCATGCTGCTACATCCCATCTTCTAGCCAGCTATGGAGGTGCGGCACATCCTTGGCACTTGATTGCCAACAAGAATTCTACGCTGCCTTACGCATCCATGTCAGTATTAGCCTAACAGGCCTGCAATTCCTGTCACTAGGGAAGAGCGAGGCTCATTCCAGCTACATATCCAGCTGCGCTTATGCGTGGAGAAAAGAATAAAATGATGGGCCGGGGGCTGTGATCACACATTGGCCTGGCACTGTTGTGCCTGATGTTTTAGGTCTGAGATAAGGAATGCCTTTGTGAAGCCATGGGAAAGGCATTTGAATGTCTTAAATCTCATCTAGTCTGGAAAAAGCAAGATTAGCAGCAGGGCATGTCTTTAACTAGAAGCATGAAAGCTCAAAACTGACGGACCCTTCTGACCCTCCCAGTTGGGCATACTACTGCCAGCAACTATGTCTAAACACAGCCTCTGATCAGCTCGGAGTTATGCCCATCTGTTGGGATAATAGTGGCATTAACTCACTTTCTGTGTGTTTGGATAACACCCAAAGACGTTGTGCTCCTCCATGCAGGGGGCAAACGCCAGGCCAAGAGGTGCCTTTTATGGGCAGCCAGGATAGCCCTGCATGGGACATCTGTTCTCCAAGAGGTCCTTTGGGTCTAGCGCAGGGCTTTGTTCGTTTTGGCCACCACATCAGGGAAGGGGGGAAGTTTGCACACGTGTCTGGCTGCCAACAACAGTGATTGCTTTAGGAGCATCTCAGTGTGCCAGAATAGATGCTGTAGTAAAATACTGCCTACAAATCTTGCAGCGTGCAAGCCGTGTCGCGTACAAACAGAACAGGTCACAGAAAGAGGCATGCGGTTGATAACCAGGAAAGCCTTGTGCATCTGGTCAACCAGGAATTCAGATAAACTTGCAAAGTAATTTGTGCCTGCTAGTATGGAGCAAAATGGAAAATAAATACTTGAGCTTTGTCACTCCAGGGTGAAAAAAGCACAGGTTTTGAGAAAGGTGTGTCAGAACTGTTCCCTTTCTGCTTTTGAGAACTGTTATTGTACTAGCAGTGGGATTGCAAATGGGTCACAGTATCCTTACAGTCCAAGTTTAGTGGAGCCAGGCAAGCACTAATAGCATCACCAGGCATCCCCAACATGCATGTGTGCAGGGGACTACGCGTGGTAAAGTGTAGCAGGAAATGTGAGGTCTTGTGGCATATGCTAGGGCAAGCACCAGGAAGGTTTTCTGTAGTGATGGAAGAGATGCTCACCTAGAAACTTGCTTACCTGATAGCAGCTCATTTCTTTGCCTATACCCTGCCTCTGCTAGCCAAATTCATGGATATTGCTGGACAACTTCACGGCTTCCACTACAGACCTGCTTAAAGCTGGTATCTGTATTAATCTAAATAAACCAGACAATATATTCATGTCCTTATTAGATAATGTAAACAGTGTTTTTAATGTACAGCTACTATTTTTCTGTAATAAGTCTTCAAACCTTTTTAGGTTTTAGGAAAAAAAAAAGACTTGTCGTTTTTATTGCTTTGAGGAAGAAAACAATGTATTCTCACTGTAGCCATCAGTTTCCTAGATTTATTTTGTTGTCATAAAAACAAATGATCACAAATGCCGTTGCTCCTGAACGTTTGAAAAGTGAGGCCCAGCATGCAGATGAAAATGTAGGCCTAATTTTCAGGCACTTGTTTCTTAAAATCTTGATCTGAATGTTTGGACTGTTTTGTATCACTCACTGGGCTTGCAGTCAGCAAAGCTTAAAAAAGAGAAAAAGGAAGGACAAATTTTGAGACTGAAGGAACAGCTGCATTGGTTCTCTACTATGGCAAAGCTAAGCAAAATACCAGAGAGCACCAGGTAATTTAATAAGGCAATTGCATATGAGGCTTAAGCTAAACGTACCAGACACATATGAATGATGCTATTGTGTTATGGTGCTGCTTTGCTAAGAAAGCATCATTGAAAAGACTGTGGCATTCTAAGGTTTAATTTTGATGGAAAAAAACCTCAATACACGAAAGTTACTATGATTTGATTTAGAGGATTTAATATATATTTTTCCAGAGCAAGTCAGCTAATTTTTAAGAGCACACTTCATTCTTCTTTACTTCAGCACCCTCAGTGATGTTTTACAAACAGGGTAATGTCTTGGGTGTTCAGCGTGAAAGTTTGTTCCAGAAGAAAGTCAAAGATAGTAACATCTCTCTTAAGCAAATACCCCTTCTGATACTCTGTCTACAGCAACAACTTCAGAAACTACAGCATTTGTTTAAGTTGTAGAATTTTGTGTCCATACGATTCATCAGAGTGAATTCACTAAAGTGAATTCTGGTTTAAGACCTCTGTTTATTTTTACAAATCTTGTTAATGAAATGGTATATGCATAGTTAACTCCAAAAGGATGGAAACCTTCAGCTGAGTTTTACTCGAATTCTAATGTGAAAGAAAAAAGTTTAGGAAAATCCAAGAGAAGATCGAAGATGACAGCTTTCATCAGGGAATATAGACCAACATGTCAAGCCAATCATAATACTTCTAGTTTAGGTCTTATATGTTT
The DNA here is from genome assembly GCF_965183815.1 of Platalea leucorodia. NCBI lineage: Eukaryota > Metazoa > Chordata > Aves > Pelecaniformes > Threskiornithidae > Platalea > Platalea leucorodia. The sequence goes on from NC_138858.1 coordinate 49,688,152, forward strand.
TATCCGTAGCTAATCCCCCAGACTACTGCAGACTAAAGGGAGCAAACATGCCACCAAAGGCAAGAAATGGCTTTGCAAGTAAACAGCTTCCAGGTGAAGAGAGCAACAGAAGTGCTCTCATTTTGGGGCTTTGTAAAACAGTCTCCAGCACTTACACACTTCAGTTTTGTCGCATCTGTGTCAGACTTGCATGGCTTAAACATTTTATGCAAATAGTAGAATGAATGTATGAGAAGTTTAGCTCAGATTTCACAGATTTTGTTTGGCCCAGAGTTAGGAGACGGGACTGCTGTGCCTTGAAATGAGCACATCCTCACTCCAGACTCGAAGAGCAGGTCTTTCTGGCCTCTTTAAAACATGTGAATGTACTTCGCTAGCCATATAGTACTTTGGTTTATAGTATGTGGCATCCTTACTGAAGGGGCACTGGACAGGCTCATGGAAAGGCAATCCGCCAAAGGTTACTAAATACATAGAAAACAGCTCTATTTCAATAAATGCCCAAACCACACAGTGTTGGGGGCTGGGAGAGTATGCGGGAGAGGCCCCGTACACGCTTTGTCTGCTCTTTCTTTCCCCACAGGCACCTTCTTCTGACCGTTGTCAAAGACCAGATGCTGGCTGCAATCGCCTCTGGCCTCACCTGCTGTGGCACACTTGCACCCTTAAATTAACAGACACTTTGACTCTCTTCCTTACTAAATAATCATTGTGTGGTACAGGGCTACTGAGGGTATGAAAGAAAAAATGGTGAAGGAGCTTGGTTCTGAAGTGGGTCACCCATGGGCAAAGCTGGATACCTCAGAAAGGGGTTCTCAAAGTCTAGCAAGCTCATTAGGGACTCACTAAAGCTAATGAAAGAAGGGTAGCTGCAAGTTCCCTGAAGCTGGTTCACATTTGTCATCTTGGGATCCACAGACCTGAGCCTCCTCCTATGAGTAATCACCTTTACCCACGGTTTTAATCAACTGATCAGAGGTCACTGTTTCTTTGTAGAACAAAGTGGGAAAGCATTACTTCATGTTTATAGAATAGCCTTATAGTGAAAACATTTGGTCTAAAAGTGGAAGACCTGAGTTCATTTCCTCTTTCCAACCAAAGCATTTAAAAAACACACTGATCTTCTCTCCAGCCAGGACAGTGTTCAAGCTATCAGTTGATGGGACATTTTTGTTTGGAGAGATCCTTCCTGCTGAAACAATGCCCTTCTGCAGCAAGAACACAAGATTAACTGGGCTGGCAAAGGGAGAGTATGATTATTTTTCCCTAGGCTGTTCATCTGGGGTAAGGGAGTTTGGCAAGTAGTCTAAATATTGGACCATTACTTATAAGATCAGAATCACATCACCTCTATTTGATACAAAAATTCACGGATGCTTCTCCTCACAGTCTGAATCTCCCCAAGGGAGAAAAGGAGTATTCAGAGAGTCCCTGAAATGAAACTCAATAGCAACGAAGTTACTATTAAGCAGGTATTCTTTATTGCAGCGCTGGGCAGCACTGGGGATTCTCCACCATAAGTGCTCCACCGATTTGGTAGACTTTCAGCGATTATATACTATAAAATCCTACATATTCACAGGATTGCCGAGAAATCATTTACATAAACATGATATTTCCTGGAACTTATTACCATACGCAAATGTCCGATCCGCATGCGCAGTCGTCTCCCGTGGTGGTCTTCAGGTGGTCTTTGGGGGTCTTCAGATGAAGGCTCGTAGTCTTCTTCACTGTGTTTGCTGACTGACCTTTGCTTCTGCACAAACTCAGTCCTAGGATCACATAAACAGTGTCCTTCAAGGCTGTCGTCATTCTGTTGTGACTTCCTATCTTCCATGCATTTGTTCTCCCAAGGCCCAGTTGTCTGAGATGGGATTATCCCGGCGCCCCCTTATCTTACAACCATTCTAACTACGCCGCAATCACAAAGGCCTTTCTTTTGTTTAGTTAAGTGACTAAGATATTTAAAATGTCCTCCTTGCCCCTAGGCTTTAATTCTTTCAGGAGGCATTTTGATGCAGTGGCTTCGTCTATCTTGGCTTTGACCCCTTCATATTTTTTCTATAAAATCTCACTCCATTTTGGGAGGAGTCCAGGTTGGTGGGTATGTGGGAGGTGTGTTTAAGGCTTACCTGGAAGCGTCAAAGGATGGCTCCTTGGGGGTTTGGTTCTTCATTGGAGTTGAACAGGAGATAGACAAAGAGCTGCTCAGAGCAGTTCTGCTCCTCTGATGCACTTGGTGCCTGGGGAATTTTGAGTCAAATAGATAAATGTGCCTAGCTTTGGGGAACAGTAGAGGCTAGGTTTTCAGGATCAAAATTTCAGCCCTCGGGACATATATTCCTCCCCGTCTGCATTAGGGTAACAACATGGGAAAAGCAAACGCCCTGCAGCTGGTTTTACATGCAGATCTGATTCCTTTCATGATGTCAGGGCCACCAATAGGATGAAAGAGGTCCGTGGTTGTACAGAGCTAGCTCAGATCTAGAAGCAGTGTGGCTATGTTCACACAGTCCTCTCTGCAGAGCCTGTTGACTTGGGCACCGAGTCTCCTAAGCACAGCTTCTTTGCATCTGGACCTGTGCTGGCAAGCTTGCACAGCTACGCATGCACAGCCTGTGTTTATCAGCGTGGTAATGGAGGAGATCTCTGCACCACTTTCATTGTGCAGAGCAGGCACAGTCAAAGACTTGTGTCAGATTTAGTTATTGGCTTGAATTTCCAAAGGTATTTAGGTGCCTCACGACCACTGAAAACAACATGTTCAATTATGTATGTATTACTCTAATAAGTCCTAGTTTTGCTGTACAGTCACTGAGACAAAAAGCCTGCAGAAGGCATAGCTGACCAGGAAATTAGTGCATGCAGTAATTCTAGGAAAACTGTAGTATTTGTCAGAAAAGCAAACGAAACAGAATGAATGAAACAAACTAAAGGACCAGTCCCATCTTTCTTGAACTGCCTTCAAAAATTCTTCATGAGTGCTGAGGTAGCTACTCCTGGGTGAGAGCGCTACCATCTTGTATCCCCCAAAGGCCCAGAAATAGGAAAATTTGTCTTATAAGAAATAACAGATTTTTCTCCCTGGACCATTTACTAGTACAGAATACGTACATTAGAGGAAAATAGTATCAGAATATAAAGACAACATATTGCCATTAATTCTTATTAAAAAGTATGGTCACACTCCCTTTCAGTGCACTTGACCAAATGGCAAATGAGATAGCTTGCTACTGTAAAATACATGACAGATTACTCATTGCAAGGAGTTTGTGGTGTACGTTTACAAATAATTGATTTATTAGGTCAATTTCACGAGAAGCAAATTTTTGATGAAGTATCTATTCTCTATTCTACTGACGATATTAAGGTCAAGGGAAAGAACGTACCATACCCTTTCTTTGAACAATACATCACAATTTAAAGCTAAATACGTTTCTGTGGAACTTACTAGGAAAGTAGGTGCAAGAGTCTGCAGAATACAAATGAAATTTCAATAATGACAAAACTCCCCTCTTAACATTCCTGTTGGGAGAGTACACGGGAAATAACTTGTTCTTCTGAAATGGGCCTTCAACTTTCAGGCCACAGATGTCATAAGCATGCTGTGTCACCCCATACATAATAGCATCTTACAACGGCATCATGCCCTGTAGCGTGAAGGACACTGCTCTTTCCCCTCCGATGGAAGCATCCAGCCAGAAGTTTTAGGTTATGATCAACAAATAATTGATTCAGACATTTTCACAGGAAAAACTGCTGCTTTAAACAGATTCAAGAACGCAAAATGAGGGACTGGCCTTGGCAAGCTGCTTGAACAAAGAAAGATGGTTTTCATTCCTCTGCAACGTTTTGTTATTTATTTATTCTGCCTTTGCTACTATTTCACCTCTTTCCGCACAGATACTGTAAATGTAAATTGGCTATTTGCCATTGGAAATCTGTGAAAATGTTGTTTATGGTTCCAGAATTTTTCTTCTATTTTCTTCATTTTTGTACATAATTTTCTGAGTTCCTTTTTGTTCTTTGAACATATATGGATACATTTTGTGTGCATGAAAAGAACCATTGTTTAGGTTAAAAAGGAAAGGTGCCGATCCGTAACATTTGTCCATAATTTTCTAGCAGTGCTCCTCAGTCTTGCACAGCTGTACATCTAAGAGACAAAGACTGTGGTGACTTGATGGGCGAATCTTGAAGACCTTACCCTTCAGGAGAAACTTGCTGAGGCAGAAATGCAGTAATATTCTGTTAGTAGCCTAAATCCCTGCCATCGATCTAAGGCTGGACCCAGCACTGGCACGCAGAGTGGTGCTGCCCACTGAACTGTCTTGCCAGGCTCTTGTCCCCTCAGTGCCAGCCCAGCACAGTGAATGGTAAGACCATAGCTGATTTAGGTTATATGCGGCAGAAAACAAAGCACTGAAAATAAATGCCCACTGGCCTCATGCAATGAAATACTCCGGTTCTGCACGCAGGGCATATTCAGCACGCTCAGAGGGTCTCTTTAGCCATCTTTCCGTGCTGGTCTGCGTAGGCTGAAAGGCTGCTCCAGCTGGTCGCTGTAGCGTGTGTGTGTGCTGGGCAGGGTGGGGGGTCCCCCACTGTTTCCTCTCACCCCGCCTTGGAGGAAGATCCCTTTCCCTGCTCTTCACTGTCTCCTCTGCGCATTCTCTCTGCTTCGCTCAGGCTACTGGTAAAAATGTTTGCAAGTGTTTTCTTTAACTCCGCTTTCTTTCTATTCTTCCTCAACCTCTGCTGGTCTGAGCTCTGGAGGGCAATGTTTAGCCCAAGTAAATCTAGACTTCCCCACTGCATTTTGAGACACAGAAGAAATTGTGTGGACACTGGTGTCAGTCATTAGACAAGCTGGGACTGCTCTATTGCTCCACGCATGATGGTATGCACGTGTGGAGAAACAGGACAGCTTCCTCTGCTTCCTTGTGGTTTCCACCATCACTTTTACTCCAAAGAGACATGGATTCACCGGAAATCAGCAAAGCTGCTTCCTGAGGCCTTGAATTTGTAGCTGACATCCATGACAGAAAAAGGATTAAGTGCCTTCAGAAGGAGTGACTCACTGGCAATGTTTAAGGACTTTGTGTTTAGCATCTCGTATCACCCTCCCGAGTCATTCATGTGGCAGTGGCCTACAGCAGCTGAACAGGAGCTTCTGCAGAGGGAAGGGCACGTGTCTCAGAGGTGGTCGGAGCAGGGATGACACAGACCAAACCAGCATTTTTGGGGGCCTGAAGGGAGGAGCTAGGGCTGGGGTGGAGACAGATGGGACTGAAGAAGGGGGCAGCTCATAAAAGAGCACAGAGAGAAGCCCCTTCCCAGTCCCTTCACATCCCACTGATCTTTTCCAGTTCCTTACTCTATTTGAAACTCCTCACTTCTCAAAGCCCCCAAACCTGCACTGACTACTAGGTCCCCATCTTCAGTCCTTAAAGCATTACTGACTCCTTCCACCCACTGGTCTCCAAAACCCCTTGAAACATATTTCCTCCCTTCCAGAACCAGCAGCTCTGCTACTCCAATGAAAACAGATTTTGCCACCGTAAAGAAAATCTACTTTGCCCTCAGCCTTCAGGTAGAAAATTTGATATTGCCTACCCTACTGGGAGGTTTGGGCAGTTCTTGGTGGAGGTTTCTAGCATGCATGCTAGCAATCTCATTCTGTACTCACAGTCCCTGGAACATTTTTGTGCTTCCAGTTTTGTGATCCAGACATGCAACATAGTTAGGGTCCCACAGTAGTTTTCGGTCCTCCACCAGCTTGTTTTACTCATGTCCCTGACACTAAACCAATGATTATACCGTCTCAGTAGATGCAGGATCAGTCCTGGTAATTCTCACCTTAAATACAACAAACTAGACACCCTTATTCCTTTGTTCTGAAATTTTGATGCTGCTTCACTGTCTTCTGCTTGATGCTGATACAATGGTATTTTTGTCATACTACTGTCAGAGCTGAGACACGGGAGTTAAGCCATGCCACAGCTGAATGAAGTTTAATTAAACTTGGAATAAGTAACACTGAAAGATAAAATTCTTTCATGTTTCAGTTGTAGTGAGAAGGCCTTTTATGCCAACCAACACCCGATCTCAAACTTCAAAGGAATATTTGGAACAATTCCTGCACCCTAAGAATGGAGAACACACTCAGCTGTCTTTTATTCCCATGTTTCTTCCCTCTCCCACCACCAATGCTTGTCATTCAACTTGAATGCATTTTGGTTTTGAATTTGATCCTAGCCCCGATTGTAAAAGCAAGTCTTCTGCTAGGCAAATTATTTAATTGATCATATTACTTTCAGTCAATATAGGACAACTATTACTTTCCTCATATTCACTTAGTGTCTTTAATAACACATTAGTAGCATGACAATGATATTAATTACCAATCTGCTATCTAAATTTTATGATTCAAAGGCAAGTGCCATGGACATCAGGGTTGAAATGAAGCAGCTACTTTTTCACCCACTGGTTTTTACATTATTGAAAGGACTGGTGTCAGGGTTTGTTTTGAAAAGCAAAGTGAGAGGCTAGATAGGAAAAGCTTGCTCATCTCTATCCCTTTGCCTCCCTGGTCAGGCTTGAAAAAATATGTGCAGAATTGTATACGTTTAATAACTCCCTCTGCAGGGACTGCTCATGGGCTCAATGGTATGGCTTTATCAAATGGGATTTACAGATCTGATTCCTTACAGATTCAGGATCCCCATCACGTTTGCAGTAGATGAATTTGTAGCAGATCTTCCTCCAAGAGCATGGAGAACAGTGGGGTTTGAGAAAGGAATCAGAGGGCGAAATTAAGGAGATTGTTGTCTCATGCTAATGACTCAAGATACTTCCTATTCACGTGGCTGGAAAGACAGCATTTCCCGGGCTAAATGACTTTTAAACAGGAAGATACTCCAAATTATCATCTACTTATTTCTAGCCTTGCCTGCTGTGGAATGTGATGAGGATAAGAAATAAAGTTATAGTTTGACTTCGTTAGCCTCCAGTTCAGCTGTGGATTAGTCTTCATGAATATTTTATTGGCTTGTAAATCTGAGTGCTGTGCACTACTCCTTATACTACGTATATAGAGTGTGGTACTGTGCTTCTTAATATCTCCTCACGATCCCAGTACTGATAGATGCTATAAACCACCATTGGGAAGACTTCAGTACAAAGGACATCTCTGTTTCAGACACATTCAGTCTTTAGTCAATAAACTTTCCTGGCTTTAGCTTAAAAAATGTCTCTAGTAGTATAATTTTGGCACCACTGCTTTTAAGAAAAAAAGATCCTTCTGCTTCTTGCATGACACAACTTGTCTCTAGAGAAACATTGCTCCAGAAGGAAAATCATTTTCAACAGATAAGTGCTCCCAAAAGTACTTATTAGCTACCAACTCAGATAAACCTACATGTAAAGGACACAGAATCCCACTTCCCACCCTGCCCCTCTTGTTTGTTTATGGGTTCCCAGGCATATTAATTATACTTCATTTGGCTTTGCCCCAGAGACTCCTGAACAACAGGGGCAGAGGCTGCTCAGTTCAATCACTGCGGCTTATATTTTGTTCCCCTGAGAGCATCTATAATTATTGTGATGCTTATTCTCAAGCAAACATGTCAACTTCTCCATCTCACAGTCATTTATGAGTGGCACAGCCTCATATGTACCACTGATGGAGATACTGTTTGTTGGCTTTATGTACATAAACTCTCGTAGTTGTGAGAAGTTAGATGTAGATGTGGGACTTGAGTGATTAAATATAAGGAGACACTGGTAAGGTGGTGAGCTGCTAAATGTGACCTAGTTTAGCTTCTTTTATCTGTTTTCAAAGCCGAATCCCTGTGGAGTGGTTTTTGTGAATGCTGTAGTGACGGGAGCTGGAGAAATTGCTGAGGGTTGCCTGAGAAGAGCAGTTTGGAATGATTTTTGAGATTTTTACGTTAGCTTTTGTTCTAGTTTTCAATAAAACAGTTCAGACACATGCTTTTTTTTTTCCTGTTTCCCCATGGAAATTACATCCTGGAGTCGGAAGAGCATTTCATTGATCATCAATATTGATATGAGCTTGCAAAACCTTTGTGTTAACAAAATGGCCTGTCTTCAAGGAAAATATGTTTGAATAAAATACATACGAATAACCGAGAAATGGAGAAAAAAGGGAAAAAGTAGGTTTTCCAAGGAGATTTTAGGAAGCCAGTTTAGAGAAATCTGTCAAATTCTCTAACATGGATGACTTTTAAGAGCTCTGAGAAAGCTTCTGTTTAGTACTGCTTTCTGTAAAGCGCTTACCAATTCAGCAGCTATTTTTTAGGCCAAGGGTTCAAAAACTCTCCCTAAAATTATATCCTACGTATTGTTGTGTGGCAGATGCCTAACACGGTTTGTAAATGGTACCTGTATGCACAATGCTGACAGGAATACCTACCTTTGTGTGATGTGTGCCTGGAAAGCCAAATGTTCTAATATTCCTATGTTCGTATTTACAAATGTGGTGGGCTTTTTAACTCTTGAGGAAAATTTGAAAATTTGCCCTTAAGGACTTGTCATACTATATTCCAAAACAGATCTGAAAATTGAACTGGAAAAAGCCTTAGCCCAGCTCTTCAGCAAAAGCTACGAGGACTGTCTTGTATGAATGGCCCAAGACTTGATGGCCTTGTGAGGCTAAGAGGGCAAATCCAAAAATATAGGCAGCATCATCCTCTACAGGTGGGTAGAGGTAAGGTAGAAGGGAAGGCAGCTTGGAGAAATAATGTTGCTAATCAGTGCTTCTCAAACCTTTTTGAAAATACATTTTGGTTTATGTGGTCAAATCTGAGCTGGCTATGGCTCAGTTTCTTCATGGCAAGAGGACTGGGTATAATTACTGACTGGAAGTATAAATGCTTACCTTTCAGCCCTGCCAGCACGCAAAGGCTGTTAGCAATTCCCTGCCTCTTGTAAACACTTACAGCCCATAATTATACCCATTTCTCACCCTTCTACCTTTGAGGGATGAACTTGCTGCCAGCACCTGATTCTTGCATTGCTTTTGCAACCTGAGCTTTTTGTGACAGCCTGGAGTGTGTGAGCTGTAAAAAACACACTATGGAGATAGGATTAGTGTGGGATGCCACCTTTTGGGGCTATAACATGAGTTAATTTGTCCTGTGTTAGCCAGCTGACAGCTCCACTGGCTCAGTGACATCCCAGGGATGAAGGACATGCCACATGGCTCTCCTTCCAAAAAATGTCCAACATTTTGGCTGTGTCCTGATTGTGAATTTTCAGAATCCCGTCCTCGTGTTTTGGACAATGTTAAATATGTGGCAAAGGAGCAGGTAACTTGTTTTCCCAGTTTTTTTTTCTCTCTTGAGTGCAGGGGTGCTTACAGAGCATGGCCTCTTGGAGAAAGAAGCAGGTCTGGTAAAATGGCTTTCCTGGTAACATAAAAGCAGTACAGCAAGAGTGAGCCACACAGTGGTGAAGAGCGTAGGCGTGCAGAGCTTCCTGTAATCACTGTCCCCTGTCCTCCTGAGACCCTGTCCCAAGCCCTGCTGCTGAGGCACCCTCCTGCCTTGCTCCATGACCAGCAGGCACGACCACCTTTCCCTCTGATGGAAAACTGCTCTCCTGGCTTCGCTGCCTGGCTTCTCTGCTCCCTGGGAAGAGGAAAGGCTCTGAAGCCTCCCACGCTGTTGCAGAGACATTGTTAATGCTGTTCAGAGAGGCGACATGGGGATGAGGGTGGGAGAGGGCAGAGGCGTTGTGCCATTGAAACCGGGATGGCTGCAATGGGCAAGACATGCACATGCTCTGTGGTGTCATAGACCAGTGGTCAGAAGCTGTTATTCAATGGCATTGCCACTGACACACTACAACTGCCATTGGTTGATGGACTGTACATTTTCTTTTCGATTTCTTAGATATTAATTCCTTGCTATGTGTATTATTTTCTTAGGTTTCTGCTCTGTTCATACAAATGATTCCTCACATATGAATGCCACACAACACAGTAAAGGGTGTGGAGTGGTTATGTGTATCGTGCTCTGATAGCTCAGTAACCCAACACAGTCCATGGGTTGGATCCATCCATCCAGCACCCTCCTGTTCCCCAGTAGAAACAGAATAGCTATGCAGGGTGACTACTGCCCAAACCAGCAAATCCTTCTTCTCATGACCCACGAGGAAATCCTAAAGGGATGCAGTACACAGCTGGTGTGTCTGTGCCACCCTACCATCAAACAGCGCACCAGCACTGCTTCTGTCGAAAACCATCTCTGTGAACACTTTAGACAGAAGAACGATGTTTGCCACTATGTAAATAGGGAGAGAGAAAACCTCTGGATCAGATAGTGCCCAGCCCTGTTGGAGCTGCTGGATTGTTCCAGAAACCAGTGGGTCTGATGGTTCATAACATAGTCCCCATTTCAAGTGTATTCCCTCTGATGCATTTGCAGAGAATAATGCAGAGAACTCCCTTCAACTTCCATTTCACTAATGTGCAAAGCCAATCTTTTCTAGGGTCAGGTGATAACAGAGACTTCTAATTTCCCTCATTATCCCATTTCGCTCCCTCTGAGCACGAGTGACTCAGATATGCATTGTGGCCCAGATAAGGAATTGTAAACTAGCATGACCTTCCCTATTTCTGGTGGAAATGCTACATTTAGCGCATCCTGGTATCACCTTCAGTTTGTCTGTGACTGTGTTATACCTGTGACTCACAGAAATCCTCTCCTAACTTGGAAGTTATCAAATGTGATGCCCACCTACAAGAAGGGCCAGAAGGAGGATCCAGGGAACTACAGGCCTGTCAGCCTGACCTCGGTGCCAGGAAAGGTCATGGAACAGATCATCTTGAGTGCCATCATGTGGCAGTTACGGGACAACCAGGGGATCAGGCCCAGTCAGCATGGGGCTATGACAGGCAAGGTCCTGCTTGGCTAAGCTGGTCTCCTTTTATGACAAGGTGACCTGCTTAGTGGATGAGGGCAAGGCTGTGGCTGTTGTCTACCTGGACTTCAGTAAAGCCTTTGACACCATTTCCCACAGCATTCTCCTGGAGAAACGGGCTGCTCATGGCTTGGACAGGCATACTCTTCACTGGGTAAAAAACTGGCTGGATGGCCAGGCCCAAAGAGTGGTGGTGAATGGACTTAAATCCAGTTGGCGGCCAGTCACAAGTGGTGTTCCCCAGGGCTCAGTACTGGGGCCAGTTCTGTTTAATACCTTAATCAATGATTTGGATGAAGGGATCGAGTGCACCCTCGGTAAGTTTGCAGACGACACCAAGTTGGGTGGAAGTGTCGATCTGATGGAGGGTAGGAAGGCCCTGCAGAGGGACCTGGACAGGCTGCATAGATGGGCTGAGGCCGGTTGTTTGAGGTCCAAGGCCAAGTGCTGGGTCCTGCCCTTGGGTCACAACAACCCCATGCAACGCTACAGGCTTGGGGAAGAGTGGCTGGAGAGCTGCCCGGTGGAAGAGGACCTGGGGGTGCTGGTCAACAGACAGCTGAATATAAGCCAGCAGTGTGATCAGGTGGCCAAGAAGGCCAATAGCATCCTGGCTTCTATCAAAAACAGCATGGCCAGCAGAACTAGGGAAGTGATCGTCCCCCTGTACTCGGCACTGGTGAGGCTGCACCTCGAATACTGTGTTCAGTTTTGGGCTCCTCACTACATGAAGGACATTGCGGTGCTGGAGTGTGTCCAAAGAAGGGCAATGTAGCTGGTGAAGGGTCTAGAGCACAAATCTTGTGAGGAGTGGCTGAGGGAACTGGGGTTGTTTAGCCTGGAGAAAAGGAGGCTGAGGAGAGACCTTATCACTCTTTACAACTACCTGAAAGAAGGTTGTAGAAAGGTGGGTGTTTGTCTCTTCTCTCTAGTATCAAGCAATAGGATGAGACGAAATGGCCTCAAGTTGCAGCAGGGGAGGTTTAGACTGGGTATTAGGAAAAATTTCTTCATTGAAAGGGTAGTCAGGCACTGGACCAGGCTGCCCAGGGAAGTGGTTGAGTCTCCATCTCTGGAGATATTTAAAAGATGTGTAGATGTGGTGCTTAGGGACATGGTTTAGTGGTGGACTTGGCAGTGCTAGGTTAATGGTTGGACTCGATGATCTTAAGGGTCTTTTCTAAACTAAATGATTCTGTGATTCCCATGGGCTAAGATGTACCCACGTTCTTCTCTTTCTGAATCACTTCAAACAAAAGGTGTTTACCTTGCAGCAGAATGGTGTCATCAATCCCCTGTGCATGACTTCCCATTTTCCGCCATTCAATTTCATCCCGCTTTTATAATTTTTGCTTCTCAGAGTTCTTTCTGTATGACATTCCAGTTGTCACCTGCCTTAGCAATGCCTTCCAGCTCTGTCATCATCACAGCATACCTCGTTGCATCAATTTATGTTGTCATCAGGTTTCCTCCACACAGTCCTAATTTTTGTAAATGATCATTATTGAAAGTTTCAAACAAGAGTGATGCCAAGATCCTTAAGGAATTTCAGCATTGTCATTCTGCTTCAAATCTTCCCCATTGCCACGTCTTCTAAAAGGAGCTGCTTTTGCAACTTTATAGTAACTTGTTAATTTTCATCATCTCCAGCTTCAATGCTTTCTTGCATAGCTCTATCCTGAGTGCTGCTGGTGTCTAGAATAGATTTCGCAACATATTTTTTGATTAGAAAATCCAATCAATTATCAAAATACCTGTCAGATCTGTCATAATTTGTCATTGGTAAACATTTATCACTTGTACAAAGCTGTTCTGTAGAGGAATGGTACCTTACCTGGGAGATCTGGCTAAGTCACATCAAAAGTGCAAATAAACATGACTTTTCTTCTGCTTCTTCCATACTGCTGTATTACAGGCACACACAATATGACTTGGCAGAAATAAAACGTGGATCTAGAAAATCCTCTCAGAACAGAATAAAGGGGTTTTCATTAACACAGCAGAAAATTTCCATGAATATTTGATCACATAAAAACAGACTTGGTTTGGCTGTGTTTGCCTTCCTTTTCTGTAATACCATTGCAAATATTCTAACAAACAAGCTTGCTGGCAGCAGTGCTAAGGGGAAGAATGCTTCTAAACAGATTTGATAATACTCACATGTAACACATTTTGGATGTGTAAACATGTATTCTTGCCATGAGTCTGAATCCAGTCTTATTTTAGCAACGTGCCTGTGTGCAACATCTGAAATTGTCTCTTTGGAGTTGTGCTCACTGGGATATGAAAACAATATCATAGCTTTTGTCCACTGAAGATTACAACTTTTCTTATTAAGTATATAGATTATGCAACAGGGAAGCCACTGTGTATGTAGCAAGTACTGCTTGCCAAGAATTATTTATGTAGAGTCAGGGCTCTGCTTCAGGAGAGTTCTGGAAAAAGAATTAATATAAAAAAACCAGAAACTGGGTAACTACAGCCTTGGGGAAAAAATATGCTAATTATAATAAATTATTCTGTCCACTGTAATTCTAAGTTAGGATTGATATGTTCAGTAGAGGAAAATTGTCTTCGGAAGAGAGTTCAGAATCTATCTATTTCTGCACAAGCCAACATTCTTTCTCTCTTTGTGACAAAATATTAGTCCAGAATACGCAAAGGAAATAAGTCCTTTGTTTCAATTTGTGTTGCTTGGTTTCTCAGAAGATATCTCTGATAAAGTCCTTCATGGGCATACCACAGCATAGTCGGCAACTATCAACTCTGCTATCAGAATGTTTTTGGTACAAGTACTGATATTCTCCAGAAGTATTTTTTAGCAGCTTGAACTACGGAGCCCACAGCATATCATCAGAAATGAAGTGTTTTGGGCTAGCAGTCAGAATAGAAATGTTGGAATGCTGTTTTGTGTAAATGAAACATGGTTCATCTTTTCTGTGGGTGCCAGTTCCATTTCTTCAGATTAAGAAGAAACCTAGTATAGATACTTACACAGATTTTATTAAGACAACTGCATCAGTTCTATGCTTACGTTTAAACTACAGTGACTGTTTCCTGGTGTATCAAATTACTGATAACTACATTTATACTAGTAGATTCTGCAAGCTGTTTGCTAAAAAGGAAAACAAAAATGCCTCTTCAAAAGATCTGAAATAGCTCAGTAAGTTTTTGCTAAATAAAAACAGATACAGGACTTGCAATTATTCTGTCATCGTTTTGAAGATTTTTGTCCCCGCTTGGTGGGGCATGTAAAGGGCTGGGGGGAGGGAACATGTCTCCATAAAGAAGAATTAGGCTGGATTCCCTCTTCTGATGGTTTGCTGTTTTGCGTCTTCAGATGAATGGATTGATATTTTTGTCAGTGTTAGTGTAACCTGGTTCAGCAATAAAGCACAATATACCTTTATGCCAGCTTTTCACTCTCTTATACGGTAAATGAATGCCTGAGACGTAGTCTAAGCCCAATGTTGGCCACCATTTGAATTCTAGTCAGTATTCCAGTGACAGAGTCACGGAGAGATGCCCAGCGCACACCCACATGCTCTTGCTCACGTGCTGGGAAGTATTTCTGCATCCGTTTCTGGGTGGTTTCTTGCCTTCCACATCCTGATGCCCCACTGGAAGACGCAGGAGTCTGCGCTGGCTGGAGGGGCACTCTACCCCTCTGCACAGGGAACAGAATGGGGCAGTTTTGTGGTCACAGCGCGCACACCCGAGTGCGTGCTGGTAACTCTGTGTTACTGTGAAGTGTACACAACCACAGAAACGCAGAGGTTACAAGCAGATAAACTCTTTAAGGTTAAATGGTGGTATGTTTTAGCAATACTTCAAAAAGCAGAAAGTAGTTATAAAATTAAGGTAACAGAAAACCAGAGAAACTGAAAGCAAGTGTGTACCATCCTAACTCCACTTTGGAAATGCTGTCATCGCACATTGCTTAACAAAATATTCACTTAAACTTGTGCTTCCAGTATTTCTCCACAATCTCAGATGACTGGAGGAAGTACGTGTCATCTTGTTGTTGTTTTGTTCCAAAGCGCGTCACACACATGGTGTTCCGCACGCTTCCAACTTTGCCATGGGGCTGCTAGGTGTGTTAGGGCACCCAGGGTCCCTGGAGCAGCCGCAGCACCAGGATCCCCATGAACAGCACGGGCACCTCTGAAGCGTGGGAATCCCTTCCCCAGCTTCCAATGCCTCCAGCTCCAATGCCGGGAAATGTGTCCTGGCAATTTTTTCAATATTGAAACATTCCCTTTGTGAGGCCTCTTTTGGGGATGGGTTTGTTTAAAGCTAACCTGTGCTCACCATCAAATCTATCTCCCTGATGCCTCAGGGACTAAATTCTGTCTTCATGCCAGTTTGCTTTCTGCAGTGCCTTTCTTTGGTGGCAGAGGCTCTCCCTGCTCCCCAGGGCACCAAGGCTTGCTGTGCTTGGCAGAGGCAGGTCTTCCACACCTCTGCTGCGCCCCGCTGACAATTTTCTCTCCCCCCTCCCGGTTCTCTGGGTGCCGCTCTCCCCGCCGTCGGCCGGCTTGCTTTTGCAGTTCAGCTACTTGGGGATTTCCCTCCAGGGCTGCTTTCTCCTCCTGGCTGCCAGCCAGCTCTTCTCCTGACTCAGCCTCGTGATGCTGCATTTCTTTCTGAACTTCTCGAGGAAAACCAACCGGCCTGCGCCGGCCGTCGCCCCGCGCAGCTTCCTCTTGTCGCCCTCGCAGCCCCGCTCCTCCCTCCTGCCCTCCTCGCCTCCCCGAACCCCATCCCGAATTCGCCGAAGGCCGGTGGCGGGGGGCCGCCTGCCCCCGGCCCGGGACGCGCCCTTCGGAGAAGCCAGGCCGCCTCTGCGTAGAAAGCCCGGCCCCCGCCGCCGCCTCCCGCCTCCCGCCCCGCGGGCTCTCCTTCCAGGAAAGCCAGCCCGGGAAGCCCCGCGGCGCTCCCGGGGCAGGAGCCTTCCCGCCACCCGCCCGCCGCCGCCGCGCTGCCCCGGGCCGCCCCCGCCGCCGCCCCTCGCCCCAGCGCCGCGGGGAGCCGGCGGCTGCCCCGGCCGGCGGGGTGCGGGCCGGGGGGCATCCCGCGGCCCGGGGCGCTTCTGGGGGAGGGGGAGGGCAGTCCCGCCGGGGAGGCGCCTCTCTCGCCCGCCCCCAGAGAGGGAGGCCCTTACATCGCCAGGGTGTTGGAGCGCCTTCGAGCTCGGGTATTTAGTTTTCATTCTTCGCTTGAACTCAGTTTGGAAACGTTTTCTGTTATCGCAGGGTGATTATCTTAACAATTTTGGTTACAATGTTCCGTTCTGCTCCATTTTTCCTGCCCTTGAATGACAGTCCTAAGCAAAATGGACTTCCTGTGTGCTGCTATTAGTGACTGCACGTTCTTTCCTATTATTTACACCACTTTTTTACACCGCTGCAACACCCTTCATTTTGATGAGTTGTTGCTGTTTTAAACCAATTTAAGATAAAGTAGGCTGCTTTTTCTTCCCCCACCAAATCTCCAGATAATTACCGGTACCAGTACAATATCCCCTTGTACTGATGTAACTTATTGGTATAATAATTGATTTTAAAAAACATTTTAAATGACAGCATAGGTCTGTTCATCCAGATGGCCTGCAAAGATAAATTACTGTGTTCTTGCACATCTATTAAAAATGTACTGTTCAGTCAAACTAAAGGCAGTTGGGAATAAGCCGTGTATTAAATCTAGGCTCTTTTTATTACCCTGATACCCAGTCTGCCTCAGCCATCCACCTCCCGCTTTCCTGAGACCACAGTTTTCCCTGGGAGCTGACAATGATGGCACATCAGACCGCTCCTGAAACTTGGCGCTATTTAAGGAACTGGTTGTTCCATAACAACATAACGCCATAGATGTATATGAATTATCAAAGCTAATTTCCTGGGTTTGTATTTTCTGTCCCCATCCTTTGTTTCTTGTGTCTTGTTGTGCATACCTGGCTTACAGACTTTGCAGGGAAGAAGTATGTCATTGTAATTATAGGTAATGAATATTACACGTGTTCGCCACTTCTCTAATTTGTGTCAAGATTCAAGTATTCTTCATCTGTATATTTTAGGTTTATATGCACATTTCAGGAGGATAGTTTCTTAAGGTGGTTTATAATTTATTCACTAGATTTATTTTTAGTTCGTTGTACTGAAGTGATTTAGGGTTTGCCCTTGAAAGCATATCTTGCCAATGCTAGCTGCATTACATAGACTCATTCCATGCAGAGATGAACTGAGCTGGTAGTGTCCATATGATAATCATGTGCTGCTACATAGAGTTAAATAGTGCCTCAGTCAGTATCTAAAGAAACATTAATTCAAGCATTGGAATTGAAAGCCAGTTGGCATAGCAAACTTGACCCAGGGTTGTACCAGGTTAGGTAACGTTTGTCCTACACAACAAAGCAAAATAATACACATCCTGGAACATGCTTGCACAAAACAATATAGAAGAGAGAGAAGCACGTCAGCCGAGCCTGGAGTTGTTCTGCATGCATGTGAACATGTAGCCTTGGTGCAAACTTCACTGCAAAGAACTCAGCTCACAGTTCTTTTTTCCCAGTGACAGTCAGAGGCCACCATAGCAAAAAAGACATCTGTATCATGCCCAGTCAAATAAATGTCTTTTAAAAATCTTAGCTCCTACCAGCTCCAGCATATGAGGGAGGGAGAAGTCTTCCTTGGTTTGTGCACTTCACAATGCATAGCATTTGAAATAATTCAGTAAAAAAGAGAGAAATAAAGAATATGCTGTTTTAAAAAGAACTTGAGGAGATAGCTATACTGTTGGGTAAACATACAGAAATTTAAGGAAATGGATTTTTAATTTCCTGAATGCATCAAATACCACTGACTTCAGCTAACAGCTACATTAAAAGCCAATTTCATACACTAAGCAAGGCAGCTGTATAAATTTAAGGGTTATATATTCAGTTTAGAACAAATAATGCCTTTACTCATTTTTCAGACTAATTTGTGCACAGGGATAGGAGTTTCTCTATTCCTCTGTTCTCTATTTGCTGCCTGTATATATGGGACAATTGCATGTAGAAGGCATGCTCATACATAATTTGTAGAGAGGACCAAAACAACCACATACAACATTTTAGTCCCTGTCATGTGTTTTATAGATATTTTATTTCCAAATGCAATAATTCAGGTTTTGTCTACACTGATCATTCTCCTGTATACTTTGTACTTAGTAGCTTTTATAATTTATCATCCTGTAAGGCCCTAGTGGTTTTTATTCATTTGAATAGATACAGATCTCTTTAAAATAGACTATTCTGTTGAAGGAGACTAAAGAAAAGCAACAAATGATCCCCTTTTATGTAATAATAAGTGAAAACTCTGGAAGCTACCATTTTTGCTGAATATTCTTGGTTGCAATGGAAAGGTCAGAGCACTGACTGTGTCATAGCGGAGACTGGCTGAAAGCAGCAAGGTTGCTGGATGCACGAGAGTGAGGGGTAGAAACCAGACAGATGGCAAAAGCAGCAGCTGATGGTGAGTGTGAGCAGAGAGATGTGCCAGCTCCTGTTGTCTTTGAGCTGCTCAGGTGGAAATAGCTAGCTATTTGTTTCTACACTCAGGTGGAAATAGCTAGCTATTTGTTTCTACACTCTAAATTCTTAAAGGATGACACTGAATCATTACATGGTTTGTGTATGCTCTTTTCTGTGGCAAATCACTGCCACCTGATTGGTCACTCAGGCCAACATATACGCAGTGAAATTCAGAATAAGTGATGGTTCAAATAACTCTTTATACCATTTGAAGATCTTCTGCACATGTAATAGATAGATACATATAAAAAGTCCCTGAGTGCTGAAGCCAGGGTTCTGCAGAATGACAGCCTTCTCTTCTGGCTTTTGTTTGAGATAATGAGTGCCATTACAATCCAGTATTCATCTGCATAGGAGGCTGTCCACGCTCCTTTCATGAAACTTTGTTGCCCGTGGCTTTGACAAGCCTTGGACTGAAATTTTAGGGTCTGCACAATTCCTGATTGAAAGGAGTGACTTTTCCAAAGCAGATGCATTGCTGAGTTTGGCTTCCTTTTAGGATAATTTCCAACTGAAAATGTTATTGCTGTTCCCAAGAATAAGATGTGGGAGGTATATTTTTTCCATAGAAATTAGAATCAAAATCTTACCAGTGTAGACAAGACCATGCTTTGGAGGAGAGATTTGTTATGTGAAAGCAAGGTCCCCTTAGTGTCAGGGATGCATCTCATGAGGTCTTCTCTAATTTTTTCACAAGCTTAGCCACATGCTGAAGATTAGTTTGGCTGATGAATTTTTGAAAGAATTGCACTGGCCAGGCTCTGTCCTGAAGCTTCAAGGTGTGATTCTTTATTATGGGTGGAAGGCATGGCCGGAGCAGGGAGCGCTTGTCTCTGCATGCTCTAAATGCTCCCTCTGCTGGTGCTGCCTTTGAAGAAGAGGAGGAAATTTCCTGATGGGGTAGGTGGGGTCTGAGTCCTGAGAAAGGAGGAAGGCAGGAGACAACAGAAGTGGGAGTGGCTTGTGGAATAGGTTGCTCATAACAGAAGGGAAGCAGGAGTCAGTGGAGGATGAGCTGAGGTTTGGCATGTAGCTACACAACAGCAGGTGCACACTCCCCATCTGCGGCCTGAAACTCAAGAGATGAGTCTTGATAAGACAGCCAGAAAATTTCCCATTAATCATATTTTGCCTGAGGATCCGGTTTTGGACAGCGATGTATCGGAAGATTATCAATTTTCACTGGAAAATTCTTGATGTTATTAAAAACAACCATCTGAAAAATGAAAGGTTATTCCAGCGAAGTCTGGAGAAGTTCAGTTAGGAAACGTCATACAGTGATAGACTTTGTAACTGTGTAACCTCTGTAATGCAGCTTTTTGAAATGTAAAACATACTTAAACAGCCTCAAAAACACTTTCAGAGACCGCTATGTAGGGTTCATCACTTGAATGTTTGAAGGTAAGGAAATATCAGTGTATTGGGTATTCTTACCTAACTTTATTTTAACCTTTTGGGGTTTTTTTCTCTGTTAATTTCCCTGGGGAAAAAAGAAGAATTTGCTTAAGTGATTGACTGTGTCATACCTCAAATGCGCAGGGCCTTGAATGTGCGTGTGCACCTAATCTTAACAATAACATTTCATAACTCTGGGGTACTCTACATTTTACTGAACGTCACACAAAACCACTGTTTCCTAAGATGTTTTAAGAGAATATGTTTTTTCCCTTTTTCTCTTCAACAGTAAACCCTGCAGCTGCACATGAAAGGCTGGGCCCCAAGGCTGAGCTGCAGCTGGGGCTTCCAACTGGTCCAGCTTTCCCTATTGCTGCCCCAATGTCTTGGTGCTCTGGCACCCTGCCAATGGTGTCTGAGAGTGGTGGTGTTCTTACCATATCCCAGCAACTTCATATGGACGTTGCTGTCAGCCCAGGTGATGGTCAAAATTTTCTGCAGGCTTTTGAGAAGGAGAATGACTGTTTCCTAAGACTCCTGTTGCAGTGGGATTGCTTAGGAAAAAAGAAAAGTCATCAATGTACATGGATGGGTGTCTGAAATGGGGCTGTATTTCCTCTGGATCCTCCACAGGTGATGAGAACACCCATGGATCCTCTGTACCAACATCTGGCAGGCTCCACATGCACTGCTGCTCCCACCTGAATATGTATGTTTGGGAGAACAGGAGGGTGTGAGCAATTAGGTGAGTCGAATGTGCAAGTCCTGAACCCCTGGCTACACTCAGCGAGCACGTCAAGTTAAAAGCAGATAGGAGAGTGTTTGAAAATAAGCAGGACATGAGCCAGCAATCAATAACTGCCTGAAACATAAACCAACAATTAGCTCAGTCAGAATCAAGGTTCTTGGCTAATCCAATATATGTAACTGGCCTGGAAATGCGTAAAAGGCTGCTGTAAAAAACAAGGGAACAGTCTGTCTTCCCTGTCCAGGACAGTGCAGCGCTGGAATGACTCGCTTGGGGAGACTGTGGTGTCTTCATCACTGGAGGTTTTACAGAACAAGTTGGACAAACAGCAGTGAGGAATAGTCTACATATATTTGGGACAGCCTTGGGACAGAGGGAGGGGAAGAATAGCAGCATGACCTCATGAGCACATTTCCACCACTATTTTTCTCTGATATTGTGATATTATCACTGTGCTCCTATTCTTATTTGTCCTTCTCTTGCTACACTCTCAGATGTGCCTTGCCTTTGTGCAAGGTCAGCACAGCAGGGATGTCTATGCTGAGTGGGACCTTTGCACTTTGCTGCAATAATGGGAGTAAAATTTGGACAGGTGCCTTCTGAAGACCAAAACTCTCTTGAAATGTCAGCAAGGTGTTTTAAAACCTTAACGATTCTATGATTCTATGAAATCACTTCTGGAGTATACTGCATGTATTGCATGACTTGTTCCTAGGTAGAGTAATTCTGCCTCAAGTCAGCCTGCAGGGAAAGCTTGAAGGGCACAGTCATTCTCAGTTTGTCCTAGTCTTGTCCTCTGGATCTGGTTGTTTGCAGGAAAGCAAATGCAGGTCCTGTGCCATCAACACAGTATAGAGATGTATGTGCATATGCATTTGAAGTTTCTATCCAGTGTGCAGTGAAATGCCAGAGATCATATAGCAGCTGCCATGCCTACATGACACAGAGGTAAGATACCCTTTTCCTCTTGCACACAGACCCTTCATTTCCGATTTGCGATATGTTGTCAGCAGTATAGGACACACTGCAGTGTTATACCTATCACAAGCTACAGAATGGGTCCACAAAGTTCTTCAGGTTCACTGAGCAACTCCGTTTATGGGAATCAGTGAGACTATACAAATGCTTAGAGTTAGGCATATGCCTGCTTTGCTGGAGGTAGGCGTAGGTAAAAATCATTTCCCAATATTTTCAAATTGACAACAACCTGCATAAGCATCAGTTTACTTAATAAAAATTAAGTGTAGAGCAAAGCAGCTTTGGTAGCACATACCACAGTGGTACTTATGTTGCAATTCTGCTATTGCAACAGGTGTCCTAGTTTGTTAAGACCAAGGGATCGATAACCAAATTTACAGAAAAGCCAGCTGCTTAGTGGTTAGGGGTTGTTTTAATGTGTCAAGTACTACTGCCTTGGCCAAAACTGATCCTCTGAAACAGTATCTTCCAAAGCATACCAATAACAGCCTTCTTTTTTTGCAGTCTCAGAATAAAAGATAAAATAAATCTGCAAAGAGTATTCTGATACATTGATGTCACTTAAACATCTCTTGCTCCCAAAGAATAGTAAGCCACTAAGCCCTATAGAATTAAATATTTTTCTATTAGCTCTTCCCGTGCAAGTTATTCAGTCACCACATGCATGAAAAATCAGCAATTGTCCAGGATGTTCTCTATTCCATTTTTAACTCCCCTATAATTTAAAACACATGACATATACAACACATGTACAACTTCTTTGAAAGTGGTTGTGGGCCTTGCTGAGAATAGGTTGGTATTGCAATTTGTACCATAGTGCCAGTCCAAAGCCCAGAATAGATTAATTAAAATGGGTTCAAAGTTCTTCAGGCATACTTAAGGAATTGTTGGGACTGTGTTTATGTAAGTATGTGCAGATGTATTTGTGCCTATTTTTAAAGAAAAGCATGCTGTGGATTACCTATATTTTGACAATTTAAAATGAATGAATATTTTTGTGACATTATATGGCAACAGTAAGATGAACACTTGGTAAGAGTTATCCAGGAATTGCATTTAGAAAAGAAATAGGATGCATTACACATCAGTGAAAAATTCCTTGACATTTGGGTGAATAAAACTGTAGCTGTGTTTGATTGCATAGGTAGTCCATTCCCAATGCTTGTCTCAAAGAGGACTTGCACCCTGCTGCCACGTAGCTCCACCAGGGAGGCAGAGAGGCAGCAAACTCCATTCCTTGCTGCCCTTATCCTCCTGAATAGGCTGAGCTCACCAGCCTTGGCCCTGCTTGGCTGCCTGGTGCTCCCACAGAGCCCCGGCAGCCTTTCCGGGGCACTACGCTGCAGCATGTGAACACCACCATGTGCCCAAGGGCTACCAAAGAAGGAAAGACTTCCCCTTTCCTGGGCTGTCCTCACCCCTTATGGTGACTGCTCGACTATCAGAGTCAAGGGCAGCGCCCATTAACAGCAATGGGAAGACTTACTTTGACTTTGGTGCTGGGGTTGATCTAGGAAACAGCTTGAGTTGAATGAAATGCAAAAGTGAGGAAAGGGTGGAATTGGTGAAAAATGAATTAATTTTAAAATTTCCTCCAATAAAAGCTAATAAATGGCCTTAAAATCCCCTCAAGCCTAGCAATTGTCAGTTTTGGACTTTAATGTAGGGCACAGTTGCGCTGCTACTTGGGTTAGCAGTGTAAAGAGATAACTAAGGTGTGACCCATGCCTACTACGGTAGAGTTCAGATTCTGAAAAGTTTATATTTTTGCCTGACAAATTCCTCCACAGGTATTTAAAGACTCTTTTTCTGAGTATTAAGAACAAAGCTGTAGCTGTGTTTTAAGAAAAAACTCATAGAAAAGGAAAATTCTGTCTGAAATACCTTCTCTTTGATTCCCTCATGACGTTCAGTTACATAATACTATTGGATTGCAGTTACATAGGGTTGTCTCAGAAGTAAAATAATGAAACACCTTTACTTGCTCCAGTCTCCATGACATTTTGCACCCAATAGCACAGTCACCATCTTGACGTGCCATTGAATTCAATGAGTATGTGGTCAGGAATCTTTTTTTTTTTTTAAATTACCAAAAGAAGAATAAACCTGTCTCATTTGAAAAGCAGATTTTTTTTCCATAGCTAATGTGCTACAGACATTTCTATATGATTTATTCTTTTCACCTACAGGGAAGA
Organism: Platalea leucorodia; assembly: GCF_965183815.1. Lineage (NCBI taxonomy): Eukaryota > Metazoa > Chordata > Aves > Pelecaniformes > Threskiornithidae > Platalea > Platalea leucorodia. The sequence continues at coordinate 49,711,988 of NC_138858.1, forward strand.
CAAACTACCTGCAGTTTGGCCGCATTTCCCTATATGTTAGATTATGAGAGATGTTTTTACAGGAACTATTTAGAGATTGAATACCAATTCTATAATAGAAAATTGTGTTGATGTTTAAATTTCCAGCACGAGGCTCAGCTGTATGTGCAAACTGGAGCCTTCTAAACACATTTGCATTCTTGACAGTCAGTTTCTAAGTTCAGGGTTATTCTCTTCCATTCCAGTGTCTGATGTCAAACATATGAACTAAACCCAGGTACGCTGCCCTGAACTCTTTTCCCTTTTGTCAAATGAGTGTGATATTGCCGGAAGCTGTAATGGAAGAAAAAGCACCCTAAACTTGGGAGACACCAAGGCAAAGCAAAGAAGAACAAAACTGACTGCTAGAGGAGACTTTGGGCAGTTTAAGTGGTCTATGGAGGTCATTCAGCACCAGACACTCTCCACCTCCTCCAAACATACAACAAAAAGAAAAAATGGTGCTCTCCTACTTAATGGTTCCTACTTTAACTATTCCCCCCTTGGAGCCTCTTCCAGATCCCAGGACAGTGCAGCTTTACACCTCCTGCTCAGAGCAGCTGTGGTTGCGAACAGCATTGCATGGGCGCTCCATGCTGGAGCCACCTGAGGAGCCGCAACATCATGTAATTCATTCTTCTCCTCCCTACAACTCACGACCAACCTTTTATTTTTTTCAATATTCAGGTGTTGTCTGTCTCCTTTTAATACAGGTGCAAGACTAGTTTAATATTCTTCAGCCAGGACGAAGAACATCAAGTCCTTCACAGCAACTGGTTCAGCTGTAAACAGGTTCCAGAATATCTTTTCCCTGGCTATCCTGCTTCAGCAGGCAAGACTGCTCCTGTTCCTGCTGCTGAACACTGGGTCTGTGATGACGATGGCCTCCTCACAGGCAGCATTCTCTCCTTGCTTCCCACTCACCCAGCTGAGGGGCTGAGCAATAATTGGCCCGATAGGCCTTTTCTCTTCTCTGTGCGCTACGTTTCCTAGGGCCTCTTTAAAACTTTCTGCTGTTGTTTTTTGCCCACTGAATATATTCCTCTGATGTCATTTTGGAGTGCTAAGTGGAGAAGACTCCTTACTTAGCCTACATGAGATGGAAGTCATGACCAGCCATGGCAGATGTCATGCAACACTAAATAGAGTGGGATTTTTCCCTTCCCTCTGGTGACTGGAAGGTGAAATGACTGAAATGCGGCAAAGAGCTGAGAGCCATCTTCACAGGGTGGCAGGCCCAAGAGGCGTGATCTGGCAGGGGGACCAGTCCTAGTAGAGACATGATGACCTGAATTCCTGATGGAGACTCCTGCACAATGGCATCCTCTTTCTTGGGAATACAGTGTGGCAAAACTAACCTTGCTCAAAGATAAGTGCTCGGCTCTAAGTCAAAAGACAAACTGAAGCTGAGGGCTAGGAAAAAGCATGTGAGATGACTCATTGTGAGAGGGTGTACCCTTTATCTAGATGACTCGGTCCTTGAAGTGCTGGAAGACCTAGGATTAGATTCATCCAGATGTCTGTGGAGCAGCAGTCATGACAGTGATGATAGGCTGATGACATCCACCAGTTCGGAAGTGCAGCTCCTGCAGAGGTGCCCAGCTGACACGTGTCACTCGTGCTCTGCTATGTCAGAGCTGGTGTGCCTTTTCCTCCTGCTCTCATGCTGGCTCCCCTTTAAAATTATCCTTGCTCCTCCGTACACTTCTTCTGGTATAAAATGACTTATGTTCTTGTCCCCTGTTTTAGAGAAGGCAAGCCTAAGCAGCGGAGAGCAGCAGGCTTAGCTAACTGCCTGTGAAAAGTTGTAATGCATGCCAGGGCTGTGGACAACATTTCTGGACATCTCTATGAACTTTATGCATTCATTTATGGATTTTATGACTGGCTGTTTGTCAGGAATGGTGAGGCTGTGTGCTTAGAAACACCAGTCCCCTGTAAGGCAATGTAGCGCCTCATCTTGTGTTTTTGCCGGTGACAATGCCAGCTCTAACCAGGGCTCGCAGGCATCAGCAGTCCTGGCAGATGAGGGACATCCGCAGTGCAGAAATGCTTATCCTGGGCTACAGCTGTGTCATCATGAAGCTGGAATGTACAGTATACGCTTTCCACGAGCATAGCTCTGAGCAGATTTGTGTATAACATCAACGGCACCTGCCCCTCTATGGAGCGGTTCAGCTGTTGTGATAGCTGATAAGCTAAATTTAAGGTTTGCACATGCTTGATTCTATTTAACACTTTCCAAGGGGAGTTTATATGGGGAAAAAAACCCCAGCTTTGGGATCTGCAGATATGCAGAGTTTTGAAATATATTTTCCTCCTTTAGGTTTATACTTAGCTGGATCTGAAGTCACACTGTTTCTTTTAAAGTAAAAATCCTGGTGTGTTATATATGGTTCCCTTTATTACAATATATAATGCAACAGAAAATAAAGCTGCAAGTTTTACATGCTACTATTAGTAGTATTCCCCTTAGAATTTCTTGCCTTCTTCTCAGATACATTGCCATAATTACATTTTTCAAGACATCCAAAATTGCAAGGTAACAGGTTTTATCTTGTTGAAAGTTAAGAAATCCAATACAGCAGTTTTCACTAGATTTAATTCCTTCATTATTTCCTAAGAGTATAAAAAATGCTATGACCACATCTTTGGAAAGATATTCAAAGCATCATAAGCTTATGCTAAATGTGGTTTGTTAATCATTCAGGGAATTGAGATACTGCATATAAGAAACATGCTTTTATCTTGAATCTGTGCCAAAAAGCCTTCTTTAAATTCTTTTCCTGCTCTGGCAAAGCATAGCGAATCATCCCACCACAGACATTTCAGGGGCATTTGAGTACTGGCAGCAAAAACAGAGGACTTGAAGAAACCTTAAAGGCACAGTACCAATATTATTTTATAAATTACAATCTCCTTAGTCAAATATATGACTATGTGTGATACTACTGCTTGTCAGTAAGGTATACCTGGGCATTAGTAATGCAATGAAGTCATCTTTCATACTAAAATTAAACTTAAAGTCATGTTGCCACAGTTTTATGCATCCCTCTGTATAGTATTATCGGAAGTGAGATTCCCCTCCATGTGCCTCAGAGTGAGTTCATTCAGGTCAGCTGATATATTCCAGGAGTCTTTTTATGCCGAGATAAACTTTAAATTATCACCTATCTTTAAGTCTCATGAGACGTAACTGAAACTGCCCAATTTGACAGATCAAGCAAGAAAAACTCTCAGTGACTCATAAATTGAATTGTCAGGGAAGGAGCACTTATTTCCAAAAACTAAAAGAGGGAAGGATACAGCGAGGGAGACATATCTGTCCAATGTTTTATGAAAACAAATGTTTGCAACCAGCTAAACCCTGCCCTGGGGTTATAGTAAACAAGCAATGATAAGGATGGTGCCATGCTGACTAGCTAGTGTATCGGAGCAGGTTTTGTATATCAACAGCCTGGCAGTGTCAAAGCCAAGTTAGAGTAGCAGGAATTTAGCACTTCACAAACTCGTGACCCCAAAAAAGGCCATGGTGTGTGTCAGGAGTGTGTTACAATGGATTCTGAGCATGAAGGGGGAGGTGGCATCCTCCCGTGTGCAGTGGGACCATTCTCTGCTTGGTGTGAGAGATACTGTTTGTGCTGTGATAATATTTCACTGCTTCATAGGCCTTTTCTTTTTTTGAGCTGAGTAACCAGATGTCTTCCCTTTCACCTAGTTTAGAGGGACTTAAGATAAGCTTTTATTTCAGTGCTTAGAAAATCTCATGTACATGTTTATCTGATACAGACAACCACCTTTTGTTTGCTGTGAGTAAAGATCTGCATTGTTTTCTGGCTTGTACAAATGGATTGCCCTCCCAGCATAATTGCTTAGCACTCCATAGCAATTTACTCCTTAACACAAGTTATACAATAAGTCATAGTAATATTCCCATTAATGCACAGGGGAGTTCCTGTTGAACATGGCATGAGTGCAGCTGTTAGCTACATTCATTAATATAGCTGTGGCTCTGCACATTACACTCTGGATTTCTGAAAGTGAGGCTTTGGTAGGACATTTTAAGTTACCTGCTCTGATGTTTAGTTTCTTTGAATTACTTAGATACATTACTATTGCACTTGAGAGAGAGTTTACGTACGTTTGACGACTAGTGGGTAATTGACAATGATCTATAGTGTATCAGGGCCCAGCGTGAGGTTCCCAAAGGACTGTTTTCAGTCATGTATTACTAATACTTTTGTAGCCATCATAGGGAAATGATTTAAGACAGGCAAGTGTGAATGGCAGAAGAGCCATGTGCCAGCTACTATCAGTTATGCTAAACCCAAACTCTTCTTATTCCTAGTAAACCTTTTCATTTTCCAAAGTTTCATTTGCAGTCACAAGTTTCATGCATTTGATTTTATTAATATTACAGAGGATCTAAAAATAGGTTAAATAATTTTACTAATGCTAATGTTGATGGTTAAATAAGATACTGACAAGTTTCTCGGTTTAGTCCTTTTCATGCATTTTGCTGTTTGAGATGATATGAAAGTATTGTGTTTGTCTTCAACAGTTAAAGACAATGGTCATTGAAGATGTTAGCTATCAACTAGAATTCAACAGTTGGTGCCAGATAAATACTGATAGCAAAGTTTTCCTTTCTATTGCCTTTTTTGCTCCCTTCCTCTCCTGGAGCATGATGTTCCCACTTAACACTCTCATTTTTCTCTTTCATAGTCTTCAGAATTGTACTGCATGTACCAAACATTACAGATATGGAAAACCAAAGCATTAATCAGTCACATTAATCCATGCAATTTCATGCATCTGTTATATGAGAAGGTAAACAGGTCCCAGGACACAACTGAGAACTTTTCCACAAGAGCTGTGCTGAAAAAGCAAAGCAAGAAAAACATGGCTTAGCATTAAACAGCTATGCCTCTAAACTGTTGACTGCAGCACAACCTCTTGCTTGGTTCTGCTGTGTGTCTGGGCCAGCAAGTGAGGGAACACACTTAGTACTCTTCCCGTGAAAGAGGATCTCAGTTCCTGGTAAGGGAGGAGGCACAATGCTCTGCCTTGAGTCTTCTGTGGCGTTTCTGAAAAGTGCCCACAAGCACAGGCTGTTCCCTCAGGGCAGAGACTACTGCCCCGAGCAGGGCTCCCCTCTGCAGCCTGCAAAAAGACCAGACAGCCAGAGAATGAACTTTATTCTACCTTAAAGCTAAGCATCCAGGAGACAAGGACAGAGAAGAACAGGGCTAAAATAACCAATGTCTAAAAAAGCCCACTGCAAATTTACTACTGAGAAAATGTCAGGATTCAAGATTTCCTGGAGTCTTCATCCAAGCACAGCTCTGGTTCAGTAGAAACAGCAGTCTGAACTGTGCAGCTTGATTACTGTATTGCTATGGTGCATGGCATTATACTGTAGAAGAAATATAGTAATAGAATGGAGGAAGGAAGAAGAAGATGGAAAAAACAGGCAAATACACTGTACAGCCCCTAGGAGACTTAAGTCAAGGACTCTCACTGGAGTCAATGTAAATCTCTCCTGGTCTAGCAAGTAGGTAAATGGCAGAGAGCAATGAAGTAAAAAGGAATTTCCTCCAGTGAAATTTCACCAAATAAAATCAGTCCCGCATTTTTCCTTTTTATCTATAAAAGGCAAATTTTCATGTTGTCCTGGCAGGTTTTGAATTCCTAATGAATTTTTGCTTAATGCTGCTGGGATTGGAATTCTTTTGCCCCAAAATATGGAGAGTGTGGGACGCTGGTGTTTGGTCAGGGCAACATTAACTCAGTCTTGTCAAAAACATGTTTATTGAATTTCCACTTTATTGCTTCACTTGGGATGTGGAGCTTGACTGACCAAACTCTTCACCTCATGTGACCTAGATAGGATGTGGATAGTCCTTGTATTGTCACCCTTTTAGAGAAATAATTTTTTGTAAAAGCAGTCCAAAGACCATATTTACCTCCTGTAACTGTTCTGAGTATTTTGCTGTTCCCTGTGAATAAAAGTTAATGATGTTATTTATCCTTATAACATCTCTGAGGTGAGTCAATTCATATGGATGAGGTCTTTCTTTTGTTAGCAAAGTAAATTTGGCTTAAAATAGGAACACAGAACTATTACCATGAAAAAAAACCAAAAGAGCTTCATATAAAATTCAGTTCTAAAAAAGGTTTTCTAACCAAGGGAAGACTATGCTAGCAGCTGTGTAATTGCAAAAGTAAACTTGGACTGTTAGCTAGAGAGTTATGATCTGCACAGAACTGCTGGTAAGTGCAGAAGTACTTGGGCAATCATAACCAAAATGGAGTTTTCGGGGAGAGAAAATAATTGCTAAGTGAAAGGAAGGATCAAGTGGGGTTGCAGATATCTGTGTTGGCTCTGCTACTGTTAAGAGTTTCACATATGATTTTAATGATGGAATGGGGCATTCATCTAGTAGGTTTTCTGGGATTGTAATTTGAGAGGTCCTGACAAGCATATTCTCTTAATTTTTTATGCTGACTTTCAAGAAATATATAGACTAATACAGGAATCTAACAGAGAGAAACATGAATCATCTAAAAAATATGAAAACCAGAAAATTAATGACACGTTTGGATTAGTATAGTCTGAGAGGAGGCTGATATTAAACTTCAAATGCACAAGGGATATTTAGGCTAGAAGAAAAAACTTCTAAGTGGAAGGTTAGAACATGAAGGATGTGAAACCTGTATTATTGTAGGCCTTTAAAAAACACGTTAAACACCAGTCAGGAATAAAATTAGTATAGCTGGTGCTGCTGTAAGCAGAAGACTTCTGATGCTCCCTTTTTAATGATTTTTTGAAAACAAAGTTGTTTTTTTTTTTTTAATGTTTTAATGAAGAGTGACCTTAGGGAAGGAAACTTTTATTTTTTGTATATTGTAGAAATATTTGTATTTTCATTTGCAATAACTGGGACTTGACTCCAGACAAATTCATAGATTTGTAAATAGTATGACTAATTGGTGAAGGACTTGTACAAAACCATGACCTCCATTGCAGTCAGTGGTCTGTCCTGTAGCATCAAGGCCGAAAAGCTGATGCAGTCCCATCTCATGGAATGGTATTATGGCTGCCACTTTAATTCTTATGGCCCCTTCTGAAAACTGCAGTTAAGCCATAGGACCTAACTAGGCATGAATCCTACTGGGCCGACAGCCATGCCTTGCGTGTTTGTGTAAGACAAAGGATGCAGGCAGGATGCCACAGCCAGCTAGAAGAGATTAGAGAGCACATGAGGTCCTGTGTGTATCAGTTCTTCCAGGACCACATATACTCTGCATGTACATGAATAAAACTGCCCTTAGCTGTTTTATGTTTAGTTTTCGAAGTGTGTGCTTTGGGGGTGAAGATGGAACAGGAATTATTAGAAAGCACTGCTTCCATTGTCCTTTTCACAAAATATACTATAAGATTCAGGCAAAACTGGACAGCAACTTTCTTTATACTTCTCACTTTTTCTTCTCTCAGTCCTTGTTGTAACATCCAGGGCTTAAGGGGTTGGAAAGTGATGGAACGGCAAGATGTCAACACTCAGTCAAAATCGAAGAGCAGAGAACTTACTGCATTCATTTGACCACACGGTTCAGATGGTAGGCTCTGAGCAAATGTTGACCTTGCTGGAGTAATTTGCAAATCTCTCCTTAATGAGGCCAAGAATTTATTCTTCTTAAGTGCAACTACTTAAATATTTTATAAAGGAGATTCAGCTGAGGACACAAACTCTATGTCACCTTGCAGCAACTGAGTTGCTACTTCTTACCGCATATGTTATAAATGCAAATATTTTTAAATAAAGAGAAGCTGTATTACTGTCAAAGGTGATAGCACCAAAAACAGGCATGGTCCCTGGCTGAAATAAACTGTTCTGAATCTATTGATATTCAAAGGATCAGCATGATTCTACTCTGTGTGGCTGAAAATGCTTATCACTACTGTGTGGGTGCAAAAGGAATTGCTCGTGTCAAAATTTCAGCTTAAGTGGTCTTAACTGATTCATAAGGCTCCCTTCAGAAGGCAACAGTAACTGTAACTGATGACTCTCTCTTACTTTCTGTATGTAAGTATCTATATATGTCTATAAAAATCTATAGATGCATCAGCCTGTGCGCAGTACCCATCAGCAGCATGACTGCTGCCAGCTGCAGAGTTCTGAAGTCTCTGCCTACACATCGCTTCATGGAAATCATGTTAGAATGATGTTCTAAAAATCACCTTATTCTGATTTAAAAGTTACTATGAGCTGTGAGAGAAATAATATGGCTAAGAAAAAAAAATTCTACTGTTATTCACCATCTTTATAATGTGTTTAATTTACACTCTCAAAATGAGCAGCAATGTATTACTCTACAGAAATATGCTATATATTAACAAGCCTCTTAATTTTTAGAGCCATCTGCATTTCAATTAAGAACTCATGAAAGATCACATTAAAGCCCTTTGTTGTCCGTGATGGCCAACATATTTTGACCTGATTCACTTTCTATCTTTTAAGAAGATTATTCTATAGTCACAAGTAAAACAAACCTACAATTTTTTTAAGTGCAAGACAACTTTCAGTTTTAATATCTGTCAGTGGCTGACAGAGCAGAGCACTATATTTGATTTAAAGTGCTTAAAACTCTAAATAAACATGGGAAAAAAGGTACTACATAAATAATGACAAATTATTTCTACTGAGTATTAAACAATGTGTTAAAATAGAACATTTTCAAATGTTCAAATAACATTTGGAATGCAATATTTGAATAACACAAGCAGTTGAAAAGTGTAAAGAGAACATGATGCTAACTTTACCTTTTCTCCTGTGCCTATTTTTCACAGAGGCTGCAGTGCACGGAAACCACACGTGTAGCATTTGCACAGAGGATGGCACTGACTGCTCCATGACCCATGCAGAAGAGAAGCGTTGTCTGGGTGGCACTATCTACACTTGGCCCAGGATACTCACCCAAGGGATAAATGAAGCGTCCTCGAGGCAGACGAAAGAAGTGCCCAGCTGGCTTTCAGGCCTGAGCAGATATGGTGCAGTGCTGTCAAGCGCCCTCACAAAGCAGTGCCCCTCTTTTTCCTCCCAAATCTCTGCCATCCTTTATCCTGTCCCAGATGTCCTTTCACAGCTGCCCAGTCCCACCTGATTCACGTTTGCAATACTCTCAATTAAAAAATTAGTAATTAAAATGAAGCCCCCTTTGCCCATATTACTCCCAGCCTTTACACTGCTCCATCTGCCCATTCCCAGTCCCCTTCTTGTTTTTAAAAGACTCATTAGCATGTGATCTTGTTTCTGCCAGGATTCCCCAGTGCCATCTGCTCCCTTCCTAGATGATCAGTCCTACCCAGATCGCTGTTTACCATGCTCAAAAATCTGACACATTTTCTAAACATTCGTTTTGCAGGATGCTTCTTTGATTCTCTACCCAAGTCAACTCCTATCAGCCTTCTCCCACCTTGTCAAGGCCATAGAAATAACACTGGCCCTTAGATGGTCTTATGTATTCCCAGATCTGTGGGGCCTTTGTGGCAACAGCATATTGGTGTCCCTCAGGCTATATATACAACCACATGCTGTGCTATCATATGTTTAAGGTATTTAGCTTCTCTTGCGATGGCCAAAGAGTGAAGTAACACCTTCCCACACTCAACATCCTCTTTGTGTCTGTCTTAATTCTTCCAACATGAAAATACTAAGTTCATGTTATATTGCATGGAAGAGTTTTCAAAACAAACCTTTTTCTTACATTTTCCCTATTGGTCCTCCTAGTTATTTTCATGCACATTATGTTTGTAAAAAGGAGCAGTAAGCAGTGTAATGCTGAAAAATTAATTTGGGAACATAGCAGTAGTGTTTCTCCTCTGTTTATCAGAGAAAATAATATGTTGTAGGGAGAACTGTCCCAGCCTCTTTCCTGACATTTGAGCCAGGAACCCAGGTTGGTGACCTGCAATGCTCCTGCTGCTCTTCACTACAGGCCCATTGCCTCAAGTGAGATGAGACCTGCTGTAATTTTCCATGCCCACCTGTCTTTTGAGGAATGATCTGGGTCCTCTCTTCAGTAACTTAGACTTCACAAAATGCCTGGACATAACATTGAGATCCAGGAGATTCATGCCCCAACATCTTCACAGAACAGCAGTGGCTGAGTGTCCTCCCATGGAGCTCACCATGGGCTCTCTGCTCCATACGGGGCTACACTAACTCTGCTTTAGATAGCAATTGGATCAGAGCAGGAACATTGTAAACCTCTTTCTCTAGGTTTGTACAGCCATACACTTTACACAGGGCACTGGCTTTCAGTACTGAGCATCAGAATTTGCCCTTTTTAAGATTCAACTCTACAATACTGGAAGAAGGTTTTGCTCCAAAGCATGTAAAATGGGCTACTGAATTTGAGACTAATGAGTACAAACATCTATAAAGACTTAAAAAAAAAAAACTTGACCAACTAAGGTTTGCTTGCATTTTTGTATGAATCATTGCTGGTTGTGAAATCTGTCACTGCAAATGTGGCAGGTCTTTAAACTTGAAAATATGTTCATTCTCCTCGGTGGAGGTTACCCTTCACAGGACCTGAGAGTGAGGTGGGGAGAGCTTGTTCCCTGTGATTTGTACAGGTTCAAACCATCAGTGTGTAAATATTTTCAGGAATGATGTCAACTCAAAAAGCAGATTTTTTACTTGATATTTGAGCGTCTTCAATACAACAGTGTTTTGACAATATACATAAAGTTGCTGATGCTATCTGCAAAGTCCAGTTATTGTGTTTGTGTCACAGTTGCAACTGCCTTTAGCATTAATGACAGCTAGCACCTGAACTCAATTAATGTTGTCCCCTCCCCTTCCCCAGCTGGACTTAATATGTATATTTTTTTCTTAGAAGTACTTTTGAAGCCTCCCTCATACCAGTATGATTTCCTTGCTGTCCTTCTCCTCCAATTTCAGTGAAACTGATGTAAAAAGAAAAAAAGTTAAAGATGAAAACGTCTATTATGCTTTCACAGGAAGAATTTACAGCCATACTCTCCCATACAAATCAAAACCTCTCACTTTTTTCTCTAGTAATTTATTGTTCATTATAGAAGAAATAGTAAGACTGTGGATTCATACAACATTTTTGTGAACGTCACTATTTGACAAACAGGATCTTGGAAAATACAAACCGTGTACATCACATAGAATAGTTCATACATCAGATATACCCAAGTCCATATGCTACCTTCTTTACCCCAGCTGTGTACATCTGAAGCTTATCTGTGAAGCCAGAAAAGACAGGAAAATGGATTAAGCCTCAGAAAATCACTTATCATGAAACCAATGCTTCCAAGTAGGAATATATTGTCTTTCAAAAACATCCAAAGGACTATCTGAAGTGCTTTATTTTGGAATTAGCTTACCATACTAGGCTTTCCAGAGTCAGTTGGAAGACATCTAGTATGATGTTTTATCTCACTGATGACTCTGCCTGAGGTCCCAGGCGAATCAATGAGGAGATCAGGTAATGCTGAGTTTCCAGTGGGATTTTTCTAACATGCAAACTATACTGCACAGATTTTGTACCTGAGAGAAGCCCTCAGATCTGAAAGAGCCTGGAATTCACCATTAAAGGAGCCAAGCTGTTTGTAAACCATAGCTGCTGATGGAGTTGTAACCTACTTTTCCACTTATTCCCACCTTTAAAATCACTTTTGCAAAAGTTTACAAAACACTGCAAGGCTGACGACTGCTTGTGCTGGGACAGGCTCTCTGGGAACTCACTTTGTCAGAATTTCACTGTTCTTCAGCCAACGGTGAGCCTCGCTTCCTTGCTGCCCTTGCAAAACCTAGGCAGTAAACTCTTTGTGTAGTGGCCCTGCCTGCTGAGAGGCTAGCATACTATTCCTTGTTCCTGTCTCTGAATGCTCTTGTGCTTCAAATAAACTTTAGGGGATAACCTCACTTTAGGCAAGGTATGCCTTCTTTTCCAAACAGAGCTTCCCACCTACTTCTCTAACAGAGAGGGAGAAAGTCAACATTTCTGCTTTACTGAGAATGCTACTTGAATCGCTTATATAGCAAACAGATGTATATATTACCATCTTTATAATTAAGCAAGAATTAGTGTAACATCAGGAAGTGCCTAAACTTGCCCTAATTGCTCAGAAACCTTAATGAATTTCTACCATTAAAAAAAAAAAAACCAAAAACAAACCCAAAACTTACAGTGTTATGCATTGGTTTGGACAGCAGATTTTCAACATAAGTCAGACTGCAATTTCAGTATTACAAAAATAAAAATCAGGTACAAAAGAACCCATCTTCATTGCATAGCTTCTCCAACGTACTTTGAACACATACATTCCATAGATAATGAGATTATAGGCACAATTATAGGCATATATTACAAAAATTATGTGATTCCAGTTTTTAAACTGAATATAAACTTAAAGGAGTGATTTCTGCACATAAGCAAGATTTTGGTACTAAGGGAAAACACTGAGGTAAAAATGTGAGTCTAAGTGACCACATAAGCATGTCTGGATATTGATATGTGAACTTCACTCAGCAACTAACTTTGGTTCACTGAGCTGTTTTTTTCTCACCTTGCATTTAATACTGATCATTAATAACATGCACATACTATGTAGCTTTCAGTACTGTAACTTTGTCTGCCTCAAAGATTCAGTAATAAGTGATAGACTTCTACAGTTCTTTTTTAGATCTTTTAAGTGTTTGCTCCAGAATTGACTTTTCTGGTTTGGGTTAGTACCTTCTTCTGGTACTCTACCTCCACAATATACATTTGGATTATGAATGTGATGCAATGCCATCCAATGAGCAGCTTGCTGTAACCATCTCTTATCCTCGATCATTATTCCCAGTCACAGCATGTTTCACATCTGCAAAAGGTCACTGTGCTGTATCTTCTCCTCAGTTGAACTTTAATTGGTAGCACAGCTGCAAAAATGGAAAGTTCAGGTAGGAAGCCCTGCAGTATATCCCCAAATCAATGGTCAATGCTTCCTGTTCATCCGCACTAAGCTGTGCTATGCTGCTGGCATGCACTTTTCTGCAGTATAATTGGATTTATTAGCCTGTTACGATGAATAGCTTTGGATTTTAATTGTGAATTTACGCCTCTAGACCAACTAGGCGTTACCATCACCATCATCATCATTAATATTTTTAGTCTATATGAGTTGAGGCAAGTGCCCTTGTTTTAGACTTGGCCACAGTAGCCAGTGTCAGCTGGGTCACATTTATTCATGAATGCTGCTACTATGATTTCTGGCTTGTTCTGGAAACTACAAGTTGGAGCTTGCATCCTAGCGCATCACTTTGAAACTGTTACTGCCTGGAACTGTTACAGGACTAAAGGAAGGGGTAAGCTAGGGTAAAAGCAATTCATTAAAAAGTGATGTAGGAATTGCTTGTATATGAAGCAATTTCTAACAAGTGTTACCTGAGCTGCTAGACCTGACTACTTCATTTTTAGGTTAAATACCAGCATGATTGTTAAAAATTAAAAATTAAGAGTCTCTTCCCTCCTATGACAGACTAAAATATTTTTATTATTATTTTGCAGAGATTAATAGGTAATGATGCTACATAAAAGGATCTTTTGAAGAAACATGAAGCTATACAACGTAACAGCATGATTAATTACAAACCCTTCCTCTCATAATGCTGGGCCTGTGTAATCTATGCTAAACACAAATGATCACTGCAAAGTAGTTTCCTCAGAGTGAAAAGAAGAGGAAGTGATGGAAGTAGTTAAAAAAGGAGTGAATTCATTTCAAAAAAGACAGTGAACTGACATTCAGAGGATATGAAATACAATGAAAGAGAGGTAGTAATTGCATAAAATCCTCATGTGCTTGCCAGCTCTGCACTATGGTGACTAACTGTACCACGATTTACTGTGCAGCCTTGAACATGAAGGATAAATTGAATTCATCACCTTCCCGGTGCTGTCATAATCATTCTTTGGTGTTTCAAAGCAAGGGAGGAAAGTGATTCATCAGAAAGCTGCTCAGTATGCTGTGGGAGTGCGTAAACACCTCCCTTGACCACAGAGGCAGTATTATCAAAATATCTAAAAACATCAATAATACAGATGTACTCAATAAAGAAAAAACACATTTGGGGAATGATTAGACTGACATACTTAGTTGATGCTCAAAGAGCAAACATCCAATACTTAAGTGCAATGGGGCACAGTGTGTGTTAGTAGCATATTTTGTGGTAAACCCTTCTGAATGTTTTTTAAGAGACTTTATGTTGAATGGTAGACTTTGATTTCTTTTCAGAAAAAAAAAAAAAAAAAATTACTCTTCCAACAAAGTTTAAGTGGGCATACCTTCAAGGTATTTTTTTAATTCCATATTCATCTGAATATACATTGAATGTACCTGAAAATCCCTGGACTGAACATAGTGGAGACTGAAGTCTTTCTGTTTCTGTTCTGATTTTTTTTTTTTTTTTTTGCCAAAGCTGGATTCCCAAACCTGCATTTGGGTTGCTGATAAGAGTTAGCTCACAGTTACACGTTATGTATTTGAATGTAGCAGTTCCTACTCATCTGAATTTGTGTTGATCTTGGTGAACAACGGCAGGTGAGCTAGAGCTGTTATTGTATGGGTGTTGTTTTCTAGGAAAGCAGCGGACATTGATAATGCTGAGGACAAGCCTCCTCTGGAGTAACTACCTACTCTGCTGCCTGCCCATCCTCATTTGTGGGAAGCTAATTTATAGGCTTGTACTCTGGTAGATTTAAAAATGTTTGTTCAGAGAAAGATTGTTATTATCCTATACAAATATTAAAATGGATATGAGCATATAGAATAAATATTCCCTTTTCTTAGCCTGAAGGTATGACTGGAAAAAAATGCAGCCCTTGTGCTTGGGGTATGCAGAATCAGTGCAAAGGTAACTGAGGTAAGACCAACTCCAAAGAGGCAGGAGGAGCATGGTTGAAGCCTACATATGGTTTCATGCTCAGTTTATCTTCCTGACGAAGGATTATATTGTATTCTTTCAAAGCCACACCATTCTGTAGTACCTGGGGCTATGCCTGTGTAAGGCCCATGTTCCAATGCACTTTTATGTGCATTAGTGGCAAACTAATCTTGTGCAGAAACTCAGTCGTTTCTGGGAGAGTTGGTATGAATGCACATTATTAAAATTCAGTACTTCAGCTGTTTTCACACTGTGTGGGATGAACAGAGGAGAATACATAGTACAAATTAAAATGGTAAGAGCTTAGCCATTCTTATCCACAACCAAAACCTAAGGATAATGACCTGAATGGAGGAGAGGTCTGAATATGTGTGCATGGTACTGTTTGCTTATACCGGAAGAAAAGAATCAGTATTAATGCAGCTGTATTATATGAATCTCACTGAGACACTGCCTATGGATGATGCTTAATATCATGTTTGTTTTTTTTTTTTCAAATTGTTCAAATGCACGTGATATTTACCTACCCTGCTTTCCAAACAACAGGCTGTCACTAATTTAGTGTATGAAGCCTTTCCTAAGTGAAGTGATATAAGTATACTAGACTGTGAATTTTTTTAGCAACTCTCTTCTGACACCACTCACAGATAGTATTAAGTCACTGTAAATATGCATTTCTGTGAAGTAGTTCTTTCCACTTTGAAAATTTCAGGCATGGAAGTTACTGTATATATGCAACTGGGAAACAGTGCAGAGCAACCTACTAGTTTACTGCAAACTCACTCCCCTATCTCACTGCTTCTCTGTGCAGACTCTGAGCAATAGGATACAGGCAATCAATACAACGAAGTATCTGTGGCTTAATGACTCACTGTTTATTGCCACGATCATGCACACACCAGCTGTGAATCAAAACATTTTCACCTTGATTTCAAAGAGGGAGATTGAAGCAATTAGATTGTAAGCAACCTGCTCAATTATTAAATCATTGGCTAAACTACATCTGGTTGTACACCCACAACCTAGCATACACACTCCTAATTTATTACTTAGGAAAACTTACTCCTGAGTGCCTCCTTGACAGGCTACATCTATACCAGAAATTTTTTAGTTCTTGTTCTCCAGACCACTGCAGGACAGTCAGATTTTGGTCATTCTTACTATTATGAGTAAGACCAAACAGCACAGGGGTGAACATCCAGAGACCTGCCTACACAACACTTTCCATTGCTCCAACAAGTGGTGATGTTGCAACAATGTTGGGTATGGATATGATGTTAGCAGGGGCAGTAAAAGCTCAAGTAAGAATCAAGAATTTAGTGAAATCAGAAATTTAGTTGAACTAGAGTGAGTCTAGCCTTAAATAGTCATTCAAAGAAGACGAAGTGCCTCGAGCGTTACCCCAGCGCTCCACAAACCTGGCCACAAGCACAATCTTTGCACTCAGAGAGAAAATGGCTGGTTGGGGAAAGTGAAGTCCTGGTTTCTGCAAAGGCTTGACAACAGTCAGGTCAAAACCCACTGATTTTCAAAAAAAACACATGGTGTTCTCAGGACACATGGTGCCAAAATACAGTATTTTACACATATTTAGGCTTTTCAACCTCAGTCAAGCACTAGTTAAAAGCAAACAACATTAAAATTTCAGGGCATTGTCTTTCCCAGGCTGACCAGAGGTAAAACATTAACACCAGTTTGGTCAGCTGGCCATCTCAGAGAGTCACTTAAGATGAAAAAGAAATAGCAAAACCAAACAACAGTTATCAGCTTCTTGTTTTGCCTTATCTGTGGCTGGAAGTGAAAGGAGCATTGAGATGAAAGGATATTTATTTAATTATTTATTTAAAAGCAGAAGGACTTTGTCACCAGATGCTCTGTACTGCCCCTGTGTTGACCTTTGTCTTCCCTGGCTTGGAATTGCTTATCCTCATATGGAGGAAAGTCAATTTTCCTATTTTCCTGTTTCAATATATAATCTGTATGTATCTTTTCCACAGAGACACAGGAGTCAGAAGTATTAAGAAACCATTCAAACACGAAAATTTGCTTAGAAAAGCATAGTATTTGCAGAATCATAAAGTACTCAGGTTCACATGCATTAAATAAGAAGTTCCGTTTCTTATTAATTTGACCAATTTGAACCTGACAGCAACTCTTTGACTGTTGTGGTGAGGTATTGCTCTTTTCCAGAGCGCAGCAGTCATTACCTAATCATGTGTGGAATCGTGGCTGCATCCGCCTTCCCATGCCAACTGTAAAGCCTGTCATTAGAAGCAGCAGCATGTAGCTGGGGTTTCCACTAGACCCATATAAAGGGGCAAAAAGCAGCAAGCTCCTGGGAAAAACAGAAAATTTGGCAGGCTTGCCTGAGATAATTGTTGTTTTCATGGTTTTTCTGGTCTAGCTTGAAGCAGGAAGAAACAGAAACACCACAAAAAAAAGTGCATAGCTGCTCTATTTCTGACCTAGTTTCATAATCTCAGTTTGGATAGGTTTCAAAGAAACACTGTATCACAACAGCACCTCAGACACATTTAAGGCTCACCCAGCAGACCAATTCCTGTGTAATTCAGACTAGCTGCTGAAAGGCCAGCTCTGGAGCGATTTTGGAGCTCTCTGTTCCCAATGAAAACATCATTCAGGAACATTGTGTAGAGCTAAAGTTTGTGTTTACCTGAAAAAGAACCCTGAATACCGTAGCATCCTTTCTATTTGCATTCCACATAAATATTAGTTAGGATTTCTGTATGAATATCTTCAAAGCACTTTTTAAGCATTAGCTGATTTTCTCTTTTAACACATATCGTTAAAAAAATTCTGGCACGTTATCCAGCCTGCCTGTTACCTGCAAGAATTAGGTTGTACATCGACAGGCTGGAAAAAAAAAAAAAAAAAAAAAAAAAGGATTTACCTTTCTAAAAGAGTGCACTTTTGTCATGCACAGGGAACCCATGTGTGATATGCCCGTGAGAAATCTTCAGCAAAAATAGGTCTCTACAGTGGTGCTGTTGACTTACAAAATAAGGCTGCAGTCCAGCAAGCAGTGGGACTGATGTCTGTACTGCACAAGATAGAGCTCCTTGTTTGCACAATATTATGGTTGTGCTTGTCTGTTTGCAGAATCAAGGCCCAAAAACAATTGCTAAAGAATGAGATTTTTAGCATGAATGGGAAATCAGTAGCTCTTAAAACAGGTTTGAAATAAAAGCCTCATGATCTCACTTCATTTTCCTGGCTTGACATTTATTAAAGCATAATAAATATTTACAGGGATAAGGGAAAGGGTGAGCACTTTGACTTTCCCACTTAGACTTTTATGACAAATATTTAATTGGATGAAAATTCTGCCTCATTCACAATATTAAAAATAACTCAACAAATTCAGAGTTGTCTTTCTTTTTAGAAATTAGGACAAGTAGCCAAGTCCCATAACCACTATGAAGGGCAAGTATATTGTTCTTAAAAAATCCCTAAGACTTTTTAAAAAACCCTAAGTTCTTAAAAACTGCCTTCTGCTTGTGCTGGGAAGTGACATTGCCCACACCTGTTGGGCAGAGCAAAGGTGTCACTGCAGCAGGGTCAGACCCATGTGTGGTAACTGGAGACCACGCTAGCCAGCTGTGAAGGGCAATGGGGTGCTGATACCCAGATCCAGCATCAGAGCTGTCCATTACTTTGGGCAGATTTCTCAATAGTCACAGGGTCAGGGGCTCTAGCAGCGATACCCTTGCTCAATGTCCGAGTTCAGGCATTCAAGGAACGTGTTACTTGGGTTTGGCACCTTGTAACAGTGGCAGGTGCCTTGGGAAGCAGCCTTGCCGAAGGATAGCT
Source organism: Platalea leucorodia (assembly GCF_965183815.1). Taxonomy (NCBI): domain Eukaryota; kingdom Metazoa; phylum Chordata; class Aves; order Pelecaniformes; family Threskiornithidae; genus Platalea; species Platalea leucorodia. The sequence goes on from NC_138858.1 coordinate 49,730,800, forward strand.
CCCCGCCTCTTCCTTCTCACATTGGGGATGCTAACGCTTGCTAACAGTTCACATGGTCTTAACTAGCAAAGTTGTTTGGTTAGTGGCTGAGGTGTGTTTGTAGGTATTCCCCGTGACGTTGCCTTCACGGTTGTCACCTAACAGTAGATGGTTTTGTTCTAACTGTATGGGAACTGGGTATCTGATATTTTAAGCCAGCATGTGCTGTGCTTGCTGCCTCCTTCAGAGAGCTAAAGCAGTGCTCTTAACTTTCCTGCCAATGAAGGCATGCAGCTTGTGAAATTATCTTCGCTAGCCATAAAACGTCATTGCTCCCTCTTGCAAATGAACAAAAAACCACAAAATACTTCTTGAAAATAAACAGCAGGGAACAAAAAGCCATTTGGTATCAAACCATGGCAAGAACCGCTGGTCAGACATTCCTCTCCATGAGTTCACAATGTGGGGCTGGAGCTGTAGAGCTCGAATGGTAGAAATATTAAACTGCCAGCTCAATCTGTACTTGGCGATGGAGCAGAATAGCCAGTTGATGGCAAGGAAGGGTTGCAGTCTTTCCCCTAGCTTTGAAGAAAGACCACAGGGTACATGCCTTGAGTAAAGGCTTTTCCAAATTAGCAGAATTTGGCCTTCTATGAGAAATCAGTGGGATATGCTGTGTGATGCTGCTGACTGAATCTTTCTAGGAAAGTTAAAAGAAAGGAGCTCACAGGAAAAGAGCTACAGGTAAAAGAGAGAGACTTTCCTTCTAATGTCAACCATGTGGTTTTCCTGTGGAGTGCTGTGCAGAATTTCCACTTTTAGGATAATGGTTGTGAAAACATGGCTCCTTTATAGTCTGGTTTTTCAGTTTTGGCTGAGAACTCCTCAGCTGTGATTAAGCTTTACACTTTGGAAGTGCATTTTTTAACTTTCTGTTCAGTAAATTGCAGCTTGCTGATTTTCACGTTTGCTTTTGAGCTCTCTTTTAGATTGTTGAAGTCCTGATGGCAGTGATGCCTTTAGGTCTTGTCCATATACATTGCTACGCACTATGGCTTTCCCCATACTCTGCTTCACGTGGACACATGCTCGTATCTCCTGTGACTGTGGCCTCATAGTCTTTCTTGCATCAGTCATGAAACTCTTGTACTGAATTTATACTGGAAAAAGCCTGTCTCCTGACCGCATGCACAAGTTTTAACGTGCTGGCACTCTGCATCAAGAAGCCCACATTGTGTTACAGTGTTATAGCTGGAAAATAATGATATATCCCATATACTCAACCTTTGAATGCTATATTTGTGAGGGATTTGGAGATGTAAGATTACATCTTCTAAATCAGTCTGTGCTACCTGATTGATCTTCAAACGTGTGGGAAAAGTTAGCTTAATAAAGAACCCGCCAAGTACGGACTTTTTTTTTGTTTACTTATGTTGAGTTCCCTGTCCTATACAGCAGGGGAAATAGGACCTGACTTATAAATCCATTTCCTATTCCCAAAAGCTTTCTTGAATCCTCTGAAGTTGTTAGCTCTAAGCAAGACTTCTTGGAAAGTTTCATCCTACTCAGATCTTTTGAAAATTATGTTTGCTGGTTTAAACACTTTCCAAATGCCTATATAGAGTTCGACAGTCTCTTAATGTGAGCTGTGCTCAAAAATGTCTATTGTGCCATTTGAAAAATCGTAACTAGTTCTAAAAACAGTCTCAATTTTAAAAAAGGTGTTTTGGCAACTTGATAACTAGTAATTCATGTGACTCAGAAGAAGTAGAGAGTAAAAGAGAGAAAACCAATGGATAGCTCATATATCTTCAGCTACACACTTACAAAATGAAGGGCCTGGAACTGATAATAATGATATAGCCATTTGCCATAGGTAGTGTGAGCATTTTTGTGGCCTTTCGCTTGCTTTTTTTTTACATTACCAACTATTTGACTCAATTGCTCAGAAATGTGGTTCCAAGTGAGTTTTGAACTCTTCTAATGAGTCTGTGAGGCTCCCAGTACCCTAATGAAGTAGAATAATTTCATTGTACTTCTAGAGATACAGGTGAAAACTAGAGGTTCTTACCACATCACCGTACTGTGCTCTTCTTGCCACCCCCTGGCCTCCCAGTCTGTCCAGTTTTAAAACCATGTTTTCCTTCTTTGCATATACACTGTAGTTAAGGCTATTTAAATAGAGCCAGTGCTATCTAGTGGAATTACCTTTCTCTCTGAGTCTTGATGTAACATGGTGCGTATTGGAAAGGGGAAAATATTAGGGAGCAGATCACGTTTTTTTGTGGGGTTGGACTCAGCCCTTTATAACAGTTCAGCTTTCAGGCTTTAACAGCCGTGAAACAAAGCAGCTTTCCTGAAAGAGGGTGGGTAGGTCTGTGGCCTGCTTCCATGTAAGTGGACCTGCATAGAGAGGTAGCAGCTTTCTTTGAAAGAATCACAGACTGGCGATGGCTTCTCTCCTGCTCTCTTTGAATCCTTATACAACTCTGATGAGTTGTAGGACATTGTCTAAAGTGTGCAATAATTTCAGCAGCACTAGTTACAGCTGGGTTTTGGTTTTGTTTTGGTTTTTTGTTTGTTTTTTTTTTTTTCAAAATATCTCTGTCCTCAACAAGCTGAGTTCTTCTGAAAGCGCTGAACTGTGTTCTTGATGCATGGAGGAGTACAGATCTGTTCAGGCAAGCAGCAGCCTTTCTGTTTCATTTAATACAGGCCTGATGTTTTGGTCATAATTGAACCACTAACTAAAATCAATGATAGCCTCCTGCCTTCTCATCTGTTTGTTTGCTCCAAGTGGGAAGCAGATTCTGACCTGAAAATACTCTTTTTTGTGTTTCAGTTTGACAGTGCTCTTTCAGCTAGGTACTGATGAGTCATGATGACTTACACTAGGCCGCTGTAAGTGCTTTCATACTCTCATTTCTCCTCCTTAACTCCCCTCTGCTTAAAATCCTCAGCAAATGTCATTAATGCAGTATTCTGCCTCCTTCTTAGCTCATTAGGTAGCACTGATCCTCTGGGAAGAGGGAAGGCTGTAACAGCTGACTAATTAGCCTGAAAGTGCATGGAAAGGATAGCTGGGAACACCCAGATTGCTCACAAAATTACAGGTTGCAGATCACCGGGTGGAAAAGGAAGAAGACAATATGAACAAGCCCGGGGTGAAGCCAGCAGCATCACTTTGCTGTTCTCCCCCACAGTCCCTTAGTCATGTTCTGGGGCAGTGGTGTGACAAAGATATCCCTCCTTCAACTCCTCTTCTTGTCCTCCCTTGGGAAAAAATTAACCACACTGTGCTCTTACCAACTTCAGCTGAATGCCTGAGCATCCCTACCTTTTTAATCAGTGGAAAAGAGCAAAGATATTGTGAGAAGCGATAGATCTGGTCTGAACATATCTACTGCAATCTGTGGAGAAAGCAGAAAAACGAGGAGAAGAGTCTTCAGTTTTGCTCAAAATGATATTTATGTTGTAAGTCTTTATGGAGCTGTAGCAAGTTGGTAGTAGCACTGAGCAATTGGGAGACTTTTCTGTGAGAAAAATACAGCTGAAGCCCTGCCTGAATGGTTAGGTTACAGACTGGGGACGTGGGAAGTGGGTGCTCTGCCTATTTTCAGAGGTAAAACTGCTGAGCACCAAACTCTCATAGATTTGAGGCCAGTACTTTGTACGTAATCACTCTTTCTCCCTGATAAAAATCACAACGTGATTTGTTACATGTATTTTCACAAGGCGGGGTGGGGGCAACAAATGTTTGTGAATTTTTGCTACGAGACATTTTGGCTGGCTTAATTGTGGGAAGCTTCTGTGCACCATTTCTGCTATGTTTAGGCAACACATTGGCTGCTTGTATATGTATATTTGTGTGTGACTGCAATATATTTGTGTATCGACAATGCTTGAGGGTTTCAGCAGTATATCCTGCTGTTTATTTTGGCCTCCACGGAGATGGCATGATAAAGTTGTGTTTTGGTATATATGCATTTGTTCAGTTCAGCTCAAAGCTGAAGGTAGATTGGAAGCACAGATTACTATACTGCTGACGTCATGTGCACACCATGACTTCAGGCTCCTAGAATGATCAGGTTTCTTTCCAAAGAGGTGTAGGTTTCCTGGGGAGAACTGACATTTTGACTATACTTGGGGGAGGGGGGGAGCGGGGAATGAGGGAATGAGCAACCTTTAGGATACAGTGGGACTGTTAAAAAGACATAAATGCCTTGAGTCCCATTTTGCTTGCATTCTGGTGCTGGGAAATCATTTGTTTGTACTCTCAAGGCCTGCCTACAAGTGCAAGATATTCTTAGAAGTGCTGAATTTCCCCTGTGTCACCAGGCAGCAGGGTATTTTGGGGTTTTAGAGTTTTAGAATCAATACAAAATATCAGTAAAAGTACACATTCAACAGGTTTCAGTAGTTCCTTCACTTAAAATACAAGAAGTCATTGCTTTCCACCCAGCCCATCTCCCCAGTGCTTTCTGAAATAATCCACTTCTCTGTTTTTAGTATTTAGAGTCCATTGGTGAACCTTTTTACCCAACCCAAAAATACGTAGAGCCCACTCATAGGAACAGAGTGGCAAGCAGTCCTTCTCCCTACGTTTGTAACCTTGGCAGTACAGGGAAAGTTCTTGTTTTACCTCCTACTTTCATTATCTTCGAACAATTTTAGTGTGGTAGCTTCTTTCTTTCTTTCTTCCTTTCTTTACTTCTTTCTTTCTTTCTTGAGTTCTTGAATTCTTCTGAACTCCTTCACACAACTCAACCTGATGTTTTGCATGATGAACAGTTCAGTATTTTATTATATTGTTAAAATTTCACTGGTTCAACACAGCATTTTTTTCTGTTTTGACTAACGTATGCAATTTCTGATTATGCATTGTCAATTTATTATACTGACTTCGGATTGTTCAACTTTAGTAGAAAAAAGCTTTATTCACTGCTTCCAATAGGAAGAGAAACAGGTGAAACTAGTGTAAAAATGATCTTGCAGGTGGAAAATAGAGCAATTATCCTAACTCCTGTTAACTTTATGTGGAAGTAGAATAACCCTCATAACCCTGATGCTATGAAGTAACTGTGCCGAGTATTTTAGCCCAGGAGGAGAAGTTCACAGGGACTGGAATTTTCTGAAAATTCAGAGAATGCTCTTGAATTTGCATTAGACACAAAAACGGAGGTAGTGGGCCAGCCCAAAGGTCAAGTTAGACAAGCACTAGTCTCTGAGAGCTGTGAAAGGTGCTTGTGTGTGCGTGTGTGTGTGTGTGCATGTAAAATTGTGCTGGCTTCATTGCAGCATGAAGTTTCCTCTTTGCTTTTGAGCGTTTTCACTTCCTTTTGTGAAACACCTGGCCACCATTATTTATTTTCAGATTTCATAGAGTAAGCAAGGGGAAAAGTGCTGTTATTGAAGTGATGATCTGTGGACGCAGGATTTCTTGTGGCACTTCCCTTGTTCCCAGGACCCTGGAAGGAGAAGGAGAGGGTGCTATTTGGAGACAGTGCTGGTGACTGAAGGAGGTGCTCAGACACCCTTTCTTATGCATGCTAGTACTAAAGAAACACAGTGATTAAAAAATGTTAGTTTCTTGTTTTTCTCAGTGTATATTTATTGAGCAGTGGAGCAGTGTCTCTTCTGTTCCCTAAACAAATGATGGAATGTATTTTGCAAAGGTCAGGAAAATAAAGATTGTAATTTATATGTACTTTGAGTTTAAACAGGATCTCTTCCCCCTTTTTGAGTGTTTATACACAAAACCTCTTGCTAATATAACTAATTGAAAAAATAATCTTTTATAATTTTTCTCCCTGCTTTTTAGAAAGGCAGTCAGTCTCACAAAATCAATTAACTCCTTAGAAATGTTGCTCTGTAGTGCCACCTGCTTTCTTCATCACTCTAACTAAACATAGATATAGATTTTCACTACATATATGTTGATATATACAAATATTTTTTATTATTAGATAAAAATCTTAGCATGAAACATCTCAATTAATGTAAACACACTGAGCCTATCTGTGCATTCCCAGCCATGCGCTGTGTTCTTAACATCTGCTAGGCTCTATTTAAGTTATTATTGTCCATATGGTATGACCATGAAAGAATGACAGATCAGTGATGTAACTGCTTGCAATAGCTGCTGATGCTTGCAAACTGTTCACTCAATGAAAGCAAGAGATAAGTGATTATTCAGAATCATGTTACCGAGAACAAATCTCCTCACTGAGCACTAGGTTAATTAATTTTCTAGTGTATTAATTACGTAGCTTTGCCTGTGGTGCTCTGCTGCAACTCAGTGCCAGCTGTCTCACAGAAGTTGTAGGTAAGAAGAACTTAGCAGGGGAAGAAGCTAATTCTAAAAAAGTATAAAAATCTGCTTTTTGACATGGGGAGATGCTGCAGTTACAAACCTCTGATGCCAAACTGTTGAATAAAGCTGTGCTAGGACTGCAGCTCTTGAGTACATGAGAGTAGAGGAGATGTTATATTAATTTCTAATGTCCTGGGACCTGTACAAGTCATGTCAGTATAGACACCATCTTTCCTTTTAGCTCTTGGTCTTGAAAGTATTTACAGAATTTACTTGGATAATAACTTACTATTCAAATAAAGTATTTTCCTTTAAGCGTATTCCTTTCTAAGTTCAGTGATGTGTCTTCCTCTCTTTTGTAATTATTAGATCTGGTCAGGAATTTTTTGAAGCAAAATTCGTGAAACTCAACATCAGTCTGTCAAAACCCTTTCTTTATTTTGGGAAAGGGTTATGACAGTTTTAACAGAACAAATCTCTCAAGTGGCATGAGAAATTTCTGGTCAAAATCAAAGAGAATGAGAGATCTCCTTTACCTTGGCACTGTCAGACTGCTAGAAAAAATGTATTTGCCCAGGGCCTGTGGTTTCAGCTAGGCAGCGTAGCCATCTGCACAAAGGTCTTCTCTGTACCTGTTCCTACCCGTGAGAGGATTGGATATTTTGAGCTTGGTTACTTTTGCTTTCCAGAAGGTTTGGACTTCATCCAAATGAAGAATAGCAACATTAGCGGGGGAAAAAAAAAAAAAAAAAAAAACACAAACAAAAACCCGAACCCTTCAGATTTTTCAAAATAGATAAACAACTTAAATTCCACTTCTACCTGGAAATGCAGAAGTAGGAAAAGTATGTGGATTACCTCCTTGAAAACATTTCTCAACTATATGCCTTTGATATGACCTCAGTTCATCTCTTTTCCAGCTAAATCATCCTGAGCATCTCAGTCTTTTTTTGTACCTTTGAAACTTTTGCTCTTGTTACACTTCTAATGGACTGAACAAAACTTTAGTTCAGGGGAAATTTTGATGCACTGATTAAATATAATGAAACTATAATCCACTTTCTCTTTTGTTTTGTTTCTTTTTTTTCTTTTTAACCATCTTTTTAACAATCTCTCTATTGCACTGTCCACAGAAAGGGAAGATTTTTTTTTTCCTGAATCATTACAAATAGCTTAGGACTCAGTAATCTGAGCAAAGCATTTCCTCCAATGTACATTAATTCACATTCATCAGTGTTAAATATCATCTGCTGTCGTGTTGTCTGTATATCTAACTTTGATGCAACCTTCTGAAGTTCTGGCCAACTTTCTGTAATTCTGTTTAAACAAAATAACTTCTATATTGGTAAACTCTGACACTTCCCACTCCTTTTTCTATCTATTGATGGATCCCACCAATATGAAAAGCTTCTCAGCACTAACCTGTTGCAGTTTTACCACCCTGACTGTAGTGTATGTGTTCCTCTCATTGCTTTTTCTAAGGGGTATTCTAAAAATGAGCTTTTGGACAATCAGCTATCCTAAGCTGGATAACTGCTTATCAATATATTGACAAAAAATCACTTTGATCAGAGTCATACTGGTAGATTAAACTATGGGTGTTCATGCTGCTTTCATCACTTCTGAAGAGTATTTTGAAGTCCTTCCCTAAGGCCATTTACAAACCCATCTCAAGGAGCAGAGGTTGCCCACCAGGAAGTCTCTGTGTGTGCAGTCCTACCCACAGCCTCGGTGCCAGGCTAGAATGAAGGATCCAGCTGCACTCATGCATGGTGAAGGCCAGGGCTCTTGGGTGTCCCATGGGTGCAAGGAGACCCCCGAGCCTTGGGGACAGGGCTCAGCTTGGAGCTGCAGAGAGGGGCCTGCCAGTTGGTGGGAAAGGGAAAGGTGCCCTAGAAGGATGGTAGGCTCCCAGGTTGACCTCTGCCTGCCCTCCATGTCACTGTGCCCCAGAAGCCCCCATCGCTCCTGCCGCAGGGTTTGGCTTTCTGGAAGCCCGGAGGGGCTGCAGGTGCAGCAGGAGGACACTGGAAAGGTTTTGGCGAGCCAGGCAATCTGATGCAGCAGCATCTGATTGTGTTGGTCATACCAAGAGACAGCTTACAGTGGGTTTTCAGCATCCTCCGTGTCATCCTATTTTGTGTCCTTATTCTCCTGCAAAAATGCCTCCATGTGCTTGCTGGGAGGAGAGTAACCAAACAGCACGCAGCTCAGGCTGACACGGAACATGCAGCTGCAAGGAATGAGGCGGCTGGCTGAAGATGGGGCACCCAGGCTGCCAAAATCAGCTTTGGCCTGTGCCACCTTGTCTAGCAGTGGCAGCACCACCTTTCTTCTCTCCACCGGCAGCAGTCGCTGTCCCCAGCTCCAGCATCTTTGCCTTCCAGGGACCTTCGCCTGGCTGTCACAGCATCATGATGCTCTTGCCTTGGGCAAAGTGTTCTTTCTCAGATACTCTCCACGGCTGTCGGCCTGGCAACTTAGCCGCACCCATCAGAGGAGCTGTGAAAAGTAATCATAAAAGTTAACTTAGGTGTATTGAAGATGAGAAGTATAAATTTCAAACCAGCCTCCAGATTTACATGCAGCAGCATGTCTGGTAATGTGTCACTATGGAGCATTTACAAAGGGAAGGGGAAAAAAAAGGCCTAAATCTACATCCCGGAACTCACCGGAATATACTGGTTTGTTCTTCTGGCAACAGCAGAACAGGATGTGCAGGAAGTTGGGACAGAGTAATTCAAAAGGATCAGAGCATACAAGATATCACGTTGAAAAGATTTAACAGATTTACAAATCCAAAGCCCAGAGCAGTTCCACTTCTGGTGCTAAGAGGCTAGCTTTCCATTACAACAAAACAAATTGATCTGACCTACATGTAACAGTTAATTTAAATATAAAATATGGGGTCTTTGAAAAATTGCTTGTTTTTCCTCTCTCATAGTTCAAACCAACTGGAAATAACAGGTTCATTTATTGCATGTTTCTATCTCTTGTTAGGGATTGCTTCATGTTAAATATTTTATTAACCAGCAGAGCTAGCAAAATGCCTGCAGACAATTAGATAACAGATCTGTCTAATAGCATTAATAGTTCATTGTCTTTGTTCTTCCAAATGCTTTTTATAAATTGAAACAACCAATCCCCCAAACTTAAACTGAGGTATTATGTTTTGGGTAACAGGAAACAGAGATGAACATTCCCAAATTAGTTTATTTTTGTGTTGTTTTCGTTTTTCACAAACTCAAGGAGTTGTATTTTTGCAAGACCATGACATGCCCTACTTGAACATGTTTCGTCTTGAATCAGATATGCAAACATGCATGGAAAGCTTGTGTTTCAGCCAGCAATCACTTGCACAGTGGCCTATGGTAATTTTGCAAGTACTTAGCAATGACCTTAATTATTCCAATATTCTGGTTATTGTTTGGGACAGTAGCCAGTAAACAGTGCAAAGTGCTGAACAAAGGAGAACGGTTTTATTGCTTTTGAGGAGCCTGAATTAAAGGCTAATAGACACAGAAAGTTGAGGAATGCCTTCAAAAGCAAAACAATTTGCAGGAAACTGAACAAAGTCCTGTTCTTCCAAGGCCTGTTACAATCTGTGTAGTTACTCCTGCTGGTTGCTGGCTTGCAGAGCTGATCAGAAACAGTACTTCCATCCCACAGGAATGTTAGCTATTTCAATCCCTGTTGTTTTGTCAAAAAAAGTTGAAAACAGTAGGTTTTTTTTGGTTTTTTTTTTTTCCAAAATTTGAAGTTCTCCATCTTTTTTTGATATCTCAAAAGGACTATTGCTACCTGGTGGTTGTCTTCTTTTCCCAATTTTGGATGATGCCTCATAATGAATTTCTAATCACAGGAATCTTCAAGCCACGCTAAATATGAATAAAAGAGATTGCGACACAGCTAGCAATGAAGATGCTAATTGTGGGCCAGCTGATCATAGTTCAGGAGGCCAAAGCAGTGCCTGAGGCTGAAGAGCTAAGAGCTTGGTTTGGGTTAAGAAAATGGAGTGGAGCTGTGAATGTCTCATACAAGCCAAGGAGAAGTGGTAAGGAACTGCCTGGCATGAAGGAAGGAGTGAAGAAGAGGGCAGTGAGCATCTAGAGTAAGCTAGAAGTGGTGTTTGGCTACTCCAGATAAGTACTTCCACGCTTCATCTCAGACATTTAAAATTCCAAAATGCAGTTGGCTTTTTAAGTGACAAATGTCACAGCCCTTGATGTAAGAAAGTAGTTTTACCTGCAGAACAAAGGACAAGGTGAAAATATACCTCCATCTCTTCTCCCCAAAACGTGGCTGTTTTCTTAAAAGGGCCCCAGAAAGCGCAGACAACTGAGAGCTGTCAGTCACCACCTCCTGCAGAGCAGTTTCAGCAAGAACTATCATCAACAGAGTTAGTTTTGCTCTGCATTTCTCCATCCACCTGCCTGCGAGCTCATCCTTTACAAGAGAGTCTTATAGATTTGGTATTTAAAGTGAAAAAAAGGAAAACCTGCATTTCATGAGGGATTTCAAGTGAGAATCCCTATGTCTGCATTGCCAGCCCTGAATTCCTGCGTGCAATGTGCAGAGCGTGGAGTAACACGTGTTAAGTGATAGTAAGCCTCAGAGCAGACTACAGCTAGCACTCAGGGGAGATTTAATTTATTGTTCAGTGGAATGAATGCTATTGTGCAGCGACAGCTGGTGCACTGAATGACACGCAGTGACTGCTTGACTGACTCACAACAATAATACCCAGAGAGGTTTGCACATCAGGCTGTCTCGGGGGAATGCAGAGGGGAGGCATCTGAGGAAAGCAGGCTCCACTGTCTTTGCTAGCTCAGGCCTGGTTCATGAACTACTTTCTTCTGATGGTGAAGCACCAGGTACATTTTGAAAACGTGAAATGTGCATGTGCTAGAGTGGAGCAGACATTCACTCCAGCTTCAATTCTGTTTTCTTCCAGTCGATGTTTCTCGCTCTCCTCTCATTGCTCAAACTACAGAACCAGTGAATAGGAACAGGCAAAATTACTGTGTACTTCAGGCTGATGGTCAGCCTGTTTATGCTTGAAATTTCTTTCCACACAGATATTTTTGCTACCTAAGTGCTGGTATCTGGAATATTTGTGTATCATTTTATGTTGCAGAGGCTGTATTGTTCTCTGCACAAATTGTAAAAGGCTTAATCCTGGATATATGTTTTCCTGATACATAACTATTTTGTATACCAGTGTAATGGCAAGACAAACCTGACATCTGCATAGATTCAGCTAAGTTTATTTCTAAATAGTGATAGCTAAGTCAGTGCAAAACCATGAGTCTGGGCTGCAAGTTGCATTGCTTTTCTTTTGTGTGGATGTGGATAGAGTACATGCAGTATGTTTCAAAGCAAAGAAGATCCCCATGTCCCCATTTTGCATAAACAGGCTTTACTTCTGTGCAGGTAAGCAGGTATATGTCTGTTTTGGAAGTGATGCAGAGGACTGAGGTAATGAACCTAATTATATTTTTCAGAAATGGCCAAACAACTTAAAAGCATGTGTGACAGCAAGGTAGGGGTGGGTCTGTAAAGACCTGGAGTCAGGACCTACAAGCTGCACCTGAGTGACTGGCAACACCATTTCTACCTTTCTGCTGTACTAATCCATGGGGCAAAAGCAGTTTGCGTGTTCTGTTCTGCGATGAAGCAACATTCCACCCCTGATTCATGGCTCCTATAAAAAGATAAAAGCTGGGGCTGTTGCGCAGCAGCCAGTACAGGTGGATCTTGCAATCAGATTGACGCCAGTAGAAGGCACATGTGTGTGGTTGCAGCCTTGTACTACAGTCCTCCCTCTCTCCTGTCTGTTGAAGGGTTGTGCCTTTTTGCCTCCTGTAAGCTGTATTTAATGAATAAAACTTGTAGAATGGTCTGGAAAGGGCAGCAGCCAGTGAGTTGAACAGTGAACATTTGCAAGCTTCATTTTGATCACCATCAAGTAACTGCTGGGAACTGTATAGGGGCAGCAAGGCAATCCACAGCACCTAAACCAAGTGGATCACATATTTGTGGAAGTATTTGCTTACGAATAACATTAGGCACTTTTGAGGAGTTCATGTGAACACCAACCATCTTAGATGCCTTTGGGGGCTGCAAGAGGATTACCTCACTGTGTGCTCTGGTTTAACACTTAGGAAAGTTTGATATTTCAAACAATCAGCAGCGTTTCCATTGTTCAGTGTCAGAAGGATACTATTTTGTTTTCAGCTGGTGGAAGAGCTTGATTCCTAACAGGAGTGGCACTTTGCTGCATGCATATGCCCAGAAAAGTTGTTGCATTCTTTTAAGTAGCCAAGGAAACCATCCTCAAAATGAACAGGAATAATTCAGGACCTCTCCCCCTTGTCTGCCAGCTGCACTTTGCTTGCCTAAAGAAAATTCTTCCCTATTCCCTCCTTTTTGGACTTTCATCTTACCAAACACACAGGCATTGAATATGCCTTAGTTACAAGACCTAGCAGAATTGACTGAATTTGCAGAAATTTGGTTCATTATGGAATCAACGGTGCTAGAGTCAGTAAACAAGAGCCATCATAGGAGCTTCACCATGACAAATGCGGCATAACTTCTAAAAAGGCAGTGATTTTACTTTCATTCACACTAGTATAATTGGCAGAAAAAGTTTGCCTAATATGAAAACAAAGTTAATCTTTTGACTTCTGCATAGATTTTTCATTCTGCAAACAAGTGATGTCAGTTCTTTTGCCAGTTCCTTTTATAATAATTTTTTACTGATTGCTGCCTTAAAATGTGTGGATATATATAATCTGTCAAGCTGTCAATAGCCTGCAATACAAATCATAGCATAAACCATTGCACGCTGTCCGAATTTCAGTTTCAGGAATTTAAATAAGATGTCACTGTAAATGAATACTCTTCACTCACCCGTCTGAACTGAGAGCAAACATTACGGGAGAAATCAGCATCCATTGAGCATGCACACAGGGAAAAATGCATTTAAAAAACATATTTCATTTTATTAGCAGTATTTTCTGCGGGTTTTACAGGCAAGCACAAAATGTAGGTTAACATTTGAGCTTTTCTGCCATCTAGTGGCAGAAAGTTAGTTATGGGAGCCATAGCTACGGTTTTATTGCTAGGCTTTGGTTTCGAGATTAAGGTAAATTTCTTCTGTGGAGACGTTTGTGGTTAAGGAGTACTCCAGCACTTATTTTCTTTGAATATTTGGTCTAAAGAGAACAAGAAAATAAACCTTACATTTCTTCACCAAATTTTCCCAGCCTGTATGCAATTCTGGTTTTTTTCTGTAGAACTGAAGAGTACGCAAGGAGGGCTCACCACTCTGATGAAGAGAAGGGAGGTGAGGAAAGAGGGGTTGCAAGTCTCTGAGATACCAAGCATCTGTAGGTAATTCTGGGTTAATAGTCCTTAGCACTTCTCAGATTGTGTCCCATGGGTTTATTTAGGCTTTCCAGGTGCCTCACTTGATATCTGGGATGTTACCTTTCAAGAACTCTCAAAACTGGAAACTCAAAGGGCTATACATACAAGTGCGTCGTAAAACCCAAACCCAATCTATCTCAACAAATGAGACAACCAAATGAGGAGGAAGCCCTGAACATGGGGTTCCGTTAGTTCTTTAAATACCGTTACACTGTGATCCTAGACTGTTTTCTTTAGTGTTAAAGATTTGGGAATGTGGTGAGAGAAAGAAGGAAAAACTGGCCTGTTCCACTTTAGCCTTGTATCCTGCTCCTGGTACAGTCTTCATCAGTTAGGCCATGATATGCCTCATGTCCTCAGATTAAAAGGGACATACCCATCGCCTCCTAATAGTCTTATTACACAGAAGTATAAAAATATCTGCAAGAAACTAGAAGGTTAAATTTACTCACAGTCTTGACTAACAGAGGTAAAGAAAGATAGCACTTCAGGGAGATGTGTAATTCGGCAGTATTCATTAAAGCAGGACCTTATATAGCACAAGAAGTGTCACTGAACTTTTGTTTCTTTACCGTATTTACTGAACAGTTACTGTTTTCCTGTGAGAGCATTACAGACAGGAACAATCAGGGCCTGGATATAGCTTTTCATGTCAGATGGTGTGTTGTTCTTCATAAAAAAGGAATTTCTTCTGTTATAGGTCTCTAAAGGATGAAATGATGCTAATTTATTTGCTGACTCCTAATAGAAGTACTTGGATGACATATTTCAAGCTGACCGTTTACCATGGCATGACAAGCTGTCTGTTATTCTTACCCTCATCATGTCTTAAGAAATTCAGGCCTCTGACAAGCAATCTCACTCTCCATGATGGCTGTGTCAGCATCTTTAAGGGTTGAAACCCATTACTGCTGTTTGTTTTTGGTTACTTGTTGCAGTTGGAGGCAAATGCTTTCCAAAGTCAGAAACCAAGCTACTTAGCTTGAGGAATGACAAATGATGAGGAAAAGTGGGTAGCCAGAAGGAAAACAAGTATTTTGGCATGAAACTGATACTAATATAGGATCTTGGTGCGTCTTGTGCGTGCTCTTTCTCTTCCCATTGCTCTGAGGTATAAGTCCCCTGGAAAAAAGCTGATGTTAAGTATTCACAAAAGATGAGACCACTACCAAGACGTTTCTGTACCTGAAAAATATGTGTAGGAAAAGACGCTCATCAACAAAAAGCAAGGTGTCATTTGTTACAGTGCATCTTATGCTACAGTTGCCTGGTATTTAGGGTATATGAGCTGCAATAAAGTCATTCATGTCACGTAGACATTTTAGGAGCCCACAGCAAACGTATTTCTACAGGTTGGATAAAAATGAGGCAGTAGGGAGGGAGGGTCTCATCACCAATGACAAATTCCTGAGAATATTTGGTCCCTTCTACCAAACCAAAAACATAAATGGTATATCATTAGTCATTTTGTTGATTAGAACTTTCTTAATAATCTAAATGCATTGTTGTTTACAGAAAATCTTTCCTAGTAATAATGTTAGCAGCAGAGCTTGAGTCTGTCTCAGATGACTTCCAGAAAACATCCATTCTCTTTCCGTGTTTCCAGAAGCTGTAAAAACTGTATCAGTGCTCTAGGAAGATCACTTCCTCAGCTGATAATATTTTTTTCTCAGACTACTCTCTGAAATGTTGCTGACTGAACAGTGTGTGATTCAGGTTCCCAGAAAAAAAATGTGTCTTCCCAGCAGTAATTACATTTCTAGGTACTGCCAGGCACTACAGAACTGTTGTGAGAACATGAAGTCAGGAAACACAATGTCTGCTCAGCACAGTATTTTCCAGCTCCCTTGCTTTCAGATCTCTCTATTCTCAGTCTCCACTGTAGATAAGCTATTTGACATCTCTATCCATACTTCCAGGCATGCCTTTTTAAAGCCTACAAAATGTCCTTGTTTTGATTGACTGAAAATATCTATATTGCGTTGATGTTTTGATGCTGAACACCCAACTGAATGTTTTAAAAAATCTTGTCCATCCCCCTTTTATAGTAGATGTTAATTCCTTTTGCAGCCTTTATAAAAACAAAGAGTACTTAAAAATTATCCTTATTCTAGTCAGATCTTCATTTTGGGTTGGAAAGTTGGCATGAATTCTGTTTTATTCTTTGTGTTATGGAAGTGAGTTTTTCCTAGCTGAAAAGTGTTTTAAATATTTTTCACTCCTAAGTCGCAGAAACTCCACTGCAAAAGTGTTTGTCATAGAACCGGTGGTTAACTTTGTACATTCCTTTGTTGTTGATGTGGACCCAACAGTAAAATAATACTTGACAAATCACTTGATGCCCTACTGCCACAGTAAGGCTCTTTGGCAGGTAACTGATCAAGAAGTCAAAGGCCCTCTTTGGCTAACTACCCTATACTTTTTAATGGAAGTTCATGAGAGTTAGATGAAAAAAGGGTTGATCTCCACTATGCCAGATACTCTGGCTGTGTGGGAGGAATCCAGAATATGGAGCATCTGTGTAGAAATGTCTGGAAGGGAAAACACTGATTGCCATCAAGACTGGAGAGGCACAAAGAGGACTCTAAGTGAAATCAGGAAAGGAGAGCTTGACAGCCATGTGCAAGTTTCAGCTTTTGTAGGAAACAGCTTGAAGTCCTAAGCAATTAATTATAACTTGTTTAAAAAGCTTTCTTCTCACTTTTTTTCTGACAAAAACCTAGGGAATTAGCTGAAATGGATATTTCTGCAGAAGATACCAATGGGAAGGTCTATGTAGGGAAAAACAATTGAAATGAGCAATTCGATATTTTGATGTTCACCAGCACTTTCATGTTTTATCATAAACTGAAACACTTAAAAAAAAAACCTGATAACAAACATTTCTGCTGTGGACAAAAGAGAGAAATTGACTAGCAGTACTGTGCATCACTCTTCCAGCCACAGCTACAGCTGACGACTAGAGAGGCTGAGACATGGCAGCTTGGATCTGCTTCCTAGATCTTGGGTAGCTTCAACAAGCTATGAGTGTCCCCATGGAAGGGGATTCACAAAGTCTGAAAATAGATTTATAATTTGATTAAATATCAGAACCTAATTTAGAAGTCACCCCTCTGGATGGGCTCTTTATCACTACAGATATAAAACATTTCCCCCCTCCTGTTGCTTCAGTGGATCAAGGAGCTCTTTTGTCATCTTATGTATTCTAAACCTGTTCAGTTGTTTCTTTTCCATCCACTTGGAGCTTTGCTCAGAACTATGAATATGAGCTTACATTTCCTGCGGAAATACAGAGCAGGTGATAGGTTTGGTATAGTCTCTCCTTTCAGTCGTATTAATATTACTTTGGATGAATTGCTCTAACCTATGGCTACAACTTTGGCAATAGTGGGGATTTTGTTCTTTGCCTCTGTTCTTACTGCTGTTAGGTCATGTCAATGTATCAATGATCTTGTTCTGTTAACCGTTTCATTTATCAAAGGAAAGAAGTTGTGGGGAGCTGTACCTTTCCATGGGTCAAGCAAGGTTGTTGGCAGAGCTGATATTACAGGTAACATGCTGCTCAGTCACTAAGTGGTTCCTGCCAGACTCTGAGGTTCCAGATGACTTCTGAGCTCATCCTCTTCCTGGTGCTGCTGTGAAGCCTTCCACGAT
This sequence comes from Platalea leucorodia, assembly GCF_965183815.1. NCBI lineage: Eukaryota > Metazoa > Chordata > Aves > Pelecaniformes > Threskiornithidae > Platalea > Platalea leucorodia. The sequence continues at coordinate 49,748,180 of NC_138858.1, forward strand.
GCTTGTATCCTTTTGTCAGTAGTTCTCCCTTTTGTCACATGCCTTTTCCTGTTCTGTATGTTATTCAAGTATCTCTGTGAGATAGTAAGACTGTGTTACTGTTGATCGGCCCGCGTGTCATACAGTGACATAGAGAAGGCGAAGAGCATAAAGCAGAAGTCTTAGTCTAGTCTAAGTTTTCTACCTGTGGTGTGAGGGTTCAGCTGCAGCCCTGATTGTACACTCTGCCACTACTCACTTCTGAGCATGCTTTTGCATGGCAGACAAGCTGAGAAGAGTTAGTACCTACCAGGTCTGCCCTGGTTGTCAAACTCTTCTGAGTTCCCAAGACTTCTGATTTTCTGTAGAGATCAAGTTCTTCCACAATCATTCAGATCAGAAATTTTGTCTTTCGTCTCTTTATGCCTTTGCACTCAAGTTCATTTTCAGCTGTGGATGAAAGGACAAATGAGAAGAAGGTCAGACTCACAAGAGTGTACAGGCACTGAACTAGCATTGATTTCAGTAGTGTGTAGGTACCTAAGCACCCCTTTTCCTCTAGTTTTAAATGACAGGTGGGTGTTTTCTTCTGGTGGGGTAACAATGGTTGGATGTAACATTTTTAAACAAGAAAGGCTAAATATATCATATGGAAAAGAATGGAAATAGATGAAAAGAGTATGTTGGTATGCTGGGCTGTAAGAACAAGGTTCTTGCTAAAAAGTGATTGTACTCATTCTGCTTACAAAAGGCTGCTCTAGACTCCAGAGGTTCTGGTATTTCATCAGTGGGTAAAATTGTGGTTTTATGCTTGCATTTTTTGGGTGCTGGCATGAGAGGATTGGTAGAGATTTGAGAACAGAAAGTCATGTTTGTATCATTGGAAGTGCTTTCTCTAAGAAAGGTGTTTGACCATCAGACTTCGAATTTCCTTAATCTCTTCGGAAAGATTGTTCCACAGCTGGGAAATATAGACACAATTTTTACCCTTATTTTGATGCCTTCAAAATTGCTGCAGTTGACAAAGTTGCTACATGATTACCAATGAGATTGCAAATGAGACACCTGTGCTGTTACAAAAGGATGGGAAAAGACCTAGGAACATATTTCCTGTGGCATGTGTTATAGCAAGGGTTTCCTCAGACCTGTATGATGTTTGTTGCCTTTGCTTCTTACAAAAGCAGTACTAAATTGTGCTTATCAGAGCATCCAGACTCAGTGTTGTCCAAGACAAACCCTCACATTGCTAGTTTGTGGGTGTGGATTTAGCAAAAGTGCTCCCTAAGCCCAGAAGGACAAGTCACTGAGAGGTCACTATACATAATGGTTGAATCTGCTACCTCTACAGAGATGCAAAGAGAAAGACAGCATTTTCAGCTTTGCTTGGTTCACCTCATCTCCCAGCTCCTGGTAGGTTTGAACATAGCTGAAGGAAAAACTTCATGTTACCATTCTGAAGACATTTGATGTCAAGATTTTACTTAAAGCATTAGAAAAAAAACAGAACAAGCATAAAGTTCTACAAGCATTGCCCTAGGTTCTGAACAGTCACCACTTACTTACCTCCTCATCCTGTTTTGGTGTTTGGATATAGGTGCAGATGATTTACTGGTTCTACTGTAAGTGAAATATTTTGAGAGCTAGTTGCGTCTCCCCCTTCACTTCAAAATTAGCCAGTCAGCAGATGTGAGCTATACAAATGTCGTTAATAACTCCCTTTCACATAGGTCCCTGGGTTTTTAACGTATTTTCTTTTATCAGATTATGCTTTTTCTCAGTCTAGCCTTCTCCATTGATACAAAACTACTAATATATTTACGTTTACCTCTGCACATGACACCATATACATAGGTTCTGTTAAGACACTATATATAGGTTCTATATAGACACTATATATAGGTTCTGTTAAGTCCATGATCTCTGTGTTGCCAGCTTTCTACAGAGATCACACGTAACACATTAGTGGAGATGATGGACTTGGTAGCAAATATCTTAGTGGGATATGTCTGTGAGAACAAGCCTCCTCATTCTCTAACTTGATATGGGGTTTTCGTGTCATATTATGTCACTCATTCTTTGGATACAGCTAGAGGCACTTCTAAAAATATTTATGTGTAAAATGAGAATAAATATTACTTTCCCACTTATTGTGGATAAATACATCAGTGTCAAATAATTGCCTGAAAATTTAAGTTCTAGTTGTAGGATTTTCTGTTGTCTTCACAAACATTTTGTGGTTTCACAGCCTATCCACAGATTCAGCAGCATATATAAATGACAGTTCTGCTTATCTCAGTATGTGCCAAACCACAGGGAATTCTACTTAATTAAAAGGAATTCAAAGAGCCAAGCAATTTATTTGCTGAGAGAGTTCAGACACAGTGGATGCAACAGCTCACAAAGAAAAGACTTTAATCAACCTTGGTTTTCAGCATTTGTTATTCCCGTGCAAATGAAGACTATATCTTTTCGAATATGGATAGAATTCTGCAGGCATAGGACATTCTCCTCTGGACAATAAATGCTCTACACTATTAAAAAAGCACATCCTTCTAAAGGCGGATCTTTAAGGTAGCTGTGATCTCGTTCGAAGAACATCTACACTTCCTGACAAAATTTGGCTATTACTGCATGTGCTGCAAAGATACTACAGAAGCTATGGGTGTTGGGTACACATCTTTCAGTTAGGTATTTCAGTGTATTATTACTGTCACTGTCAGGATCTAGGTGCCCTATGCATGTCCCTGAACTTAGTCTTTCTGGATTTTTTTAACATCTATTCTAATTTTAGAGATATCTCATTGAAATGCAAGTGTGGTATATAAGATCTTTAAAAACATCTCAATTGTTTATTGGTTAATGCTGACATATTTGTATAGCTGGGTATTTATTAAACTAACAAATTACAAAGGGAAATTGGAAAAGTATCAAATTAATGCTGAACATAAGATTTTTATATTCAGGCAGCATTAATAGTTCTAGGTTAACTGTTATAATGTTTTCAGTGACCTTTTTGATGTAGGTTTTTTTTCTTCTCATTAACTAATTTCTAGAGTCCTGTTGATTTGTCTCTTTCCAGTGAATCATTTCTTATTCTTTTGCACTGAAACTTCAGATCAGATAAGGCTTTACTGGTCTCTATTCTGTATTCAAAAGAGATACTGAACTAGAATTGCATCTAATTGAATTTATCAATTTTCAGGAAAAGTACAACACAAACTTTCTTTCACTTTTGGGTTAGTGAAGCTTCAGTAATATGTCAAATAGACAAATTTTAAAACTTAGTGCTTTCAGTGTGGGATTCATTGCTAACCCAGGACATTATGTAGCTTATTAGCTGTTGCTGTTCATTCTGCTCAGTATTGTGCTGAGAATGGTGAACTCGCTTCATCAAGGGTATGAAAAAGTGTATTGGGCTTTCTATGAACCAAATATCTACCTAAAAGGCTTTATCATGTTCTACAAAATCCTGAATAAGCACCTATTTTCAACTTATTGTTATTTGCTTGTTCAAAATTTCATATTACAGAATAAGCTGACAGTTACCTCAACTTTGTATGTCCATACTTGTGCCTGCAGCAGGTCTTTTTTTCCCCTGTGTGGACCCAGAGTGGGCAAGGACAGCTAACTGCAAACGCAGAAACTGCCTTCTGTGTGTGAATATGGTACACATGTGGTGTGTTCCAGGTGGTGGTGTGGAAGTGAACAAGTATGATGTTATGTGTTGAGTCAAGACCTCCTTGACATCTAGTCTGTGTCAGGACCCTGGGGGAAGTAATCAGCCCTAACGGCTCTGCCCCTTGCTCAGACCCATGGGCAAGGGCCCAGCTGCATGGGGTGGCCCTGGTGGGACATCCCGTCTCCAGGCTCCTGGGAGACCTCTCCATCTGAGGCCACACAGGGATTTTTCTGCCTGAGCCTGGAGGTGTGTGTGGGACAGTGGTTTTGCTGCAGTTGGGTTATGCTAGCTTTGGGGCTGGCCCTGGGCAGAGAGGCAGTGTGTGGTGCCGATGGAGCAGGTGGGCACCTCATGCTGCTATGAGGACCCCAAGGAGGGGTTTCTTGAGCTGCTGGTCCAGTGAAGTGTCCACCACTGCATGTTTTGAGCCTGATGTTATTTTGCCTAGAGCCACCGGGTGTCAGCATAGGACCCAGCCATATGGAGGCATATACTTCTGCCTGGGATGGAGACAACTACAGGAAGTGTTTCACAGTGAATTTTGCATAGTTTCATGGTTAAATGCTCCTGAGACTGCCTGACTTCAAGGCCATGGTCCGCTAAAGTGACAGCCTCAGGCAGGCTCCTCTTTCTGCTCTTGGCAAGTCTCAAACTCAGCATCAGTTGCTGGGTTTTTTTGTTTGTTTGTTCGTTGTGTTGGTTTTGTTTTTTTTTTTTTTTTTTGTTTTGTTTTTTTTTTTTTTTTTTTTTTTTGTTTTGTTTTGTTTTCCCTAGAACTTCAGTTCTCCAGAGATCTTGGCAGGGTCCTCCTGGCAGGGATGCTTTTCTTCCCCTTGGTTACCCCTTTGCTCAAGGAAATGAGATGTTTCTCTCACTTCAGCCAACTGACAGCATAAATATGTGTTTGTGTGTTCGTGCATTTCCTCTTCTATTAGATTACCAGCCTGCTCACAGCGTACATACCTATTACATGCTGCCACACTGGAGAACAGTCTGCTCCTTTCCCCTCTCACATTATGGCTGGAAGTGAAGCCTCTTATTAAATGAAAGTCGTAGGTGAGGGTTTATCTTGCCCTTGGGAGCTGCTGGGTTTTTTTATCTTCTGCTCTGTAAAAAAAATTAACATGGTTCTTAATGTACTTAAGTGTAGAAGGTGTCAGTATATTGCCATTGGTATGAGAAACTCACAGGTGAATTGAACCAACATTATAACCCGAACTGCCAACTCAACATGTCTGATTTAGGGATGTATAAAAGTGGTGATCAGGCCACAAAGGCTTTGAAAATGCGGATAGCATGCAATATTGTGTTGCCTGAGTGGGAGCCAAAAGCTACACGTTTTGTCAAACTGGTAGAGACCTTGGGTTTTGGTTCTCTATTTAGATATATAGGCTTATTAGGCTAGGCTTCATATGACCTTCAGGACTTTTGTTTTCTTTACTTCTTTTCTTTTCTTTTTTTTTTTTAATATGGCCACTACTTCACTTTTTTCTGTACTCTGATCTCAGAAAATTTAAATACATGTTTTTTTACCACTCAGTGCCCTAGGGGCTTTGCAATAAAAGTGGTTGTTAAAGGAATATTAACTCAGTTTAAGAGACAGAAGACAAAAGCTCTTGAGGATTTTGTTGTGGCTAGTGTCACAGCAAGCATGACGAGGAACTGCGCTGTTTATTGCATCTGTGTCAAACAGTATTTTTCATTTTAACCATATCTCAGTGTAGGTGTCTGCGATAATCATAGCTGTTGTATATTATAACCATAACATCTACTGTATCATTTACCTTGCAGTAAACATGAGTGCAGCTTTCAGCAATACATGGGACAGAGAGGTAGGCAGGGAAAGCACTCTGCTATTGTAGCTTCCCTGACAATTTCTCAGTCTGCATAGGAAACCTGAAAATGTGGCAGTCTATGTGAGACAGACTGCGTAATGTACTTTGCGGAAATATTATTGCAATTAACTAGAATTATTACGTGAAGGTTCTTATACTCTGAGGCTGCCACTTTTATCATGTTTTTAGCCCTTTTTAATTTAAAAAAGCAGAATAGGACAGCAGGTGTCACTAGAGTAGTAGCAAATGCAAGAAGAGTAAAATCTATTTCTTACCACATTTTTTTTACTCTGTACAGATTTCATCAGAGAAAAGGATCAAGGGCAGAATGATGCTTGTCCTGGTCTCCTGACTGCCAGTTTATCAGGAACCAGCTCAGCTTGTGTCAGAATTTAGAAGAATGAAGATGATTTGGGAAACTTTAACATGGAGAGATAAAAGATACAATTATTTTCTGTGGAGACTAGCAAAGAGACAGGAAGAGATACTACTTTTTGGAAATACCCTTTTGTACTATCTGATTTTTATTCAAACCTGGGAATTTTCAGTTAAATTAAAGTGAAAACACTGAAAACCAATCCTGTATTTTAGCTTCTGTATGTTGAGCTGAGTGCCTAAGGCTACTAGCCCCTACCTTTGTAATAAGGCACATAAACTAATGTGATATTCAAATTTGCTGAGCTCCCTGGAGCTGCTCTGTTATTAACACCTGATCAGCGAGCCTCACTTTTAGACTCAGTCATTCAGCTTTTAGTATCCATTAAATGAAAAATCTCTGTCTGGTAAATGACTGCTGCAGGGTACTGAATTCCACAGACTGCTGCTGAAGAAAGCATCTTCCTAAAATGGGAATTTTGAAGTGGAATAGAATATTTATTGAAATAGAGAGTATCCAGTAAACCCAGAAAGTGACCAGACGAAACTTTAGTTTTTAAATATCTGTAGCTCAAGGAGAAATGAAATATACCTACATCTACTGTAAAGTCTTGAGTGTGCACAAAGGGGTAGAAATGGAAAATAGTGAATATTCCTCTATTCATTATTTGAGGTGACAGAAGAGGTCTGTCCATTCTTGAGCTTCAAAACACGCTCACTAATGGTGAGCTGAGGAAAACCTGCAGGAGGATACCCCTTTTTCTGAAGTCCAGACAGTGGGATAATATATGTCAGTCAGGTATGCTTCTTGTTGTTTTATAAAAGTACTGCTCTGTCCTGACTACTCCAGAATGGGTGGCAGTCTGTTCCAGCATGGTATTTCTTGTGGTCCTAGGAGGTACACTTCTCTGTGTGACTTGTTTTTGTCGGTACTATCGACATTTCCAGTGGGTTTTGTTTACTCCAGCCATCCTGGAGAGACAGATGAAATATTTTCCAGAATTTTGTTATTACAAAAAGGGCACAGAAAAAACTGGCAATCAAACTAAAGCCCCATAAACCAGTGTCCTGATTTGTCATTTCAGATGGCACTTAAATATGGGCTTACATTTTAATACTGCACTAGGAAATAGAACACCTCCAAGTGCAAAGTGAAGGCTATAAATGATTGTAGCAATGAAACTAATCAATTGAAATAACAACCAGCCTTTCCTAAAATCCCCAAACTTTTCTTTACTAGCATATTTTCTCTTTACAAGTGTGCTGCTCAGAATTATAGGGAAAAAAAAATTTATAACCAGAGCTGCATGAAACAGAGAACAGTGAAGCTAATTTAAGAGAAATAGATAAACCTGAAAAGAAGAATTCAGGTGAGATCTGAACCAACTTGGATCATACCCTCAAGTTCAGAAGAAGTTCAGTTATGCCTTCTTAATGCTGTGTCTTCATGCTGCTGTCCAAGACACAGGCTGAATCCGTGTAGGAGAGAGTGTTTTCACATGACTTTGGGCATCTCCGAGAGCATTTGGTACCTGTTGCATTAAAAGGGATTGGCTTTACAATTTATCTGGCTAAGACAGATACAGGTTAATGACAGGTACCAGTTTTAAAAGTGGTCTGAACAGATGCAGTTAATGTGGCTTTAAGTGTGGATTTCAAGGCACAATTTTAGTTGATTCTCATGCTGCAAAGAGTCTCTGCAGCAAAGGAACAGACCTGGCTGCTTCTCAGTGTCCGCATCATTTGTCTGTAGTATTGCTGATCACAGGGGCAGAACGGGATGGAAAAGATTACACTGCTGAAAATGTTTTAGACCTATATGTTTTAGAACTAGCAATTAGATTAGACACTGTTGATGACAAACACTGAGCAAAATTTGTGGGTGCTATAGTTCCATTTATCTATAGGATCAAGGACTTCAACAGAAAATAACACAGTGCCATGTTTCTCTCAAATTTTAACTTTCTGTGTACTACTTTTCTTTTTAACATTTGATGTTTTGACGTTTATGTTTTTTGGGGTTGTTCAGCCTGGAGAAGAGAAGGCTTGTAGCACCCTTCCAGTACCTGAAGCTTTGAGCAACCTGGTCTAATGGAAGGTGTCCCTGCCCATGGCGGGGGGTTTGGAACTAGATGATCTTTAAGGTCGCTTGCAATCCAAACCATTCTATGATTCTATGATTCTATATGTCCTTAAAGACTAACCTTCCTTTCAATGGAGCTATCAACCTGGGATTTAGCTATAATTTGTCAAGTGTTTAAGACAAACTTGATTTTAATCCAGGCACACCATGTGCTTTCATAGTCAAGCAAGTTATTATAAGCTATTGCCTTCATTTTCTTGCTGAGGAGGTACTGTGTGGGCAGTATCTGTTGTGTGCTTCAACAGACAGCCTAACACTGCCTGGAATAAAACTTGTCAGAAAAAAAAAATCTGTTTTTCTAACAGCAAAAGCAATAAAATACAGGTTAAAATCAAGAACTTCAACATTCTGTTCTAAATAAAGTGAATGTTTTGCTGAAAATGCATACATTGAGGGGGGAAAAGTTGAGACATCATCTCATTTCCACATTTTTAAAATCAACCTTTAAAATCATAGAAAAGACTTCATGGTTTTTTATTTTTGTTGTCTGAAATGGTGCAGGAAGTACACCAGATACAACCTATTAAACACAATTAATGAGTTAATGAGCTCTGAGGCTAAATCATTAGGATGATAGCTTGTGAAGGTGAAAGCCTTTCACGACCTAGGGAAAGAGGAAAGTGAGTGGCCTGGCTTAGGCTGAGTTTCGTGTCAGTGGGTAGAATTAGAAGCACAGAAGCAGCTTATTTGTGAGCTGGACTAGTTCAGGATGGCCCCGAGATGGAAGAGTTTTATACTAAAGGAGCATATCTGGATCTTATTTCTCTAAAAATGAGGGAACAGCCAAGGAACTTTGATGGGGCAGCATTGCATGAGACTGGAAACTTCTGGTCAGCTGAAACCCTGCAAGTAGTGACCTGAGTCATAGCAGACACTCACCTGCGGTGTGGGAGCACTGGTGGGATGTTAAGAGGAGCACAGGTATGCATGTACTTCCACCATCCCTTATCTTTAAAAAGAACTATTTTGTTCTTTCCTGTTTGCTTTGTATGCTGTAAGTCATGCAATGCTAACAGGTGAAGCTTCTGCAAATAAATTTATTGTCATCTGAGTTAACATCCTCTGAACTGAAGACCACCTTGCAGAAGCTGTGGTTTCAGACAACCCTGCAACATGAGGAAAGACTTCAAAATGCATTTTGAGTGTAATGAAAATGAAGGCCTTTCCCTTGTTGTGGGAAGGATTAAACACAAAGAATTGTGTGAGCGTAATGAGAATCAAGGATTTGCCAATAATTGTAAAATGGTGCTTCAGTATCAACAGGTGCGTAGGTGTTACGTATCCTACACCAGCATAACAACAAGCAAAGCTGCTGTGGTACCACCCAGATCTTTATTTCTGGGTGACTGTTTGACAAGGACATCTTCAGGACACAGTCTCAGTCTCAGTCTCTTGCTTGACTTAAAGTCTTGTTATACCCTTGAGGATCTCCAAACAAATCTCATTTGTACTGCGTGTACCACGTTCTCCATGGAGCGTACTGCATTATCTTGGTTTGTTGTGGTTTATCGTTGCTTCCCCACTTTTTCCTACTTTAAATTCTATATAACATCACTGTGCAATCTACTGATTCCTTTAAAGCGGCAGAAACCTCCGAACTTTGATAACTACTTCATTAATATGTGGTAATGTAAAGGAGAATGTAGCCTTGCAGAAGATTACACTACCTTGATCACTCAGGAGACAAATCTGTGATGATAATAGGAGAGAAGTATGTGCACAGCTCCTTGGAAAAAGCAGAAGACAATCACAGCAAATCCTTGAATGGTGATGATTAATTGAAACCCTGTAATGTGAAATGAGACTTCTGAAACTCTGGTTATGCCAATTACCATGTGTAACATGCTTGTTTCTTCTTGGTATACCTGTAAATGTGAAGTCCTTCTTGCTTCAGCAAAAATGTCATTGATTGAAGCTCTGTAAAAATCTGCAAAAATGGAGAAGGAACGTTGGGGACCAAATAGTTCTGAGACTTGTGCAACAGTCTTCACTTTGATCTGCATCAAAGGTGCTTGCTTCAAAATTGTTTCTAAAGGACAGAGAATGAAATTTGAAACAGAAAAGGAAGGGAAAGTAGTAGATGAGCCTAATGTATGAAAGAGTCACTGTTCTTCAGATTGCTTTGTTTCTGTGTTGCAATGAATGCAAGATGAGAAACGGGGAGTAAATGAACTAGAAATAAGTAGGAATGGTAGCAATGCATTTGATCTGGCTGTTTGTGTTGTTAATCTGTTAGACTGTTGGCCACAGAATCTACGCAGAGAAATACTAGGAACATTGTATTTGAAGAGTAGAAAAGGGAGAGAAATGGAGGAGAGAGGAGAATACTCAAGGGGGAAATATTAAGCATAACAGACATCTATAGTAAACATCAAGGTTATAAATGTCTTTGTGACATGACATCTGGGTTTTATTTAATGTATGAACTCCTATAAAGACACAGGTCTTACCTGAAAGATTTTATAATATTAACACAATTTTATTCAGTGCGTTAAATTGTTGTGATTTAACTGTTCTATGTTCAGTTACAGAAAGCTACCAAGTATTTATTTGTATGTAAAAGAGATTCTGCATTAATCAGGGCTGCCCAAATGATTGTCCAGCTTGCTAACTGCATTTGTCAGCGTAAGGCACAGTGTCTACAGTAACTACTTCTTGGGTTTACTAAATAATTCATAGATCTGTTGTCTAAGGAAAGAAGTACAGGGGAAGTGATGTTAAGGCATTTCTCTAACTACGTGACCTACTTCCAAAAACCACCTGACAAGCTTGGGCGATGACTATAGCTGAGATCAAGACAATCTGCATACTGCTTTTGCCTTCTTTTAGTTACACAAAACTTAAAAAAAAAAAAAAAAAAAAAAAAAAGTTCTGCTGAAGTGGTTAGACAGGAAGTAATACTCCCATTTCCTATGCAAATAACTCAGTTATGTGATGAGAAGTTCTGTGCCAAAGTTTGTAATAAAAATAACAAGATATGAACAGAGTATAAACTTGAATAATTTTCTATTAAAAGGAGAAATATGTAGAAATTGTTTTAAAAGATCAGTAGCATTTTGAAATGATGTTGTCCAAACTCATCATATTTCTAAAATCTCAAGCTTTGACATCTATAAACAAAAATGGAATTGTTGATGTTTTTTTTAAAAACACTGACTACTTCTATGAAGTGTGTTCTATTATTTTTTGAAGTAAATCAGGCAGTTGAATATCCTTCTTGACACTTTGTACATGCAAGAAATTGGTACAAGCTCACTTGTCAAGAAAACCAAAATGACATCCTGTTCACCTGTAGAAGCCAGGACTTAATTTAGGCTGAAAAGTCTGGGGAAAATACATAAAAATGAATTAGTTAAATGAATTAGTAAAAATACAGGAATTACTGTTTTGCCATCTCTTTTACAAACCTAATTCTTCCAGAAAATGAAAGTTTTGAATTTAGGAAATGTGTTTAGCCATTCCCTATCATGAATATTTTCATGGCCGGACTAAGTGGAAGAAGAGAATTATAGACTTCATAGAAACTGTCGTGCTGGATTAACGAGAATACATTTTTGCAGAAGCTAGGATCAAAATTGGAGCCAAATTGTGGTATCCCTCTGAATACATATTTAAATATAGTGGGTAATGAGACAAATGTAAATCTCCAGCTTATTTTAGTAGGTCTTTTTAATGGAGAGCAAGGAGTAGCCTTTGCACCAATGATATCACTGTGGGCTTCTGGGGGTACTGGTTGACATTAAGCTCAATATGAGCCAGCAGTGTGCCCTGGCAGCCAGGAGGGCAAACCACATCCTGGGGTACATCAAACACAGTATAACCAGCTGGTCAAAAGAGGTGATTATGCCACTGTATTTAGTGTTAGTGCAGCCTCACCTTGAGTACTGTGTGCACTTCTGGCCCCACAATTTAAGAATCATTTTAAGGTACTTGAATGTGTCCAGAGGAGGGCAACAAAGCTGGTGTAAGGGCTGGAAGGCATGTCCTATGAGGAGCAGCTGAGGACTCTGGGTTTGTCTAGTTTGGAGAAAAGGAGTCTGAGGGGCCATCTCATTGCTCTCTACAGCTTCCTGAGAAGGGGAAACAGGGAGGTGCTGAGCTCTTCTCCCAGGTATCCAGTGATAGGAGATATGGGAATGGTTCAAAGCTGCATCAGGCGAGGTTCAGACTTGATATTAGGAAACCTTTCTTTACCAAGAGGGTGGTCAGACACTGGAACAGGCTTCCTAGAGAGGTGGTAAATGCCACATGCCTGTCAGTGCCTTAAAAAGAGGCATTTAGACAATGCCCTTCATAACAGGCTTTAACTTTTGTTCAGCCATGGAGTGGTCAGGCAGTTGGACTAGATGATCACTCCAACTGGAACTATTCTGTTCTGTTCTGTTCTGTTCTGTTCTGTTCTATTCTATTCTATTCTATTTCATTGGTGACAATCTATGACTTGTAAAAATTTTTAAAGATTTCTTATGTTTTCCTACTGTTTTTTTTTTTAGGCTTAGTCATGGATGAGGAACCCTAATAAAACTTGGGAGCATGGGAGAAAGGCTCACTCTTGTAGATGTAAATAGATCCTGCACTCTCAAATATTAATGAGTTAATGAGTATTAATGAGTGCCCTAAAGGTCTCTTAAAAAGCTTGAGAATACTCCTGACATCTTGGAATTTGCATGAAAAGCGTAACTATACTTACAGTAAGACAGGCAATATCAGAGAACGGAAAATGCATAAATAGTAATCAATCAGTTTTGCAGTTTTAGCTTTCTGAAACACTGACAGGGCAGCTATAGAAACACTAATAGGAATATTTGAAGATTGGAAAATCTTGATGAAACTGTGATCTTTGGTGGGATACAGCAGAACTCCTGCCTTAACAGATGACCTGAAACCACATAGTCCTCTCTAGCAAAGGCTGCGACATTTTTAGTTACTTACTGCATCCCTTAATACTATACAATGCTGCTCAAGAACCTGAGTTGCCAGAATCAAGGTTCTTCATTATGAACTCAAATATTTCTTACCATGTATAATTAAGTCGTGATTATATCTTCAATCATAAGCTCATTTTCCAGAGGACCTCTGCCTTTATAGAGGAATACCTTCTATCCCCAGCTAGTCAGTATTTGCTTTTGCTTATTGTTTGCTTTGTCAATCTTGCCATGTACCTTGATTGCTTTCCAACCATTTCTGTGAACAGTTTTTCATTTCCTTAGGTGCTTTCTGTGATTCTTGCTGCTAGAAAACCTAAATGCTTTACAAACATGAATAAATTCACTAGTCTGGTTCCTCAAGGTGGGTTCACCTCCCTTCTCCACAGGATGGTTCCTTTCCGTAATTCCTGTAGGGCTCCAGCTCTTCCTCTGTGTGCCACCAATGAGGCAGGAACTGTCCATACCACCCCTAAGCATGGAATTTCCAAACTTTGTGCTTGACTCCAGATCTTTACATAGTTTTGTGTGTGGTAAATACAAACTTCTCTAATCTGATCTTACAGAAAGCAAAGAATGTTAACGTTTTTTATTAATTTGTTTTCCTGTACCCATTTAGGTCAGTCAGCAGTTTGGAGGCATCTATGAAGAAGTTTATATGAAGGGTCTCAAAAGAAATTGTTATGCACAAATCACGTAGTTTGCAATCAGTAGACAGGTTTACTCTGAAGGTGTTTACTTATTAGACATGGCTCTTTGAGTGGCTTAGCCAAGAATAGAATGGGAGCAATGCACTGCATCTTCATTTTATTTTTGTTTTCTCCCCTATTCCTTACAACACTTCTCGTACAGAAGCGTTTGTACTCACAGCCTTTTCCTTATGGCTGATGTCCCTATAAAAAGAAGATTAAAAAGAATTCTGATGCAGGTACATAAGCTCTATTGAAGAAGTGTGAGACTGACTGTTTTTAAACAATCAGAAAACACCTTAGATTTCAAGTCATAACAGGATTTATAGCACAAATGTTTTAACCAGAAGAGGAGTCTCTCTAACAACAACAAGCTGCTTCTTCTGTACTTGTTTTCCTGCTTTGAGTTCTGTCCTTGGGTTGACATATAAACTTGATGCAATAACACCATTAAAAAAAAAAAAAAAAGTAACTAAATGTTCATTTTGTTTTAAATCTGGCCCTGTATGTAAATCTTTCTCTCTCTAGGATATCTTTTTGCTTACATTCATGCTTTCTTTCTTTCCCATTCCTGCAGGTCTTCAGGGACAACCTTCAGCTGAAATGGAAAACTCAATCCTATAGACCTGTCGTCTTCTTTATTTTAGCTCATTTTATGATCAGAATACAAATTTAATCGGGAGCTCCCAAGAGTTCCAGTGGTGCCGGTTAGCTAGTGTGTATCTGCATATTTATTTTTCCTTCTGGATAAACAACAATGACAAGACATTGCTAAAAATGTATTGTCTCCTTTGAAATATTGGAACAGTAGCAGGAATTTAAATTCATACACTTGAATATCCATCTGTTAGAATATTCAATAACAATGTCTTTTTAGTCTGCAAAAGGTGCTATTAAAACGTCAGTATTTGTTACAGCTAGCCACTGTAGCAGTGCAGGTACTGCTCTCTCACTGCTGTGCTTTCGTTAGGTATTTTGGGGCAGCTCTGGGTACCTGAAAATCATGGGATACCTGGTGAGAGTGGGTAGAAGAGGGGATTAGAAAGATGTTGACTTGAGTGTTAGTCCCCTCTGCTACAACTGTGTACTTGTTCCTTTGAACAGGCTGTGATGGGTTTCCTTCTGCCAGCTGAAGTACATCCTTTGTTGAAAGACAAGGGATCTGAATTTCAAAAATAACATCCAGTTTCCCATCCTAGCTTGAAAACCAAATCCTCACTCCCCAGATATCTTCCTGTGGCTATCCTCACTGTTCTCAGTAACATGGCTATCAGTGTCTATTCCACAGATAAACAAACTGAGGCTCAGAGATGGAATTTGTCCAGTCAGATTGTAATTTATTTATAGAGATGCCCATAAAGCAAAGGAACACCACCAGCTCTTGGCAGTAATTTTTAGGTTAGAGTTGCAGTATTTTTTGTGCTCTAAGTTATTCCTTCCATTATCTAAAACTTCAAAGGCAACAATCTCTGAAAAAGTGAGCTAGCTTTTTTCCTGTTTGCAATAGCACTAATCTTATCTGGAGCACTGAAAAGGGCTGGAATCTTCCTCAGAGAAGATAAAATCTGGCTTGTGTGATTTAGCATTCCTTGATGTGTGCAGCCATTTGGATTTCATACTAGTGAGAAGCTCTGCCATAAATCATGGCTGTCTTTAGTCAAAAATAAGCAGATTCAGTTCAATGATTGCAGCACTTCTCATAAGCGAAGGTGTAGTTCCTGCAAGTTTGGTGTCCCAGGGGAGTTGCTGAACTTCAATCTGCAAGGTCAGCTATACTGTTGCAATGCAGGCTTGATTGGCTTTGATTACTGTGAACTCTTTTTCCCAAGCATATTGCAGTTGGTTTTTTTAATCTGTAAACTATTGGGGGTTTTTTGTTCATTTTTTTTTCACCCCTTTTTCTTCTGGAGAAATAAGGGGGAAATGGAGTATTCAACATGAAGAGAAAAAATGGTATTTCCTGCAATAAGTGTGCTTTACAGTAACTAGCTATACAGGCAGGCAGACTCAGAAATTAGAGCCTACCTGTTAGTCATTCTTGATTCTCATTGCAGGACGTCTTACATGGAGTCAGCACGTTCACAATGAACCAGAGCTTTTGAGCTTTTGCATTGTTCCAGCGAGGTCAAATTCAATTCCTCAGCAGTAATCTTGCACAAGGCTGTGCGCTGTGGGTGTCCTGCAGTGCCATTGCTGAGGATGGATCATTTCATAGGGTAGAAAGAGAGGCACAAATCAAACCTGTAGGTCTCTTTTCCCCCTCCCACCATATCAGGATCCTTATAGCCCTCAGCCCCTTTCAGTCCTTTGGGATAATCATTCAGTCAGGACTTATTCAATGTTTTTCATTGTATTTTTCTTACAAACTCCTTTGCATTTACTACTCAAGATAGTGGGAACTTTTGGATGAGCAGGCTTCCTGCAGGTTTTCTCCCCATCACTGTATAAATGTTTGTAATCTGGTGGGTGGTAGGAGAGGTTGTTGCTGTCGTTGTGATGGGGGTGGTGCTATCCTAGGAACACAGATCCTTTCACACAGATAGCTCTTAGATTTCACTTCCATGAGATCAGCATTATCAAACTGGACCTATATGATGGTGAAGTTTTCCTCCTGCAGAAATACTGTAGAGAGTATATTGTCTGCTTAACAGTGAAGTAAAATAATCAAAGATAGAACTATCAGTTCCACATAAATTCCACATAAGAGATTATTCCTTTTGTTTTGTTTTGTTTTTTGTTTTTTTGTTAGGAAACAAAGACAAACACACAATGAGTTGTAGCCATACACATGAGGGAAGTAGGTTTCATTCCCTTGTCTGCAGAGAAGGATGTTCTTCCAGAAGGTAACTCTTAATGGGATCTTAATTTAGGTGCTTTACACCAATTCCAGGGAGAGCTGTGCTTCTTTTGAACTCAGTCTCCCAAGTTATACTTAATTTAGGTTCTCGCATCAGCCTGTATGCACCAGATTGCCAATATTCACTCATGGTGACAACTTGAAGTAAAATTGGCTGAGAATTACACTGTAGTTCATGGACACACAGGAGCAATAAAATAAAAAAAAGTTCAAATCTCTTCAACACTTCAAACACAATGCAGAAAACCAAATGGCACACTTGTTACTTTATTTGTCTTCTCAGAGGAAAACTAAGTATTATATAAGTGCTGTGGGACCAACACTCCTCATTCCTGCTGATTGTGTGTTGTCTCTGTGGGATGGCAGACGTTTTCCTGTCCTGATGTGTTTAATGTAATTGTTCCAGGAAAAAGTTTTGATCCACTAATCAAAGGGAGATGTTATGTGTGCTACAGACTCCAGCTCCGTTCTTTTTTTTCAGTTTAAATGCAAAAAGATACAAACTGCAGCCTCATTAGAGAGCTGCTTGCATTTTATATTTTCACTGTCTGACATCTGTATTGGCTCAAATATCAGGGTATGTGGGATGAAGGAAAAAGGAAGGCTATTTCTCCCTGGTGGAGTTAACCAAACCAAAGTGGAGGAGTACCTGACTTCTCTCAGGTACTCTGGCAACAATCTGTGTTGAAACTTTTGCAGCCTTACACCCAGGCCAGTGCATCTGACTGCAAAAGGTTAACTGAAATCTCAAGTGTTTTGCAGAACTTTTCTCCAGTAAACATAGAAAACCTTTTATTTTTGTGGGGCTGGCATGAAGGAAAGAGAATGCTGTGGAACTGTAGCAGACTTTCTATACCGTGGAAAAGCTAAGCCAGACTCTGTGATGTGCAGAGCTCTCAGGTGCTGTAAGTCAGTGGTACTTGAATGAAGCTCAGCAGTTCTAAGAACTTGTTCCCTCAGTAGTATACACATTTCTCTTGAGCTCTGAGCACCCAACCCTCTTTTATGCACTGCTCTCTAGCACAGTGTAGTGAGTTTTGAAGTCTTCAGTAAATTATACCTGCTCACTTCAGACAAAGGACACTATCTACAATTTCATGAGACAAGGGTTCCACCAGCCCCATGCAAATGCAGTCCAGACCTGCAGTTACAGCAAGAAATGGCTTCAGTAGGCCTCCTAGTAGCACACCAGAAACCTTGCCAGTACATGTAGTCCTCTGCTGCATGGTGAATGTCACTAATATGAACCTGATTCCAGTATATATTGGATTTTTACTGTCATCCCGCTCTTTAAAATGCCACCAGTACCTTCCTATTACTCCAACTGTGACTAAAGCTAGCATCAGGGAGAAGAGTATTTTCATGTACAGCTGCCATGTCTCTAGCTAAAGAGCTTTTACCAGCTGGGTCACCACAGATGACTTTACCTTGGAGGCTCTTTATGCACATACTCCTTTTCATCTGCTTTGGCAACAGTCCTGCATTAATTGCAGAGTGGGTAGAAGGCAAGAACGGTTCGTGCTCTTCAGTTTTTAGAAGACCTTCGATTCCCCAGGCAAAAATGTAACAGGTCTTTATTACACAGCGGAGAAATTAATAATGCAGCTGAAACTTTGTAACTTTTCTAAGTCAGAAGAGTAGAGTGAGAGACTAATAGTTATTTAATGGCTGGTTTTCAGGGTTTATGACCCATATGCAATTATAAAATATGCCACTGTAATGAAATCATTGTATCTTTCTTACAAAGCAAGATTGGATTTTTCTTTTGAGTAACAGTTTAAGAAAGGGCTGATCTGATTGTGGTATGGATTAGAAGAATGGGACAGCTATCCATGCAATACTGTCACATGGACAAGAGGTGATAATGTGCCAAAGGGGGCAAAGCAATTGAGAAAACAGGCTTACAATAAAATCCCTTTTGTTTTCCTTCCCAATTAATTCTCTGCCTACGCAGAAGCTGGCCTTGGCCTCAACTCATGTAGTAATGGTACAAGAAAAGGGAGGCAGGGACGCAAATGTTCCAAATACATACTTTGATTGTTCATATACTGCATGCTGGTTAGCAGCATAAGACGACTTAGGGTTATAACTTCTCTTTTATCAAGAACCTTTTTTTATATGAAGACTGCAATTAAAGTTTTACCCATTTCTAGCACCTGCTTCAACCCAAGCTCCTTTCAGTAAGATCTGTTTGAGCTCCTGCAGTGGCTGGTAGCTCTCACCTGGTGAGGATTCCGTTATCTAGTTCATCTGTTTTTCAGACAACAGAAGACTTTGTGTCCTGGATTCCACATATTGCAATTTGGTAAACCATGGTTTTTCAATAGTAAATGCTGAATAGGTCTGCTGTTCTTATCCAGTGCTTTACAGAAGGTTGAAAAGTAATGTCTCAACATAGTGAATACAACACAATGTCATTGCCTCAGAGAGCTCTTTATTTTCTTGGCAGTGTGTGCTGATGCTAGACTAGTTCAATGACCTGTATGTTCCTGATGGACCTTCAGAATCCCAGCTTCCAGTTCTGTTTTTCTTACTATATTGGATGTGCATAAAACCAATAAAAAGCAGTGTATCTCAGTTTATTCAGTTTCTAGTTTGTATTTTAGCCTCTTTCTATGTACATAAACTAAAACACTGAATGAAAGAAGTATTTACTGGCACCCAGATCTTAAGTGGCAGCTCTTCTCTCCCATTTATCAACTCTGACTTTTCTAACAAGAACATCATCATTGATCAAACAAAAGGCAAACTGAATTTTCTTCCATGTCCCAGCTTATTTTAGAAATGTACGAAGTAAGCCCAGGTGAAGGAAAATGGTTGCATGTCACTTTTTAATCTACAAAGGATGATTATGTTTTCATTAGGAAAAAGAACAAACTTGCATATACTATTGTACATATTAATGAAAAGAAGGATACAGTATGCACTTCCTTATGCCATCAAAGCTTCTGTTGAGAATGGGATTCTAATATCTGTACAGAAAGGATTAC
This sequence comes from Platalea leucorodia, assembly GCF_965183815.1. Lineage (NCBI taxonomy): Eukaryota > Metazoa > Chordata > Aves > Pelecaniformes > Threskiornithidae > Platalea > Platalea leucorodia. The sequence goes on from NC_138858.1 coordinate 49,767,652, forward strand.
GTCGTGTAGTATCTTAAACAGCACAGGTTGGACTCCATGACCCAGAAACTCTAACGATTTTTGTTTCACTGAGATGAATGGGAATTTTCTTGCATACTTGTAGCATGTTCACAAGGCCTATATTTGGCAAAAACTAGCTTGTATAACAACAGCAGCTCATATAGGAATATGAGAGTAACAGACAGTGTGGTGTACTCAGTTCACACACTGAGGGAGGGTTTGCCCAGATGGTGACTGTTGTCTGGATTAAACAGCACCTGGGGAATTACGAAGAGACCCCCGAAGCAAAGAAAGAGTCAACCTAAAAAGAAGTCTAGGAGAAGCATGAGAGGTTGCAGTGGTGGAAGGGACCTTGGTGTGGGAACAGATGCAGTTAAAGCTCAGGGTAATGCCACCTGAAGTCACCTGGGTGCCTCCCCACCTCTGCCTGCCCAGGCAGTGTACCTTCCTATGGGGTGCCTTGAGCAGCCTCTCCCACTGCCTGCCAGGTCTGAGTGCTGGGGGACCAAGAAGGACCCATGCTGGGGTGCTGGCTGGGACCTCGCATGGTGGCTCTACCCCAGGAGGGTGTGCAGCCAGGAATCTCAGGAGGGGTGCGCACCCGTAACCTGGGGGCTTCCCCAGAGGGGGCTGCAGGGGATTGCACATCTTGGGATTAGTTACAGAGGGGTGGTCAGAGATTTGGGGGTGTTTATCAGCATTTTCTAAAGGGCTTCTGATGTGGTTTATGGGTTGCATTGTTGACACTGATCTCAAATGGGTAGATCACTAATTGCCAGTTAATTACATGTTGTTAATAAATCAATAAACTGCTTCCATCCTGATTTGGTTTAACAACATGAACATTTTTTCCTTGTGATACAGGGTTTATTCAAGTAACTGAGCAGAACAAAGGCAGACACAAAAAGCCAGGAAGCCTTTTGGAAGTTGTATATGCATACACTATGTATAGCTGTAAACAAGCTAAATCATTGCAAATGCAGAAGTGATGTCTCTTTGGACATCAAAGGTTGTATGCCAGCGATTTTTGCTATAAGCACGTCTGAAAGTCTGAGTTCAAGGATGGAACCTTTCAAGGGAAGATGCCTGATATCTGCAAAATGCACTTTCTTATTGTGATGTCCTCCAGCACTTTCCTAAATCTATCACAACGTAACGGACTTTTGGATGGACTTGGCTGACAAAGCCAGTGACTTGCAATATGCAAAAAAATAACGAGGACATTTACAGTTCCCTTCCCTTCCCCTCCCCTCCCCTCCCTTCCCCTTCCCTTGCTCTCCTTCTGTGGCCTTAGGTGTTTACATACTGGTCTGCTTCCATACATGTTGTTGAAGGAAGAAGGATATGGTGGGTTTTATTCAAGGCATAAAATAGGTATGACAAAGTTTTTCTGGTAGCAGAAGCCTGAGGGGTCTGCTTAGGTACTTCTCAAGCAGCGTGTGACTAGGTTTTGGGTCAGGCTTCTGGCTGCCACAGCACTTGACAAGGATAAAGAGTCACTGTTTAAATTTGAGTTGTCTCTGATCACTCATCCTTTCTGGCATGTTCCATAGGTTTTTGTTTTGCTTATTTTCTGCCCACCTGTGTCCTCACTTGTACATTTTTATATTGTGTCTCTTTGGACCTGCCTAACAAAGCTTAATGAAGGAGATGATGATGGTAACATTATCAGTCAAGCATGCCAGATTATTTCTTTCTGGTCCTTTTCTTGCCTGTATCTTCCTCCTGGTTTTTATTCTTTACAGCTTCCGCTGCCTTAATGACATTAGCGTTTATTCTGTGAAAGGAAAAGCTTGTCTGATTCAACAGTACATTCATTTAGGATTTGGTTAAATGTTACACAAATGTACTTGTTTGGTGAAGAAGTATGAATAACAATGGCAGAAAACTGGCAACAAAATACTATGAGGGAGGTGGGGAGAAAACTGTGGTGCAATGCTTAATTAGGGAAAAAAAAAAAAAGGGGGAGGATGGGAGAATAATAGACATTGTAACCTCCTCCTTACTGGAAGTTGAAGTGGGCCCAGCCATGAGGAAGAGGGTACCATTGCTTGTGCGAGCAAGAATGCAGATGCAGTGCAGATGATTTACAAGTAAAAGGAAGCATAGATTAAAGGTAGAGAAAGTTTTTCTGGAAAAAACATGCATGTGCTGTTGAATGTACACAGCTTAGAAAGAACTTCTGTCTACATCCACAAACCTTATTTTTCCTAATCCATCATGGCTTCAACATCATTAACACTACAATGAAGAAAAAGGTTGTCAATAGTTAAAGCACTTAAGTATGCACGTCCAGCCAAAACCTCTGGATTTACTGGAGTGTTTTATGTTTCTTATGCTCCTATTGTTTGGTTTATCAAGGGGTAAACACGATTGCTTTTGAACAAGCAAACTGGCACTGTTGTTCATGTAGCAGTAATTTAATGACACAATGGTCTTGTAGTAGGGAAAAAATCCTAATCTTTAAATAAAAAGAACATCAAAGAACAAAAGCCTTAGACTGAAACCAAGGCAGAAATTTTAAGATAAACACTAAGAGAGTATTTCTTTTTGTAATAAAACTGAAGTGATACCATCCTTTTGTGAAAGGTTCATTCATGTCTTGATGTGTCTCTGAGTTATCAATGAAGAAATTTCCTTCTTCAGTATTCAACTATGAAAAATGCTGTCACCTATTAGATTAAAATAGTTCACATCTAATAGCAAATGCAGTTCTTGAAATGGAAATTCAATGCCCCTGTGTCATTCAAAGTATGGTTTCTCTGTTTTAGCCAGTGACTTCTTTGCTGAGCTATTTCAGAATTGGTATCATCACGCTGCAGCAACAACTTAGAAAGCAGTGGGATTGGTAGAAACAGGTGGTATGAACTTGGCTTACTGACTGCAAAGCTAGTCACCTGAGTGGAAATAACATAGAAGGAATACTGGCTTGCACAGGAGACTGTTCTGGTAAAACTGTATATAGAAAGCATCAGGGAAGCAAGGTATTGGTATTGCCTTTCTACAGTGCCATGGCAAACCACATGAAGCCCTGCTGAGTAATGAATACTAAAATTACCATTGACAGCAAGGCCTCTGACTATAGTCACGCTTCTGAAAATAAATAGAAATGTAATGGTTTTTCTTAATCATGTATTCTTCATCCCAGTGAGGCACTGTCTCCCAGAAATATTGTTTGGACAAGTCATTGAAGGGATTTTAAAAACGTCTATGTGCTATAATAATGTACTTGGCAACACATCAATAGATGATAATTAATTGTCTTTCACCTGTCAGCTTTTATTTCAGGGTTCTGAGCTAGTAGTATTAGTCTCGCTTCTTTTGCTGGCCAGAATTTTCTGTTAGAGGATTTTAATTTTAATTTTATTTTTGTCTTAGACACCTAAAAGAATGTGTCAGCCCAAATCCAAACAAATTCTTGGGCTGATCAATTTTCTTTTTTCCCTAAGTTTCACAAATTTCAGTATTACTGTAGTCCGTCAGAGTGGATACAAAATTGAAGAGGTAATACTGAAAAAAAGTTTCTGGGGTATTTCTGTTGTGATCCCAGATATCTGTCTTGAGAACTCTGAGAGACAACATTAATATTAATAGACTTAATAGAATAAAATAGAATTCTACATGACTTTGTGAATCTATGTCAGAACGGTGTTACATTTTATAACTGCAGAGAGATAGAAATCAAACTTCTGTACATATTCAAGTGGATTCTGTGGTACTCAGGGGTTTTGTCCTGCAGATTTCTAGAGAATTCTTTCAAAGAGAGATTTAGCTCCTTGATACTAAACTGAGCCCTGACTTCTCTTGTTTTATACCTTGGCATTAAATGTGGAACTCTTGTTAAAAAATGGCATCATGTCTTTAGGCACCTAACTTAAAACAAACAAAAACTTCATTCCTACACTGCATCCTTTTAGAGAATACTGCTATGGAGGTGGGTAGGGCAAGAAGAAAGTACCTATCACATGTTTTGAAGTATTTTGTGGCAGACATGCAGTAAATGTCTATGTTCCCCTCCTGTCCCCAGTGAAAAACACTGTATAAATCAATTTGCTTTCTGACAGCAGATCTGTTATGATGTAATGTATTATTTAAATAAATGCCAGGCAAGTGAAAAACATTCTATCTGCACTGAAATTTAGCAACACCGATCACTTTTTTTTTTTTTTAATGGTATGCTTTTATGATTTAATACTCACCATAGAGTGTGCTCCTGTACAGTAAGAAAGCTTCTTAACTGATCTTTTCCTATGGACATCAAAGACTGCTGGTCGAGAAAAAGAACTATACTTGGTTTATTTAGTCTTCCCCCCCCCCCCCCCCCCCAAGAGCTAGCTTTAGGTTTAGCTTTACAAAACTAAATGTTGATGCAATTTTACAAACACATGTTGTGGTCAACTAACAATGCATTATAGACTTAAAGGTTATTTATTTATAAATTATTGCAAATATTGAAACATATCCCAAGTTCTCTCCCATAACCATTGTGATCCCAATTGATGGGATCCTATGGCTGAAATAAACTTCTGGAATTTGTATCTTACCTGATGCTTGTTCTTTCTTGTTATCACCCTTAGAACAAACAAATGTATAACATGAAGAGTCCTTGTGCTGCACCTAAGTGCTGCCCTATCCTGTTTCTTGTTTTTGTTTTTGTTTTCGTTTTTGTTTTCAGTGCTCCAGTGATACGGAGTAGGTGAAGTTGCCAAATTAACATAGGATGCTGTTAGTGACTTAGTTTACTCTTCATAAACTGTTGAGGAACTGATTACTGCATCTGACAGTTAATCAAATGGCTGAGTGATATTTCCATAAGCTTGGAAAGGATTGTGTAATTACCTCAGTAGAGATTTTATATGCTGCACATGCCTCTGGCAGAATAGACTCTGTTATTGCCTTTTCAAATGAAATGCTACCTCTTCCCTTGGTTTCAATGGCAAAATAATACCTTGTGTAATCAGCTGACTAAGCACAGCAGTTCTATTGCAAACAAGTTCCATGGAGGATATTTAAAAGACTTGCTATAGATGCGTAACAATCTCTGGTTTATATTTCTGCAGTTTAAATGCATGAACAAGAAATGAAGAACTTGACTTGCTCTGTTGCCATTGCTTTGGAGAAAATTTGACTGTTACGGTAATCAATTTTTAATTACCCTTTTGGCACTATAATAACATGGTGATTAGTATTTCTGACAGAAACCTGGAAGACAATTATGCAACATGAATTATTCAGAAAAGTGAAGTTACTGTTTGAGAAACAAGTAATAGATCCAGGGTCTTCTCACCTGAAGGAAGATTGCAGGAACTTGGCTAGTGTATCCTGTAACTTAACTGTTGTACAGCTGTTTGAATCACGAATAACAAAACTTGTCTAAACAGTTCAAGTGTTTTGAAAATTTCTGTGGCTCTGACTTAGCTTTACTGCTTTGTGCAGTAAAAGCTGCTATTTGTGCTATCATCTAGAAAAGTTTGTATTAAAATATGAGGAAAGATTCCTAAAACTTGGTTAAAGTTTTCCTCATGATTTATATTCCGGTTACATGTAAAAAAAAAAAAATTAGCAAATTCAGTCCTTTTAGAGTGTCTTTCTTCTTAATTCTTTTCTCCTCAGTAAGGCAAAACTCTAATTTGTTAGTGGATTGTTCTTCCACAAAGCAGGTAACTTTCTGCCTTCTAGGGGACTGTTGAAATCAATTTGTCTTATGCTACCTTTACTTCGACATAAGGTGGTGTACACATGCAGTCACCATCACTCTCACTGATGCCATGTGTAGTTTATAAGAACAGTGATTGCTCCTTTTCTAACACAAGTATGGTTTTGTGTCTGCCTGTACAAGTAGTAGCATAGTGAGTTTGTACCCAATTTTAATTATAAAGCCATAATAGAAGCAACTATGAATCAACAAAATCTGAAATTTTCATTAATATTGACTTTCCTCAGCTATGGGTTTCAATGAACTAAGGTGTTATGGACCTAGAGACAGAGATGTGCATTTTGAATTGACAAGAGCTCCTGTGTAGGAGGAAATGTTGTCCAGATAACATGTACTGGGATGCAAGCAAGGGAATGGTGGCTTTCAGTCTGATATTTTAGGAAAGGTTTTGGTATCAGAACAGAGGATTGTGGACCAGAAAATGACACATAGAAATGATGTCTCTTAAACTTGGAGTATTTGCTGTGCATGTTCATATTTCACCTGTGTTGTGTCAAATGAAATCTCAGGGGACAAGCTGCTTTACTTCTCTAAACTTCCTGCCTGCCCCAAAGAAAAAGATAATTCCTGTTTCTCAAGCGTGTTAATTTCTTTACCCCTGTCACACAACGTATTGGATAACAGAACTTCCAACTAATTTTAAACACTTTTTTTTTTCCCTTCCGATTTTGTGAAAGTATGGAGTACTTTATAAGCAGCGTATATAGAAATGCATCAAGCGATATGGCAGCATCATAGGATCATAGAGTCATAGAATGGTTAAGGATGGAAAAGACCCTTAAGATCCTGTCCAGTCCTGAAGGGCAAAGCAGTCCAGGAAGGCTGAATGTTATTCAAGGAGGAAATCTCAAAGGCTCAGGAGCAGGCCGTCCCCATGTGCCGCAAGTCGAGCAAGCAGGGGAGAAGACCGGCCTGGCTGAACAGAGAGCTTTGGCTGGAACTCAGGAAAAAAAGGAGCGCTTACCGCTTTTGGAAGAAGGGGCAGGCGACTCAGGAGGACTACAAGGATGTTGTGAGGATATGCAGGGAGAAGATCAGAGAGGCAAAGGCCCAGCTGGAACTTAAACTGGCCACCGCTGTTAAAGATAACAAAAAATGTTTTTACAAATATATCAGTGACAAAAGGAGGGCCAGGGAGAATCTCCATCCTTTGTTGGATGCAGAAGGTAACCTTGCCACGAAGGATGAGGAGAAGGCAGAGGTACTTAATGCCTTCTTTGCCTCAGTCTTTAATAGTCAGACTGGTCATCCTCGGGTTTTTCAGGCCCCTGAGCTGGTAGATGGAGATAGGATGCAGAGTGAAGTCCCAGCTGTTGAAGAGGTGGCAGTCACTGACCTGCTCCTCCACCTGGATGTGCACAAGTCCATGGGGCCAGATGGGATCCACCCGAGGATAATGAGGGAGCTGGCAGAGGAGCTGGCCAAGCCACTCTCCATTATTTAGCAGCAGTCCTGGTCAACCAGGGAGGTCCCAGATGACTGGAAGCTAGCAAATGTGACACCCCTCTACAAGAAGGGTCAGAAGGAGGATCCGGGGAACTACAGGCCTGTCAGCCTGACCTCGGTGCCAGGAAAGGTCATGGAATAGATCATCTTGAGTGCCATTATGCAGCAAGTGCGGGACAATCGAGGGATCAGGCCCAGCTGGCATGGGTTTATGAAAGGGAGATCCTGTTTCACTGACCTGGTCTCCTTCTATGACAAGGTGACCCGCTTAGTGGATGAGGGGAAGGCTGTGGATGTCGTCTACTTGGACTTTAGTAAGGCCTTTGACACTGTCTCCCACAGCATTCTCCTGGAGAAGCTGGCTGCTCATGGCTTGGATAAGTGAACTCTGCGCTGGGTTAAAAACTGGCTGGACGGCCGAGCCCAGAGAGTGGTGGTGAATGGAGTCAAATCCAGGTGGCGGCCGGTCACAAGTGGTGTTCCCCAGGGCTCAGTGTTGGGGCCAGTCCTCTTCAATATCTTCATTGATGATCTGGATGAGAGGATTGAGTGCACCCTCAGTAAGTTTGCAGGCGACACCAAGTTGGGTGGAAGTGTCGATCTGCTGGAGGGCAGCAAGTCCCTGCAGAGGGACCTGGACAGGCTGGATCGTTGGGCCGGGGCCAACTGTATGAGATTCAACAAGGCTAAGTGCCAGGTCCTGCACTTTGGTCACAACAACCCCATGCAACGCTACAGGCTTGGGCAGGAGTGGCTGGAGAGCTGTCTGGCAGAAAAGGACCTGGGGGTGTTGGTTGACAGCTGCCTGAACATGAGCCCGCAGTCTGCTCAGGTGGCCAAGAAGGCCAATGGCATCCTGGCTTGTATCAGGAATAGTGTGGCCAGCAGGACCAGGGAGGTGATAGTGCCCCTGTACTCGGCACTGGTGAGGCTGCACCTCGAGTACTGTGTTCAGTTTTGGGCCCCTCACTACAAGAAGGACATTGAGGTGCTGGAGTGTGTCCAAAGAAGGGCAATGAAGCTGGTGAAGGGTCTAGTGCAAAAGTCTTATGAGGAGCAGCTGAGGGAACTGGGGTTGTTTAGCCTGGAGAAGAGGAGGCTGAGGGGAGACCTTATTGCTCTCTACAACTACCTGAAAGGAGGTTGTAGCGAGGTGGGGGTCAGTCTCTTCTCCCAAGTAACAAGCGATAGGATGAGAGGGAACAGCTTCAAGCTGCGCCAGGGGAAGTTTAGGTTGGATATTAGGAAAAACTTCTTCACCGAAAGGGTAGTCAGGTATCGGAACAGGCTGCCTAGGGAAGTGGTTGAGTCTCCATCCCTGGAGGTATTTAAAAGATGGGTAGACATGGTGCTTGAGGACATGGTTTAGCGGTGGACTTGGCAGTGCTAGGTTAATGGTTGGACTTGATGATCTTAAGGGTCTTTTCCAACCTTAATGATTCTGTGATTCTATGATTTTTTTTAATAGAGAAAAGAGTTGGTGGGATAGTTCAGTTATATGTGTTGCAGCAATAAAGACGCCCAACTTATTCCTAATTTATCTAACAGACTAGATCCCCACTCAGGAGTCCTTAATTTTGCATTTTGGTTATGCCCTTGAAAACTACTTCCTTTGCATTATTCTTACATGTTGAGCACCACTGAAAACACACTAAATGATGTTCACGGTACTGTGCTTCCTGTAACATTTAGTGTAAGAAGACTGTATGGTGTCTGGAAAAAAAAAAAGAAGATGCAGAAGACTCTTACGACAAAGAACCCTTCAGGGAAAAAAAAATTATGTGGCTAATACATCTGGTGAATGACAGAGTTTTCATGCACACACTGGAAAAATTTTGGTCAAAAAGAGTTATATCAAAGAAAATTATGACTTAGTTTTAAATTCTGCCACTGTTAAATATTCTAGCTTCCTGATATACAGCTAGGGTTTATTAGCAGTCTTGATAAAGCGCAATACCAACCCATTAAGTAAATGTGAGAGGCATGATTTTGCACAGTTGTTACACTGCAAAATCAGTGCTCAATCTCATTCTCAGTCCGTTTTGTAAATATGGAAACACTGGGATGTCAGAGGTCATTTAGGGATCTGCAGGCTGACTTGCTGATTCTGAGCATAATCGAAGAAGTAGGTTAAGTTTACTTAGCCCAAACAAGCTGAAGTCCTTGACGGAATGTGTGATTTAAATGTGATCCTTGTTTAAATGATGCAATGCAATGTGAAAAGTGTTTAGAATCAGGTTGGATGTTGAAATGAGACGACTACTAATGCATGAAGTTAGATGCTTGGAAGGGATTTTTTTTTTTTTTTTTTTTTTTATATTTTCACATAGTATATAAGCATAAAACTATACATAGAAATAATGGGATGAAAACACAAAATAAAATTTGGGCTGATTGACAGAAAACTTCTGACAATGAGATTTCTGAGACTACTGAACAGCCTCCTAAGGAAACCATCTGGCATTGGCAAGGAGATTGGCACAGTCTTTGGCAGGGTAACATCCATCACTTCTGAGCCTAATGACTCAATTTTGTTTCTTTTCTTTCACTAATAACATGGTGTTCTCCTGCAAATGTGAGTAATGTCTGGTCTCATTTACTGCCTTATGGTCAAATGAAAGTATATACAAGAACAGAGTCTGGTCATTTGATAGACATAAGAAATCATGGTTGACTTGAGACTCCATCATACAGAGGTATCTGAAAAACAATTTCTTAGGATGAAATTATCATCGGTGAAATTCTCATTTTTGGTAATGGGATAGACAGCTTTTGCCATCCAAGCACTGTGTGATGCCAGCACCAGGTGGTAGATTCCATGGCACAAACTTCCCAATTCTGTTGTATGGAGAAAAATGTTCAGAATCAGAAGCACATGCCTTTCTGGCTGGTGAATTCTGAGATTTTAATGACAATATGTGTTAGTATTCCTGTATGCACTACAGGCAAAGCTAGTTCTGGTTTAGCATAAACCTCTTACTTTGAGGACAAATAATGTAAAATACAAACTGAAATGAACATGACTTCATAGGCCAACAAACTTCCTGACTCTGTTAATTTTTGTAGTTAAGCAGACAACTTCTTTTAAATAGGTCCAGCAGTTCCATCTTAACAGTTTGACTATTATTCTATTAAATCAGATCACATGCCAGCTTACTGACATTAAAAAATACCAATTTCTCCCCTTTTCCCAGTGTTTCCTTATATATAACCTTGGACCCAGGTAGCAACTTAAATGGTCTCCATGATGTTTCCCATCTAGCTGATACTGTTTGAGAGCATTGCAATCCATGACATTATTACAGTAGACTTCTAGCAGTTTTATTGATCTGGTGTCTGCTGTGTTCAATGTTTCTCAAAACCAGCATGCAGCAGTTGGAGTCTGCACATTGTTGCAATGTCTTTACATTGTTAATGTCCTTCTCCACTAAAGTAATGTGCAATGCTGTGATGCTGATCCTCAGTTCTCAGACACTCATTTCATAACCAAACTAAATGTCAGACAGACAGTATAACATTTGTCCTAGCTGTCAAATCTCATTTTGTTTCCAGCAGCCACCCTAAGAGTGGCATAAGTGCTCTTAAATCCCAAGGATATAAGAGAGAATTCAAGCTCCTCAGAGGTCAATGGGCATTACTGTCATTGTTTATTTTATTTTCAGACCTTTAAATTGATTCATGAGGAATATAGATGAATGTAAATTAAATAAATAAAGGTAGAATTTTTTTCTTACTCAGTGCTTGTACTACCAGTTCTCAAAAGACTAAATCTGACACAAGCTGTGTTATTCAGGCTACACAAACAGTATCTTTAGAGTATGGTTTGTCTGAAGTTCAGTGTGTGTGAATTTATTTAAGCTTTACTTGCTATGCAACCTATCAGGTAAATAATTCCTCCCTAAATATACTGGCTCTATCTTGGCTGAGGATAAAGGACAGGTCTGAAATGGTGAAGTCTCAGCATGAGAATCTTTTACTACTTGACCTGAAACACATTTATTTAGGCAAGCTTAGATATTCACGTCTGTAAGATACGCAGAATAACTTTTGGTTAAGTGATGAAGGCCATGAAGTATGTGTATTTTAGTCTGATTGAGTGAGTTGTTATAGGAAACCAGAAAAAAAAAAAGTCTGCGATCTCAGGCAGAAATCCACATTTTTTCCCCCCACTTAATTCAGTCTTTGGACAAACATCATGTTCTTATATAAATTTGTACAATGTCCCAGTACAGTTGTTGCCTCTGGGCCTAGCTGTAATTTAAATAGCATACTAACTGATAAATCTTTGTTATCAGCTTGATTTACATCATAATAGGGAAAGTTGTCTCCTGCTCACTGACAGTGGATTTTTAAGGGTCAGTTATAAAGCCTTGTCCACTAAATTGTGAAATTTCTTCACCTAACCTTTAGCAAATATTCCTGGTTAAAATGTTCAGATGTATACAACAAATGAATTGTTCTCTGACCCTTTTAAAGTGGTTCTGAAAGTTAGCCAGAAAAAGGAAGAACAAAAGCCTACAGTCTGAAGTGTGATTTATATTTTCATGTTGCTAGCACACTTAGTCAAATGTCTTGATAAATAGTTCAGTGTATGGGTGGTTTCAGCATATTTTTGGCAGTTAATGTTTCATACATGAAACTCTTATTGTCTTTCTTAGGTAAGTAGATTGTGAACAATATTGGAAATTATACAGTTGGGTCTAGCTGGCAAAATGAGGAGTTATGCTGCCTTTCTTAGTCATCCCATTTGAACTGTCTGTTGAGCAGTTGAATATCTATTTACAGTGCTTCCTCTCTTTCAAAGTGCTGCCAGGTCTTTTTATCTGACATCTTTCAAACTACCCTACTTTGATTAGTTTCCATGCTTTCTCTGCACTGCAGCATGCAACTTTCATTAACAGGCATTTCTGGCATGAAAAGAAACTCCTGCTGTTAGGTGACTTGGAAAGCTTGTATAATGCTCAATTACATATGCTGAAACTTGGCTAGAAATGAAACCTTCATGTTCCTGTTATGTCAGCTCTGTTCTTCTAAAAATGGAAGATATTGTCCATCCAGCCACTTTACCCATTTCAAAATGAGCTTTCATGTATTCATGGAATCTTTTATAAAACCATTTTGCTTAGGGAGAATTCATCTCTGAACTGCAGGTCCACAAGTTCTCTGCTGGCCACTTAAATGCTACTGGAATGCTACGTACTGCACAAATGATGCAGAATCTCTACAGAAAGGTTAATTCTGCACCCTTCAAGTTGTGGTCATCTGAGCTTGCTTATGAACATACATTTTAATAAATTGTTGAGCTACAGGCTTTTGTTGCAGAGATTGCCTTAGCAAGGCAATACACAATACCTGTGCAACGTAACAGTTTAAAAGGATTTTTCATTTCAGCTGTGATTTGGTTGACAAAACAACACATCATTAAACATCATCTGACAGAAAAATATAATAATTTGTAGGATTTCAACATGCCTAAGAGTGATAAAGGGCTGTAGATACCTATCTTGTGGTCGTGAGCTCAGCTCAGGCTGAGTCTGAGCTGTTACCATATAAGGATCCTTTCCTGGTCTTTTCAGAAATGACTGAGTGGTTTTATGGCAAAAGTCAGATGTCTACTGGAAAATGTACCAAATCCTAGCAGTAGGGCCAAAGTGGACTGGGCGAAGAATAGGTCACCAAAACATAGTTCATGTTCTAGGTAGTGAAGGCAAAGTGTGCAGGTGTGCTTAATAAATAAAAAAATCTACTTACACAATAGTTGTGAGCCTCGAATTTGCCTAAATGAAGTTTTTGTTATAGTCCTCTCCCTTTTCTGGAGTGCTAAATAGTATCCAACTATAGTAATCTTCTTTCTTATTTCTTCTACATTTATTACTAGTTCTTCAATTTTATAATTCTTGTATAATGGAACGGGAACTCATTAAAAACTGCATGCTGAAATTTTAGGGGAAAATTAGCAATGAACTATGAAGGAAGAGGACAAAAATATGCTTGGAATTTCTATGTGAACTATGTAGCTTGAGAGTCTAGTGGAAAACATGATTGTTAATTTTGACTCTGACTTGACGAGAGGAAGACTAAAACTTTTTACTGTCATAAAAGTAAAAACCTGGTAAGGGCTAAAAACTATGGGTAGGTGTTCATCAGCTTTGCATTTCATGAAGTACTTAATTTTAAACAATGTTTTGTTGTACAGAAGTATGAATGGCAGAAAGGCAAAAGAAAGTATTCAGAGACAAAAAAAAATTGCAAGATGAACAGATGGGTAGCACTTGAAAGGAAATGGAAGAAGACATGGATACAGGAAGTATGTAAGATCAAAATGCAGGAGGAGCATTCTTAACAACCTGGAAAAACATGAAGACATGAGAAGAAAATGGAGAACAGATTGAAAGGGAAGAGTAACCTAAACATTTTTTAAAAGAAAAGTAAGATTCAGTGAGGCACTTAGTAAAGACAGAATTGCTCAAGAAAACAGCAAGCCTGAGGGTTGTAACTGAAAGCACCACTGTCAATTGCAGAAAACTGAAGGACTACCAACAATTTGTTGAAAACATACAAGGAATGTAGGCTAAAAAGGACTACCATTTTAACTGAGTGGGTAATCTGCCTTCTAAATCTCAGAAATTTGTAACTGCTTGCCATTTTAGCTGTCATAGGTGAGAGGGTTTTTTTGCCTTTGAGTTTGCTAATTCACCACGCATGTTTGTGTTTTGAACATCTTAAAATAGGTAGTTGAAGGACAGTAGCTTGAAACACTGTTAACAGAGGACACATGCATTGATTTCAATGTGTAAGAAAACATAAATTGTTGGATCAACAGTACAACATGCTTTACATTACCTCCTCTTGACTGTTTCCTCCTCCCTGAAGTAAACTTGAGCATATTTGGTCTTATAGAGGATGATGATACTCATAAAAACTAGACATGCTCTGCAGAGCAAAAATAACTGTGGCAGCAAACAGGAGGTTTGGAAGATGGACACAGGCAAAGGAAACCGTTGACATCCTCTCAGGGATGAGATGGCAGTTGCACACTACAAAGCGGTGCTCAAACTGGCCTGAACAACCAAATTCTCACTAATTTCTGGGGGACTGGGTGTGTGTTGCGTTTATCTAGTCACTGCTTATGGAGGGAAATAAGTGTAGGCATTTTGCATTTTGACAATGGGTATGTTGTATAAGATGGCAGAGTAAGGAGTAAGCAAGACCCTTGGGTAAAAGGCAATATTTGTTATTAAAAATAAAATACCAGATTGCATCTTAATGTTATCTTCACTGTTTTGGGAAATAACTGGAAAATCAAAGGGACTTATGAGACTCATCATTGTTAGCGATGACTGTGGCTTGTGTTAGTTTCTTTCACAATATAGATTTTGGCAAAGTCTGTCCCTCCTGCCATGGAAGAGACCCTTATGTAGGTACACAGTGCCTAGTCCACTTTTCTCACAGCTTCATACCTGTGATTGAAGTGGTGCTCGCTCTTGTCACAAGGTTCCACAAACTAATGCAGCTATTGCCACTGGGAGATGAGGTCCATCACCAGGGTTAACCCAGCTCTTTTGCCATGAGCAACCCTTCCACTTTGTGGGAACTTCCTCAGGAAGGGACTGGGGGTGTGAAAGACCTTCAGCAACTCTGTCGCTGCAAATGAGGAGGCTTTTTGCTTCCTAAGCACTTGTGTAGATGAGCATGCAGGCAGGGTAGCTTCATGGCTGAGTTTTTTGATTTTTACCAACAGGTGGAAGCAGAGAGCTCTTTAACTGTTCCCGGGTAGAGGCACAGGGGTTACAGATGTTTCCCCATCCTCATTTTGCTGGCTTTTAACCTGATACTAGCTTTTAGTCTTGACGATTATGTCTCACAGTAGTTGAAAACGCAAAACAGGAGCATATTAGTTGCAGAAACAGAGTAAATTACCACCTGTCTATATATACTTACAAGTAGAAGGAGCTCACATCTAAAACCCAGATTAATGCAGTTCTTAAAGTACTGTGTATTATACATATACCTAAATTAGTACAAAAAGACAAACGTGTAACCAAATAATCTGTAATGGATATTTAAAAAAATGTTTCATAACCAGCCTTTGTTGTAGTACAGGATCAAGGTTTGTGTTTTGGACAGACTGCTGGGGGTTTACAATTGTCCACAAAATGAATGACAGTTCTACAAGATTGAAGTAGCAATCCCTAGTCTTGATTTTTTTCAGTTCAGCATCAGATGTAAATGTTTGGTACTTAAAGGGTTTTTAAAAAGAGATCTTAAATTCTAGAATACCCCTACAGCTTCTCACAGTGGTCATATTCAAGATGTTTCTCACTTCAAAATAATGTTAATAACACTTAAATTCAAACCTGAAAAATAGGAATGTTTTTTTTCCCGTTACCTGCCTTACACTGGGGATATAATCTGTCCCTCTGATATTTCAGTCTATTGATGTGCATGACTCTACCAGATTCACAAAATTACCCTCATATATAAAAAGGCTCCTACACATAGAAGAACAATGTGTCCAAAGCTATCAAACACAAAGACACTATCCATAGCTCACAACATCCCTGGCCTGTAGATCACTGACAGATGCCAGTGTATACAGGGGCAGTGTCAGCATTTGACTCTCCTGCTGTTGTTCACCATCTGCACTTGCCCAGTGCTGGAGACTGTTCTGGCAGGGGTAGACTTTTGGTCTGAGCTGCTATGGGTCCTTCTGAGCAGACACGATTGTGAAATTGAGAATAGAAATGGCAGACGAATAACTAAATCTTCTCTTTACTACATATAGGCAGGCAAATGAGTTCTGTAATGCCTTTTGGCAACTGATATTGAAGGAATTAATTTGATAACAAATGCTTTTTGCTTATTAATGATCCCTGGCTAGAAAAATAAATTATGTATGTTCAGTCAAGCTTACAAACTAAATATTTAGTGTTGCTTTAGGTTTTATGAGCCGGGTGGAGTAGAAATTCCACCTTTGTAGTTAATATTTTCAGCCTATTATAAATCAAATGAAGGAAAAAATCTTAATATAAAAAATATAACAACTTTGTCAATAATTAAGCATGTGCATCACTTTGCTGCTTCTTTTAACTCAAGGAAGTTGCATGTTTAAGTTCTTGAAAGATCTGTCAGACTGGATGGTAGATAAAAGATATATAATGGAAACCTCGTATCCACTACAGAGTAAATGAACTTTATCTTTATGTTTTCATACAGATAGCTAATTCTTTTTATTGTTAGGCAGGAGTTACAAAGTGTTTTTTTCCTAATGTGATCTTTTCATGTTAAAGTATGCAAAAATGCATTCTGAAACCTGATGGACTGAACAAAACAAGAAAGAACCTTTGGGATTAAGGGTCATAAATTAATTCAAGAAAACATTGTGATTGTCCTTGAAGTAATTATATAACGGATGTAACAAGAATGGGAAGTGAAGCTGATTAAATGAAAACTGAATGTTAGGCACCACTACATTGATAAACATAGAACGATGCATAATTTTCCCAAGTTTTGCCTGTATGTTAGTTGAATTGCATCTTGCTAACATTTGAGTGTTCTTCTATTCTATTTTTCCATCATTATTCTTTTTATATGTACACATTACTCAACTATGAGAACAAAATCAGAAGTGTTTAAGAATCTGTGAACCACTGAACTGTATTCAGCTCAGCTGTAACTAGAGAACTGAGAACCTCAGTCCTCAGACCCTGAGGAAGTTTCATTACTGATAAAAGTGGAAGGGAGAAGACATCTTTTCCTAATCAACAAGATTAAAACAAACAAACAAACAAACAAAGTGCTAGAAAAAAAATGCCTGTTTCAGAAAGTCAAACCGCACAAAACCTTGATGCTCAACACTGCTGAAAACATCCTTCTCTCTGAAAGTATTGTTCTAATGTGTTTTTGTTTACCTCTGGTTCTGGGAAATGGGACGGAATGGAAATACATGCATTGTGGTGGAAGAAAACAGCTGAGGCTTTGTCTAGAACAGCACATGTCAAAACCAGTTATTTCCAGGTCATGAAACTCCTTAATATTCTGACCTTTTCATCCAGAGCTTACCAGCAAGCTGAAATGTTTTATTTTGTGAATTGAAAATATCAGAGAAATAGATTCCAGATTGTTGAAACAATTTGAATCAGTTCAGCCTGCACCTTTACTGAAACAGAAATGAACTTGAGCAAGTTTTATGCTTTGAGCATGTCCTGTTTGCCCTCCTGTCAGACAACATCTGCCAGATCACACCCTTGTGCTTTTCCCCAGAGGAAGGTCTCCGTGCATCTGTAGGCTTGTGGGACAAAAACTGGCACTTGTGGTTTAATAGTTAAACAGGTGGCAATATCAGCACGGAGATGTGTTTTTCCTCGTGGTAGAATTGCTATTCAGTGGAAATGGTTCTTCAGCAATGCAGGCACATACTGTAATTAACCGTAATGACTGCATAGAAAAGGAACCATTGCCTTTGCCTTTATTGTGAGAATGAAGTTTGGGGCCTTTCAGGGAAGCTACCATTAAATTTTATGAACTTGCAGAGTAATGGCACTTTAGAAACACCCTTTATGTATTAAGCAACAAACAAATGTGCATTAACAGTTGCTGGCTAAAAAGGCTGGAGAAAATAAGTGCTATCCTAGTTTTACAAGTGGGACTGAAATGCACAGTCTTGCCTAAGGCTGTACACTGATTCTGTGGTAGAGACAGCTCTTCCAGTCCAATGCTTTAATTACGGGAACAAATCTTCATTGCATCAAATGTGAGCTCACCTGAATCTCTTAAGAGGGAAGGAAGGGATTGATAGAAATGTAAAATGCATCAACTTTCTGATATTGTCTTTCTCTGGTAGTGGTGCAATCTCTGAAGAGCAGCTTTTTTTTATTTATTTTTGGTCAGTTTTTACCTGATGCATAAATAAAAAATTAAAACCAATTAACTCTTTTATCTCACTAAAGAGAAACATCCTGTGGCTGTTATTTTGTTTAGCCCAGTAGTTAAATACAGTTAAGGAATCACCAGCTGCAGTGAATAACCAAAAGAAGCTGGTATTGGTCTCACAGGAGTAAAACCTTACTCAGTGTTATGCAGTGAGCTTTTTCACTGAGTCTATAGGTTATAAAATACTAGTATTTCCTTTCCTAGTCTTTTGTAGAGGGCACTGGTTATATATGTCTCTCTGTGTGATTCTGATTGTTTTCTTGTTTGTGGATTTGCTTTACACTTAAGTCTTTTAAATGCATGTTGCTTGAAACAATATTCAGCTGTGTCAGGTATCTTATATGGTATTTTGAAGCCATTTTATTGCTGGGAGACATAGAATTGTTTGGACACTGAACTACCAATATTTGTCTTCAAACATTAGTATTTCAGTCATGAATCAGCCCATGTAGCTTTTTGTGAAGATGCTCAGAAGCACAAGTTCAGTAATCTAGCTGTTTATGTCCAAGAGAATATAATTCTTTTGGAAGGGCTTGCCACACTCAGAGTACTGGATGCGACCACTGCATGCTTAATTAAGATTGCTAAATCAAGTAAAGAGAGAGTAAATCCAGGGAAATTATTACTCTCTTGTAAATAAAGCATAATATGTTTTACTGGACAAGCATTTACTGAAGAGTTAGAAAATGCAACTAAATAACATCAACTGGGAACATTAATAGAGGAACATTCCATAAAGCAGATGGCATAATTCAGTAACTTATGCAGCACTGCGATTACACTTGAAGCACCAGCTGAAGTAAGGGTTGTCTGTAGTCCTCAGTTTTACACAGATATTTTTATGTTTGTGACCCTTCCTTGAATACCCAGTATTAGGTGTGTATTCTTT
The DNA here is from genome assembly GCF_965183815.1 of Platalea leucorodia. Taxonomy (NCBI): domain Eukaryota; kingdom Metazoa; phylum Chordata; class Aves; order Pelecaniformes; family Threskiornithidae; genus Platalea; species Platalea leucorodia. The sequence goes on from NC_138858.1 coordinate 49,786,635, forward strand.
GTCAGGAGAAGATGTTGTGGTTGATCGTGGTTTTATAACAATGAATTTGCCAACATTATTTACAAAGCAAGACTACCTCTTTGCATACCACCCTCTTAGAGCATATTGTGCTAGCCCTTGAAGCCATGAGATTACATCATTGTTTATCTAAGAAAACTGTTTATAATCTCTCGTTTTTTTTTTTTTTTTTAAAGTCACTTTTCTGTCACAAAGGAGGATAGATTAATTGTTTGCAAAAAATGGTAGGTAGCAAAAGATTTGCTATTTTTTAAGACATGGTAAACCCCTTGATTTAGCTGTGCACTGAGAGTTTGATGGAAGCATAATGAATTCTTCTTGCCTAAAATTGCTCACAAAGGAATCTGACTCCATAATTCGGGCTTCTCCTGTGAGTAGATAGGGTGGAGGTAGAGCTTCTGGAGTAGTAATACAGACCTAGCCAAAAAAATAAACCTAGTTTTACTGTGCATACTTCCACTGAATTAGGGATTGTTTTCTCTCAGCTGCAAGTTATGAGAGGCATCTTTAGTTAGTCATAGGGTTGACTGTAGTGGTGACAGCACAATAAAATGCAACCAGATATTACTAGTAGGAAAGGCGCAGGATAGAATCTTTCATTTTGATTAATTCCACTGAGTAATCAATGAAATCACCATGAATGGTAGTGTTGCTTTGGGACCCTTTTCCAGCATTTCATACTGTGAAAATTGTTCTCTGTCAAAGGTTTTAGTGCTGATTTTTTTTCAGTTACCAAAATTTCCATTTGAATAAGAAATTTTTAAGCACCTAATCAGGCTTTCTTGTGAAAGAAGGAGATGGGAACTAAAGTGTGACTGTCATTCAGAAATAATAAACAAGCAACGCTGAGGATGTCTGCATTCAGACTTGGCCTTCTTGCATATCTGAGGCTTCAGAACAATTGGATAGATAATAATCTGATCTTCTTTGGAGCTGCTGAATATAATGAAATGTAGAATCCTCATAGCTGCTAGTTTTGCTTTAAATAAATCAAGTTTATATTTAGAAAGATAGGTCTAAGTATGTAGAACAGAATAAAAGGATTTTTATGTGCCCCAAAGGAGCATACTCCCTCGATGCTGAACAGGCACTAGAGGGAAACCCCACCTTTGCTAGCCATCGTGCAGATAGTGAGTTAGTTACTCAACAGAGCTGAAACATTTTTGAAGTTTTTCTTTTTTATATTTCTTGCTCCGTATTATAAAGGTAGATAAGCGGGAAAGATTGTCTGAGATGAAGGATACGTAGATTTATCTCTGCTTCCTTGGATTTAGAGTTCATTTACTTCTGAATTTGACCAGTAATTTTGCTTGGAGTGAAGAACTCTTCCAGAGAAGAGCTCTGCTGGTTCAGGCTCTTCCCTTGTGGTTCCGGGTGGGTTTGGTTGGGGTTTCTTTTGTTTGTTTTTTTGTGGTTTTTTTGTTTTTTTTGTTTACTAGGCTGGCATTTTTTTATAGAAATACCACAGGAAAGAAACACTTTGTCGGTCTCTGCTGTGGTCTATGATATAAACAGGTTAGCTGTTAGTGTGCATCTGTTCTCACCCCAGCCTTGGCACTTAACACTTGTAATATAATCTGTATTTGTTGTTTTACAGTGTGGTGTATTATGCTGTGTTAGCAGTAGGAAAAAACCAACAACAACACTGAAATGTTTAAATATCTAGTAGAGGGCTTTCTTCTTCCCCTTAAATAGACATAATACATCTGAGTGCTACATAGAATAATTTAACACTTTTCATGCTTCTGAAGCAGTGTTTGTTAGATTGTACTTGTCACCTACGTAACTGCCTGACATTTCTTCTAAAATAAGAAATGTGTTTAATTTGCTTTAAGAATGACTTCATTTTATTTTATATGTTGTTTATTAATTGAACTTGTTTTAAAGGGAAAGAGGCATCAGAGCTATCTATCATCTTTACTCTGACATGCCAGTTTCTGATGTGTCAGCATAGTTAATGTCAGTGGAAAGCCAGTGTATCTTCTGTACCATTCAAATGATGCTTTGCAGGGCGGTTGCCATAAATCCATATAATTTTTCCAGCTTTCAGTTCTTCAGTCACTTCCAGTTTTCATTATTGGTTCACTTCTAATAGAACTACTTCATTATTGTTTCTGCCTCTGTGCCTGTCCTTTCCCTTCATTTCCACACCAGCTTGTACCAGACAGGATAAGTACGCTGCTTGTGCATTATGTGTACTTTTCCACAAAACACATTGGAAAAATTTCAAATTTCGACCCTTGGTGTTTAGAGAAAGCCACGAGTCTTGCAGAGAGGGGGTCACTACAGAGTCCAGAATAGTTTCTGGAGCCAACTGGTCAGGGAAAAGGCAACTGACTATGTCAAACAGGAGCATATGGTCCTGTTATAAAGTTGACTGCAGTATAAGCTATAACCAGCTTATCAGGTCTAAGGGACCTGAACTTACATTCCGATGTCTAAGTGCCTGCAGGCCCAGCAGCATGTTGGTTGAGAAGGCTTCAGCTGAGCACAGCACATAAAGTTTTCCGTTATAAGCTAGCCAAAAAGGAATGGATGCATGTGGTGGGTGCTCTGTCAACTGAGGTGTCCCCTGAAGTTCTTGCATCCTCTTCGCATCTGTCCAAATTTAATTAATGAAGTCATTGCTAGCTATGCCAAGGGTGCAGAAAGAGCAATTAGATACTCTAGTTCTAGTTTCACTTGAAATTGAAAAATGAGTGTTGTCAAGAGGTTTGTTTGCTCTCCTAGAACTGGCCATAGTAAAAGATAGTTACATCTCCTACAGATGCAAAAGACTATGTACAAATTTAGCCTGCAGCAGGTCTTGATTTGTTTCATTATGTCATTTCAGAATGCCTATTTATTGTTCACTCTTGTAAACTACACCATATATTATTGTTCTCTTGATTTTGATGTGTTTTATCTACTGATAGTGTTGGAGAATGTCAACTGTATTTGTAAAAAATCTCCTTGAGAAGATATCATTATAGTGCTAATAAACCTATCATTGCACTTTTGCCACCCTTAATTTTCTTGCTGAAAAGTGTTTCTCGAGTCTTTATTGTTAACTCTGAGTAGTTGATGTGTTGCTGCAGACTGCATGCCTTTCTAATATACCTCTTGTGGTATTTGTGTGTCCTGGTTTCTCTATGGAAACACCTAGGGAAATAACACAAAAGTGTGTACAGCTATCATGTGGCACCTATAGAAGAGATTTGACTCTCTTCTTTGAGAAAGTATTAGCAGAGTTAGAAAAATATTCACAAGGAACACGCTGAAGCCAAATGTTTGTTGGCAATGTCTACCCTCCATATCAAATCAGTTTGAGCTTAATACATTCTTGGCTGTGCATGGTTTGTGTCAGACTCTCTTTTTGTCTCACCAAACTTAGATGAACCAATTGCAGTTCCCTCAAATGGACTGAGTTACTAAACATACCTTGCATGGCTCTTAAATTTCTCCACCTTCCTATAGATTATCAACAGCACATTGCCTGCTATATCTTATCTAGGCAAGGTGTTGGTTATTCTAATTTTGAAATTCAAGCAAACAGGTCATCAGGTTTCATAAGACCTGTGTCCCTTGATTGGAGGAACGGGGAGTGCTGAAGGAACTCAAATTCTCAGAGGATACAGAGGATGATGATTTAATTACACCTGAGAATGTGGACATAATTCACATGAACTGATTTAACATACATGCTGTGGGAGCTGAATAGTGTAGCTTGAAAAGTAGTAAGTAGCAGCAGCAAAGCACTTTGTGTGTGTGTGTGTGTGTGCGTGCACACATGTGTGCACACATTATGTTGTTATAAAACCCCTTCCAGTTCAGTGCATATCTTACCTCACTTAATGAACACCTGCAAGTCTCCATTTATTCTTTAGGATTCTTTACTATTAGACAGTATATTAGCTATATAAGCAGCTTATATATTTGAGGAATATTTGTATTGCTAGGTACGAAGTGCTAAGAAATAAGTCAGAAGAAAGCTTTTGAACGTTGTTCAGTACAACTTTCCCTTTTTCTTCTTCAACCTCCAAATGTTGTTTGATCTGAGCCAAGAACTAACCATACTTTTTTACTGAAGCCTTTCTGCTTCACATCAAAAGAAACACAGAAACCAGGCAACTGTACTAGGTACTGCTAGATACAGCTAGCTGTACTAGATACACTGATGCATTCTTTAACTCTTGGAAGCAGTGCTGGAATAATAAAACACAGCCAGCTCTGTAATCTCTAGACAAATTTTTAAACTTTTATGTGGAGCACCACCCCTCTCAGCAGTGTGTTTCACTCTGTCTTGCTGGCAGCATGCATGTGTGTGTGAGTGGTGTGTGTGTATAAAACATAAAAATTTATGAAGCCTTGGAGGATGACAATGGCCAAGCTGGTTAATACCATGTGGAGAAGACAGATTTCCTAAAGGTGTTCCCTGGTGTAAAATGGCTCAGTCAATCAACTGTGTTTACCTCAGGCCATATTACTGTCCACTGCTACAGTGACCTTGCAGATGACCATTACTTCAAACAAACCAGCAATATGACAACACTGATGGGTCACAACACAGAAATTACCACCATAACACTAAGTTAGTAGTTATCTATGAACTGCACTGGAGAAAAAAGTTTTGTTGTTACTTCCTTCCTGCCTCACAAAAATCAATTCAAATAGCTGTAGTACTTAGTTTCTAAAAGACAAAATGAGGTAAAAGACCTCTTATATTGAATGATGCATACCTTGTAGTGAAAAATGTTGAAAATTACATGTCATTTATGTAGCTTTGCTATGAATAGCAATATAAACTTCTCATTTTTATATAAAGTCAAGAAATCATCAGACATTTTAGAGCCAAACAAAAAATGAAAATCTGGCTGATTTTTACACTGAATATACATATTTATATGCATTTGTAATCAAGTATGTATTATGATACTGTATCATATAGGAAGTGCAGAACTGATGTTCCTACAGAAGCTGCAGGTCTGTCTCTGTTCTTGTGCCTGACTTTGGGATCCAAATTTCTTAGCAGCAGGCTGGTAATGATATATGAGAATTATATTCTTTCCAATAATCTTTGAGGTGACAAAATCACATGAAAACACATTTCTACAGAGGTGCACATGTACATGTACACATACACACAGGCACAGTCTGTGTGATCAAGCCAGCAAAGGGCTCACTAGTGCAATGCACGTGCAAAGGAGTAGTTAAGGTTCCTTTAAAAACTTGGTGTAGATGACTTTTTTTTTTTTTTTTGGTATAAAATGGTCTAATTCCCTTGAATTCAATGACCACATAATCCAGAAGATTAATCCTATTTTATGTAGAATTATGCAGAAAACGTTCCATGTAAAACACTTCCTGAATGGCATCATTGGTGGGTCTGTCTCTCATCAGGTCTTGGGGTATTTTCCATAAGGATAGTTTTTGTATCCTGGATGACATAAATGTAAGAAAGTTCCTGGTCCCAAACTCAGTAAGAACAAGAGGCAACAGCTGAATAAAGAAAACAGTGTGAGAAAAAGGTAGAGACAAAAAAGGAATTTTTAAAAAGAAGTCATATTAAGGCACAATGGTGGTGTAGACAGTAGGTCGGACTACAGCTTGCAGCCTTCCTATTTAGTTTCATTTTTATTTTTTCATTATACAATAGGTATCAGTGGTTTCATACCAGTCAATTTTTCCAGTCCTTTCCATGCAGGAGTTTCTCTTGCCCACTGTACTAAGCACCGTTAGCTCTACTGTGGCCTTCCAAAATTCTTTTACATAAGAGGTTTTGTAGAAAAGGTGTTTATGGAATGAAAAAATAAAAATCTGTGAACTAAACTGTACTTCATAAATAATAATTTTTAAATCTTTCTGCTTTGGGGGAAAAGTAATCACAAGTTATGCAGAGTTGAACTGGAATATAACAATAGGACACAAAACCTCTAGGGACAGACTATTTCAAGAGAGCTTTTGGATATCTATGCAAATCCTTACACAGCCAGAACAGCCACTGAGGATTTTGTATGTGACTTCCAAGACATCACCTCCTGTTTTAATCATACTTCACATCTGACTTAAACATCCTTAATCTGACACTCTTCTTCTTATCTCCATGGATTGAGATAGCAGCTTCTTTCGAGTGGGTCAACTCTGAGCAAAAAGTTTTCTGTTTTTAAAAAAGCAATTAAAAATAAATTATATTGGGTTTTGAGAAGAATGTTTCATTCCTTTGCCATTGAGATAAAACTTAAATTAAATTAGAAAGTGCTTTCTTGACTGCAATATCCTAGATAAAGCAGCCCCCTCATGAAAGACAAGAAATAAATTCTTTGTATTACATTTTACTTTTCTAGAGCTAGAAGCAATCTCTAAAGAATAAAAATAAAGGAATGGGAAATCATCTCAGAAAAATTAATTTTTTTTTTTTTAAAGAATCTGTCAAAACATCTACCTTGAAGAGATCACGTTTGCTTTTACAGCTTGTCCACTTTTCAAGAATGAAATTGATCAAATCTCAGTTATCCCCGAGTATCCAAGTTGTAGATCAATTGTGTTGTAAGGAAAGGTACTTCAGCCGTACGTTTGAGCTAGCTTGGATCTGGAAGAGAATTTGCTGATTTTGTGTAGTGCTATCCTAAATTGACTCAGACTTGTGCTAACTCACTTGCCTCTTTCTTTTCTGTTATGATCTTATTTTACTTCCTGGATAAGATAAAAGAACCTAGAACATAAACAGTATATGCCAGTTAGACTAGACCATCCCTTTAGGTTAGCATCTGTTACCCCTGGCTGCAGCTGCTAATTTTAGTGATTTCACAGTCTCATGAATCATGAACTCTAGTTCTATAAAGGCAATTTCTGTTCAGAGAAGTTGTTAAATTCTGTGTCTCTTCTTTATTCCAGTCTTCTTCATTTATTCACCTCCTTAGGGACAATATATGCTCATAATATTCCCTCAACAAAAAGTCATCAGGAGTGAGAAAGAGTGGAGAGGCAGCTCATTTCTCACTGGTGGACTATGCACTGCTGTGATTTCTGACACATACTGCATCATCAGAAGATGGGCAGGACCCAAATATCTCATAGCTATATAATAATCAGCTTCCAAAGAGTCCTAAGTCTTGGGAACAGCCCTAGAACTGGGCTTGTGTTTAGATGTAAGACCACAAGAGGTAGTTTGAAGTTACAAGTTCCATAGTCTACATTATTATTTTTGGCTGAAACAAGCACATGAAAACCTTGCATCCTATTTTTGCATCCTACACTTTCTTTTTAAGCTTTGAGATGCTGGTAGCTAAATTGTAGCTATTCCATCTATTAGAGATTTTTTTAGTCTTTTGAATCATTCTGTTGTAATTCCAACAGATCAAAAAAACAGTGTATGATATCTGGACCTGGGTTATGACCATGGTCCATCTCCCATCCTGAACACCACATGCAACTTTCCCTGCCACTATCTGAAAATGTAATATTCCAACAAACCCAAAGCAAGGCAACAGCATTGAAGAAAACTATGTAATACCTCTCTTCAGAAAGACTCAGAAAGGATTAAGAATCTTCTTGAAAAAGAGGTTATTTGGAGTCAGGTATGATAAAGAGATACAGAGTTAGTATCAGCCAGAAAGAGAACAAAAAATAATTAACTACGGGGTTTTTTTTGCAACACAGAAACTAGAAACCACCAAACAAAATCATCCAGTAAGAGGAATAAAAGAGGAAGACAGTATTCTCATAAGGCATAATTAAAAGGTGAAACTCATTACTATAGGATATTATGGATGACAAAAATACATTAGACAAATTAATGGCAGTCTAACAGACATTATTTAGCACAAAGATGTGAGTTCATTTAGTTCAGGGAAATCTGAAGCTGCCAGTAGTTGGAAGCTGGTAGGGTAACCCTAAGAAAGTGTCCCTGGGTGCTTGCTGTGCTCTTATATGCTTTCTGAGAGCATCCTAAGCCAGTGGTGGACTGCATACTGAGCTACATAAAATTTTTGTGTTGTGCAGCATAGCGATTTCTGTGTAAAAGAACACTTATTTTTGTAGTGCTTCTATTTGGCTAACAAGGAAGAATAAAAAAGCTAACTCTAAATAGAAGATGCCTTAGGGAGAAAGCTAAACATGATTCAGAAAACCATATGCAGTCAGTTTCTCCACAATTTCCCTACCCCCTGTACTGGAGAAATAATCTCCAGCAATAAATATAAGATGAAACAACAGCCTTTGTTACCAGAAAACATTTTATAAGCTGGTACCATAACACCATTCAGGTGAATGGCCTTTAGTTTTTCTAATGTTAACTCCTAATGTCAGTGGCACATTGGAAGGAAATTTAAAAGTGACAGGTGGTTAAGAGTACCTTTCTTTATTACGTGATAGAAGATATCAGTCACTTTATTCATGTATTGAGTGGTTGCTCAGGTATTTCTGAATAGCTGAGGTCTCTAGAATATCTCCAGTTGGGTCCTGTAAGTAGTTAGAGTTATTTTGAAGACAGGTACTCAAAGGTTTCATAGAAGAGTATTCTACTCTTGTTCCTATAGAGTCTTCAAAATTGGTGCCCAGAGCTCTGTCATTTCCGTTTGTAGCTCTCTCCTGCTCCCAGGCTGCAGTGGGTCAAGATTTTATTCTGCTTTGCAATGAGACAAGATTTCTTGGTTTTGGTTGATAAAAATCTAGTGAGGACATTTAAAAATACACACTTCGCTACACATAGAACAGAAAATTGTTTTAAACTGATTTGGGGTGACACATGTTTCACAATAGCTGTGTTCCAAGGTTTTTCTTGAATTCAAGAGTGACTTAATTGCTTTTATCTAGAAGTGTACATATGTGAAAACATGATATTATGTAACTTAAATTCTATATCTACAATGACTGTAGAGAGCAAGGAGAAAAAAATGTTATCAGCTTGTTTTCACTGTATAGTGTACAGCTCACCCCTCAGTGCAAGAGAGTCTTGATATAAAAATGCTTGTATAGCAAATGAATGCTATAAAATGAAAGATGGGCCATGGGAATTTGTTTCAGTATTAAAGCTGTAAAGCTTTAATGTCTTCACATAGGTGGTGGATTGCTCCCCCACATGTAATATTTTTGAGGATTAAAAATTATCCAAGAAGATAAGTAATCTTGAAAGCAAAATGAATGACTGTGGATGGAAAACAGAATATTTCTTTTAATGAACGCTTCCACTTTCCAATAAAGAAATATGCTGATAGCTCTTCTGGGTGATGTATTTCAACACTTTCATTTTATCGCTGCTCCTTGCACGAAACAAAGAAGTTCAATAACACAAGAGTTTTCATCTCTGCCTAGTGATTTGGAAACATCACAGGAGACTAAAACGTGGAGAATTTTCAGAGGCTGATAAAGAGTACAGTGCATTTAGGCACTGGATGCAAGAGCAGAATGCAGGAAACCTTACACTATAAAGTCAGCTCTCTCTTATGATCTCCCTGCAGAAGCTGATATGAAAGGAGGATTATAGCCTACTTTTACTGCAGATTGCTCTTGTAGCTGAAATTAAAAGCATACTTTGTGAAGACTGTGGTTCAAATTGTATGAAGGAGATAAGATGCAATAAATATATGTATATATATATATCGCTTTCTGAAAAGCAGTTATCTCTATGTATGTACACATATTAGTAAAATAGAAACTTAGAACCACCTTCTAAGGGTGTTGTTCACTTTCTACAGTAAGTGCCAGTATATGCATTTGAAGTGTTACAATGTCCCATTCCAGTCCTTTTCAATGTGTGCCTGAAAACTGCTCTACTTAAATTACTGTGAGGAATGAGTTGACATTCCCTTGGGCAATTGTTTCGTATTTTGTATTTGCAGTGCAAATTTTGGTTAATGAAAGCTCTTCATTTAATGTTCGGGAGGAGACTGTGAAGAGCCTGTTGACCAGGTGGAGTTCTCACACAATGGAGGGCCCATCTTTGGGTCAGAATTTCGAATACTCTCTCCAGAAAGCCAAGTATGAATCTAGCATATCTCAAGAGACAAAATCCTAAGGCACAGCTAATAAGCTTTGGATCCTTTTGCCTTTCAGGTGCTTGCCTGGATATAGTCCGGCCCAAGACTGTTTAGATTTTTTTTCCCTTCTGCAAGAATGGTTGTAAGTAACTTTAGATATGGTTCAAATTCCCACAGGCATGCCTTGCACCAGTCGACAGATATAGCAAAGGCCAGAATCTGCACTGTCTTTAGGGTCTGAATTATCCATTTCTCACACCTTGTGGTTGAAGTATACAGTGCATGTAGGATAACTGATAATTTACTACTGCCTTGTAAGTAAACGCAGAATGGGGATAATAAGCCAAGAAATATATTTTAAAGGGCTAAATAGAAGGTTTTCAAAGTTGGAGTTTTGAATATATATGCATATGGCATTTTTTATAATATTTAACAATTTTGTGATGCTTTATTCATATATACCTATGATTGATAGAAACATTTATGTCATGCATATATGGTCAGAACTCTAACCTTAAAAACCTGCTTTTTAATATATATATTAAAATATATATATATAATATAAAATATATATTTATACTTTTATTTTGTATGTATTTTATAGGTATAAATTTTAGGCCATCTGACCACGAGATCTTTGTCCTCTGTATGTGAATCAACTTACAACAGCCAAAATGATGATATGAATAAGTTCAACATTTACCAAGACCTTCTGTAGCTTTTTTACTGCTGAAACTATTCAGAAAAACCTATAGTTACTTTTAGTTACTTTGAAATTGAAGGGGTTTTTAGGCTGTATGACTCACTAAGATGCATTTTTGCCCAGCTTCACATGCAAAAGCAGATACCACCTTTGCAAAAGATTACATCCATGGCTACAGTTCCATGGTTTGTTTAGATACATGTGAATTTTTATGTTTTGGTACCAGAATCAGGAAGACATTTATATTTAATCATCTACTGCAAAATTTTCCTTAAAGTAAGATAATTTCCCTGAGAGCAAAGGATATTTCATATAAATTCCTAGCTAGGAAGTCGAATGTTCATGGGTTAGCTCTAGCTGACAAAAAACTCCTTTTAAATTTATTAGACTCACCTACTGGCTACAAAAATAACAATTCATGATCCTGCAATTTCAGTGAAAGTATAAGAGTACTTCAGACAAAGACCTGGATATAGCAACAGCAACTGGATACTGGCTTGTCTAATCCCTTACCATATTTAAAGCTTAGCCTTAGCTATCTGCTGCAGATCTGCAATGAAAGCATTTGAGATTACAACCAATCTGAATGGATGTGAAATGGGTTGACCCTGAAAATCTCTGCTTAATCTTTTCTTAGCTTTCATCAACAAATCAGTTCCTGTTATGCAATAAGCCTTCAGAGTTATCAACTAGGATTTCAGCTGGTGACTGCAAATGTGCCATATGGGAAAAAATTATTATTTAGTGTCCAGTTCTTAGGCAGTACTATATATGTCACGCGTATGGTTTCCTTTTTTGTATTGTACTGACATATAACATGTAATTCTGAGTCTCTGTTTTTTACAACAGGAGGTTTTTTGTCTTTTTTTTTTTTTTTTTTTTTTTTTTTTTTTTATATGTCCAACAGTTTTTCTGTATTCCCCTTCTGGAGCACTCCCCTTGCATATTTTTATATTTGCTTTTCTTTTCCATGTTCAGAGCAACCTAATATCTGGTATAAAAAAAACCAGCACAAAATAAAGCTTGAAAAAGTGAAGAAATAATCTTTCCATTAAAAAAAATCACAGACTTGTGCTTTCACTGGACTGTCCAATAGTTATATAAAATATTCTCTGAAAAATTTTCCAATAAGTTTATACATATTGATTGTAGTGGAATGTTTGAAGATTTTTTTCCTACTTGGTAGAATTGTTATTTTTTTCCTTCTGCAAATGTAGCATGTGGGTTTGCTTGTTTACATTTTTGGTAACACTGTATTAGATAGTCACTATAAAATAGCAATTCTTAGCTAAATTTTGGGCTGTATAACTAGGCATACAGCTCTTGATTACAGAAATCTGCTGCCAGCATGACCTTACCCATTGATTTTGGCAGAATCAGTTCCCTGTTATAGAGACACTGTCTATCATCACGAGTGCATATAGATGAGCTTTATTTTTTAAATAGAAGTATAGTAAGTAACAGAAGGCTAACAGCACTGTGTTTTCAGTAGGAAAACAGGAATTGAGCAAAAGCATTATGCAAAATCTTAAAAAAAAAAAAAAAAAAAAAAAATCTTATTGGGTACCCCCAGGGAAGGAGGAATTTGGAAAAGAAGGAATCTGTCTTTCTGCCAAGAGATTATGTCATATTCAGTAGTCATCTTGATCACCTCCCTAAACTCTGAGCCTTCTTGTAAGAGATTTCTGCCAGTCTGGGCTAATAGCAACTTGTTTAGTGGTGTAACAGAGGTTACCTACTGTATACAGGTATAAACAGAAGAACATGGTGTCTTTGTTGATAGATACACAACCACATCCTTCTGCAGTTGGCAGGCTGATGAACTTCAAACCTTCCTAGATGAAAAAAATTATCATTAAGCAGCCTTTCCTGATGGTAGGTTATGTAGGAACAAATAAGCAAGCTACATGGAGAGCATATTGAAGATTAACCTAGAAAGTAGTTTTATTTAAATGAAGACTCTCTTCTGAAACAATGGGGTGCAACATTATTATGAACTAGCAGAAAGTTATCAAGGTATTTGCTTGACATATAGCAGAGTGCATGGTGTGCAAGCTGAGGTATGATCTTTTCTGCTTTGCAAGGTGTTGTGTATTATGGCCTGCCCTTAGTTGCTAGTTAGAGATTTTTGCATTTTCAGTAGCCTAGATGACAATTACTGGCCATTGATTTGTCTATCCTGGACATTGATATGTCCAGAGAAATGTCTGTTCTCAACTGTCAGAAGGCTATTGAATGTATTTCCTGAATATCTTCCATGTTGGTTTATGTAATATATATTTGTGAAGTACTATGGAAAAATTTTTTTTTGTTTGAGAATGTTAAAGATGTGATGAAAATGTCCAGGGATTTCTTGAAAAGAATATTAATTTACATCCTGTGCTACCTACTTGAACTGTTAAGTCACAGCAGTGAAAATAACTGTTAGGTTGCTGCTCATATCTCCTTAACAAGTCTTTCACAATATGGTGAGAAAGACTCCTTAAAGTGGAAGGTTTACTTTGCCATAACCAGACTATCGGCTGTCATTTAAAAATTTAAGTTCTGGACATTAATGGTTTGACAGAAAAGTTGAAAATGTGAACTGAGCTTAGATGACAAATTAGAAAAGTTTGAACCTTGTAATTAAAAATAAACAACAATAAAAATACATATTATCATGCATGTATGCAGACAGATCACCTTATTCTTTCCTCCTCTACCCTGATTTTGCATTGCCTATTTAAATAAGTCCAAGGACTCTTTATTAATGGGTTTGTCCAGCAGAGCATGTATGTGTCACTACAATACAATTATACCCTGTAGCATCTGTATGCACATCTCTTTGATCAATCTATTGTAAATATTATATGAACTACAACTTTTCCTTGTTTTGCTAACAAAGATTCACATTATTTTTCAGTTAACTACAAATTCTCTCTCTGGACAGTAATAAGATGTGCCATTTTTCACTGTCTTGTTCAATTTCCCCTGTTTTATTGAAAGACACAGATCCTTCTGATGCTTCTCTGTAAATCACAGTTGTATTGTAGTTATATTCTCTTGGAGGTATGGGATGTGTTAATGGAAGTATTCCTCAGCTAAATCAATAAACTCAAAAAAACCTATACATGGACTATTTTGAGGATTTTCCCCATTGCTCTTACTACCTTTGATTTATATTTCTGGGCAGGATTCAGTAGAAAGTCAGATGAGTTTAGGTAAGTAGCCCTGTTTTAAGTGATCTTTTTCCTTTTTTTTCTTTTTTTCATTTTTTCTTTTTTAAAAAGGAAAATGCATGTTTATATATCTCACCATCGTCAAGAAATATTCTTGTGGTCTTTCTATATGATGAAAATCAGGGAATGAGTTTAAGATTTGTTTATAACTGTAAATCATTCAGTTTTCTATTTAATATCTTTCAGAATGTAGAGATGCGTACGTTTTCCTAGTTCAGCTGAAAGTGAAATGTATTAATCATAACAAGTTACTGGACAGAATTTTGTATTGCTTAATGCCGTTACAATTTCTCCATATGGATAGTAAAATAACATGGAAAAGATCTTCTGTTTGCTTCCTTTCAGAAAAAGTTGAGATGCTAAGTTTTTGCTACACATCTAATACACTGGAATTCCTCAGTTAAATCCCATGTGATGCTTGAAAAAAATCTGTGTGATGTCTCAGATGTACATCCAAAAGTATCTTTGATTCTTTTTCTCTGTCCAATTAGAAATGCTTTCAGGTTCTGTTCTGTTTGATGTCAGGAAAACAGTTGTAACATTTTGTAAAAGAATATTCCAAACAAATGCAGTTCTGAAAGGTTTTGGTTGGTTATGTCTGCCTGTGGATTAACTTCTACTTAACACAAAGTTGTTTAGAATTGGTTTGTATCCATAAACCAAACTGCAGGCTTCAGTGTCAAATCTCTCAAGTCAGTAGGACCTGACACAAGAGGACCATGAAAAAAACATTAAGTCCACACATAAATAGGCAGCAAGCCAGGTCCTCAAGGCTGCTATTTATAGAAGTCTTAACTGCGAGATTTTTTTCCAGATCAAAGTCCTTGTAAAATAATAGTAATTTTTTCAGACTTCATCACTGCTCCGAATTTCCGTAGCAGTGGCATCGTTAACTTCTGCTGATGTATATATGAGACAGAAGCATGACCAGTAAAATGTAACCCTGTTCTTGCAAGCCATTCCACTTGCATTAGTACTGACATAAGACGCTATTAGTGTTTTAAAAGTGGCAAGTGATCAAAAGACTGCACAAGCAAAAAGTAACTTTCACTGCTTTTTATCTCAGCGAGTGAAATAACTCTCAAGGGAAAACCATGTTTTGAGGACACAGAAGATTTCACTCCTGTTTTCTCACCCCCCCTCACACTCCCAAATGTTGGGTCTTTTCAACTGTTCTTTAACAAGTACTAAAAAAAAAGGATATTCCCAAAGCCATAGGCAAAAGGCTTCTGTTGATGGAGGGGCTGGAATTTGAGATGCCCGTTTCTTGACACTACTGACCCTTTGGCATGTTGGTGCATCCAAGAGCCAGCCCTTGGAAATGAAAACTGCTGATGAATCAGTTTTTTTTTTCTTGGGGAATATCTAGAATTTAAGGAAGAGAGAAAGAAAGGAAATGTTGTCTCCAGCATTTATTAAAAATCTAATACCTAATATCGCAAATGTAATTTATCTGGTATTGCCCACTTTTCTTAACGATCTTTGAAGACTAATATCTGCGTTTAATTCTTAATGTAATTTTTAAAGAATGTAATACAATTTTTTTGTTATTTTAGGTATCCTGGATTAGACTTTCAGAGCAGTATTAATAATGGAAAGAACTCATATTTAAAAGGCTGGGTAGATGGTACAAAATCTAGGGATATGACAAGTGTACTCCAGATTAACAGTGCATGTGTTCTGTGGGAGAGAAATTTAAAGATCTCAATTGGACAGCAGTTCAAGAGAACTGCTAAGCTTTCAGCAAGCCACTAGCATGTGAAAACTAAATGCCTTTGTGGGACCTCTGTGTTTTCCATGTATGTAGTGACTGAGCTGTATAGCACTGAGCTGATTTAGAAACCACTGATTTTTGATCCTTTTCATTTAACCACAACATCTGTAAGACCTTCTTCCTTTATCTTTTTTGTGTTCAAACAAACAAAAAGTTCTGTACTGTAGTTAAAAAAAAAAGTTGGTCCTAGGCAGACGATATAGTACATGTTTACTTGCAGTTATTCCTTGAAAACAAATAATGATGATCACCTAAAAAGACACAATATAGTCTGTTTGTGATAATAAACTCTTGTGAGAACCGTGAGTAAATTCAGTTTTGTGAGGAAGGAACATTGCATCTTGTTGATATGCACAACGCTCTTTCCGAAGGAAGTACCTCTGTTGATTGAGAGAGAGTGTATGGTTCCAAGCAGAGCACAGACTAGCTGAACCACTGCCTGGGGGCATGGAACAACCTAGTCACCTGCCTGTGGTTATACTACGGCAGCTGAAGGCAGTGCTGTGGTGCCTTCCATTACATCCATAATCCCTCCAAGTAAAATTCAGCCTTGGGAGAGACCCAAAAAACGCAGACTTCCTTATCACTTGAGTATCCTACACAAGTACTTAAAACATAGGATGTCCACAGGCAGCAATGGTTAACGTCCACAAAAAACTGTGAGATTTTTCCAGTGAAATCTCATTCTGGAATGGTGCAGTGAACAGTGGCTTCTGTGACCTGTTTTGCTGGTTTTTGGGTAAGTGCGTGCAAATTCCCTGTGAACTCTAGATGGGAGTTCTTCAGTGGACTTTGGCTGGATAAAGGAAGAACTATTGAATGGACTGATTAGCTGTAATCCAGGAAAAAAATGAACCAAAAAACTCCTAGCCAAGCTTACAAATGCCTGACTTCTTACTCCTGAGGAAGCACTACTCAGGCCTACAGGATATATCAGGCAGTATGAACAGGTATAAATTGGTATGGGCCAGAACTGGACCAACATGTGACTTCCCTGCAGTTACAGTAGTTTGAGCGTGCACACCAACAAGTTCATAAAGCAATGACCTTTAAGCCTTGCAGCCTTGAGCTCAGAACCAACCTTAAGCTGGCTGAAACACACTGTGCATGCTACTGTCTGAATCTGCAGCTGGGGACTGCTTCCCATATCACTTTACATGCGTAGCAAGTAGATTTGTGCATGATTTCCAAGTATCTGCACTGTGTGTTCTTCCTGCTAGGTGACCAGTTATATTCTAAACTTGCTCTGTCATTCTCATGACTGGCAGTCTGATCCTGGCATATTGATCAGAGCTCAGCCTCTCTGATATCATAAGGTCATTCTGCAGAAGACTGGAAGAAAACACAAGCTCCTGGGTTCTCTATTCAGTGACATCAGAGAGACAATCCCATGCCTACAGTCCCCGCAGGTACATCGTTTCCCTGCACACAGACAAACTGAGCCCAAGATCACCATTTATCTTCCTCTGGTAATTGCCAGCTGCATCTCTAATGGGTGAAGAAGCCAGAGTCAGGAGAGCATGAAGCTCCTGCAGGAAAGGTCATGGAGCACAAGATTTTGTGCAGTTGTTGGACCTCGGACAGAACAGTCGTGAAAGAAAGTCTCTGCAGATCACAGACCTAATCCATGCTACTGTTTGACTATTCTGTTAATATTCTTTTACCCAGCTATTCCTCCTCTTGCTCTTCCTTTCTTCCTTCCCAATGTCTGATGATTTGCTTATGGTGGTGTGTTATCATCTGGATGCTTCACTACCAGTGCTGCAGAGGGAGCTCAGAAAGGTAACTTATCACAGAATCAAGGCTTATTACAGATGCTGAAAATAATTTTATTGATCAATATAATAACTCAATAGACTCTAAGTTTGTAATATTAGTAAAGCAGATTATTACATGAAGATTAAAACAGCAACCTCCTAAAATACTTTACAAGCTCTCACGACTCCCCTCCATCGTTCATACTTCATAGATGTGCAGGGGTAGAAAAGTTCAGAGTTTATTTGTCAGGTTTATTTGTAAGTCTGTTTCGGAGTCAGGAGAGCTGTTTCTGAATCCTTATCATCAGCAGCAAAAAATACTGTTATTTGAAGGCAAATGACTTTCTAATGAAGCCGAAGCCAGCTTCTGAGAGCCTGACACTTGCAACCACTGTTTGAGTTACAATAGCTGTAGAGCAGCCCATAATTTAATGCTAAGGGATTCCATCACAAAATGAAAGTAATCCAGAATGAATCTTGAGAGATTAACTGACAGCTTGAATGAGGAAAGATGGCATTTGCAGTCTACAAAAGCTTAAGATGAAAAAAATGTAGTATGATAGCATTTCAGAATACAAAAATGTTGCTATGGCAACTGTGTCCTCTTCATGGGCTCTTCTTTCTAAGAAATGCTGTATGTGGGTGCATGCTACAAAATTGTGTGTATGATCTAGAGAACAGAGAGGAATTTTAATCACGATTCACAAGCAAACTGGCTGCAAAAACAATCTTTTGTACAAAGATGTGGGTGGTTTTGAACAGTTGCTTAAGCTTCTAATGAAACAGATGTCACAAAAGATTTCTCCATAAGCTTTTTAAGTACCAGTCTAACGATAAGTGATTTTCTTTTGTTCTGAAATACTTTTCTTGAAGTATTAAAAATAAATCCTTTGTCTTGGTTCCACAGGGGACTACTGCTGGCTGTAAACAAACTAGGAGGTGACTTGTTATTTTCTGAATAATAGGGCAGCATATGAGTTGATAGGGAGTATGAGGCAAGAAAAAACTCTGCCTCAAAACCACATCTTTAAAGTTTGCTTTTCACATTGTCTTGGTCTACAAGGTGGAAATCTTGAAACATGCGACTGGTGGAAACATGTGATGACATCGAGAGAAACAACACTATGCTAAACAGCCTAAGGCAATACAGACTTGTGCCAGCATTTCTGGGTCAGTATGGGTACACATATGTTTGCAAACACGAAGAACTCAATAGTATGCCAGGGATTCAGAGTCCTGTAAGAATATAATCAAACAGCAGAGATACTCACAAAAAAAAAAAGAAATTACATGAAATGAAATGAAATTAAATTAAATAAAACCTAACACTTTGCTGTAGATTTCGATTTTTAAAACCAGTATGCTTATTCTAAGTCCCATTTTAAAGACACAATTCCCTAACTTGGTTCACCAATGAACTTATTACCAGATTTTAGAAATGAAATTGTGTTTTTTCTGCTCCCTTACCACATAACACATGCCTAGCCATGCAGCTTCACATCTGTTCAGGGTTTTGCCCCAAACAGATGCCGGTGCTAGATGGTCTGGGAGCAAAATTCCATATACGTATATTTCTATACATGTATGTTAGGTTATGTGATAAAGCTTGTCTGAACACCCACCAAGGAGCACAGAGAGGCAATGGTGGTGGTGCGGCACTCAAACAATACTACTACTGAGCTGCTCCCAGGCCCATCTCAGGAACCATCAGCCCTTTACAAGCCCATCCACACAAGCCCAGAGGAGCACTGGGCCACAACAGCAGGTGGAAACCCAAATTACAGACCCCGCACCTTCTATAGGCCCCTCCCAGACTCTCCCAGGAGACCCTGCCTCCCCCACCCCCCCCCAGCATGAAACCCACCACCACCAGTCACTGGGAGCCCCCAGGTCACATTGGGTTGCTGCCCAGGGCTGAGGGACACATGGGATGCAAGGGAAGAGCATTTTGGGATTGCATAGGATTTACTATGGGATGTTTAGGGAAGGAGAGGGGAGCAGCATAAGGCCCTTGGTGCTGCCCATGTTTGTGTGAGTGCTCTTGGTGTCTGTGTGATCCATGTGGCTGGATGCGTGTATAGGTATGTATGTGGTGTTTGTGTGTGTTCCTTGTGCGTCTGCCTGCTGGGAACGTGTCTGCAGCCTCACTGCTGATTGGACTTGGGGATGTGAAGCTGAGCAGCCTCGCCTCTCCTAGGTTCCTGGATCCAGCAGGATATAATTTTCCTCTAACAGTATATATACAGAATATGTAAATACACACATACATGCAGGGTAACCCAGTATAAGCATGTGTTAATGATAATTGCAGTACAGGGAGCAGTTAGTGCTAGATTACATAGTGTGCTCTCACCTGCACCACAGAGGCTGGGTTGTTACACCTGATCATCCTATATCTCCCGAAGATATTATTTCACGAGTAACAGAGATACTGCTTCAGTCTGTATTAGCAAAATGCTTCTTGGTCATTAGATGATTTCTCACAGAGAATTTCACTGACACATCCTTGATAATGAGGAAAACACTAACAGACCATCAAACTGCTCACAACATTTCATGTGAAGGAAAGGGAGGCAGTGGGATGCAGGCTACGTGGGTCAGCAGTGTTAAGGAGAGAGTCCTCCAACTACAATGATTTCTTTTCATTGGAAATATCAGTCATTTGAACCAAGTAAGCATCACTGATTTTATGCTTATGTTGATTTTATTTATTTTGTGCTGATCTTTCAATTTTGTTGTCAAATGAAAACAGATTTTTTCATGCATGCTGTTTTGGATGTGTGTTAATTTTAGAATATTTTCAATAAAATATTTTCAAAAATGTTTTGAGACACTGGGGAAAGAATGATTTCAGTATTTCCAAAAGTAGTTAACATTTTCAAATAAATAGTTCCAGCATAGCTGAATTTTTAATTGGCAGTCATTTCTGTTTTGTCATATGAACCTGTTTTAAATTTGGAGACAATGGGGCATGTTCATATTCAGAATGAGAGAGCCAGAGAAGCAAGCAAGCTTCAGGGAGGAACTGAATCACAGGAAGACAAAAGCAGGCAGAAGAGAAGGACGTTGGTCTGGTCTAACAACACATGATACAACAGGTGGTTTAGATGGAAGTGCAGAGAGGAATACCTTAGGAAGATGAAGCAACAATAAAGCAAGTTGTGTAAGGTAGTCATATATCATTTGCTTAATTCAGCTATGGTTGGAATAATGTGAAAGCCTTCCAAAGAGGGCGGAGGGGGAAAAGAAGTGCAAATGGAGGAGCAGCAGAGTAAATGAGCATATCTGAGAAAATCAGGGCAGAAGTACTGTTGCTGGTGAATCATGAACAACCCTTCAAGGTAAAGACAAAAGGTATCTGCGGAAGGATGGAGGAAAGATGCTTTGTAATGCATAGCTGTCCCAGATGGACAGCATCATGAATATTGAAGATTTGGACTAAAAAATGTTATGGAATAAAATAGTGGGAGCTGTACAGAAGAGACTATGTTAAGCTGATGAGTAGACACAGCTAGTAGATGCAGCTAGATGGGACTACTATGGGCAATCAATGGGACAAAGGGTGGGAGAGGCAACAGCTACACCTCTGTAGTCACCAGGAGACTAACCACAGCACAAGGTCGACCTATTGCACCTTCACCTCCAAGCTCATGCAGTCTGTGGAGGCAGTATGGGAAAACAGGGCACCATGTTTAGCAGTGGCTGCAAAATGTATGCTTCCAGTGTGACTATTTTTCACCCATATTTAAAACCTCTGTAGGAAACTGTTACAGTTTGGAATAAGCTTAAGGAAAAAAAAATCCACACTATTTGCACTGCAAGTAGGCTTCTTTGACTTGTTTCACCTTGGCTTTCATTTTCAGCTTAAAATCCCTCTTTTGTTATGTATGTATTTATGCTGCCTATGAGCAAATTATTACAATAATACAGCAGATAAGAAAATGACATGTCACTATATCCCTTTGTATGTGAAAATAGTTTAAGTTCCACTGAAACAGAAGTTATATATATAGATATATACGAATATTTTGACAGCAGCAAAGAATGAATGAAAAGGTATACTTTTATATTTAAATGCACACATACTGATGGGTTTTCACAAAGCTGGGTACATTAATCTGGTGGTAATGAGGATTATATTTCAGTAAAATGTCAAACACTATTAACCTCTAAGGATAAAAGTATTCTGGAATTCAGTTAAGAATAATTATTTATCCTAGTGTTTGCCTTTTATCTTTTGCTTCAACTCAGTTTCTGTAACAAATGTCTCTTAACTGTCGTCTATTATTAACCTTGCACTATGTTAACTTAATTTGTATGCAATCTTTGTTTCTATGGACAATTTGTGGAACAAGTCCAGGTTTTCTCTGTGTTAAGTTAGTTTTTGGTTTGGTCCAGCCTCAAAGCAGAGTAACAAAAATGGATTGTGAAAGTCTTTAGCCCATGCACTCAAATAATAATTAGTCTGTTCATGGAAGTACTATTATGACATGAAATTAATAGCAAGGAGAGCTATCACAGATAGTAGTAACGAAAATAAATTTTAATGTGTGATAACTGTTTTGTGATTCAGAGGGTCCATTAGCAGATATATTGTAATTATACAACAACAACCATTTAAAAAAAAAAAAAATCTGATCTGTCTTGCAATGGTTTGGATTGTAAATCAGATACTTTCTTGTATGTTTTCTCTTGTGTAGTGTTGACTATATTTGAGGATTTGTTTTGGTGTTTGTTTGTTTGCTTGTTTGTTTGTTTGTTTCTGGGTCTGCATTATAGTCTCATAGCCAAAACTGGATTCTGACTTTCTGAAGTTTGAACATTTTCCTCCCTGAATTTTGTGTGAAATTGGGAACTGGCTATAAAATTAAGATCAAGATAGGATTTCAGACTCTTTTTGCTTTCTACCTTCATTGTCACTAAACTCCATATTGAAATGCATTTATAGGGCTTTATGACTGGGCTCTCTTTGGAAAAAAATGTGTTTTCAGGCTTCAGTTTTGTGATTGTCTGAAGCCACATATGAAGAAGTGCCTCTCCATGCAGAAGTGTGTGGTGCGTAGAACCTGTATACATTTTCAGTCTGGTTTGTGCTTCTGTGATTAATTTCTTCAGCAAAACGTCTATCAGGTCCACAGGATCATTTACGAGCTTGAAAATATTCACAGGCAAGTCTTTCTACAATCACATCAGTTTGTAGGAAAAGTATTTTGAAATGTAAGAGTCTTGTTCTTCTGACTCCTTCATTCATTCAAAACCTTTGTACCTTGTAGAGATAATCAGAATTTGGATGGTTTTCTGTCCTAGTCAATGTCTGATGTGTCTTAGAAAGGCAAACATGTTTCACTGCATGTAGATGCCCGTTTTAGTTTCTTAGAAAAGAAAAAAAGTCATCAAATTTCCTCTGTGAATGTCTGCTGAATGACGTGGAAAAGGACAACAGAACAACAAAGCCTACAGTGGAGCAAGTAAGCCATAGGGAAGTCTCTGGGGCTTGCTGTTTCCCCCCACCTCCACTGGGCTGGAGCACAGCCATCAGTAGGGAGGGGTGGCATGGAGTCAGACCTATCTTGAGTTATTTCTGTAGACTTGAAGAACAGCATGGACTAGAACAATAAATTCAGAGCTAAAATTTCTCTGGTGATAACAACTTGCAGGAAAGCAGCTATGGGAGAACAGTAATAAATGGAAGACCTAAAAGGGAGATAAATCATCTGTCTGTAAGTAACTGGATATGTGTTTCCCAGATAAGGCCTAGTCTGAATGACCATGGGCTGTTTCAGAAGATAAGGGAATCTAGCAAACTGAATGCCTTGGCTGATTTGCTGAAAAAGCCATCGCATCCTCTACATGGGTCTATGAATGCAATGAGAATAAAAAATAGGATTATAGTGAGAGGTGAGTACGTAAAGGTAAAGGTAAATATATACAATCACTGTCTCATAAGTTAGAACATCGCTTATCATCAGAGACAATGGCTTAGTAGTCAGGTAGCTCTTTTGGGATGCCTAGCATCAGCATGGTGGAAACAAGCCAGAACCACAGACCTGATTCATTGCTGAAGGCAAGCGGGTGTGGGTCAGACTACAGACTCAGGTAACAGTTTTGTACGTTGCCATCATGAAAAGGTAAAACAGGGAGCAATAACTGCAAGGCAAGTGGGAGTTATTTCAGTACAGTATTCAAAGTAGTGCCCTTGAACATTTCTTTTCAGAGTCACAGACGGAAATTGCAGTGTATAGCTGCAGCTAACCTGGAAAAAGAGACCGTTACTGAAAGCACCAGTGTAAAGCATCTGGCAGACGCAAACTTCAGACTGATGGATTTGTGGAAATTTCTGGATTTATATCATGTTATCACATACTTTTCAAATTGCAAAATATGTTCATGTTTTAACACTACCTTTTAAAATCAGCCTCCTAAAAGATGTGTGAAAACAGAAATCCTTATCAACCTACAGCGAATCCCTGTCATTGATGTATGACTGACTGAACTTGGAAACATCGATTCTGGAGGTGAATCTGTGAAGAAGGGATCCCTGGATCAGGCATGTCAATATGCTCTGTCATGAATTAGGCTCACAGGCCAGACTATATATGTTGGACACATGTTAACTGGAGTATGCATGCTGGTGGAGGTGGAATGGCAATGTCACTTGCAGAAGGAGAACAACATTTTTACATACACATAGACTCTCTACCAGGACCTCTGCAGTTTTGCTCAGCCTGTTTGCGTGACCTGGGACCTGCTGTGCATTCTCAGCTGCCTGTATCTGCACATGAAGTATTACATTCAAGATACTGTGAGAGATGTGGCAGTCAGACAGAGGCATGAGACCAAATTATTATGCCAAGCTATAAAGGTTGTGTAGATTTACTCCTACATAACTGTTAATGTGGCATAGGATATTCTTATCCTGGCAGCAATGGACTTGCCTAGGTGTGCATTTTGGATGAGCCCCTCTTACGGTTAACATTTTTAGCACCCACTGACTCTGGCCGGGCCCATTTAATAGCTTTCATTTCTATACATACATGCAATCCATGATGCTGCTGAGAGGTCAGGGTAATACCTCATACCTACACCCCTCCTTAATGCATAAAAGGATACAGTCCATAAATGCCTTTGACTAGCTTATTTCAGGAGATGCGCAGGTTTCTTGTACCTCTCTGGGGAGGAGAGAGAACAGAAGAAGCAACAGAAAAAACTCCTGAAGACATTTGCTTTATGGTTTGCAGTGCTCTGCAGGCAAGACTGGGTTTGCATCCTGGATCAATGTCTCTTCCTACTCAGTGCCAAGAGGCTCACTAACACGCAGTGCAGCTGCACTGCACAGCACTACACTGTTTTCCCAAACTACAGAAACAAAGCCTTTGCTGCAATTCAAGCCTAAGGAAAGCAAAACTATACATGGAAGAGGACCAAGAGAAATGCACTTTTTTGATATTAATTACTCAATTAAAATACCTTTTAAAATACTTGCTCTCAGTGTTACACACAAATTCTCAGGTATCAACTGCAGGTTACTCATGTAATTATTTTATTCTAACAGTCTTGTTAACAAAAGACATTGCATTCTGTAGATTCTTCCCACAGAACAGCTAACTCATGCTAGATCATTGACCTGGAGACTTTGTCATGTATCCATTTCAAAATAGAAGGGTTGTCTATATGTGTATATGCATAAGCAAATATATATGCATATTTTTTTCCTGTTTTCCCGAGTGTAAAATTAACTATTGTCACTTTTCTGACTTACTGACTTACATAACATTTCTCCAGTTCTATGACTGCCTGGTTGATGCTCTCCAGCTTATCCCCTGAGATTTACTCTGTTAAATATAGCCTGAAGGTAAATTGGAGTGTCATTATGGGTCCTTAAATGGTGATTCTTTAGTGTCTTTAATTGACAAAGATTGCTTGTTAAGCCATATTGTTCTTATAACCTCAAAATAACTGTCAAGAAAGTAAAAAATATTGGAGAACAAGTTGTGCAGGCTACTGTGCTGGCAAAGGTCATTACTAATGACTTAACTATATGAAATACTGAGAAAGAGCATTTATCTGGTATCCAATGGGAAAGCACTGCACTTAAGGAGTGTATTCATCCTGATTGGGGTATTTAGGCTGCAGACCAAAACAATAAAAGCCTCTGGAATAGAAAAGTTTCTGGAACTTGTTAGATAATTGCTGGACAAATGTTAGTATGGGAATTAAAATGTTAACTCAGTTTATTCCATTAACATGGCCTATTGGAAATGCCAAGGGACAACGGGGGCTGAGTTATACCAGGTTCTTTTGAAAGCACATCAGAAGATAAATGTTGCTAATGTGCTGTTTTATGAATATTATATCTTACCATCCTGAGGGCAGTTTGAGATAGCTGGGTTTAATTTATGCTGGGCTTGGTGCTCAGTGATTTACCCCACCTCAGCTGAAATAAAAGTAAGTTACCATTGACATACATTTTTATGACTCAGCCCACAACCACATGCTTATTTCTGCCCTCACTATCTGGAGCATCTGTTTACAGTGATCAGCATTTAACCAGTGTGGACATGTGGACACTAAAGTGAACAGTCCCTTAATATTTCCTGATCCATCTAGAGACTAGAAGTCTTGTCTTTTTTTTTTTTTTTTTTTTTTTTAGCATATATTTAGTTTTTTCTAAAATAAGATAATTCAAATTGTTCTTGGATTGTTTGAATCTGCAGATGATTTAGTCTTTACATATCTCTAAAAATGCCTTTCCCAGAACACTTTCTCTCTCAGTAGTCTAATATTTAAACTTTAATTGAAACTAACCTTCTGATTAATTACATTCTTTCTTTTTTTTACTTGCTTAGGCTTTTCTGCAATTATAGCTCTTACCCTGATTCGTTGTACTTCTCTCTCTTTTTCCTAGCCTTCTGTAATTCCTCTGTTAGAAGGTCATTGTCTGTGTGTAGAGGTAAAATAAATTTTGGTGGGGTTTTTAAAGAGGTGTATGCAACTAGACCACCCAGGCTTTCAGTGGGAGCATGTGCATTTGGAGTGGTGCACAGAAGGAAGGACGCACCCATGCCATCTTTGCCAGCAATGATGTTCATGCCATTTCTTGGTCCTAGATGTGTGCTGTGGACATACAGAGCACTAAGTGCATCCACACCACACATGGTGTGTTCTCGTTGGTGTCCCAAGTGCACAGCCCCAGCCTGCTTCCACTCAGAGCAAAACCGCTTGAAGCTTACCCCTTGAGCACTCCAGGGCATTCCATAAGACTCCAAGTACAGACATAAAGAAAATTCACACCAAAAGGAACAGCCCCTCTCATGCACTGACTTGGTAATAGAGATAGATCCAGCTGGGTGTCTAGGACGAGAGACACAGAAGACTTTAGGTACCTAAACAACTGGGACCAATTTTAGGAGCTATTTTCAGGATTAATGAAGACATACAAACCATACCCTGTTACTGACTGAATGCTAAAGGCTGGAAGAGTACACAGAGAAGCATCATCTGTGCTGGCTCAGCTCTTCTACGCTTTCCTGGGCATCTGCATTTGGCTGATGCTGGCAACTAGATCTTGGCGATCAGATCCATCAACCTTTGGGTTGATCCAGCATGGCTGCAGCTCTGTTTTGATGAATACTTTCATCTGCATTCAGAAATGTTGTTGCTAGAGGAAGAGATAAGTTAGCAATGAAAGTGGTTTTTTTTTTCCCCACATATAATTAATTAAATGTAGTCTGACTGTTTATTTATTGTAAATAATATGTAGACTTGAAAGCAGGATTCAAAACCCATGACTTTTCATTCCCAGCTGAGTGCCCCAAACAGCAGATTTCCATATTATTCATTCTTGCTTGTTTTTCTTTTGGCCTCATGAATTTTAACTTCTGTCTTGTGCTATGCCACAGCTTCAACAAGAAAGGGTGAGTATCCCTGTAGGTTTTGACTATCCCAAACCCTGGAAATCACAGTGTTGTAGAGAGGGGGTGGTTTAGATTTAAATCCCCTCAAACTAAGGAAGTCAAGAACAATTTCTATCTTCTAGCTGATTGCTTTTACAATTAGTTTGTTGGGAAAGAGGCATGTGCTATCACCAGCAGCTGTTTTTTTTTTTTTTTTTCCAAAGGCCTAAACTTCATTCTGTCTTTCAAAAGATTTCTTTTCTAATGTTTCAGAAAAAAATACACTCCCCCACACCCTTCACCCATTTTGTTAATCCTAAATGATTGATCTGCAGTGGATGGAGATGCCTTTGTACAAGCTGATTCAGATGACTAAGCTCTGGAAAGGATTAGGAGTTCATCTCTAAATGATAATTTTATTGTTTCCTTGAAAACAAGTATACCACGGCTTTGTGGGCCAGAGAGGGACTAATATGGTTGGGATTTCAGTCCTCTGTAATAGCCATAGCACTGTACATCTTGGGGAACGGAGGCGGGGCTGCCTTGTATTGTCTTTTGTATTTTGTATTTGCAGTTTTGCGAAAGAGATCTTAGAATATTGCTCAGTCCTAGGGAACTGAAAAACGGTCAAATGGATGCCTATGCTAAATAGCACAACTCTTTTGGAATAGCATGATTTTTTACTTAAAACATGCCTTATTTGGGGGAAGGAAGGAGTAGGTGGGTGACTGAAGAGCTATAATGGATAGAAGAGCTGTGGCAGGCTTTGGAAGAGATATTGGATACAAGCAACTGTTTTTGGGGAATGGAGATTACTGACTGAAACTGCCACTGAGTTACCTGCAATACAGGAGAAATGCATATTGTTTTAAAGTGCTGTATCTAAAACTGCTGCAGTCCTTTTTTAACATTTTGCCATGCTGCCCACTGAATTAGTAGAAGGACATGTTAATAATCTACCATCTACAGCTCTAATATGTCACATCTAGGGATGTGATTCTATTTTGCTTTGCAAGCAGAATAACCTCAATTATCTTGGAAAGTGCACTGTAGCAAACTTTCTGAGCCCTGCAGGCACCTCCTACCTTTTTTTAGTCCATTTGACATTATATGCATTCTGGGATTTAGATGTAAGCCTCTCAAAGATAACAAGTACAATGTAAACAAGGTGCAGATTCTTAACTTCTGGAGTTTGATCAGAACAGATTTACACAACCACAAAATCATCAGTTTGTTAGTGAATTAAAAAAAAAACAGCACCAGAGAACTGCTGTTTGTTTTTTCCCTTCCTCCTATAAAGGCTCATAAAACCTCATCTCAGCTCAGAATTTCACACACAGAATCACTTTTATATTTGCCCAAAATCTTTATTAGTGTTTTGGATATGCACCCAAAAGTTCCTCTTCCAGTTTTGCCAGAATATAGAGAATTTATGCTTGCTTTTCCTCATGTGTACACTTTGTCCAGCTGAAGTCAATGGTCTTACAATAATGTTTTAAAAATCAGTGTAAGGGCATGATCCAGTAATCTTTGAAGCTGGTGGAAATTTTCTCACATATTTGGTGATCTTTGGATTGTGACAAAAGTGAGAAGTGCCCTCTCTGTTGGCCTAATCAACTTTCTGCAGGGACTGGGTACTTGAGCATTTGGAGCTCATCTTAGCATTAGGGACTTTGTGACAGAAAGAAATGAGGAAAAAGCTTAACACTTCATGCTCTGGATCACATGCAGTCTCACTCGGTGTCAGATACTGTATATGTTTTCTAGACTTCTAAAGTTTTGGTGAAAGAGTATAAATTATCAAAGAGTCACCACTATCTAGAGTACTGTGTTTGCAAGTGGTATTGGCCTTCGATACCGGCACTATTGTACACCTCACAATGCTCCCAACTAGAAACCCATGCTCCCAGGGGCAATTACTGCATGACAGGTAGGTCTATATTATTGTCCCCATTTTCAGATTTTTCTTATTGCTTCCAGAAAGGAGAAAACAAGAGAGAATATATCAGGGCAACTCCTTCTAGCATGGTATGCAGGCGGCTTGCTAAGTCCTTGTTTGTATGCACACTCGAGAGAAGCAGCTATCTGTGCCGGGCTGTGGGTCCGCTGAACTGGTCTCACCTCAGCACAGCACAGTGCCAGTGGTTGCAGTGGGTGGGTGCCCATTGCACTGACCACTCCATGGTGGGTGCCCACTGCCCTGTGGTTTGGCAGCATCTCGTTGCACATTGGCACCTCTGGCTCCCTCTAACTTGTCCTGGGGCTCCTCAAAACATTTGTGGCTGTGGTTTTTGGTACGAAGGGCTGAACTCGAACAAGTACTGGGGGTGTTACGCTTCCAATGCACTCATAGGGTTTGATTTATTGAAAAATAAATAAAGTGGAAGCTAGTCTTGCTATTGTTCAGCTCTAGGAGCCAAAGGCAAGAGTAAGTGTGAGCGTTGCAGTCTCAAAGTCGTTCTTTTGGTTTGGCATCTATTATTCCTGCAAGAGTTGCTATCTGTTGTTTATGTTGTTTACTCACAAGTTCCAAAGCAATTATTTTCAGTACATTGATCTGGTAAAAAGCAAAGAAGAAAAGTCATGCGATTATAGCTCTCGTAAACTGTACAGTAGATAGGCAGAGGAGAATTTTGTTTTGCTTTAGATTCTTCTGTGGACTGAAATTGATGATGGCATGGAAGATAGGGACCATCAGCAAGAAATGTTTCTTTTTACTCTGCTTGATGAACATTTTGGAGAGATACAGAACAGTATGTGGTGAAAAGTTTTTTCTACTGCCATATGATCAGGCAGTAGTTTTAATACTGTTTCATATTTTGGCAAAATTGTCTTTCAAATTAATATCAAACATGGGATTGTGTTTATGTTTCTGCTGCTTTCTTTGGATTTTTGTGCTCAAAAAAGGCTACAGAAATTATTGTTAACTTTTTCATTAAAAAGGCCCTAAAACTAGAAATGTATTATACTTTTAATTTGGCTTCCACCAAGAAAGTTAAAAACATGTTAGTTCTGAATTATTAAAAAACGGTTCATTAGCAATTTCAATTTTAAAACTGTCAATTTGAAAATGGTTTGCAATATGAAAATAACAATGATGCTTCTTAGACACATTAGTGACTTTTTTTTTTTACTGGATTGTCACATGAAGATGAGCAATCTATGTGTAATACTTTCTTTAATTTTCTTAATTGCCCTCATGTCATTGAAAAATAATTTAAGAAGATAATTAATCTTTTGAAAAAATCACACTCTGATTCAGCAAAATAATTAAATAGTGAACCTGTTCAAATGCATGTAGCTGAACTGAACTCTAAATAAATATACAGTACCTCCTTAATATCTTCCTAGTGCAATTGATATTGACTATACTGTGACAATAAAGGTGACAGTGCTGTTGTGTTGTGCATGTAAATTATTCTCAGCTTGCAAAAGAGACGACCAAGGTCATCCCGTAGGTTTATGCAAAATCTAATTTTGAATACCATTTTTCTACCTGAGAAATAATCTCTCCAGAAGACACGATTGATTTGTCTTCTGGTTGTCTTTGGTTACTTACTCTGTGCGAATGATTTCTCATTTGCATTTACTGTGCCTCCAGTATATTGAGGGTGGGGTGGGGGTAGAGCTACTGTGATAGCTCCTTTTGAGCAAATATCCAGTTTATTCAGAATTCCTTGTTGTCTTTAGTCTGTTAGTAGAGCATCTGATGAGCAATAACAAGTCATTGTAGTTGGTTCCTTCCATAGCTGAGCTTTTGCCTGCATGGTTGCTTGACTAGTTTGGCTAAGATCAGCCTTTCCAAAATCAGGGACAATTCCACGGCAGTTTGTCAAGTGGCCGGCACCATACATTCATCCTTCTCCTCCATGGTGATAAGCCTCTTAGCAAAATCTTGGATGGATTGGTGTTACAAACATACAGAAACCACCATTAAACCCGTAATCATCCACATTTGACTGAGGATAAGTCTACTCTGCAGTGAAAGGTGTGACTGCAGTTTCAAGCCAGCTAGCTCAGATGCCAACAATCTCATAGCTGGATTCGCCTGTAGTGTGGGGTAAGCTATCCATTTGGACAAATATCTGACCAGGTCCTACCGCCTGCAATGAATTCGATACCACTGCTGCTGAAAGTTAGCTAGCGTATAATTGCACAAAGAGCAGTCATCCTTTTGTCTGCTCTGGAGACCAAGCCTCCTTGTCTTCAGCCAGCAGTACTCACTGTGATGGTGTTGACGGATTGAAAAAAAACCAGACAGACAGTATTTCTCTGCTAGTGCTGTTAACTCAAACTGGACATAGAAAGCAGAGCCAATACACTGGCTTTTTGTGGCAGCTGGAATCAAAGTGTTACTTGTCTTTATTCCTGTCTTCTTTGATGCCTCAAGCCATGAAGCATTACAGTCTCACAAAGTAGCCCCAGATTGGCTATTCTCAAGCAGCAGGAAGATAAAAGAGGCACTTGAGTTGATATTTCTGTTATGCTTATCAAGTGGGGATTCACTAGACACAGTTTATTCATGGGAACCATGGGATCATTTAGCGCTAAAATAAAAAAAAGAGTGAACCAGCTACAATGCTGTTGTCAGCATCTTATCTTTATAAGGTAGTTGTACTATCTCTTCTGCCTATGGCAGACCACTATGCCTTCTTTTTTCCCTGGTTTCCTGTCTTGCCCAACAGCTGTGTAACATTTTTGAGGGTCATTTTCCACTGGACAAGCTTCCAAATTAATAGTTCTTTGGACCATGTCCTGTCTTTTCCTCTTTTTTGTATAGCATAGCACCAATCCCTGCCTGAGGTGTTCTTTCATCATAACAACAAAAGACTAATGCAATAACTTTGTGAGGTTAAGTAGGAACTAGTAAGTCACTGACTCATATCTCATAAACAATACTGCAAATTCCAAACCCCATCATTAGTTATGAATTTTCATGGTAGAGGACTGAGTCCTGCAGATCTCTTATCATGACAAAACATTTGTCAGGAGAGTTATATAACTTGCATTAAGCCAATGATACACTTGAAAGAAAGAAAAACAGGTTCTGAGGTTTATAAACCTTTAACCAGTTCTACAAAAACATTGCTCCTATTCTGTTGGTAGAACTGTGCAATATTCTGCTATATTCCTGAAGGCTGCTTAGGTTCTTATATGTAAATAATAATAATAACAATAATAACAATAACAACAACAACAATAATAATAACTTTTATTATTATTCAGTGTACTGATTTTAATTATTATAGTTATAATTATTATATAGAATATAAATTATAGTATATTATTATAATTATATCACAATGTAATGTATATATTATATATTTTATGGTATATAATATATTGTTATAATATGAATTATTATAATTATATTATTAATAATTATTATTATTCAGATTGTACTGATTCTAACTTATTAAGTGGTTTGAAATAAAGCAGTTGGTTGAAAAGTAAAACTATTCCTTTTAAACTCTTAAAGAATATTCTCCAGCACTGATATATTGATTTCACAAATTATAAATAAAATATAACTTATTTTTACAGACTCTTCTTTAAATTTTTGCATTAGTGTATTCTTCTTTTCTAGGTGTCTTTTATATATTCATTACATCTCATAACGTGTCTTGTCTCAACAGATGGTGTTGTTGAATGCACAGTCAAATTTTTTTAGCACCTGTGAGAACAGGGAAAAACATACTGTCCCAAGATACCGATAACACACACTGGTATTAAGAACCAGTATATGAAATTAAATGGATACAGATGCTTCTTTGGTTTTAAATCAAAAATTCATTCTATGAGATTTTGAACCCAGATTATCACTTATATAAAAGCCATGACTGTGACTGTGAAACAATCCTGCCAGACACTGATGATTGATGGATTAGACTAATGAAGAAAATGATGGTGTGAGCAAACATGCTTTATTTCTTACTTGCAGATAGGCAGGTACATAGACATGGTGAGCTATTTTGCCTCAGTTGACAACTGACATGTCATTAAGCTGTGGTAACTTAGTTACTTTCAATTATTTGCTGATAAAGTTTGTGCAGAAGCAGCTTGCTTTAGAGGAAAACAGGACCTGAACAACCGAGTATTCACAGGAGACTTCTAGTTCTCCAGGCTGACCTTATATAGATAGACCCACTGAAATCATTAACATTGTCTTCATAGACGAGTTTTGCGGAACTGCAACCAGAAAAAAAACATGTTTCACATGTTTGAGTTTTCAGCATGCACCTCACATATGGTTATTTCCTTTTTTTCTGTGACTGTCAGGTTCTGGATTGACCTTGAATACAATTTTATTTAATCCGCTCCTAAGCAGACATCTGACCTAATTGTGGGCACTCATCCATGCTAGTGGAGGACTTGGTGAAGAAGAACTCATGCAATTCATCAAAAACCCAGATATTGACAGAAGATAGCTTCTTTAGTAGAAGAGTTTTACAATCTCTCAAAAGTCTTGGAGATACCAGGTTATAATAGGACAGAGTTTGTCCAGAATATCATAAGGTTCTCTCTGAGCTTTGTTGAATTTAGTCAAGACTTAACTGGAAAACTTCTGATTCAGGAGAAAAAAGTCTGACATTAGGGATCCTTCACGTTAGCAGAATTTATATGGGCCTTGGGATTTTTACAAAGATGTTTTGTTTTATAATGCGTATGCATTGTAGTCTACTATCTTTTTCCTTATCTGGTTAGTAAGACAAATTTGACTTGCAACCATGGTAAAGTATAATTTGGGGAGCTCGCTCAGTGATTGTTTTTACACACCACTGATTATAGAATCCCTCCACTCACATCACACTGCTTTCTGGAGTTAGTCACTTGTGAAGTTGTAATGGCCTGTACCTTAAGGAAATTTATCTTCTCAAATGCAAATAGTTACGTCTAGTTTCAAAGTACAATCTTACACTTTCACATTATTTATTTATAGAACATGTGTGGGACTAATATAGAAGAGAAATCAACTCCACAGTTTCAAAGACTACTATATGTGTGGGCTGGCCCATGGTAGGATTTACCATTGGTATTAACCGTAAAAACACTGTCTACTAAAACAAAATAAAATAAAATTGTCTACTAAAATAGCAACAATCTGAAACAGAATGTCACCGCAACAATCGCTTCTATTTTGAAGACTTCTGAATATTATTTTTGTAGCTTATAATAGAATCTACCAGTGTGTTTAAGGGAGATGATAACAATGAATAACTTCAGATGTGGGTGAGTTATGTTTCTTGTGGAGGCAGTGGGGAGAGAGGCTCCTCAGCAGGCAGTTGGCAGCCCTGGGCTTCTTGGACATAGCCTTTCCGAAGACTCCCTACCTCCCCAGCCCAGCAACAGCAAAATCAGAATTATTCCTCCATCTGGCTACTGTAAGTGTGCACTCATAAAACATCATCTTTTCTCCAATGTGGGGAGAAGGACATAACAAAAGCAACTGGGAGGCTGAAGACAGCCTGTGGAGTCCTCAAATACGACCTGTGCCCACCCTCAGGTTTGTCACATTTGAAATGTGGACCATGGAGACAATGATGTCTCCTGGCAAGAACCCATCTGCTGTGTTTTTCTCTCCATCACCTATTGGAGCTGCAAAGTGAGGTCCTATTCTCAAAATTAATCTAGGGACGGAAGACCTTAAGTGTCATGAAAACTGAAAGGATCTGAGAATTGTATCTTTTTTAATCCTTGTAGATTTATGAATATAAAATATAAATCCTATGATTTACAGAATGTGTGAAGATGCAATGAACATTTCTGTAATAAAACTTCATGCTCCTAAATATGATATGAGAAATATTCCTTCTGCATGAAAACAGTTTCTCAAAAGAAATGAATTTGGTTATGCTCCAATAAATAGATCATAAATCCAGAAATGAGAATCCAAGGTGACAGGATTAGTGGAGTGGTAATACCAGAATCCTGTTATCATACATTATATAACATAATAGAATGCAATCTAAATTTTCCAATATGAACTTAAAGAGCCTAATTTCTCTGTGCAGATAGCATTGTTCAAAACTTTTTATACCACATCAGAATATCTCTTTAACATACTAATCACCACATCTACATTTCTGTGTATCCCTTACAGTATTTCTTTGTTTTTATACCACAATCCCATCAAACATTTTCAAGCAATCTTACAGGAAAAGTTAGACCTAACTGTAACTTTTATGCAGAATCAGCTTTAAAATATCCATTATTGTTTGGCAGAAGTTCTTGTTAATATTAATTGCAACACTATGTTTGCAGTTTTAAATGGTACATTTTCATCCTAACAAATGTATTTTAATAGCTTGTTTAGCAAGAGATTTTTAGAAAAAATGGTTGAAAGAGAAATGTTTTTCTTCTCCCTAAAAACATTTTACCAATTTTCCAGTTACAAATCATGATTTTAAGTCAAAATTGAAACATTTTCATAAAGCATATAAGCACATACATAAACACTCCCGTTCAGGCTAGGTTTAGAGCTGTATCTGTGAGGATTGTTGGGCTATGGTTTAAGTTTATGGTATGGACAGCAACCACTTTGCAATGTTTAAGGCAAAAAGAATGAGGCCTATGAGAAGCGTTTGTGTTTATTCTAATAAAGGATGCACTTATCACTGTGAAAAGGAGGCTCCATTGGCACATTCATTGGAGGATCCATTCTGGAAGTGCCAGAATGTTTACCTGCCTTTCTGTGCCCAGGGCTGGAAGGAATTAGTAGGGTAAGAATAAAACTGAGGCAGAGCTGTAGCTACATTTGGCTTCGGACCAGGAAAGGCCCATGAACCATCTTTGCAGATCAGCTCTGGTGCACTTACCAAGTGAGGCTTCGGGCTAAGGCAGCATCATTTTTAAGTCCATAGCTGGAGAGGTTAGTAGATCAGAAATAAGGTACTAATGTGAGGGTGTGGATCAGGGGAGTCCTGAGGAACCACATTTAAGGCAAAATCCAAAAAAGTTCACTACCTATTAAACTAGCTTTGACCATCACTACAGACATCTTTTCCCTTTGTAGATTAAATACCATCCATAGACTTTTTAAGTAGCTGTTAATTTGTGTGTCATATATGCTATGTAGGTGGAAGTTCTGATTCTAGAAACCTTACTCTGGTGAACAACTTATATAATTAAGGCGAGTTTGAACTTGTTTTTTTACACCAGAGAATACCCTAACATTATTATTACAACAATATAGAACACCTCAAATTGACTGCCTTTTCCCCCATGTTTCGCCCCAATGACTATGATGGGGTGTTTTTCTCCTTTACAATATCATTAACCAGTCCTACGAACTGGGTACTAGCTGGTTTTCTAACCAGAACACTAAAGATTGTGTAGTGACCTCTGCAGAGAGTGATGTACAGTGCTCAGGTTTGCTCTGTCATGCCTGCAGGCATATTCATTGTACATCTAGAGGTACGACTGATAATGCATTTAGCCAGTTATAGAACAGTCGATTCTCTAGTGTTGATAATAAAGATTGTGCCTAACTGATACATAGATACAGAGAACAGAGCTATACTAAATTCAGCTGATCAAGATTGCCTCCGTTGAGAATAAAGAAGTCTTTGCAACATTACATTCCATCAGTTTTTCTAAAATCTTAATGAAAATGTTTAAGTGAACAGAAACACAACTTTCCTTCCTTTTTCTTGCTCCATGCATTAGATTAGGTTTTATATTTTATGGGGAGATGTCAATGCATCTAGTTTTACATGTCAGTGAGATGAAAGATTATAATGAGTCACTTCTTTCCATCAGTGGATGGAAAGCAATTTCAACGGACAACAGGTTTTAGAAGTAATCTCTGTGGTTTTAGGTTTTGCTTGTCGCTAAAAAAGAACAGCACTATAAGCAGTAACTACAGGGTTTAGGAGACACCAGAAGATTCAACAGAGCTGGGAACAAAGCATCCTGGTGGAAGAATTAGTAGTTTAGGCTGTCTGTAGGGTTGGAGAAGGTAGGTAAGGGAAGTGTGAGTGGAATAAGAGTTTCTTTCCCAAACTGTCTATCTTTTAAATCTCACGTAATGAAAAATTATTCCTGCTTAGGGCTTATCTCAATTAGTTTTTTACATGGACAACATAGTTTGAAGTGCCAGATAATTTGAAGGGAAGATAATTTGAAGATCTGAATTGAACCTTAAAAAGAGCTAGAGATCTTCACACACGGTAGCAAAATGGTTAAGCTGCCTACAGAGATGTAAAGCGTTTCACTTCGGATACTTAATTCCAGTTTCTCTCTGTAACTCTGCAATAACATTTATTTGATTATATGTTTTGACTGTAAATCTTTACAAAGATTAAGTTTACCAGAAATATTCTTTGGCATGATTCATTGTCATTTCTGTAAATGACATCCACATAAAATTTTATCCGTATTTCTGACACATTAAATTCTGATCCAGCAGCCACCTCTTCCCTCTTATATGGACTTTGAGACCTTGTAGGATTTGTAGGGACAAACTGAATTACAGGATAGGTTGAAGTTTCCTTTTCCTCAGAAAATAGTTACTATTCAAATAACAATTTGTGCACTTGCTTAGCTTTGAACATAAAAGTAGTAATATGGTTGTGACCAGGTTAAGTACCTACAGTTATGTATATATTGACCATAATGACAAGGATATTTTTATTCCATTTTGACAGACATAAATAACAAAAAAATCCTCAAAAATCAAATGAAACCCATCAACCTATTCAGGACTGGATTGTGGTACTCTTACTCATAGCAATTTTGTTTTGACTGCTTGGAGGGAACCATGTGGCTCAATCTGAATAAACATGGCATGGCCAGAAATAAGAGCTGACTTTGAAGGTATTTTAGTCAGCTGTTAGAACTTCTTATTTTTTCCCTAAGAAAACAAAAGTTTAAATAACATAAGCTCCCTGGAAATACAGTTTATTGTATATTTTCCAAGTGGAATGGAAATGAACCACAGGAATCACAACACATAGGCTTTTAGCCTCAGTACTTAAGAAGATTTAGCCTAAGCTCTGCTATGGCTGATATAAGTAGCATATACCAGAATGCACATATGCATGTGCAGATATGCATGTGTGATTTAGATGTGTATTTGGAGCCAGAAATATCTCATCCACCAAAGAGGGCTATTAGATTTTTAAATCAAATTTTAAACGAATTTCAGTCACCACGATTATTTGTATCGATCTTGGAATTGTGAACTAAAAAAGGTTATTGCTGAAAAAGTTACTGTACTGGCTTCATATTTAAAAAGTATATATATTCCTCTAATAATGACCATATTAATCCCTTGTGGAGGCATCAACCTTCTTCTCAGCCTGCTTATAGGCCTGCAAAAGGCATTGACTGTTACAAAGCCAGGACCCAGTAAGAAAGGAAATTTTTACTGTGGCACTTGAACCAGTAAGGATTCCTGTTCAGGGATGTTAGGGAGAGGACATCCCCTCTCTCTGTTTTGACCTGAGCAGTTATGTAGGTGGAGCTACCAGGCCACCGCTGCAACTGGGAGGCACGCAGAGATGCCCACCTGTGTTCTGCTCTGCATTAACTGCCCCAGCTGCTAAATGGGACAGAGCTAGTGAAAAGTAGTCTTGAATTTACAGCTGGGAGAGCTGAAGCTGTCAATAAAAAGACTCCCTGCACCCTCTTTTCAATATCTCTGTGAACTTACTCTGCAAGGCTCACACCTCCAGAGGATATCCATCCCACTAAATCCCAAGATGCCACCTAAACACTCTGCCTAAAGTTTTTGCACAAGAAATAATTTCCTGTTCCCTGAACCTCTCATGAATTTCTCTTTGCACTGCTAATTATTGTTACTCCAGTACCTGACCGCAGAGAAATGTGCTGAATGTCTCCCAGTGTCCAGCACAGACCCATGGCTCATGATTCATTGTACTTCCAGGTCAAATTCATTGTACTTCAAGGTCAAACCTTTCTTAGATACCCCTAGAAACTGTTTTACAATAGTAGTTAAAAATGCTCTGCTCAAATAACCACATGTTCTGCCTGTGAATATTTAAGGAGGGATTTTTAGAGTTCACAGCTTTCAAATTCATCTCTTTAAAAGAAATATTTATGGGAGGGATCACCTTCAAATGGTGGCTGTAGCTAATGGATACTGGGACTGGGAATCAAACCTTCAGAAATTCACCATTCTTTGCCTTTTTTCCCCCAAGTCTTCACTGATATTCCCGCTGGAGATGACAGCTTCCCAGGGTTTATGGCATGTGGGGATGTAGGAGGTTTTAAACCACCTACAGTTGCATTGAGTGACTACAATATGGATATCTCTGTCTACTGAGGAAGATGACAGAATTTCATCCAAAGAAAGTATGTTTGCAAGTAATATACTGGGGAGATCATTGGTTGTAACTTACCATAAAGGCTACAGATATAAACACAACTTTCTCTGTGTATTATTCTATGTATTTCTTCATGTCTAAGCAAAGTAAATTTTCAAGAATACAGTCCCATTTTTTTCTTTAAAACTTTATGAAAATACGAAAGCAACATACAGTACATTCAATCTACCTATAATTTTTTGAAAGATTGTGTGCACACATTAGCATGCCAGCAAATATATGAATGTATGTTCAAATGATCCTTCTCCCCATTTATTTGAATTTTGCCAAAGGATTGGACAAAACTGCAGAGAAGTTTAAGAAAAAGTACTTTGTTTCTGAGAACTTGGGATGACTGAAAACATGGGCATAATCAAATGGACAATGAGGGAAAAGAAAATGGAACATAGCTCAATAGACCAGTTTAGTCTGTGGCTTGCCATTTTCTTTCTTTGTAATTTTGAAATTTCTTGGTAGTGACCTACAGTAATTCCAACTTATTAATATTTCTACAGTGGAAAGATTGGAGATTCCAACAAAATCAGAGAACAAATTCAGTGGAGGTAAGAGGTGATTAGGGTCCGCACCTCCAGACTGGAATGGACATGGGTTTGTAGCCTCATTGACAATACTCTGTCCTCAGAAGGTGGTAATTCTCACTGTGGCCCATTAGGTATTTTATGCCTATCAGTCAGGCAATGGGTAAAATACAGAATACTAGAACCATAGAATTATAGAGTATCTCAAGTTGGAAGGGACCCATAAGGATCATCAAGCCCAACTCCTGGCACCTCATAGGACTACCTACAACTAAACCATATGACTAAGAGCATCGTCCAGACGCTCCTTGAACTCTGACAGGTGTGGTGCCGTGATAACTACCCTGGAGACCATGTTCCAGTGACCGACCACCCTCTCAGTGAAGAACTTTTTCTTAATGTCCGATCTGAATTTCCCCTGATGCAGCTTCTTTCCATTTCCTCATGTCCTATCACTGGTCACTAGAGAGAGGAGATCAGCTCCTCACCTTCTACTGCTCCCCTTGAGAAAGCTGTAGACTGCCATGAGGTCACCCCTCAGCTCTCTCTTCTCCAAGCTGAACAAACCAAGTGACCTCAGCTGCTCCTCTTAAGTCTTGCCCTTGAGACCTTTCACCATCTTCGTCACCCTCCTCTGGACACACTGTAATAGTTTGATGTCCTTCTTGTACTGAGGCGCCCACAGCTGCACACAGTACTCGAGGTGGGGCCACACCAGTGCAGTGTAGAGTGGGACAATCACCTCCCTCAGCTGGCTGGCTATGCTGTGCTTGATGCACCCCAGGACACGGTTGGCCCTTTTGGCTGCCGGGGCACACTGTTGACTCACATTCAACTTGCCATCAACCCAGACCCCTAGCTCTCTTTCCATGGGTCTGCTCTCCAGCCTCTTGTCCCCCAATTTGTATGTATAACCAAGATTATCCCATCCCATGTGGAGAATTCAGCACTTGCTGTTAAATTTCATATGGTTGGTGATTGCCCAGCTCTCTAGTCTATCCTGATCTCTAAGTAAGGCCTCTTGACCCTTGAGGGAGTCCATCATCAGCCAACTTACTTAACGTACATTCAGTTCCTGCATCCAGATCATTTACAAAAACATTGAAGAACACTGGCCCTAAAATTGAGCCCTGGGGAACCCCACTGGTGACTGGCTGCCAGCCTGATGTAACCCCATTTACTAAAACTCTTTGAGCCAGACCCATCAGCCAATTATTTACCCAACATATTGAGGACTTGTCTAGCTGTATGCTGGACCTCATACAACTGGCCTTGGCTCATTGATCCAGCCTGTCCAGATCCCTCTGCAGGGCCTTCCTACCCTCAGGCAGATCAACAATCCCAGCCAGCTTGATGTCATCTGCAAACTCACTGAGGGAGCACTCGATCCCCTCATCCAGATCGTTGATAAAGATATTAAACAGAACTGGCCTCAGTACTGAGCCCTGGGGAACACCACTTGTTACCGCTTGAAAGAACTCAATAATTAAAACTACATACTAGAAGTAAGTACGAACAGTCGCCATCTATTTTTTTTTTCCTTTTAGTTGTTGTGAAAAGGACCAAAAAAAGCATATTACAGTCCAAGTTTTGTGAATCTAGGATAATCTAGCAAAAATCTTGTCTTTAGGGACAGATCACTAATGACAGTGCAGTGCATCAAAATTCCTCTCTGTTCATTATCATTAAAATCTGTTTTTATAGCCATGCTTTATCTAACCTTATGTGCCCAATAGGATGATAATTAATTTTGACTAAAATTCTCAGTTAATTAGCATGAAGTGCAATTACATCTGTTATGTCATCCAGGTTTCTGTTCTCCTCAGAAAACATTTAATGATGATCATTTGCAATATTATTCAGGTAATTTTTTAAAATGGAGTCAAATGCAAATTTTATATTCCCTGCAGTTTTATGGATGAAACAGGCCTTTGTTTTTCCATAATTATTAATACATTAAAGCCCAGAATATGATACTTGCCAAATGATCAGTTGGAATTCTATTCTTTTTATAATATAGATGAAAATTATTCCTATTTTTCTTTTCTTACTTCCTGCAGAAGACTTAATCTATATTGACTATATCGTTCAATCCAGAGATATGACCTCATCTGCAGATTGGACTGAAAATGGTGAGTGAAAAAATCTCCATCCTGACACCCATTTTCTGATATGCTGTAAAGCTTTGAATCAGGTCACTTTGCATACATGTCCCTTTACTACTTTTCAGTGCTCTTCCTTGTAGAAATATAAGCTCTTTTAAGCAGGTCCTACTTTTGTGCACAGCACGATGGAGTCCTCATATCCACTGGGGACTTTGAAAGAAAAATATTAGACAAATACTTAGATTAAACTGGAGCCAGAGTGGCTGTTAGCGTGATATGATCTGTGACTAATCTCTAAATAGTTTGAATTTTGCATCATCGTGCTGCAGGATTGTTAACATTATGTGGGTAGCAGTAGGACTGAAGACAAACTGAGAGGCTGGCTTCTGTGGTCAATTCTGACAGCTGTGGCAGACAGTGACTAGTAGAAATTTTTGTTTTAATGCTTAGCCAATAATTTTATTAAAATATGACCTGTTTATTCTGTGGTTTTGCTGAGTGGAGAACACCTCCCTATTGAGGCAAAAGGAGAACAGCAATGAGAATAGGATATGGCAGCCAGATTACCGAGGAAAGGAAGAGCTTGAGGCACATCAGCTGAAGCCAGTTTGGATTTAGTTGAGATATTTCAAAGCCAGCTTTTAATTTATTTTTTTTTTTAAATTTGAATGTAAGAAAAACTTTTTTTTTTTTTTAATTTTCATAACATTTTTACATAGGCAGAACTTTGCAAAGAAGGTCAGAAGAGGGACAACCTATTTGCCTGACATTATTTTTCAATAAATGTACAAGCTGGAGAGCAGGAGACATTCTGACACCTAGCAGGGGTGCCTGGAATGGAGCTAATGTGGGGTCTTTGTTGTTTCTTTTTTAACAAACAACTAAATCTGCTGTATGGTATGTGCTGTATTTAAAGGAAAAGTTGCACTTAAGAGTTTTGGTGCAAGCAGTGCTATGACAGGAAACACTGAGAAATTTCTGGCCAAATTTGCCCAGATTCCTGCTGCAGCATCTTCTGTTCTGCCTCTTATTCCCTGAGCTCTCTGTCCTTTGTGTTGTAGAAGTGGAAGAAATAACTGTTATGACCATGATCAGATGCAGTGTCTAACAAGTAAGGGATATCCTGCCCTCTAATGCCACTAATTCTGACCTTAACCATCAATGTAGATTCAGTCACAAATTGTTCCACTTAAAAAGTGGTGCACACTTCAAAAAAATATGTTAAACAGCGTCCACGAGAGATCTGCAGTCTGTGGCCTGTAATCAGTCTTACTAACAAGATCTCAAAGGTCTCAAATAATTAAAAAATCTTGGTTGGCGCTGCAGCAACCTGATTGTTCTCCCCTCCTGCTGCTAATGTCCGGTGGTGAAGCCCCACCAGAAAGAAGTGTAAGAAATGCTACCAAAGAATCAGTAATCTGCAATAATAGCGGCTAACTCTGCTTAGAGCAAATTTAGATACGCTAAAATCTACCATCTACCTAGACTAGTGCCAAAGTCATCATTACCACAGCTGTCACAGTGGGTAATCAAAAGAGAAATGCTAATGTTGTCAAAGTCCCGCTTCCAAGGGACATCCAACCCTTACTTGTTACTTGTTCACATGACATCAGGATATGGCTTTGTCATGAAGAATTCCTCTCTCCCTCAAGATTACTAGGAATTAAATTGCTTCTATAAGCATGTAGCACATGCAGCTCATCTACATGGCGCTCTGCATTCTCCAAAGCCCACCAGAAACATTCCAGTCGCTATTGTTTTCCTTTGAACTCTGGTTCTAGGTTGTTTATGAATTGCAAGCTTATTTAACAAATTAATCCACTGGGATGTCAGGCCAAAATCCTAAAAACAAGAGGGCAAAAAATAATTTTAAAAGGATTATTTTTTTAGGTTTTTATGTATAATTATAAATAATTCCATATACCTGGAAGATGAAAAATCACTAGAAGACTATTTGAAGTACACTGACTAAATATTTGAGCCTAAGGCTTTGATATTCATTACCATTAAGAAAAATTTCATTGCTCTTTAGTTTAAGAAGGTTTTTTTTAAAACTTGCAAGTAACCTGAGGTTTATTATGTCACTTGGTCTTCTTTCCTCTTTTTGAAAATGAAATATAAAGCTTTTCTAAGCTCAAACTGTGTTGCCAAATATCACAAAATGAGAAGTACTCTTAGCACTTTTAAGAAGCAGGTAACAAGATAGGAATACACAGCACTTTTTGTGGAATATGACTGTTCTACGGGTACTGGCAGGGTAGCAGTTATGTGCCTGTGGGTTCAGGCATGTTTGCATGCAACCTCTCTGCTTTCTATAGCATGATAACATTCATCTTTTCTGCATAAAGCCTGAAAGTCAGAATTAAGTGAGTGTGTTACACCCAAGGGGAACAAAGGTGAACCAAAATTGGGCAAAATCAAGAGAACCCTACATACAGCACGGACCAAGCACCCTAACCCACTTTGCTGTATACTACCGTTGAATGGGGCAGCTCCCAGGCAAAA
Source organism: Platalea leucorodia (assembly GCF_965183815.1). Taxonomy (NCBI): domain Eukaryota; kingdom Metazoa; phylum Chordata; class Aves; order Pelecaniformes; family Threskiornithidae; genus Platalea; species Platalea leucorodia. Next base: position 49,831,429 of record NC_138858.1, read on the forward strand.
ATGTTTGGATTTTTCTTTAGCAAACAGTTTTTGCCAATCAGGTTATTTTTTTTCCCATTTGGTCCCATACCTTATATCCCCAACAGTGAGAGAAGTTTTAGACCATCACAGATTATTTTTTTTTTTGTTACTGCTTACATGCAGTGTTGATTAAGCATACAGTGTTTGCCAAGTAAGTGCAAAGGTTGTGGAGAAACAAGGCAGTGCTGCATTTAAGGTTTTTCTTTTCCTTCTTTTTTTCCTTCAGAAAAACAATTTTATAATTTCAAAGAGACATTCCTCAGAGCAAATATTTTTGCCTAATGGTAGTACGTGATGTTGAGAGGACACTTGCCAACTGCAATATTTACAAAGCTTTTATTGTGTAACCTTAATCACAGGTTAAGTGCATTTTTAGTTCCTAGGATGGGTAATAAATATAATGCAATCAAAATACTCTTTGCAGTGGTTGTTTTCCATTAGTGAAAAATGCTACATTTCCATTAATTATGAATAACAATAATAATACATAAGCCCAATGATACATGTCATTTAGAAAGCTCTTTTGGGTAAGTGTACTGCCTGTTTTCTGTTGTTGCTTTCATGTAGAATGTCTCTGGTATGGCTGTTAAAAAATAATCCAGTTCACTTTTGTAAATCAGAATGTAACATTTGTGAGTGTTTTACTGCTTGATGAAAGCAGAAGGTAATGACCCTTGTACTCACTAACATGCAGCATGCTGCTGGTTGTTTCTAGCTATCAGGAGGAATCTGTAGGAACGCAGGTATCTTGGCATAAATCAGAGCAGATACATGATTACTTTGCTTTATGCTGAGAGAGAAACGCATCCTCTCCCAGCAAGTGTGACGCTCTCAGCGGTACCTGCAGAATGTGTAGCCCTGATCCCATGGTTGCAAACAGTCCTGCATGTCTCCCCCTTGCTTGCATCAGCTTATCCCTGTCTTGGGCAGCCACAACTGCTGAGAGGCTTTAAGGCAGCTCTGGACTCTGGCCACCTTGCCATGGGGTGGCAGCAGGACAAACACTGGTGCCTATACCCTGTGCAATGCAGGCAGGCTGCACCCCGTGGCCCCCCAATGCCCCTGTGATCCATCACCGCATGCCATCCCTCCCAGGCAGTCCTCGCAGCACACCTCTCTGTCCCCTCCAAACACGTGTCCCAGCACATCCCCCCAGCTCAGCAAGCTGTTGCACATGAAGAAGAGGAGCAGTTTAGCAGTACAAAGGTTCTCTAGCCCAGGCAGCCCCTGCCAGGATCTCCTCTGCTCCCTGCCACACCAGTCCGTCTGACTCCACCACACCTGGGACAGCGTACAAGCCGACAGGAGATTACCGCAGGTTAAAACCTACACGTATAATAAGCATATAAGGGAAAAAATCTGGCTTTGGTATCCCACAAATTACTTTTGAAGCTAGGCCAAGAGAAGTGCTCCTGCAGACAAGGCTGGGAACCCAGCTAGCTGCAGGAGGCTGACCATGCACAGAGAGGTGCAAACTGCTTGGCCCAGTGGTGAAGCAAGACACCAGAAGTGGGGGCCTCTCTCTCTGAAGCTGCCATTGAGGGGTGACCACCTGCTCACCTGCAACAGCCCTGCTCTGGGTTTTGCAGAGGCAGCTGGTGTCTGCGGCACTGCCTTGCTGCGCCTCCTCTCCTCTGCTTCAGCATCTCATGGCTGAGCTGGACCAGGAGCTACCACACTACCTGAAGTGCCTTTCCCCCATCCTGCCTTGGAAAGGAGTCACAACTCAGACCAGAAACTATTCTGGATCTAGGGGGACTTATGTAAAAGAGGCCTGGCCCCTCCTGGCCCCCAGGTGGAGCACGCATGGCTCAGGCACATGGGAAAGCTAGCAGGATGCAAGACCTGTCCTGTCCTCAGGTGAGTCTGTGAAGAAATGAAAACTCACTCTTCATTCACAGGAACTGTGTATACAATACCATAGTGTCTTCAGGTGCTTCTGCTGCAGCCCTTGCAAGGCAAGGCTACAATTTACAGCAATTCATCTCCATATGCATATTTATTCTCTTGCAGCCCCTGTCCAGAAGCATCACTGTGACAGAAGCTCCTGACAGCCTAATCCATAAACTGCAGCTGATATTGCCCTGTGAGGAGGCAGAAGTTCAGGTTTGGAGCTGGTGGCCTGACCCCCTCAGGAGGAAGGGAGGACACAAGCAAGAGGAAGAAAGAACAAATCTACTTGCTGTGTGTTTCTATTGATGACGGCATTCTCCTGCTGCCTGTCTCCTCCTCACCCTGGCATACTAAACTGGAATTTCTCAGAGGTGTCTTCATTTAGATCAGAGACACAGAGTCAATGATTTCATGGGGGAAGTTATAATGAATGGGGCACTTTTACACCCTTCATGCGAAAGGGCATGAAGAAATTTGGACAATAGCAAAAAAACCACAGTGTGAAGCTGTGCATTAAGTTTGATATGCCTGTGTTTGCATTTCTTTTGTGTTTAAGTGCTTTGTGTTTTAGTGTCATGAATATATACAGTGTGCTTCAGGAGGAGTTGCTCAAAGTGTTCACTGTGGCCTAATTGTCCTTGCACTGAAGTCAGAGAGGTTAGGTTAGCATTCAATGTTTCTGATTAGCTGCATGTTCAAATATTTTTCTCTTCTGGAAAATCAGTTCCTGTATTTATGAAGTTCTGACTGAGAGTTCAGTAGCTTTGTATCTCATTAGCATAACTATAATCAGTTGAATAACACTGATAAAATTGTTTGAATATACTAGAAGTATTTTAAAATCATAAACATCAGAATTTCAAAGTATATTTGTAGTAAACTTCCTCACAGACTCTCAGACAGTGAGGCACTGTTCCAGAAACCACAATGTTAGTAACATGCTGAACTGTAAATATGCTTATTTTTTCCCCCCTTGGTTTGATACACAGGACATGTTGAGCAAAACGGTGTGAATGAAGGAGCAAAATATCATCTTTATTATGTGTGGTGGCACTTGCCACTCCAGCATTATGGCTCACATGATGCTTCCCTTGTCTCAGGTTGAATCTGTCATTGGTAGCTCCAAGTCTTCAGATTTCCTCTGCCAGTTTTTTATTTCCTCTGTAGTTAGAATCTCTTTTCTCTTTATTGCCACATGCTTGTCCTCCAGAGGAAAGCAGGCTAATACACTTTGGCTGGCAGGACAGGGGAGTTGACTATGGGTAAAGGGGATCTTCACCTTCTGTGGGCTTTAGCGGTACTTTCAGTCACTCTGATGTATGTCCAGAAATGAACTTTCAGCCAGAAAACACTTAAAAAACCCCAACCAAACAACAACCCCTCCACAAAACAAACAAACAAACAACATGGGAAAGGGATTGGTGAAACGCTAAAAAAACAACGCGGTAAATAAGCAAAGGAAGGTGCTTGATGAGGAAGAGTTGCAGACCGTTTTATACCTTATACAGAAACCACTCAGGAGATACTCTGGCAGCAGTGAGGTGTGGGAAAGGGCCAGGTGGAGTGGACAGACTCTTGTAGGAGCTAATAGAAACTGTTTTTCCTTAAGGTATCCTTGTTACTTGTAGTGGATTTTCCCATCAGCAAATAATGGTGCAGACAGCAGGGTGGATTTCTGCTCTGCAGATGTCCCACCTGAGCCAGGACAGCTGTATCTCCAAGGGGAGGAAAGGCTGCAGAGCAGCGTGGAGGGAAAGCATCCCGTTAGCTCTGCTCAGATTAATGGGTTTCTTCCCTGACTTCTGGGAGAATGGTGGCCCCTGGTCCTGCCTCTGTCCTCACAGCAGTGAATCATGCTGAAAAGATATGTCAGACTTCGAATGATGATTCCTGAGCTCCAATTTCCTTCCATGTGGAAAATTTTTGTTCAAATAAGATGCCTAGTATTCTTATACAAGAGGTAAGTGCTTCCTTAACCTACGTGTCTGTGAAACCCATTCAGTCTGTTGTGATCACCATTTAAAGAAGCACAGCACTAAATGAAATAGCCTGAAAAAAACTTTGCTGCAATTTAATGACATTAGTTTTTCAGAAACAAGCAAAAAAAATCCCACTCCTGTCGCTGTGTGGTTTAACATGTATCCAAAAGCACAAGATTACCATGGCAAATATAGGACTAGATGCCATCCCACTTCCTCGCAGTAAATGATTTCTTATTCATTTCACAGTTCTAGTTAATTCATAAGGGGGAATTTAGTAATTCTGTTCATAGAATACCGAGTATGATGGCAGGTGGCAAAATCTAAGCCTTGGAATAATTACTTTTAACTAGTAGAGGAATTATTTCTATTATATTTTTATGACAGGATTTGTTTGAAGTGCTATAATTTCACTATAAGTGCTATAATTTCACTATAAATTTCAGCATTGCTCTGCAGTGCCCATTTCATCAGCAAATGAAGGCAGAAGGAATATAGGGATAGAGTTTGTCCTGGAAAACACAAGAAGCAAGAATTAGAAAATCAATGCTTTTCACTTTGAAAACTTCAGTTTTCACCTGTGCCTTCAGGACATTTTTTTTTTTTTTTTCCCCTCATTTCTTTAGGATTTGAAAAAAAGGGACACATGTAGGATGGATTGATTAGGTTCCGGGCCAAGAGGCCTGTATGTGCCAGTAACTGGAGTAATGAGAAATTAACTTCTGCAGATAAAAGTTACGCTCAAATTTATGGAGCAATAATTGGGATGAAGGCTCTTCCAAAATTTTGGTAGTCTGGGCTCATCTGCCAGACAGCATCAGAATAATAGCCTGGGACCTGGGACAAGAGAAGCCAGGAAATTCTGTAGAGATAATTTCTTAGGACTTTGTGGTGAAAGGCCAGGACATGCGCCCACATAAGGGATTTTTTTTGCCTTTTACTCTTGATTTAGTCATACCCTTCTGCTCATGTGAGAACCTTTTATTCTTTCTTTCACAGCCTGTGAAGCCTGTAATATTCAGGAGGTGTGTGTCAGCTACTTTTGCTTCTGTTTGACAAGCTGTGCTCCTGGATTTCATCTGGTCTTGTTTCCAGCAGGTATTAATTCATTATCAGAGGGAGGAGTAAGACCTTTTGCAAAGATGTCTATGTCAGGGTGCAAGCAAGTTACAAAAAAGGATCCAAAAAGAAAGGGAACCTTCCTGGGCCCTACAGCAGCAGCACAGTCAGCCCTTGGCAATGTAGCTGATCCCTCCTAATTCTCCAGTGTTTGGAATCAGGTCAAGTGAGCAAGAAATGGGTATGCTGTGGTGTCACTGCTAATATTTTATTTCTACTTTTCACTTACACTATGTGAATGTCTACATATGAAATGGGAGAATCGGGTGTCTAAATGAAGGCTATGACAGGGTTAGGACCGGCTCCAAAAGGGCTTCTCAACCCAAAACCTTAAAAGTTAGGGGTTTCCTTGGTGGAGGGTTTTTTTCACTCAAAAGAAAGCAACTGCAATTATATAACAAATTCATCAACAACTGTTTACTGTGTTTTCTACTTTCATCGTGTTTACCCTAATAATGATTGATTACTTCTGCTTGGTTAGAAATCTTTGTCCAGGGAAAAACAGCAAGGAAACTGCAGGTCATAAGCAAACTAGATAAGGGCAGTCTGGTATGGGAAATATCCATAGCCTCTTCTACAGCAGTCATAAATGTATTGGCCATATTCATGCTTATTCATTATCAGCTGTCCCCCATCTCACTACTGAAAAAATGTTCAAAAGATGTGGCTGGCCCTTGGAGAGATCCCCTTAAAAAAAAAATCTATTTTTAACAAAAGCATGCCTTTGTTATTTAAAGGAATTTTCATCCTCTTAGGAGAGTCTTAATCTATTCCATGAATTATCCACTTACCAAAAGAACTTCAGCTTTCATAGTATTTCAAAGAGGTTGTGAAGCTCTAGGGAAGAAGCCTGTTGTAAACAAAATCTCATGGCTGATATTTAAGAAGACTATTTTATAGCATACTCCTGAGTGCTACCTCTTTGTAAGACGATTAACTTTCATTTCTTTTTCTCATATGAAATATTAATACTTTACCAAGTGCTTTTTCTTTTTTTTCTCTTTGAATGTTTTCACTGAAAGATTGCAGGCATCAAGGCAGAAAGCTGGAACAAAATTAATCTGAAGTCAATCACAGCTTCATGTTGGACTTTGAGGACTTGAATAACATAAACTCATATTTTTATACCCTCCTTAGTTTTTGGAAATTAAGTTGATATTGCAGCCATCGGAAGTTATTGCTAGTATAAATAACCCACCAGGAAAAAAGAGGCTTCTGTCTAATAAAATAAGGAAAGATGTTGCCTTTCCTTTTATTGCAGATCCCAGGGTGTGATTTAGGATAAGAGGGTGCTGCTGCTGACCTGTCTGCCGTCTTCCTTTCTCACTTTGGCAGCTCATTTAGTTTCTTTTACTTTGCTTGAGTAGGATTGTACAAGGTTAAGCTCTCTGCTGTTTGCATGGTGCTGTCATGTTTTGATACTGAAATCTAAGTCAAATTCAGCTAAATAAAAGTAGACTCTCAAGGTCTGGAAGTAATTTCACAGGTAGCATTCCTTTTTGCACCAGTGACAAATTTAGGCTTTGCCTTTTTGCCTCTTATGCCCGTTAGGGTTGATAGAATGGATCATTTTAACACTGAGACTGGATAACTTACTGTTAATTACTACAGATTTGCAAATGCCATTTCATAATTTTGGAACTTATTGAACCTGTTAGAAACTGTTGGCATTTCTGTTACCAACACCAACTTTAGCTTCGCCATCTCAGTAATTTCTAATTTTCTAACACTGAACTTTCACAGGCAAGTATGTTTTTATTTGGAATGATCACTCTGGATGATTCAAAAAATTATCAAAATGAATTAAGTTAATTTTTAAGTCTGGGAAAGAACTCAGTTGGCTGTTGTAGTAAGTTGCAATGTATTTTTCCAGCTATAGCTAAATGGAAAATACAATCGCCATGTTATTTGAAAAAGGGCAAATTAATCCAGATCCCTTTTTGCTGTTTCAAGTAAGAAACATTTGTGATGACATTTTACATGCTTGACAGATAACTGTTGGAGCCAAAAAACTTCTATCATCTTCTAATGTGTTTTCAGTTCACATCATTATTACGTCTCTCACTGTGGATATATGTTTATTTGTCAATCTACAAGTTATCAGTTACTACAGTAAAAATGTTTAATCTCACAAGCCTGTGAACACTAGAACAGCTGCCGCAGGACATGCCATTCTTGAGGATATCTTTTACAAGCTCTTGCCTTGCTGAGTTGTGAAGGATGAAGAAGACCTCCGCAGCATTCATTCACATTGCTGCCTTGCTACAGACAGCACAGATCACGTAGAATGTGCCTCCCCTTCCCCCGGCCTCCCAAGATACTAGGGATTTTGCTGCTGGTGTTTTTTGTGTATGCATATAGAACCATGTTTTATGACAGTAAATCTTGATTAGCTTCAGTAAAAATGTGCACGACATTTTTCTGTAAGGAATTGTCTTACCTGCTAGGTAAGCTGTGGAAATAGAACAAGTCTGTTAATTTATTGTGAATTTCTATGGGATAGCATTATCTCATGCAAATGGCTACCTGGCTTTTGGGTCTTAATCCCTTCTGAGAGTAGAATGAAGGGATGAAGAAGCTCCAGGGTGAGCATCTTTATTTGTTTTCCTTTCAGTATTAATCTATATTTAGTATTTTTCTTCTTTTACAATTTCCTCTGTGAAGTTTAATTAATTCAACTTTCAGCTGTATATGAAAGTGCTATTTAACACAAGGGACTCCTTTCTAAGTTCCTGGGTAACATTTACCAAATACTCCCAGCAGCAGTCAGACAGGCTGCTGTTGTGGAGATAGATCCATCTCTGGGTGGGATGAACATAGTTTCATCTTTGGATATGTTCCACTTGGATTTTCTGATTCTAAAGATAGTGGGGAAACTAGTGCCAGAAGCATGTAGATGAGTGATTGTTTGGTTCTTGTGCAGGAAATTCTCTAAATATTAGTAATTGCTTTGTTTTCAGTTTCCATGTTCTGCAATAGATTAGTTAGAAGAACAGGGTAAGATTATCTGGAGCTTATCTAAAAAGCCTCTGTACTGCTATACTCCTTACTCTGCTTTCTGATTATGAAATAGAAAGGGCAGTAGCCCTGCTGGGGCTTAAATTTTTAGTGATGAAAAACAATCACATCCCTGACACTGAGCTGTTATATATTTGCTAATGCCTTGTCAAAAAATGAAAAGAAACCTAACATACCTACACAGCTGGCACTGGCATGCTTCCTCTCAGGGCATATCTAAGCAAGGTTTCAAACTGTTGGCACAGGGCTTAGTTCATTGCCGTCAGGGGAATTACAGTGGGCAGCTGCATTCTTGAATAATTGCAGCCTTCAACATAAAAACCTGAAAAGCATATTTGAGGTATTTACACATTAATCATGACAACTTCTGTGCTATTTTTTTCCAGGCCCATGACTTCTTGTATAAAATAGGCAGATGCTCATCAGTAGATGAGCCTTTCTTACTTGTTTTTAGTTCTTTAACTCCACTGAATTTAAGTGCTGAACTGTAGTTTGGAGTTGCCCACCACTCCTTTTTTTTTCCTTATCTCTGACTTACTTTTGTGAGCCATATGAGACAAAAAATCCTGGATTGTTACCCTACTGAGCTTATTTACCAGGTGTATCCAGACAAGGTAGCTCTGAAAGTATCTTTTTGGTATTTGAAGTAATTTCATGGTGATATATGAAGTAATTTCATGGTGATGGTAATGTCATGAGGTTTACTCTATAGTATAAAAATACATTGTCTCCAAACATCCCTTTGCAAAAGTCAGAGCTCCAGCTGGAGGAAGGACTTGCATAGAATAAAAAAAAAAATCTTTTTCTTTCTTTGCTAAGTCCAGAACAAAGGCTAGACTGGTTTTCCTGGGCTGCACACCCTTTAATGCCATAAATCACAGTTTGGATCTCTGGGCATTGCAATAAAAATCAGTGGAATTCTTAGGCAAGCCTCCACACATAAAGTATGCTTTTGACACAGAAAGACGTAAAGTGCAACTCAAGGTTAAGTCAAAATGATGAATGGAGTTTACTGCCAATGATATTATAACTTTGATGGAGAGTACAACTATATCAACAAGGACTATTTATGTCCTGCAAGGTAAGTTATGAAAGGCAATAATATTTCAGCACTAACTGTAATTTTCTTGGCTTTTGGCAATTGAGAGCAGGATCCACTACATTTAATATCACAATTATGTTTATTTTTAAATGGAGAAGGGCAAGGAAAGCAAAAACCAGTAACAAGAATTTTCCCAGTCTTTTTTTTTTCATGTAGCTGCTATTCTGTAATGGTCAGCATGTGACTGATGGATTAGACTAAAAGCATAGGCTATCACTCGAACTAGAGAGAGGAAGTGAAAAACAGGATAGCATGATGAGGCCTTTAAAGCCTCTAAAGCCAAACTGCAGAAGGTGTGCGGGAAAGTGTAACCAGGGGCAGTGCTATGCCTTCCACAGTGAGATAAGAGAGCCGGTACAGGCAGAGCCCTCTAGCACACGGCAACACCTTTCTTCCCCTGCAAGTCACTAGCCTTCTGATGCAGGAGAGCTCCACAGCTCCCTTGTTTAGCGCTACAGTCACCTCCTGTTGTTTTCCTACAACTGCTAAGGTTGGCCAAAGATAAATTCATAATCACATGTAACAAACAGAAATCCCCTTTCCCACATCATACAAAGAACACAGGTAGAACTCAAGATAGCAAAAAAAATTTTGGGGACTACCACCATTACGCTAAACCTAAAAAACTACTTATGTTTATATCATGCCCATCCTTTATAAAGTAGTGTCATTGTAGTAAACCTTTCACATTGCCTCCAACAATTGTCAGTTATGCAGTATGGTTTATATATTACAGGTTAACACAGTATTATTTCACATGTCGATATGAATTGTGTTTTTATGAAGCCTTGATTTCTCATACCAATAAGTGAATTCTAATGGGTTCCCTAGCACTTGCTGAAGCTCTAATCTGGTAGTTTAAACTACATGGGCAAACTCTTATGTTCATCTTCTACTCCACTAAATTTCATGGCACACTGACTGTTTGAGTCCAGCCATTTGCTTAAATAAATCACCTAGGAGGAAAGGCCTGTTAATGTTCTCTAAAAAGCCTTAATTCTGAACACAAGAGGCTCAAGTGTTTGCAAGCATTCAGTTCTTGTCTGCAACACATAAATAACTTAACAAACATATGCATTTTAAATTAATTGCAAAACAGTTTTAAAACCAATGTTAAATGTCTGTTTGGGTTTTCTCTTCAAGTGTTAACATGTCCAAATGGTTTGGCTTGAAAATGCATCTTCTCTATTCAGCTCCAGTAATTATTTTAGTAGCAGCAGCCTGCGATGTTGCCAGATTTCAGCTTGCAAAATTAGGGCAATTGCCTGGGGCTGTGAATCACCCCTGGGGGACTGTGAATGTCTGTCCAGCTGCTATAGTTTTGCATGCATGCTAGAGAGCAAGTTTTGAGAATAAGTTCTTTGCAGTAGCATCTTGCTTGCTTTACATGTGAGCATTTAAAGCAGAAGATCAGTAAAATATGGACACCCTGCTAAAGTGTGTACAGTGCTGCAGTCCTACTGTGCTTTTGGAGCCAGCTCCTCATTGCTGCTAACTGCTGTAAAGCTCATTTAGCTTTTCACTAGAAAAAAAACCAGCATCTGTTCTGGTTTTTTTCCAGCTAATGAAACCAGAGCTTTACCTTAGTTGGACAAGAAAATAATGTTTACTCTGAGCTTCTAAAAATTATATCATCTGCTCATTTCTAGAAACAATTTAGTCAGTATCCACTGCAGCACCCTTTTACCATGTTGGTGTGGGGACGTAGATTATCTAAAAATATCTCCCTGAAGTCAATACTGCCCTGCCATAAGGAGTTCATGATGGATAAAACCTGCTAACTCAGCTTTGTGTACCTCCCGCTTTCCCACTACGCAGCATAATTAATAGGTACAATTCAGATAGGCCTGATCCTGCAGCACAGCATAAGGTGTCTCCTACAGAGCCAGCAAACTATGAGCAGGCTTTATATAAGTGCTAAGTATTAGTTGCTTTTATACTGTAATGAACACAAGTCTTACAGCAGAGAACAACTAGTGGTAGTCTGGAACAGGTGTAAAGCAGCAACTTCAGTGCACCATGAGTACTTGGTGCTTGTTACACTCTCACAGCTTCCCTCATAAACATTTTTGGTGTCATCGCTGGCATTTTTTACCACATACTGTTCTGTAGTGTAGTCTTACAAATTGACCTGAGTAAACAGCCCTATTTATTTGAAAGGGAAAGCATACTTGCCTGGGTGCTGATTTAAAGCATTTAAAGTCATTTTTGCACAAGCAAACAGGAAAATGAAATGAATTTGTTCACAGGTGTTATACATCTGCAACATGAGCTATTGTTGTGAATCAGAAATAGTTCAGGTCCAGGGCAGTCCTAAATCCATGTTGGGATAAGACATGGGCCACATGCAACGCTCCACTGCTCCTCAAGTCTTCCTGTACCACTGTGGGCAAACCTAAGCAGAGGCCCCCCAATATGACGCAGCAACACCAGCAACATACCTATGTGCACTTGCATTGCCACCTGGTCCTACGAAATTAGACCACTGCCCTTTTTGGCTTAGAAGTCGCTGCATCCTAAACAGAACCTCGCTGGTACCCCCCAAGTACAAAGTCTCAAAAACTTGATTCAAACACCCGTTTCAGGATTAGTAACAGCTGTATCACTTTGAAGCACATTTGAAATCAACTGACATTTCACAGCATTCCATTGGGAAATAACAGCATTACTCACTTTGTAGGACCAGCTCCTACTAAACAACTTAAAATCTTCACATAGACCAAGACACACTTGAGTTCCCTACCCCCTTTTTCTTTTTTTTTTTTGCATTCATTTTGTTCTGAGCGAGTTTCTACTCCCTATGCCCTCTCCCCCAAAAGGAGTTTTGCAATCCCTGTTGTAGGCTCTGTAATGCAGCATGCGCTTCCTGATGTAATGAATAGTCCACTAGAGCTGTCAGCAACCATTTTTTTTTTCTGTACATAAAACAGTATCAGCAAGAAATTAACAAACACTCCTTGATGTTTTGTCATTGTGAGTTACACCTCATAATGGCAGGGTAAACAAAACTGATTGTGGGAAAGAAATACCTAAACACCTGAACTCTTTGTGGGTAGTACCTCACAAAGGTTTAAGATTCCTAGAACAGATTTTCAGAAGAATGCACTTATATTTCGTGATACCTAATGTAATCACATACAGCTGAGACTAGGTACTTAGAAAAAAAAAAAAAAATGCACTCGTAGAGGGGGAAAAAAGAGGAAATAAGGGAATATTAAAGAGAAGAAGATGTAAGGAACAGGGCACTGACTTTTGAGTGATGAAGTCCTGAGCAATGATATGTTTAATTGGTAGGTCTAATACCAATCTGTATCTAATCTTGGTATATCTAATTTTGAGAAGTAGTGGGTGCTTTTCATAGAAGACGCCTTACTCCAGGAATAACTCTATGAACTAGTTTCTATTCTGTGAAAAACTGTATTGTACATTCTGATCTGAAGAGCCTGAAATGTTTTAAGGATATTGTATGTGATAGCTGATGTAGAAATACTTACCAAAGTGAACATTACATCAACTGAAATAATCAATAACACCCATGCTGTCCCAGGGTACCTTGGTATTTCTACCACCCACCTACTCGTATTTATTTAGTGGGGAGATGAGGAGGTACAATAAAATGGATATATGCATGTCTTGAATGCTTCCCTTTGGTTTTGTTTAAGATGTGCTTCCACTTTCTTTCCCTGTATTGTTTGTATCTTCCAGCTGACCATTCTTCACACATTTTTACACATTTTTACAGTGTCAGGCAGTAGTCCCCTAACCTGTCAGAACTGATCTTGAAGAACTGAGGCCTTTCAGCCACTCAGACTTCATTTGACTCTGGTTCCCTATAGTCCGTATCCTATATCTGTGTAAAAAAAAAACAGGTTAGGACTTTTGCTTTCTTTTTCTCTATCTTTTAGATATTTAATTCAAAATAGAATGACATCTGAGTTCTTTACCATTCCTCTTACTGCCTAAATTCAGGAACATAATTAATTATTCTCACTGTGGGCCTTCATAAGAATTTCACTGTACTTCATGTGATGGTGGATCCTTTTCACAAAATTCCTTTTTCCATATATAGCAAACATTTCACACATACAGAAGAAGCATAGTTATCTTTAACAGCTGCCTAGTCAGAAACCATTTTCAGTAAAAAACAAGTCCAAATGCAATCAACAGCTGCAAGAAAAAAATTATTCTTACTGTTAGCGTCAGTCTATTTGTGACTTCTTCAGAGATCCATACAAGTTTTCTTTAACTTTTGAGAGATGTGTGTCTGTATTTTGTGTCCTGGGTTTGAGTCACACTCTGTAATGGAAGTTATTATGCCTTTTCATTCTTTTGGCTAGCTGAGTACTAGCTTTCTTCCACCCTGTTCACCTCATCCACTTCACTTGTGGCTATCACCATTCCACAATAATCACTCATTGATATTTTATTTACGTATGTCATATGGGTGTTTCTTGCAGCTATTCTACTGCCTTTTTATGCTCCTCACCAGGACTGAGCACATCTCTGAGAAAGCAGAAGTCCACCAGTTGCAGATTAATCTCCACAGATTACATCTTTAACAGCACATCACTGAAATTTGTTTTCCTATTTTCTAAAACACTAATCATCTCTAAATGAAAAATCTTAAAACAGTGACAACAATGTTAACCAGCAACGAAACCTTCCAGTCGCCAGAGACTTAGTAGGTGGTACAGAACCATACCTATGAACTATAGAAGAAATTCAATGTGGTTAAAGTCCTAAATCATATCAATACTAGCAAATTGACCTGTTCTGAGCTTAATTGTGGACACTGAACTTGGGCAGTGAGCTTGCTTACAGTGATAAATTGTTGGAGTGACACTGGTGACCTTTTGGCTTGTGCCCTCTGAAATTCTCCAAAACAAATGCCAGGTGTGGTTCAAGAATTAGGAGTGGGAAAGGGTCACATGATTTGGATGCTGGTATTAGCTGGGAGCAAAGCTAGTCTTTGAGAAAAGAGCAGCAGTAGAGTGTGGGCAGAAGCCAATGCAATTCCAGATGTATTGGCACCTTTTGGATACAGAATAGGTTGCAGTGGGAAAGAGCAAGTGAAAAGTGAGCTGCACTGCAGACTTCATTTTGGTATTCATGACCATCATGTGAATGTAGCTACAGGAAGTCAGATCATTTAAAAACAAATCAATAAATAAACCAAGAGCCTGAAATCACAATGTCCGTACATTTCTAATGTTACATATCTATCTACCTAGTGCCTCATTATTTTTTTTAATGAAACAAATAATTATTTTCTAAGAAACACAAAGACCTTTAAAACCCACCATGATTTAGCTAATTAGTCCCTCAACACATCCCAGGGAGTAAACAAATTAACCAGCAGTTTCTCCCATTGAAACCTGCAATTTTTCTCTGTTTCTTTGATCACTGTAATTACCAGAGGGATTAATGCTATTGGTGCTTTCATTTGACTGCTTTAAAACAGCCACATGTGGAGCACAAGGTCATTACAGTTATTTACTAGATGCATAGATTAAACTAAATTCATTGTGACTAACTCGGAAAACACTTTTTTCCTCTTGGATGCAGGGAGGGGTGAGGGGGGAGCAGCCACAGAGGTGAGAATTTTCTTTCCACAAACTGGTTTTGCCACATTTCTGCAGATCAGATCTTGCTCCCATTTGTATGCATGTACATTTCTGTAAACTGTGCATGGAGAGGTTTTCTTACCCGAGAGCAGTATAGCTATTGTAGCAAAACAATGTCAAAAAATGCCTGTGTTGTCCCACAGACTTATAACTAGCAGCTGGAAAACAGCAGCCTGTAGCACTTGACCAGATGTGATGTTGTGACAAGAAATAGTTTTATAAGGATATTTATGCAGCGTTCTCTTCCACAGGCTGAAGGCGGCAGAAGTGTATTTCTGAAAATACAGACTAACTGGGATTCATTTTCCTCTTCTTTTCCTTCTTATGTTCCTGGATGCAATTCAATGATTGTACTTTACATCACATTCTTTGTGACACTTTCTTTTTTTCCTTTAATTTTCCTGGACCCGTTACCTCAGACTTCAGCTATTACATCACAGCTTTGTCATCCACCAGAAACACTGCCAATTGTCAGCCCAGCATTGCAGTGGGGAATGGTCAAGGCACTGATTCCACTCAGATTAAATCTAAGAGAGCCTTTTTATCAAGATTTCGCTGGGAGCAATAGCAGGTCTCTGGGAAACTGGTATCCCCAAAACAGCAAAACATGTTAGCTGCCCTTATGACCCTCACCGTCCTGGCTCCACCTCACCAGGGGCAGGTCATTGAGTATGCCATGCTATAGAATTTGTATATCTTCAAATGTTGCCAATACCATTCTGGATGTTTGTAGAAAACCCCAAAAAAGTGCTGGGTAGCCAGTAGGCTGAGTCGCAGATAAGCAACAGTCCAGCAAAGGTAATGTATAAAACAATTCTCTTTTGCTATACCAAAAATTTAGAACGGATAGTTCTTTTTCCCAGGATCAGGTTTCTCTGAAAAACAGTTGAGGAAAGATTGTGATCCTCCTTATTATTGTTGGCAGTTTCCTTACTTTTCCTTTTTGTTTAATACCATTACTTTGAAACAAACAATTCTTGAAGTTGTTCCCATGCAACGAGTAGAAGTCTGTACACACTGTTTCGTGAGGTGATCTTCTTAGTTGGACTTATTTAACTTTCTGTGGATCTATGCTTCTGAGCAGGTATTTTTCAAGATAAGAACGGGATGAAAGGTTTTATGATCCTCTTGTTATCCAGGACAAAGAGAAAGTGAACCTCCTCCTCGCAGGGACTTCAGGAGTTGCAACAGATACTCCCTTTTTCTCCCTGCATAAGCATGCAAAAGGAAAGGTCCCTAAATACCCAGTAGTCTACATGTTCTCATATATGTGTGTGTCTGTGACTGGGATAAATACATTCCATAGCATTTTTCTAGTAGTGCAATATATCTATCTGCAGCACTGAAGAAAACATTGTGTGTGGGCAGACAATTTCTATCAAAAATAGAGGTAGTTACAAGTCATGTTGAAACTTAGGTGGCCTCACTGGAGCACTTGGAACTGAAAATAACATTGGCATGGTTGTGTCTGCAGTCACAGGACATAGATAGGTGCTTGTTCTGGAAACTAAGAGTTTCTAACATAATGTCATCAGAGCCTCAAGGGCTATGGCCAGAGGCCTGTATGATTTACGTGTTGGCTCCTGATAGACATTTGTACACAGCTGCGAAAAAAATTGTGAATTGCTATACCATTATAGTCCTGGCCAGCTGGCCATATTTTGTTGTGGTTTTGTTTTGTTTTGTTTTGTTTTGTTTTGTTTTGTTTTGTTTTGTTTTTTTTAAAAAGACATTGGTATTATGCTTCAACAGGGTTTTATTAGGCTGAAACCAGCCTGGATGATGCATGATAAATCAGAAAAGATGCAGGGGGCTAGCTGGATTTCAAGCTTTCATGCAGCTGCTGACAACTGAGGGGACCTAGACACCAGTTTTTCTCCTTAGTAGCTTGAGTGGTCTCCCAGTGTTGGCCTGATGCTGCTTTCCAGAGCTGCTAATTTTTCTGAAGCTGACTTTTTTGTCTGTTCATAATATTTTTATGCTTACCCTAGTATATTGAATCCATTTGAGAAGGAATTTAAGCATGCTTAATAACAATTAACATTCTTTACAGAAGGTTTACTTATAAAAACTTTAAACTTTATGGATATTGTATGCATACAGCTCATTTCAAATTTAGGTCAGTTATTTAAATGCAAAACTGCATCTTAGTTGACTGAGTCTTACACTTTGGCTTAAATTACTAGATATCCATACTAGCTTTCTACTTGTACTGAACTTGTGCCTGTACTTTACCAGGAAAAGATCATTATAATTTATATAGAAATGTTCAATCTACCTTTTTAAACTAGAACTAAGCAAAAGTTCTGGAGAGGTAAAGGTAGCCATGATTTGGATGTATTTCCCTTATTGTACAAACTTCCATTCTCCATTAGTCAAAATGAAAATATGGGTTTGGGTGTTGTTGTTTTTTTTTACTAAAGTAAAATCAATTTTTTAAAAGGTGTTAGGAAAGACGATAAAAATTATCCAACACAGTATTCCACTATAAGTGGAATGTTTTCTGAAGAAATGATAATAGCTTCCTGTGACAGAAAAATCCCTGGTATTGATAAATGATTTCCACTTGACGGTTGAAGAAAGCCCAGTACATTGTTCACAATAATAAATTCTTCAGTTATCTTTTGGAGTTCAAACTGCTTCAACTTTTCATCAAATACTATCAAAGTAGTCTTGCAATTTTCTACAGAAATCTATTCTGTATTTCTGCCATGTGCTATCCTAGGAAAGGCTGAATGAGAAATAACTCTGTTCTAATAGACTGTAACAACAAGCATCTGAGGAGAAGCAGTTTTAGCAAAAGTTCAATTTTTTTAGGTCCTTCTGTAACATCAATATGATAGTAAGATTTTTAACTAGAAGTGAAATGCAATTATTTCTCCTTTCTCCCTTTACAATAGTGGGCCTCTTCTTGAAAAGGTCAGGTAGAGAAGTATACAGCTATTTAGACATCTTATTTTATTTCAATGGCAGCTGAAGATTACAAATTTATAAATAGACACTTAATTCCTGCCTACTTCTCACTCTATAGTGGATATTCACAATGTCTTGCTGTAAGCAGCTAACTTACATAACCTGAATCACTCTTGAAAATTCACTTACTATACAAGGAGCTTGAATTAAGCCCATAAGAACTAGGGGCCTTTTAGAACCAATTAGTGTCACTGTCCTGTTCCCTAGGTGCCTCTCATGTGACTGCTCTATTCCTCCTACCACTAAAGTCACTGTAGAATAAGGAATGTAGAAACCCATGTGGTACCACCCTTGGCATGGTCAGAAACAGCACTTCCACCTCTTAGGGATTAAAACACATCTCTCTGTTATTTACAGTGCAGTTCTGTTTCTCAGAATGCCCAGACCATCTCAATCCTGATACTTCTGAATGTCTAAGCACCTGCCTTGCTCTTTAACCTTATCAAATCCAAAGGCATTTGTCTGTGACAACAGAGGAGCAGACATAAACTGAGCACCGCATTGAATATGACAAGAGAAGGTGCCAATACTTGTTCCTCCCACACCGTTCCACACCACTCCTGGTTCCTCTTTTCTTTAAAAACTCAGTAACTAGAAGGCTCATCCAGGGTGTGGGAGTCCTATGGCCAGCTCACTCTTCAGCCTGAGGGGACTTGAGCATTGTCTTCCTCTCCAGGGACAAGTGTCTGTATCAACAACTTAAAGGTTATTCTTGTGCTGGTATCCCTTCCGTGTTGCATATAACTGCTAAATAGCCTGTTGTCAGAGAAAAAAATAAGAGTGAACATCATAATTATCTTGCCTAGTGATGAGGGACTGGCTCAGAAGAGAGGAGACCTAATTTTCAGCCTCTGCTCTAGTTGTTATTTAAGCGTCTTGTCTAATGTCTCTTTCATTTGTATTCAAGCAGCTGAGAACAGCTTTTGTTAAATTCAGAGCAGCAAGACCTATGAGATTTCCAAGTGTGAGAAGTATGTTGTGTTTGAAAAGAGCAGAAAATAAACAGAATATGTGGATATGAGAAGTAGGTTGCACATGCCGTTCAGTTCTTCTGCAAGCATAACCATGCTAGTGCCATATTCCTGCAGAGTGATTTTTCTTTAAGTGTACCATTTGTAAAATAAACTTGTGTAGCAGTTTGTTTTGTTTATTTTTTAGCAAAGCACTTCTTGTGCTTACTTTCAAAAAAATTAAGGTTAACAGATGTGGTTTCAAAATATATATTTAAAGAAAATTGTTCCTATTTCTAGTACACAAACACAATAAACATAAAACACATCCTTTCTTATTTTCTTCATAAGCATGAATTTCAGAATGTATCACTTTAAAAACATAATCATATTTTCTAGTAATGCAGCCTCACATCTTTAAAAGGAAGAAGAAAAAGAAAAGAAGAAAATACTTCGACAGTCCAGCATATTGCCAGGTGAAAGCAAGCTGATCGTACTGGATTGTCAAGCTGAGATAAAAGTCACACTACTGTCTGTTTGCTTGGATCTTTTTTTCCAGTGAAATCCATGCCTTTCACTCTACTTTCTGTTATCTGAGTAATACATTTCAGCATATTGGATGTTTTTAGACGTGGAATGGTTTTGTGGCCTGAAAGTTAGGCTGAGGTTACAGAGCTAAAAGAGGTTCAATACCTTGCTCTGAGTTTCTGAGTGATCCTGGACAAATTGCTAGCCTATAGCCCAGTTACCACATTTTTTACTTACTAATGTCGCAGCTACAGGAATAAAGAATATACTCCTTATTAGTCATTTATTAATGCAAGGACTATAGAGATTGATGCAGTGTCAATAGCAATTTTACTGAGCACTGTATGTATGTAAAAAATGCGAGTTCTCAGATTTAAAAATTTCATAAAATTGAACAGATGCTGCTTTGGGTTGCGCTTGGGTTAACATTATATCTTGTTTTGTTAATGGCTTCTTTACATTTTGCTTGGCTCTATTTTCCACAACCAATAATATCCTTACCTATGTTTCCAAGGAGCACAACAAATATATCTACTTCCTCTGTTTAATTTAATGATAAATAGAATGAATAATATCTGCAGAATCCAACTATTTAAGGCTTATTCAAGGGAATTCGGCCAATGGAGGGAGCTTAAACTGAAAAGGATTGATTTGAATACACAACCTCAAGAGGCTGATGTTGGTGCTCTGTGCAAAATGCTTGTTAGTAGATATTGCAATTGGTGACAACAAGGCCTTTCTCTTTCAAATGAGAGACTGAACCTTTCAGAAGGTAGTGGCTATGTATTACAAAGAAAAGCTTGCATTTCTGCCTACAGTGTATAAGATTTTAGTGGTGTCCTCAAGAAGAGAGACAAACAGAAGAAAATGAAAGTCCTTCTAGACAGCTCTGTTCAGCTCAGTGGCTATATTCAGCTAACTGGTTCGTCTTCTGTGTTAGAAATTTAGCACCACTAAACGGTTTCCACTTTGTTACTGGCTGAATCTGTTTACATGTTTTTCTGAGGCACCAGGTTAGACAGTCTGCACTTCAGCTTATGCTAACAAAAGAAAATAACATTGCTCAAAAGTTGGTTCTGGGTGTGCTGCTGTATAGCCCACCCCAAATAATGGTGGACAACAGCCTAATCCTAGGACTTAACCATCCAGTCCTGTGAGGTCTCAGGGAGGCATTATTTCTTCTGTATAAATAAAAGCAAGTATAAAAATTCAGTGGCATCTGTCCAGCCTCTCACATGGAAGCTGCCACCTGCTTTAGTTATGACCCTTCGCTAAATGCCATTTCCATTTTCCTTTCCCAGAGGCATCCTGGTAGTCTCTAGGTTGTTCTGCCCCAGTTGTCTTTGGTAAAGAATGCTTTTCTTCCTTCCATCTCTTCCAAACATGAACTAATTGAAATTAATTACGGACACATAGTATTTGACTTTGACCTGTGAGAAGCTAGTAAGTTTCTAGCCAAATCTCATCACATACAGCAACCAAAACAGGACTATGGAAGAGGATGCTAAAGCTGCTATGGTCTATAGCTGTACGTCAGACCCAGTTTGACTTTCATATATTTTTTTTAGTGTAAGGGTGGAAATCAGAGATTCAATGTAAAAATTAGTCCTTTCTTTTTATACATGAATATGTTCTGAATGTGAGAAGCATCAAACTGTATTTCTGAGGGACCTACCTTCTTTAAACAGTCTGCACGTGGATGCATGGGAAAATGCAACCACTCCTGAATCAAAATTTCTCTTTAATACTAGTAGATATTTCACCTATGCTAACTAGCTTTTATTAAATGTTTGCTAACTAACATATACCTATCATACATTTTCGCTAAATTTAACATGGAGTTTACACCATCTCTATAAAAGTTACTAACTTTAAAAAAAAGTACAAATAGAGCATTCAGTATCTCCAAGATCTAAAGCAATTTTTACACTTCAATTTTAAGTGTCTCTAAATTTTAATGAAATTTTGTTAATTTGATTATACTATAATTTAATTAAAATTTAATTCTTAAAATATAGAACACTTATAGCACCTTTAATGATTTTAGTTGCACTTCATTATTGATGGAGATGTTTAGTGCTCCTTTAACAGAAAGATCCATCTTCTTCCTTGCTTTGTGCTAAGAAGTGACTGGATGCAAACTTCTGCTTCCCATGGATGCCTGAATGATTGGTGAACTGCATAGAGGAACATCTGATATAAAAATAATTTAAGAGTAAATGTATTTCATTACCTGCTTAGTCAAAGAAAAAAGCTTATTTGGTGCTTAAGGGCACGTCTATGCTGCTACTGAAGTTCTGACTGTGACAGACAGGTGTACAAGTTAGATTTAATTCAGCTAGCTTGGGCAGCATAGTGGTGAAAGTTTTCACAGCTGTGGATTCACCATGGCTAAGCAACCCTGAAACAGACCCTGGGTATGTTTGTAGTTAGCTAGCTTATGCTGGGTTCTGCGCATCATGTTTTCACTGCTACTGTTTGCCCAAAACACCTAAGTTAAATAACCATGGGAAAAACAAGTGTATTCTCATTATACTTTCAGTTTCAGAGTTTTGACATAACCTAAGCTTGCGCTTGAGAAGTCCTTCCAAACATGAAAAAAATGTGGGCATGTTCTTTTAGAGAAACTTATTTTAAACTTAAAATTCTGCATGTAACTTTTCCCACTGAAGTCAGTTCCTTCCTTCACGCAACATTCACACTTGCTATGACAAATCCTTTTTTTTCCAGTTCTGCTGGAATCAGTCCTTCCCCTCCTACTTCTTTCCATAAGCTTTCTCCCATAGAGTTCATGGCTTCTTTCAGTATCCCCTGGAAAGGAAATTGATTCCAAAGGGTGATAGAAAAGCTGAGTCTGTAGACTGAAGAATATTGAAGCTTGATCTGAGAAGCTTCAGTGAATTTATTCTTCAACCAGGTTCTGCTGAAATGTAAAGGTTTTGTGAAAGGACAATGCTGCGCTCTTACCATAATAGTACCTGAGGAGGAGGTGGAAAAAAACCAACAGTGTGAAACAGTGTCAAATCAAATTTTATCAAAATGAAATGTTTTAGCTGACATAGTTATATTTTTGCATGATTTTTCCTTTGAATAAGTTTGAAATGCTTGTTTCTATTCCAAATGAAATGAGGTTTCAAAATCCAGCTCTGCATTTTCCATACAGTCCTCAGGAATATCAAATTCCATTTGCATTTTTATTTCCTCAGTAAGAAATGTCACAAAATGCAGCATAATGAAGGAGAAAACCTGCCACTCGCCAGAAAAGTCCAGAAAGCACTAAGGAACAAAAGTTTCAGTTGCAACCTCTTACCACAACAGCATGTATAGGATAAAGTCCTTACTACACAGAGACACAACTCAAGGAGTTACTACGTGTGACTGAATGGTTGCCATCTCTCCAATGCACAAGATGGAGAGCTGGAAATTCAGATCCAGGTGTCTGAACTCTCTTATACACATATTATGTTAGTGGAGTCTTAAGCTTTTTTTTTCCCTGACATATAAAATGGGCCTAAAAATAGTGAAACCTTACTCTGAGCTGATATAGAGATTGATTAGATGCTGTGGAAGACTGCATCATGCTAAAGTGTATATGCTGTCTTATCAGTACATATTTCTTCTGTACATTTTTCTGAATTATTGGTAATTATGGGTTGAAGTCCGGTTCAACTCTTTTGAGAGAGAGATATGTATTCAGGGATGCGATTTAGCATTGCAAGTTGAAGCGTTTAATGGAATGCAGTAGAAATCAGAGAACAAAAGGAGAGGGCTAGAGCTGCATTGACCTGCTTCACAGTTTTTTGTTTTTTGTTTTTTTAAATTTATTTACTCAATGTAATTAATTGATGTTGTTTAAATATTTTTTATTTTATTTTTTATTTTATAAATTTAATTAATTTACTTATTTCACAGAAGTAAATGCTGTGATAAGAAATAGTAAGGATGTAGGGAAGAATGTGGTGTCTGCAGGGTTCTTATTTTCTTCTACTTTACCCTGTATACAGTATTTCAACAGTAACAGGTATTCCCTTCCTCTTTCCAGTCTGGGTTTCTCCTGCAACATCTAATGAAATATTTGCCAAGATAATGTACCATGCTTGTTGTCAAGTGAGCTAGTCAGAGCAAATCACTTCATCAGTAGTCAGTTATTTATAGAATCCATATATGTGTCATCTCTGTTTTCTTTGATTTATGTCCCTCTGGAAAGCTAATTCAATTGCAGCTACCACAGCCACTAGCAGCATGTGATGTACCCCTTCCTTCTTCTTTGTGTTGTATCCTTAACATGTGAGGACAGCATGGTCATGGCTGCCCATTCTTTCATCCATAGTTTTGCTTCAGAGAGGGACAGGAGGAACAGTGACCATGATCTGACAGAAGTGCCCAGTGCTTTCCTTAAAACTCTGTCTCCTGTCAACCCTGAGGTGTGCAGGCTGAGCAATTATTGGAAAAAAGGGACACCTATTCCTTATTGCACTGCTTCTATTTACTGATGGTGTGCCAGACTTACCTCAGGGCCTGGCTCAGCTCTTCCCTACTAGTTACATTTGCTACTCTTTCCTTCTCCACTTACTCCATTTTCTATGCCACATACTACATCTTTTTCCATTCATTTTGCATTTCTTTCATTTTCCTATGGCATTCCTGGCTCTGAACACCATCTAGCAGCAAGGAGGCAAAGATTAAGTGGATGAAACAGAGTGGCTCAGAGGGCTGCTTCGTGACATGTGAAATGCCCACATTGTTTATTCATTTCCCTTTAGTTTTGCATACCTTAACAGCCATGCATGAGTAGATACTATGCTGAAGATCATTCTGGAATAAAGGTGAAATTAAAAATATACTTTATGTTGTCATTTTACATCCTTCTTTTGTATTATTTTCATTAAACTCAACAACTCTCTAGCATTTAATGTTGGATTATTTATTTGTGTATTACATAGCCTTACGTAACTTATCACTCATATAAGTAGGTGCATTTAGTGCAGTGATTATCAGAGATTTAAATGTGGTGTTTGTGAATATACAGTTACAATTAGCCTGAGTGCAGGTGCAATTAATTTTATGCAAGTACTTTTGCCTGTACAGCCTTAAAAATATGGGCAGAACTTATGTCCCTGAGAATAGGGTTTCTCTGTACTGTGCATATTTTAATTAAATATTCCTGTCCTGAGAATGTATAATATGCAAAGCATGTAGTGAAGAGTGTGCATTCCATTTCCAAATGAAGTATGGAAGCTCCTATATTTCCAAATTACGTTTGTATACGATTAATCATACATGAACAACACAAAACTCCTCAATGGAAATGACTCCATTTACTAATCTCACTGTAATTTTTATTAAAGATACCTTCTGTGTTTCAGATAGGAATGTAGAAAGAGTAGCACAAATGAGCTTAGTGAATACTGTCAGGTGTCAGGATCAGATAAGAATACAGCAGTTATATAGTATAACAGAAGTGGATGACGCATGGAAGTGGTGGTGTAGTGCTGTAGGTCACACATACTGTGACACTTGTGATTCTGCAAGTTAGACCTGAGCTTCACTCCTAAAGCAGGCGATCAAGCATATGACTGCATTCAAAGGTCATTGAAAGATAACATATTCACAATTAAACTATTTACTGGTTTTACCACAGGCTAAAGTAAACAGATTTTTATGGAAAAGTAAAAGATTGTTCTCCATATGTTTCCTTTAAAAAGACACATGTTTTTGTGTGTGTATCAACCCTAAGCTTTCTTGACCTTTCTTTTATTTCTTTTAGGAAAACAGGTACATGTATGTCTCTTAAATCTTTGTAATGATCTTTTCCATGGAAAAGAGTGTTTGGAAAGTGCTCTGTCATGGTAATTTGTTTGAAGTTTGAGTGATTTTTTGTCTACATTTTTGGTTTTTCTTATGCACAGTGCAAAATTTAAAGAAAGGTCAGAGCCACAGATATGCCTTCCTGCATGGATTTTCACTACTCAGTTAATCCTGAGGCACTGGAGGTTAATCAGACGGGGGTTTAAACAGGAATGATGAAGCAGAAGTTTTCAGTAAAACATCCAGTTTAAGGTCACTTTCTTCTTTTGTCTGGCAGTACTCATCCTCAAGTTACAGAGTTGCTGGTGTCCTAAGCTGATGATAACAGAATTAAGGTTATACCAGACGTGACAGATCTACGAAAAGTGAAATGATGGATACATGAGAAGAGTCAGTAGGATCAGAGGTGATCTTCTGAACCTCCCCGTTATCCTTTGAGATCTCATTCTGCTTCCAGTGTGAAATCTGAGGCATGGTGAGAGGAAGACTTCTGGGGGAGGATCTAGCAAGAGCTTTAGTTCAATTGGTCTGACTGATCTTGTTTCTGAGAGTATATAATGACAGTATCACAAATAGAAGTGGTGAGGTACACCATCTACTAAAAGCTTTTTGTTGTCATGATACATATTTTGTCTTATGATATTTGCCATTATTTGATCCTTTTAGTGACTATCTGTTTTAATGAGTCAGCAAACAATCTTGGCAAAAGAAAAATCTTGATTTGTGGTTGTCTTATTATAGCCGTCAATCTAGTAAATGTAGGATAAACAGAACCAAAAAAAGATTCCTGTAATTTAGGAGACAAGAATGAATAAATTAATGTATGGGTGAATCTTTATACAAGGTTGGATCTCAAGTAGATCAGAGTTGATGACAAAACTGGCTTTCATTTTGAAGGAGCAGAATTTTGTGAAAGACTGGGAAAGAAAAGACTATTTGGCATTATAGAAATATGATGACATCCTTCATAATGAAAATATGGGAAAGGATTGTGTGATCTCCTCTTCCGCAGAGCATGTGAACTTTTAGAAGCAGTTTGAATTCTGTGCACATCAATATATTTTAAAGGACAACACACTACCTTTTTGAAAAAAACAGCTATGTTGTCTTTACATTTGGAAATGAACAATCTGCACACTGTGTAGTCAGTCTGATCAATTAATTCTGCTTTCCTAACTCATGCAAAAATGATACATCTATAAAGTTCTGAGGATAGTCTCTTAGGAGTGTGGAAGATCCTTGGAAAATGGTTTTCCAAAGAGTCAGATCATCTTCTCCCAAAGAGGTATTGACATTTCCTATTATCTAAAAATATTAACTGTATTTTTGTAAAGATTAATATCTATGCATATTTAACCATGACTTACAAAATGTGTTAAACACTACATTAGACATAGCAGCACAATACAATAATGATACAATAGTGATCGTGGTACGATCTTGTCAGTTCAGTCTAATTTATGATAATTTAGCAACATCATTACTGGCATTAAAAATACTGTTTATTCTATTGGTAAAATAGACATACTTGGAAGAAAGGATTGGACTTTTTAAACCTTTTGTGAATAGCAGGGAAAACACTGGTTTCTGTGTATGCATAAATGAGTGTAACCGTAAACTGCACTCTCCTCTTCAGTGAAATGTTAACCGATCCTGTATTGTAGTCCGTTACAAGAAGAACAAAGTCCTAATAGTCTCCTTTCTCAACTTCCTCTTTTTCAGAGAGACTCTTTAAAAACCGTTTATGGCTACTGATGGTGTTTTCCAGCACCTTGCAAAGTTTCCTTTTTTTCCCTCTCATGTTAATATATAGTACAAGTTAAAATTTGTCAAGTCTCCAATTTCAGAGTTTTCATGCAATAGAAGCACGCTGTCTACGCATTTATTTTGTATTCCTCCTAGCAGATACTAATTCCACATCCTAACGAGTGTTACAGGTCTGTTCTCTGCAATGGGACCAGATCTAGGTTCATTGACTTTGGAAAGACTCCCACTGAGTGTAAGCCCCATGTTCAAGGTGTTGCTGGTTGTACTTTCAAGATATGCCAAAATCTTACAGCACTGACAAAATAAGTCTAACCACAGTCTTGTAAAACTATATAAGGGTGTCCAGGCAGCTAGGATTTCTGAGTTCTCTGGGTGCTTTTATTGAAATAAAGCTAATGGTGAAGACCCTTTATCTTGCTATGATTTCAGGAGTCCTTGTTACTTTTTAACAAGACATTCCACAGTGTTTGAAAATGCTGCCGGTACATGTGATTTGTGTTTCAAACAGCAGGCAGAGGAAAAGGTTCAGTCATTCATTTACAATTAGTTTTGGCCACAAGCTGTAAAGCTGACCTCAGGTCCTGAGTTTCAAAGGAACATGCAAGGATATTGGTGCTGACTTTTACCTAAGCTGATCGTAAAGCAGCAGCACTCAGAGTTGGGGCAGGGCACATCTCCCATCTTCTCAAGAGCTCACGGATTCAGCAGAGGTACACAGACCCATAAAAGCTGGGTATCATGTAAGACAAAAGCAAAGGCCTTTTTATTGTTTTTTCTGTCCAGTTGTTTACTCTGGAGATATTTTGAGAAGAGTCTACTGAGATACTTTGCCATTTCCCTACTGGGCCTGGCCAAATTCCAGAACTGGGGATGCTTAAAAAGTTAAAATTAATAGGGAATAAAAGTTAATCACACTTTTTCAGATCTCAGATATGATTAATTTTGAATCTGAGTCATAGGGTAGGATAGTATGCTATCCAAGATTGCCTATCCTTTAATACATCTGTACCTGGATTTATAGAGCTATACCTTGTAACAATGTGATGACCTTTCAATATTTCTTTTCTCTTCTTTGCCTTCCTTTCTCTTCTCTAACAGAATACTAGCTCCCCAACTGTAGATCTTTTCTATATTTGAAAAACTGTGTCCAGAGATTTCAATCCATCATATAAATTATTACTATATAGATGTGACTCTAGCTGACTTCTGTGACATTGCTTCAATGTAAAACTTGTGTGAGGAAGAACAGTCAGACCTCTTTCCTGTGCTAAAGGGAAATCTTCACTACCTCTTACACAGCAAAAGGCCCATGTTGTCTCTTTTGTATTCCCAAAGCCCTCTGCATGACCAGACTTTTATAAGATACTTCCTTAACAAGAGCTGTGTTGCACTTAGAAAAAAAAAAATCATAAAGTAGATCTGTACAGAAAATAAAGTTGAGTAGAACTAGTCTTCCAATAATGACTTTGCTGTATGGCTGCCATGATTTCAGTGAATTAATCCTGCTCGAATTTGTAGCTGAGATGTGACTTTATGTGACAGTATTCTCTGACATGGCCTTTTCAGATTTTACGTTCCAGTTTATCCATTATTATATTTTTGGATCTTAACTGTTCAGGGGAACAGACTAGCACTGTTTAACTCAGAAAGACTAATTAACTGTGTCAGCCCAAAGGCGGCGCTTATGACTTGTTAGAAGTGTTAGATGACAAGGGTATACACACTGTCACTAAATATAAAAGCTTGAGGAACGGCCTCCTTTCAGAGTACTGCTTCCCATGCAAAAAGGGAGAAGGTTTTGCGGGGGAAGAGGAGACAAAAAACCCTGTTCACATTTCATGTTTTACATTTCACAGTATTTCTTTGAAGCAGAACTAAGGAAATGTTTCTTTGATCCCACCAACCCAAATACCTTAATGAAAACAACAAAGCACAACTAGGAAAATTTATAATACCTTGCAGCATCTTCAACCTGATTTATTTAGTGCACTGTACAAAAAGCTCATTTATTCACAGGGAGAGGATTTGCCTTCAGGATGCCTGGCATTTTCATGCGTACCCTCAAACCATTTATCATTTGAAAATACTGTTATGAAATTAGCCCAATATGCAATGATTTAAATTGGCGTTGCCAATATGCAAAATAGCTTGCTTAATTGCTCAGGGGAATCTTCTCAATGAGACAATGAGGTTTTTTTGTCTCTCTTTCTGAATAATGTTACAACTTAGAAATTTCAATTCGCCTTCAGCTTTTGCAGTCATTTCCAGTATACAATAGGAAAGTGAACATTGTGCCCAGCAGGTGGGCATACAGCATGGATGCTGTGCTTGCATTCATGTTGGGGTTGTTCTCTCAATGACTGTTCTCTGAAAGGTTTTATGAGCATATGTTTAAAGGAAGTCACCAAGCTGAGAAGGATGATTCTGCCAGGAGTCCTGGTGGCAGCTTATCATCTGGGAAGGCATTTTGGTAACTTGGAGTCTCTAAGAGGCAGTTGTTGGAAAGACAGAAGGTTTTGGAGGACCCAATATGACCAAATCTAGAAGAGTTGTTAGAATGATGACGGAACTGAGACAAAGGCTGAGATACGGGAGCTTCATATAAAGTGGTTCTCAGGTTGGTAAGCATGAATTAAGTAATTGTAAATTTGGGGGAGAATCCAGAGTCTCAGCAGTTCTAAAATTTCACCATAAGTGAGACAAAGAAACCATATGCCCAGAAAGCCAAACTGAAGATAATGTTTAAATTGCAATCAAGCTCAATCCAATGTGTGGTTTTGGGCTATGAGTCCAACCGTTCAGTGACTCCTTCAAAAGAAGGGAGACGTCCAGAAAGTGAGGGGCATGGCATTTGCAGATAAAACTGCAGTCTGTATTTTGTAGAAATGCTTGTGTTTCCCTAGTGCTCACCCACGTCAGTCAGAGGTATTTAATTAGTAAGCTAAAAGAAAATCCCCACAAATTCCTCTGAAGTGCTTCTTTCAGTTACTTATAAACAAGATATTTCAAGGAATAGTCAGAGCTAATGGGAAGCCCAACTTCTAAAGGTTTTCCAATTCAGACCACTGTAATTAAGAAATATAATTTAATATCCACAAATAAAAATCTTCTGGTACATGCAGACGTAATTTCTGAGCTGACTCTACAATGACAAACGGACATGGAGTTGAAGAGAGTATGCTGAAGGGTACTAGTGGGTGGTGATTCATAACTAATTGTCTCAGAACAGTTTGTTATCAAATGATTCACTCTTGAAATGAAAATATGCTACAAGAGAATATTTTTTTTCTATTCCTTTTTCCTCTTTGATGCAAAACAGTCGCAGCTTAGCCCAACTCAAAATGCAAATAGAACAGGTATTCCAGGACCTGTGGTAATAGTTTTCATTTCATTTTATTAAAGCCATAAAGAAATTAAAATAAAATGTACATTTCAATACTATAATGCTATAATACTATACTATACAATTAAACTGGATTCAGATATAGATTAGCTGTATCCGGTAGCTCAAAAGTAAATATTTCTTTAATCACGTTATTTCTTTACTTTCATAAGGTAGTTTGTACCTATATAAATTGCTACCAACAGTTAGCAAATATGTCTATCTCAAAAATAGAACACCAGATATTCCATTTAACGGGAAAATTATATTTGTCCTTATTATCTCTAAACTAGACAAAATTGTCAGCAGTATACATTGAAACCTGCTATAACCATCACACTTAGAGTGCTTTTCTTATGGTCATAAACCACCAGTGCTACTCAAATTAAAATGAAAAGTTGCATGAAAGAACCACAAGTACTCTACCTCTAAGCTAGCATTTCTATGAGGATGTCATATGTCTACACTCTCTGTTCTTTCAAGAGCAAAGAACTGATCATTAAGATTTATATAGTATTTTAATTTTGCACTATAAAGAAGGAAAATAGCTAAAAGGTTTCAGTTAGAATGACCTTTTAGCATGTGAAACTCTTTAAAAGTACAAAAAAAAAGACTGAAATTAATTAGGCTGGATGATTACTTTTCATAATTCTGCTCTAAAAGCTTTGCATCTGCTCAGCAGGAGATATTTTATTTATTTTTAATGAATTTTCCTAGGCTTGTATCTCCTAGCATGCAATTTTTAGTAGTTCTTTTATAGAAGAGTCTCCAGATTTGGTACGTATTCTGAGTTCACTCATGTTTGTAAAGGATAATTAATTGTGAAGATTGACACTGAAACAAGGTACTGCAGTGTTTGAGAGCAGAGGGAAGCATAAGAAGAGAAAGTATTAACTTCTTATTTTATTTTAGGTAATTTTCATTGGTTTTGTAGAAGATTTTTATGTGATTTTCTATCCAAAATGTTTCAAAAAAATCCTTTCTATTTATTGATATTTCCAGTTTTCCTCTTCCACTTTCTTCTTTTCACATTTTGACTTTTTTTTCCCCTTGCAACTGAGGAAGAAGTTGAATACTTTTTTCCAATTTAATTAATATATAGCACTCTGAGAACAGAAATATCCTTTCCTTGTTTTCTGAAGTACAAAGCACCTGGTTCTTAGGTACTGCAAGGAAGCACAGGGACATTTTTTAAACTTATGGCCACAGATCAGGGGGCATGCAGTTACAACTGCCACTCTACAAAAGGGGAAGGGAAAGATTAGGGAAAGAGTGGGAAAAAAGTGGAGGCACAAGATGTCAGTAGCTGGGTTTAGGAGGAGGTCTTGCAGCAGAGCCCACCCAGCAATTTTCCTGCCAGTGCCATGGGAAGCTCCAGGTGGCACCAGCTGGGGCATTGCCCCAACATCTGGGAGAGTCTTGGGTGTCTCATGAAAAAAGGATACTGTCCACTGCCCCAGCCTGAGGAGAAAGAGCTTTGTAGAAACTTTTAATTTCAGTGGTATACATTAATTTCAGAATTATGGAGTTTTCTTACTTTCGTTCTTTGTAAAAGCTCAGTAGGTAGAAACATTTTTAATGAAATTGTTGCTAAGCTGCAAAAAACCCTCGGTAATCTGATGCAATTGAATAGACCAGAAAAAGATGTCATTTTGCAGATGAAAATTATGCAAAACATTGGGCCAAGTGTTCCCTTTTTATAATATGTATCCTTATAAAACTTCTGAAATCTAGATTACTCTTTTAGCAAAATGGACACCAGCAACCTAATTCTGAACTGATAATGAAGTGAAACAGTAAAAACAGGACAGATCTCAAGCTGGCACTGGCTTTGGTAGACATCCAGAATAAAACAAAATTGATATTTCAGGCAAATATTTAGTCTGGCTAAGAATTAGTAAAAAAGGTCTTTTGGTTTTTATCAAAGGAGAAACAGTTTATTAGCTGGTGATTTTGTATCACTACAGTTGCAAGATTTCCCAGCCACTCAAGTTAAAGATAGCAGCTGTTTCACCACTTGGGCTGCTTAAAATGTCATTCCTTGCTATTGCATCCAGTGTAAAGCAGAACAGTGGAAATGCTGTTCCTTTGCAGAGTAGCTGCTGCATAAAACATCCCTGTTTTACAGCCTTAATACCATATAAAGCAAAGAATAAAGCAGCATTTATCAAAAAAAGAAGAAACGAAATCATATGTTTAGTTTCACCAACCATTCCCCGCCCCCCCCCCCCCCCCATAATGCAGTGAAAGATTTTTGGTGAAGAAATGTAGCCTAGTGCACAAGAACAGGATGTTATTCATTCCAGCTAAAAAGGAGCCCTCTGACAGATTTCTAATGTATGCAAAATGAATGAGTTCTCATTCTTATCAAACCTGAAGGCAACTTTTAGCTTGGAAAAGGGTGAAAAATCAACAGCAAACAAAATAAACCTGAAAGTAAAGAATTTCATATGGGATAAAATAATATAGAGTATTTGATTCTGCTAGGTTTAAATATAGTTGAACTATTTCATTAAGAGAATATGTTTATTGTTCCATTTAGTCATTTAGTCATTCTTTATCACTTTAAAGACTTATTTCTTTTTATGGCAGTAAGACATTCAGTGTTCCTAACAGAGTCAGCATAGAAAGTGTACAAAGTGGCATTTATTTGCACATCAGGGTAGTGATGTTTTCTCTAGATGGTGAAGCGGGACTATATTATGTTACCACACAAGCTTAGCTGGTGCTATTTGCTTTTTTCAAGTTTAAAGTAGATGGCTTCCTAAGGACACATTGTAGAGTTACCCCAACAGCTCTGCTGTCAAAAGTAGAGCTTTTATGCTCCCTGCCTCAGGAGGAATATCTCCATGACATTTCAGAAAAGTACAACAGAAGGAGCAATGATGGACAGAAAAGAACAGGTCAGGTTCTCAGTCATATTAGAAAAAAGAAAGTGCTCAGGAGCTGAGGTCATGCTTTAGAGAAAATGTAATGACATGACATGTGTCAAAGTGATTGTCTTGTCTATTTCTGCTCTTCACAAGCTTTGTGTTCATAAGCCTTAAGTTCACTTGAGTTCATTAAGCATACCTGGGCAAGAATACCTGGGTAACTTCCATGATACAGTCAGAATAATTTTTCTGTTTCTTATCTCATATTTTGCATAAATGTTCTGGTGTGGAACAGGGTTCACTTCAGCTACAAATTGATGCTCATATTGCAGTTTTAAATTTAATACCACAGAAGTATTATATAGACAGGTTTGCTTAAAGGTAATGAATGGAAAGGTTTGCTCTGAGAAGTTTTCTTTGGAGGGATGGAACTGTTTTAAAACTTGTAAGATTTTGGGCACACAAAATATTTCTTCAGTTTGAATGCCTATAAGCTTGTCTGATTCTTCCCCTCACTCTGGATTAGACTAATAACAAGAAATTTATGACTTCCTCCTGCTTCTTCTAAATAAGCTGCTGTTAATTCTAAGGGGCAGGTCAAAATCCAGTGGGAACTGACACTGTGTTCTTCACCTTTTTGTTTTGTTTTGTTTTGTTTTCCTTCTGAAAACTTCTGACTTCTATCAAAACAAATAATTGTAAAAGCCAGAAAAACAATATGGGAAACTTTATTTAGAAATTATATCATTCTAATATCCTGCAGTCTTACATTCACCTATTTATTCTTTCTTTGCTTTACTTAAATGGAGATCTGCAGTGCTTCTCTCATACTTCATTACGCTAACTTTTTCTCCCATGGAATGGAAATATGTGTCTGCATTTCAGTATAGAATCATAGAATCACAGAATGTCCTGAGTTGGAAGGGACCCACAAGGCTCATCGAGTCCAACTCCTGTCCCTGCATAGGACAACCCCAAAATTCACACCATACGTCTGAGGATGTTTTTTAAATGCTTCTTAAATTTTGTCAGGCTTGGCACCATGACTGCTTCCCAGGGGACCCTGTTCCAGTGCTCCACCACCCTCTGGGTGAAGAACCTTTTCCTAATATCCAGCCTAAACCTCCGCTCGCATATCTTTCTGCTGTTCCCTTGGGTTCTGTCACTGGTCACCAGGGAGAAGAGATCAGCGCCTGCCCCTCCTCCTTTCCTTGTGAAGAAGCTGTAGACCATGATGAAGTCTCCCCTCAGTCTCCTCTTCTCCAGGCTGAACAGACCAAGTGACTTCAGCACTCCTCGTGCAGCTTTCCCTCTAAACCCTTCACCATCTTTGTGGCTCTCCTCTGGACACTCTCTAGTAGGTTCGTATCCTTTATGAACTGTGGTACCCAAACCGGCACACAGTACTCAAGATGAGGCTGCACCAGTTGAGAGTAGAGTAGGAGTACACAGTCTCATGAAAAAAAATGAAATCTTTAAAAATAGTATTTCTTTGCTTATTGACAGAGGACTCCAATAGTAATTTGGCAGAAGACTGTATGATTGTTGATTTGTCTGATTGTTGTATTTGGCTACACCCCTTTCTTTCCCTTTTTTAGCCTGTTCCTACTTTAGAGTTGGCTAGTTTGGATGACTCATTTGTCAAATGCATGGTGCATATGCCAAAGCTTATCATGTTGTTCATTGAGTTACTACGTTCGCCCTAACATTGCTGCCTCAGTAAAATCAGTATTGTCTTGCTGGACTCTTGTCTCCAGTAAAAATGTTGTTAGCAAATGTAGACAACGCTATGTTAATGTGAACATTGATATGTAATTTTCATGGCTGTTGATAGGGGACCATAACACAAAGCCTAAATATTTAGATTCAGCTATTTAGTAGAGGATATGTTTTCATGAGTCCCAGAATTTAATTGGGTGGTTTGTTGGGGTTTTTTTTGAGTCAGTGTTTTATGATGGCTATCATTTCCAAAAAGCAGTTTAAGAACAGTTAAAATTTGATGCATACATTAAGAATATGTAGTCAGTCGATACAGAGATGTGTACATGACTAGAATCATAGGAATAGCTGAAAAGATTCTGTTTCCCTTTGTATGCTATTGTTGGCCTAAATACATGAGACTCTGTTTTAGGCGTTTAGCATACAGTTACACAAGGTGCAAATTCTTAGAGACTAATAACAAATAATTCTGTTAGGTAAGAGCTCATCTGTTGGAAATGAAGAGTAAGAAAAATTCTGGCTGTAACAGTCAATCAATGGATGATTGTGAGAGTTGGAGCAAAATATAGATCTTAGTATGTATAAATCATTGGGGTTTGGAAGATAAAAAGAAATTAAAGCTGTTGCATTAAATGCTGGTGAGACTCCTTTTGGTATGATGTACAGTTCTGACAACCCATATTTTAGAAAGATTAATTCAAAACAGAAGAAGGGCAAGACAGGTTAGAAATACAGTAAATAACATTTAGTCTAGAAACTGGAAGATGATTTCAAGCCCTCAGAACCCTGAGATTCTGATGCTGCCTCACAGAAGACCTGCAGGGACAGTTCTTAAAGTATTGCTCTTAACTGGAGCATCTGCAGTTTGTGAGAGGGTTAGCATAATTTAGATCACTTGAAGTTGGACCAGAACGGGACTTAAAGACCTTCTTCTAGGCTAATCTTTCTTTTCTTACCAGTGAGTATCTGCGTGGCACCTGTCATCCAGAACATCTCTATCTAAATAAAGCACTCACTTTTGCAATGCTTTAAAAGTATGTGTTAATTGGATACAGTACAAAAAAAATTAAATATTCTATTGCATATAAATATCGTTTAAAAAATAAAATAAAAAAATAAAAAAATAAAAGAGAAAATAAAAGAGAAAATAAAAGAGGAAATGAAAGGGCAGGGCAGGGCAGGGAAGGGAAAAGAACCCAAATGCTAGGCCTTTACTTAAATTTCCCCTGTAAAATATAGATTTTGTTCTTCTGGAGATTACTTGGGAAACTGTCAGACATCCCCGATTTTTTTTTTCTCATGCTACTTCATTTAAGTTAAGTCAAAAATAGCCTAAACGTATCATAGGCACAATCTCATTATGTGATATTTTGTTCTTCTGATAGAGAGACCTAGATAAAATCTTAAAGCACAGTTGCATTCATTACTAATAAATCAATTAGTCAAAGTAGCAATGGTCTGACGGTAATGTGAGCAGGGATATGAATGGAAAGAGAGATACTCTTTGGGGAAACAGTCTCAAAATGTGAAAAGTACAGAGCAGCTGCAGTGGCAAAGTTCTAGCTTAATAACAGCATTGAATAGAATTAACTACAAATTTGGAAGACTCAGCTAGATGAAGGGCAACAGTCTTAGCCCTACTTGATGCTACAGGCAGAGTAACTTAGGGAATTTTCCACTATTAGAAGGATTTATTAAAAAATAATTATTAGGTAAACCCAGGATACTTCTCAGAAATATATTGAGTCAATTATTGAATAGCAGAAAATTAGCCTATCCATTTTTTGCTGCTGGCTCCATGGCACTTTTGCAGGCAAAGGCTTCCAGCCATGGACAAAGCAGGCTGAAATCTCTGGGAGCCTTTGAACTCTTGGCTATGCCTGGGAGACAAGGACTATACTGGGAATTCCCTGGCCTCCTCAAAGCCCTGGCTAGCTTCCACAATTTTGGCTTCTGGAGCTACAGTGGGCTATCTCGAAGTCCTGAGTGACTGGATCCTTCTTGCAGACGAGATGATTTGGGTTCCTGGGACAGAGCTTCCTTACTAGGGTATTTCCCTGGACTGGATTCCATAAAACACAAAAAATGATAATTTTTTGCCGAATAGGATCAAACAGAATTGCAAAATGCTGAAATAAATCCCTTGCAAACTAGAAACCCCATTTCATCTAATTCTGTCTCTAGGAAGACTATTTTAATGGATGGGTTATCCCACTGCTAGATGAAATTAAATTTCTGTTTTTCTAGCTAGCTGTTACAGATTGCAGATAGGGAAAGTAATGCTCTTTTTAACAATGAGAACCATTAACCCTGCAAAACATTCCAACCCAATTATTCTAATAAAATGTGAAATGTATATGCCAACAGCGCATTCTAATTGGGCACAACCAACCCATGTAAACAATTTTGTTAAACTGAGGCCAGTGATAGTCCAGGTTTAAAATTATAGATAATCAGAGCAAAATACCCCATTCAGAGCAAGTATGGGAAAACCAGCATTATTTGAAAAGAAAAAAAAAAAAAAAAGCTGTGCATTGAATCTAATCTTGAAAACAAATTTTCTATATTTTCAGGTGTTGGGCTGGGCTCCAAGTGCAATTTAAGAAAGTCTAAAAATGATTATACACTTCATAAATGTTGTTCTCATCTACATGGTGTGTCTTGCTCTGAATTCTGTGCTGAAAATAAACCATCCAACAGTCAGGAGGTAAAAAAAGTAACACTTACAGGATGTGAGATCACTCTCCTTATGAAACCCCCACATGGACATATAAAAATAATGCACTCTTTGAGGCAATTGGAATGGCACAAGATATGAATATCAGAATAACTATTGATATGTTTTAATGAAGAGCAAGACAGTATCGTTCTCTCCAGCATTGAAAAGAGAGGTTTTAAATTCAAAACCCAGATAACCACTTCCATGATTTATAGCCTAAATCCATTTTGCATGAGCCAAGCCAAGTAACTTGGAAGAGTGCTGTTTCTACCTAAACTGAAATAAGTACACCTTTGTCATACATACCTGGGTGTATTAACCAATGTGGTCCTACTTGGCCCAGTGCATGAACCTTCATTGCCCTGTAGACACCTTTGAGAACACCATATTTCCTGGCTGCTCAGTGCACCAAGCTATTGGGGCATACTGAAAGCACACAGCTTGGCTGGCATGTTAGAAGGAAATATCATGGTACCTGGATTTTAATGGCATGTTCCTCTGCATGCCCCCCAGAAGTAAAGTGTCCCTATTCAAAAAGAACAAGGCTGGAAAGAACCAACCTGTATTTACGAAGGGCAAACTGTGCCTGATCAACCTGACTACCCTCTCAGGTGTATTAGCTGACTCCATCAATGGGTGGAGAGCAACAGATATCGTTTACCTTCACTTTAGTCAGGCTTTCAGTATGGTCTCTCATAACATCCTCTTAGCCAAGTTGGGGAGGTTCAGACTGGATGAGTGAACTACTAGGTAGGTTAAAAACTGGCTAGGTTGTCACACTCAAAGGATAGTGCCAACAGCTGGAAGGCCAGTTACTGGTGGCATTCCTCAGGGGCTGATCCTGAACTCAATACTCTTTAATAGCTTTAACAACTCACATGATGGGATGTAGTTCCTTGACAAGTTCACAAATGAGACTAAGCTGTGGGGAGCAGTTGATAAACTGGAGAGCAGTGAGGCTCAAAGGGACCAGCTGAGGTCCAAAGGACCTCAATAATCTGAAGAAATGGGCAGACAGGAATCTCACAACGTTCAACAAAGACACATGTGGAGTCATGCCCATAGGGTGGACGAACTCAATACTCCAGACTGCTGGACAGGGACTTTGAAGAAAGAGTTGTGAGGGTCCTAGTGGACAACAAATTGAATATGGGTCAGCAATATGTCCTTGCAGTAATGAAGGCTAACCACATACTTGGCTGCATTGGCAAAGCATAGAAAGCAGGTTTAAGGAAGTGGTTATTTTCCTCTATTCAGTATTCATAAGCCCTCAGCTGGATTATTATGCTGAGTTTCAGGTCTCCCAGGACAAATAAGATATTGACAAACACCAAGATGGCTGGCAAACCGGAGCACAGGAGTTACTAGGAGAGGCTGAGAGAACTGGGTTTGTTCAGTCTTAAGAAGTTAACGGGGTGATCTTCTTATTATTTTCAACTACTATATGGGAGGGTGTAGAGCCAGACTTGCCAGGAGGCAGCAGAACACAGCGACAGCATGAAAGGTAGCAGGCTCAAGTTGCAGCAAGGGAATTTCTGGTCATATACTAGAAAAAAATCAAAATTATCCACCATGGCAGGTGCCACTGGGGAACTTCTAACCTAAGAGATGTGGAGAATTTGACTGGAAAAGGTTTTGAGCAACATGATATACCTTTGAATTTTTCCTTGCTTTTAGAAGGAGGTGGGACTGGATGACCTCCAGAAACAGCTTCCAACCTATGTTTTCTGTGATTTTGCACCACAGCACCCTCAAACCACACTCCTGGTGTTACAGCCAGTGGCTGCCTGGATGGACCAAAATTTTGATAGTATCAGCATTTCCCCCTCTCCATCCACCATCTCCATCTCACTGACTTTCACAGCCCATGTGCTCTTACCGCTTGCATGCTGATGCCCACTTCAGCACTGCAACAGCAGCCAGCTGCTCCTGCCAGCCAAATCTAGTTCTCACATACAGACAGGACCATAAATGATGTTGTTTCATCCTTCGACAGGTTCCATATACAGCTGAAGCCATTACCTGCCCAGCATATCATCCTTCTCTTCCACTTAGTAGAGGATACCCATTTCTGAGTAGACACTCGTACAACTAGGTGAACTTCCAGGCTTAAAAGCAAAAAGCCCTGAAAATAGAAGTCTTCATTTATCTGTAAATTGTACTTTGAATTGCAGTTGCAGTTTACTTGCTCTTTTCTCTTAGCCTTAGTTAATTTTTCTAGCATTCTGCCTTTTCTTGAGTGTCAACAGGTACAGAAGGACAGGTTGTGCATGACCCAGGCAGCTTGCACAGAATTAGCATGCTCTGAGGGTGTTGGCTAGTTAACTCCATAGGTGCACCTCAGAAACACAGCCCAAAGCAGTCTACCTTCAGGTATCACATTTCTGGGGAGATAAAATGTTTGTGGTACCAAACTGCTACAGCTGGAGCATGGCCGGAATTTTCTTCTGTCTTTTTCTATAGCCTGGTAAATTCAAGTTCAGTGTTCAGAGCACTAGCACAATAGCGTCATTACGTTGATAAAAGTCCTTCTTCTGTTACAGATTTTCTGTCTTATCTGGTCCTCTGCCCTTCATAACTGTTTGTGAGGAAGGGTAATAGGACTTCTCTACCCTGATTACACGCAGTAAAAAGTGCTAAATATGAGACGGATCGAGCACATGGAAATAAGTTATTCTGAAATATGGCAAAAATCTAAACTAAGCTGATTATCATGTGATTTGTCACTGTGGGTTTTACAGTATTTTTATAAAAGCAATCTGTGAAGTAAGGCAGTAAGTCACCCATTTCAAGTGTAAGAGGAGTTTATTAGGCTGGCCTTGAAGCAGCGGTAAAAGCAAAGCTAGCAAAATTAAAATCTTTTCAGTATATCTATTGTAACAACTTTTAAACATATTTATTGGCACATACAGGATAGTATGATTAATAAAAAATTGTTGTCCTGGGTTTTTTTTCATCATTTTATGTAAAATCCTGTAGTCTGCAATCTTCAATAATACGGGATTATACCTATCTTGGATTATCCAACAGCCTAACTAGGTATGGAAATTAATTTTTCTGTTAGGTTGTTATGCCTCATTTACAATGATGCTGTTAAGAAGACCACAAAAACTAGTTAGTATCATTGTGAAAATGGAAATTAAGCTTGTCTTTTACTAAACTATTGCACATGATTAAGGATGAAAACTTTTAGTATGATCCTTTAAGCATAGCAGGGATACCATACACCTAGGTGAACTTTTATTGAGTTGTTTTGTTTTCAGATTTTTCAGACACAAATATGTCTGATTTTACTACAGCAATTAATCTCTAGGACATCCTTATTCATTCTAATTATTTCAATTATATATAAATTTATTCATTGTAAAATGAATATTTTGCAAGTTCTGTCTAAAAGAAATGTTCCCTTTGCATTTCTTAACATTGTTAATTTCCTTTTGATTTTAAAGTTTGCAGTTAATGGAAAACATCATCAAGATGTTAGCGGAAAAGCAACAAACCAGTGTAATTCATCTTGAGAAAACAAACAGCTTTTTCCATGATACTTGAAAAGTGCTGCTAGCAGTTTTCTAACTGCTCAGATAAAATGAAAAAAATTAGGAAAATTCACAGTAAGAACTGAAGGTACTAATCAGGTCCCTTCTAATTGGTGAAAAGATCTTACAGACACCAACAAGTGTATCCAATATTTGTGTCTAATATTTGCTTTTTATATTTGTGCTGAGATTTCTACTCACAATTTCATGTGTGAAGTTATTTCTGAAATTAATCACTGAACTTTATATCCCTGACTACTTGAGTGTGCAAGCGCATTGAATGAGGAGCAAGAATTGCACCCTTAGTAATACAATAAGGCAACAGTGAAAGTTACAGGTTTTGCACTATAGATCACCACGTTTCATGTAATCTTCACCATCAACTTCAACTGTTTTATTATGCTGTTTATGGAAAAAAAAATATTTTAACTGCCTGCCTGCTCTGTTACGCAGCAATGGCTGCTGCTACCTTTGAAGAACAGCAGCCACCACTATTTTGCCCTGGACATAGGAAACACAGATGCAAATTAAAGGGAAGGTATTAGTAATAATTGTATTCTCTCAGATCACTTCAACCAATTCAAAATCATTTGGTAAAAATAAATCTATAAAAATAACCTTAGGTGCATGATAACTGTTATGTTCACACAGTATATTTCCCAAAGATTTTGGAATAGCTAACTGGATGTCCTTGAGTGTTAATACTGCCTTTCTGT
The DNA here is from genome assembly GCF_965183815.1 of Platalea leucorodia. Taxonomy (NCBI): domain Eukaryota; kingdom Metazoa; phylum Chordata; class Aves; order Pelecaniformes; family Threskiornithidae; genus Platalea; species Platalea leucorodia. The sequence goes on from NC_138858.1 coordinate 49,873,156, forward strand.
GTGATACAACAGATTTCAGATTTATTGCATCTTTTTCGTGACATTTAGCATTATGCTTTGCTGGCCACAACCTTCTGCATGTGTCAGATGTTGTCAGCTCTCCACTTGATTTGATGGCACGTAATTGAATAGGACATGACTTGAAGTGGTAGTGTTTTTCAGCCAAAGTTTTTATAAATGTATTTATTCATCTGTCAGTAAATGGGCTCTTAGAAAATAACTAGATTTAAAGTTTTCACATATTGTGAATACCTTAAGTCTCATTTCTGGTGCAGCTGCCTCTCTTTTGCCCTCCTGTCCTGAAGACATCACCATCCACAGCTCAGGCTGTGTGATTGTTTCCCAGCTGAAGTCTCTGTAAAGTCTCTTGTACCAGAGCCATGGCTAATTCCCTGTTTCAGCAAGGACTTGCTGTCCTGGTAATTGCTGCAGGCATCCCTCAACTTCTCACCTTCCTTTGGCTGTGTTCTGAAGATCAGCTATATCCCACTGAGGACATCTGGATAGCAATTGGCTCATGGACTTGGTATCTTTCCTTCAGTTTTGAAGACCAGTCGTCCTTTATGTTGAGAAACTGTTAGACCCTCAAGTGAAACCAGGCATGCACTGGGTGATGCCTTGGCTTCCTATTCAATACGTCCCCAGGAAACATGAAGGAGTTCAGGCAGACTGTGAAGAACATCTGCCAAGTAACTAACATAAAGTAACATCACTGCCCAGTGTAAGCAGGGTGCGAAAACCCACAAATACTCACTTCCTTCTTACCAAGGTTGGGTTGGTGTAATACTACGTGTTGTATTCCTAACAGGAAATTGAGATTTGTGTGTGAAGCTGTGTTAAAACTAATATTTTAAAGGATTTCAACACAGCATTCTTCCAACAGCAGTGACAGTTTTTAGTAGTGTATATTCTGTCACTGAGAATAATCCCAGAAGACTATATTGCTGACTTGGGTTGTTCACCCTGTATAAAAACGACATGTTTCCATGTGGTGGTACATGTCAACTACATGCCATGCTGGGCAGAAAGAAGAATCTAAATTTAGGAAGGCAATTTATCTAGTCAGATACAATTACCCCATCTGACCCTGAGTTTTGCAAATCTTCTCAGCTTTGTAGTTACATATGAATTTAGAGTATGATCTGACCATCTATCTTTTAGATAAGCCGAAGAACACTGTGGAGGTAAGAAAGCAACTATAACTCTTCTGAAAAGAAATCACACAGAAATGAAACAAAACCTTTGCATAAATATTCTTCTGCCTCTTTAGGTGCCAATAATATCTCATCTAAAATACATAGCAGGTTGCCTGTGTTTAATGTATGTTGAGGGAATGATGGTACAGCTCTTGATTTCTTCTAAAGTCTCAGACAGTACATTTAAATCTGTACATAAAAAAATTCTCATTCTAATAGAAACATTACTTTTTCATGGCAAACTGACTTTCAAAGATGCTAGATAATTATATTTAATAGCCCACTGTAATTAAATATAGGCCACAGAAAACAAATTTTAATAGGAACAGATAACAAATTTATGTACTCTAACTTTTAAAACTCTTTCTAAAGAAAAAAGAGAAAACTGTTCACACATTTGACTGTCTTTAATTTGCAACATTATATGCTGCATTCCTTAGTAGTCTCCAGTGGAGTAGTATACATCTGAAAGTATCACATTATGTGTTTGAATGCACATGTTAATTTAAACATGGAAGACAGGTATAGCACTGAACCAACTGCATTGCATTCAAGATTTGCACTTTTCAAGGTCACCAAGAATTTTTCTTTAAAGGAGGAGAGAAAAATGAACTGGTGTAAAACCAGCCACTTAAATAAAATCTTTATTTTTCCAGTGGACAGAAATAAAACAGAATTAAAAAAAAAAAAAAAAAAAAAAAAGAATGATGTCTTAAAATTCCATTGAGATCTTCCCTGTAGGCATATTTCCCCTTCCCAGAATGTTTTAAAGATGGTAAGGACCAGAATTATAAGCAAAAAATACTTTAAGAAAAATCTAAGCCACCCAGTTATCAACCATCTTGACAGATGATCAACTCTCTAGGTAGGGTGTTTTGTTGTTTATTCTGGGTTAGTTTTTTTTTTTTTTCTTCAATGGATCTGTCATGATTAATCTCCCTTTGAGATTTCTTGCTATAGTAATCCTATTGTCCATATGGCATTAAAGTAATTTATAGAGTACTAAGATTCTTATTCAACCATGCTTCAGATGTCTCATAAAATAAATCTGCCATCATTTTTGCTGGCAAGCACATTTGTATTTCATAAAATGAGTGAAGTCAGCCTATTTTTCCTTGTATCTGGAAATATAAAAGATGATAACAAAAAAATCCTGAAAAGTAATCCTATGCTGGATACACTTCTCTGTGCAGATGATGAACTGAGAGATAAAAAAATGCAGTGAAACACGATTCTTCCTGCCCACACTGCTGTCAACGTGGCAACTTCTGTTGCCAGGTGGGGATTTTTCTCCTACATCACAGTAACTATGTCCAAATGCCAGAAAAAGTCCTTAATCAGTCTGAACTGAAATTTCAGGTATATATCCTAATATTTATAACAGGCTGGTATTTTTTTTAAAGTACAGCTCATGAAAAAGAACAAACAAAGCCTAATATTATAATGTCCAAATAATAATGTTTTGACTTTCTAGAATATGTCTTTATGTCGATTTTTAGATAAAAATTACTAGGACAAGAGAAAATAGGTTACATTAATGATTATACAGTGGTTGTGGTTTTTCTTGTTGGATCATATATTTTTAGCAGGATCAGTAAAAGAAATAATATTTATAGTGTTAATCTTACTTGATAAAACACAAAATCCGACAAAAAGATGGTAGATAATGAGTTTTTCTGCCACATATAAAGCAATAGTAACAGAGAAACTATAATGCCTGAAGAAAGCAACCTTGTCTGTATTATTTTTTCCCAGAATGTTTAGCCACAGGAATGGGTGAAGAAAGATGGGAAAAAAATAAGAGCTGTTATCTCCCAGGAAAAAATAGTCTTCTCTTTAGTTGAGGGAAATACAAAAGGGCAAAAACTAAACAACATGCAAACTGTTTTAAAGAAAAAAGAGCATTAAAAAAAAACAGTTTCAGGGTTGCCTTTCTGTCTTTCTCTATTTTACCTTTAGCAATGTATAAACTCTACTGAGTTGCTCAGTAGATGAGCATGCTCAGCTGACCATTTTTGAAAGAATAAAAGAAGATAAAACACCCAGTGCCTGTCTTAAGCTCAGTATTTATAATAGCACTCCATAACAAATCAAAATAGCATACACAACATGTAAACGTAACAACCTTTAACTAAAAATATATGTATCCTCAGAAACATATTCTAAAACATAACCACTGACCACAACACCTAGAATTAATGAACTCTTCAGTCACTACGTCACATATTGTTTTAAAGTCCACTAATCCTCCTGGTGGTGTCTTCTGCTGTTTCATACACCTGCTACCCTGTCCTATTGCAACTACTTTGTATATCATGCATTACCATGCTGTATGCATTTCACTGCCACCATTGTTCCTACTAGTACTATCAGCGTAACAGTATGCCTGTTGTAAAGAAATGCATTAGAGGGACGGTATTAGTTTGTATCTGTGCCAGGATGACTATGAGCTATCCTCAGTGACCGTGATGGATCACAGAAGCAACAGAAAATCAGACTGGTCAGGACTTTCAGGATGTGTCTGAGGGCTATACCAGCAATGTCATTAGTATGCATGTCTCTCCTGTCAGTGGGTGCTTTTCCCCGCCCGCCACCTGGGATGAGGGTAAGAGGATACAGATCCCTCAGTCATTCTCCACACTCAGTCTCCCTTGGGGTGCTTCCCTACTCAGACTACTGGAAAATTTGCAGAAAAAGATGCACAACAGAGTTTCTTCTTCTTCTTCACTTACTAGCATAGTGGAAGTCTATTATGGCTCTTACCATATGGCTCTTCTGCACTAGCCCAAACCATTTTTTCATCTATTCAGCACAGATCAGACTTTCTAGATGTCCTGTTTTTCCCATTGCTCTTCTCCAGATCTCTTCAAATGGTCTGCGCATTTCTTAATCTGGACCCAAAGCTGGAGATAATACTGTGAGGTTTCACTAGCTGGTTGAAGTCTTTTTTTTGCTGATCTTCCTTCTTTGTATTTCACAGTCACTTTAACCCGTACTCTTTTCTGCTATCTTACTCTCCATCATTTCTTCCATATTGATTGACAGTAATTACAGATGGTAATACTCCCTTTCCTGTAATTTTATCTAATTTCTGCTTTATAAAAAGACAGAGAATTTGCTACAAATCCTTTCCAAGACTTGCTGGACTGAAGTATCTTGCTGTATTATTTTCTCAGCTAGCCTTTGGATTGATAAGGTCTCCCACATTTGTTGCAGGCAATCCCATTATAATATTTTAAGTGTTAAAAACACTTTCTCCTTACTCTCCCACCTCATTCTTAACTGAAAAGGTTTAAAATCACTAAAAGTGAGTAAAAATGAGTCTTGTTTTAATGTAACATCTGTTAAAGGTATTCTTGCATTTACAAATTATTAATACTCACAGCTAAATTAAAAACAGAACAAAAAATGCATGCACACTAATCACAAAATTCTAACATGTTGACGGAGTACCATTGGTCAATATATCTCAAAGTTACTGTGACAAATCTTAGATGTATTGCTTGATTTTGAAATAATATAGTCAGTTGCAAAGAGAAAAGATTTAACAAAAAATAAGCTCCAATTTTGTTCTACTTTTTTCCACTAATTGAACCTTTATTTTGCATCCCATCTGCACAAACATCAGAGAAATCTCTGATTATAGTTTTTTTTAATTATTATTAAAGAGGAAATGAATGAACATTAATATCAGTGAAAGAGAGATTAGTATACATAAAATTACTAGTCCTCTACAGGCAATATTTACTTTCAAGTGGGATATAATTTTCCAGGATTTTCAAAAACTGAGTAATTGGTGAAGAGAATTCATACTAGTCAAAAAGCCCACGAAAATAACATGGCTCTTGAATCTGTTTGCTGTTTGAACTAGGCTGGGATCTTCGACTCAGTCCATATAAGCTACCAATAACCAGAAGACATCACGTACCTCCAGCCTTTAAATCCAGATGATTTACAGGTAAAAAGTTCCCCACTTTTCAAACCCAGTTCCCTCAACCAGCATTCAGTTCCAGAAGGTTCATTTTAAAATGTCATATTCAGAAGACACCTCTCCACTTTAATTCACATTCCACAAATTCACAAAATGTTTAAACCTCTTCCCCAAAATTCCATCAGATATGAGCAATTACACTTATTATTAAATAAATTTCCACCAGTGTTACTTTCTAGGTCAGATTTTGTTCTAGTTTAACCTGTGCAAATCCAGAATAGTATCACTGATTTGAGCAAGAACAGATGCACCCTTCTCTGTCTATGTCTCTGATTCACTTGTGAATTCCTGTGTGGTTAATCTCTGCATTTTGGTGTCTTTCCTGTCTGTGTAAATCTGTTCATCACATGGTGCATTCTGCCTTTCTTTTGCTGGCGTTTCTTAAAGTACTCAAATACGCTCTTTAAGCAAAACCCTGCCTCATGATGGTATTCCATATGCATGCACTTATTGCTTTTAACGTAAGGGGAATGAGCATGACTGCAAGCATTTGGCACTGGAAGTGTGAATGGTGCATTCCTTTTGGCATTCACCTAATCCAAGCAGGCAGCAACAAGTTTCAGAAACTCTGTTTGGTCAGGCACTTTGGGAAGAATGAATGAATAGCAATATTTTCCTTCCACTCAGCCTACCAACATACCTTCTTTCTTATACAAGTAAATGTTCTTTAAAACAAATACTTAAAAAGTAATTTATGAGAATTGGTCTCAAAAAAAGAATGTTCCTTAGAAAGTTGAGCAGTGTAAATGGGGAACAAATAACACTTATCAGCAATCCCTCCAGATTTACACTACACCTTTGCTTTTTTAACAAGGAAGTAATTACATACTGATGCAGTCTTTGGGCCATTTCTCTCTCCACTGGAGAGAAAGAACTAGACTGGGACAGAAAACCTGAATTACATCTGACCATTTACTGGTTTGTAATCCCTAACTAAGTCTTTCTGTGAGATTATTCCCGTATGCTAAATAGCACAAAGTTTCTTGTTGGTCTGTTGACATAAAAGTCATATAAATGTATTATGCTGTACATATCTTGTTCAACTATATCAACACAAATTGCTTATATCTGACCCTCTCATTATTCAAAAAGAAGAAAACAAAGGGAAGAAGTTCAGAATATAATTTTCATTGAAGGTCATTGGTCACTGTTATTCTCAGAAAGATCAACCAGTCAGATTCATTCATTGTCCCTCTTTGAAAGCTGTCTGGATGTGTCAAAAATCACTGAAATCTTTCCCTGTAGATTTGGGAAATTCTACTTTTGCTAGTTGGAAATATGATATTTCAAAAATCTGACAAGCTGAGCTGTTCCCACTAATTTTTGGGATTTCTATTTCTAATCCTGGTCAAAGTCATAGGATAGGAGAAGTGGAGCGGTACTTATTTATTTATTTCAAAATAGCCAGTCTTCATCAAAGACCAAATGAGCTACTGGTCACTCAGTGCACGTGTCCAGTCAATGAGCCTACTGAACTAAATTTGCTCTGTTTTCCCCCTAAATTCTCTCAGGGACTGAACATCTATTCTTTACAATTCAAAGATGCTAATGGGAATATTGTCTCTTTTCCCACAGACAGGGGATTAAAGGCAAAATCAATAGACACATCATCAAGCCCTGCAGGTAACTTTTGCTCTTCAGTTGCTTGCTCCATTTCTCACACCATGATGCAATTAAGACCTTTTGTCATTTTATTCTTGCCCCCAGTAAGCAAAGACAATCATGTCAGTGAAAGCAAAAGTCAATAGTTTTATGTACCGAATTATTGCTCCTTTCGACACTGAGATGAGAACTCCAAATTTATTTCACAGGAAAGTTGGCTTTAAATGAATGCTCAAGAAAGCTTTCATCCAACATGGTCTTTCCTTTTTAAATTTCAAAGATAATACCGACCACCAAAGGTAAGCTTTTATTTTAAAAAGAAAATCTCCTGCAAAGTATACATAAATTATGTCATACGTTACAGAATAAACAAAACTTAATGTCCACAACCAAAACTAATTTTTCTAACCTCTGGTCAGTGTCTACACTGGTACACATGGTGATGAATCCCATTACCTTAGACCTGTGAAAAGGAAGTTGCCTACAGCCTCCAAAACAGCAGTGGGGTGATAGTGTGTGATGCATGTTAGGGTGAAGACAGCAGCCAGAGGCATCTGCTGGCTGGGGTGCGAATGCTCTCCATGCCAGCTCTGGTGCCCGTAGCAGTGCCTGGCATGCTCAGTGTGAGCTGCCAGCTAATTGCCTGTGTTTGTGTAGGGGTCTGTGCTGGAGCCCAGCGTATGTGACCTACAAGCAACCAAGTTCAGAGGAACGGAGGAGGTACTGCATATTTCTTCTCAAGCAAAGGCAGAGGACTGGGAGTATAGCCCGTCCACGCTTCCCCTGTGTCTCCTGGGGGTTTCTCTGTGGTGGCATCATCACTGTGGTGGCGCTGCAGTCATGATCAACAGCTGAGGCATTTAGTAAATGAAGTTGGAGGGAGAGAGTTATTTTATTTTGACACTGGAGTATTTTGAAATGAGAGCATGTGACCTAAGGGGGTAAATTCTGATGTGTTCAGAGGGAACAGATTTTCACCCTGTGTTGTAAGTTTGGTTTTGAAAAATTGGAAGCTATTTTATAAAACAGCTTTAAAAGAACATAGAGAAATGAAATTTTCACTTCATATATTCCGTAAGTTTCCTGCATCTTCAAGAATAAAAAAGTTATTCCAGTTTCATACATAAGGAATTTGGACACATGGGTATTAGTCATTTTGCTAAAGATCAAAAAAGTCTGAGTTAGAAAAAGGAAAACATTTCCTAAAAGCCCCCTTTTGTAACTTACTTACAGGTTTATCTTTCTCTTGGTTTGGTAGTTCCCCATACCAAAAAAAATCAACAATATAACACCACAGAGTCCAAAAATGTGCTGTTTGTTACCACACCAAGTCCATTGTTACCACACCAAATACAGTGCTCTTGAAAACAAGCTGGAAAACACAGGGACAAATTTATTGCAAACTAAACCAAGAATGAGTTTCATCGCTGACATTCAGAAAAAATTGAACTTGCACATACTTCCATGTATTTGAAAGTGAAAATACAAGAAGCTCAAGCTGTTCCTATTCAAGCTTCTGCTTTGTGTTCTAAAATACTCATTTTAGTGACATTTCAAACCGTAAAACATATTTGTGTGGGAAATGGATGACTAATACTGTCTCTACAAATGACTGTTAAATTTTTCTGTTGAACTTCAAATTCTAATTGCCATTGAATGCACTTTAAAAATCTCTTGCTGAAAATAGTCCTAATATGAAAGTTTCTTTTCCTAAGCTAACTCAAATTAAAAGACCCAGTAGAAGAGCACTAATTTCAAGTTTCTGAGGAAACACAACTGACAGGCTAAAGAAATCACAACAATAAAAGGAACACAGCTACAACTACTAGCTTGCATTTAAAAATATATTATCTTGATCTGTATAGTACAGAATAATATGCTTTCTTGACTGCAATGCAACATTGGTTTTTTTTATTTAAATAATCTAACTTCCACGAGAAGTGGTGTGGTGTAACCCAAATGACCCAACAATGTTTAGACTATGTTAACATTTAGCGATGCAGAGCTGTAGCTAAAAACACAGCCAACAGAGGCCATACAATAAAGTGTATTACTTCCGAGTCACATCCTTTTTTAACGTCCTCACCTCGCCATACTAGCCCACAATATACAAATTTCACTTATTTATACCCCTGAACTAACATACCATATATACAGCTCTACAGATTTTGACATGGTCTGGACCAGACTTAGCAGTGGAAGAAATAGTGGAGCTGTGGACCCACTGGTTTGATCAGTGAATACAAGAAGTACCTTTTGTATTCAGGAAATATTTCATTTAAATAAACACATATTATTTATCTGTTAATAGTTGCCCAGATATGTTTTTGTTCTTTTTAGTAGCTGCTACCTTACTTCTCTGAGAGGTATTTCCATCTGCATCTGTTGAGGTACCTGCTAAAGTCTATTTCTGCAAATTTATAGCTGGGCCATAAATGTTAGGGGAGGCTTTCAGTGTTACCACCTCTGCTATGACCATCACAGCATGGGCAGTGTCTGCCAGGGCAGAAAGGATCACCTGTGCTCCTTGTCCCTGTTCCCACCTACTGCACAGAAGGGAACCCCAAGCCCCGCTGACGGCCCCAGGGTCTGCTCTGCCCTCCTTTCTCAGACAAGGCTGCCCATGTAGCAGCACCTGCTTCTGAAGTGGAGGAGAAAGCACATCAATGCCTCTGGCCAAGTGGTGTCCTTGCTTTTTTCTCTGCTCTATAAACCGTTTCCAGCAGACAAGGGAGCACCTTGGCTGCAGCAAAGACAGCCTAACTGGCTCCTCTTCCCAGGGAGAGGAGAGGCAGGGAAAGCAGCCAAACAGAGGTGCTGCTGCTTTTTTACCCCACCCTCCCAGTAACAAAATTTTGTGTTTGCATCCATCTGGCTTTGATGGTATTTTCCAGTTCTGCAATCTGAGTATACATTAAGTGCTGTTACATAACTGACAGGATTTTTTTGTAACTATTTTTTTGCATGGGGATGATATAACAGAGTTACCGTATCCCTCTGATTACTGGACTTCTCAAATTATTTTGAACTGTTTGTTAGCAAGTAATTAATCAATTACAATGGTCCTCTACCATGGTGGGATTACTTGGTGGCTTTTGTAAAATGACATTCAGCTTTGGCCACTGGGTAAGCAAAAGACTGTGAAACGATTAGGTGTTGCCCAAACTTTCAGAATGAGGCCAACCTTAAATTCAGATTTGAGTTTGAAAAGAAACAGGAGACCAACCATGGGCAAATATGGTTTTGGCAGCAAAAGGGAGGGCAGAGTTTAACATTGTTTCTTTTACCCCAACCTATTTTTTAATGGTCATATTGACTGCTACTTGCTCTGACTGATTGTTCTGTGACCTAATGGATTTCATTATTAGGATAATTCCAAGTATATGCAGTTGACTTTTTTCCTCCTTTATTTCATACTTCTTAAATATTACCACTGAATTTATACATATTCACTTTCCCTCCATATCCAGAATCCCCAGAAAAGCCACTGTCCATAATCCTGCCTTTTGCTTCTAACGCAGTCCTTCATCATTTGTTGGTATGTGAACATGCTCTTCACAGAGCCATATATAAAGAGATTATTATCTGGACACTTACAGGCATGCTTCTATAAAACTACCTTGCTCTCCCTTGCTGCTGTATTAGACTTCGTTGTTCCAGTCAGTTTTCAATTTCATTGTAAAAGACGAGCTGTGAGATTTGTGGAAGGAAAGGACCTGGTGTTCGTGCTGCAGGATGTTCATGGCTGTACAGGTTATGTCCTCTTGTTGAGGAGAACATCTGCCTCTTCCCATGCGGTGGGAAGGAGGACCATACTCACCCTTCTCCTCCCTGCTGCCTGCTTCTCAGCTGAGGTAACTGCCTAGTCACTTTCCTGCTTTATGCAGATGCTTTCCATAGGTGCCTATCTGCTTAACCTGGAAAAGGCCTGGATGTTGTTGTTGAACATCCACCAGAAGTTTCTGCTTTTGAAGAACTGAGACCCCCTGGACTAAAGAGGAAGGAAAAGAGAGCTAAAATCCTGTGGCTAGAGAGTGTGTTCTCCTACACAGGCATATAAATTAGCCATCCAGTATAGAGTTGATTTTATAAGGAGTTACAGATCTGACTAGATTACTGAGTGAGCAGCAATTGCTCTCCTTGTGTCACCTACTGTTGTGATGTCCATACCAGCAGTGTTCATTAGTGCAGCTCAGCGTCACCACTGAACATCGATTTTTCCTTTGAAAATACATATAGGAGTCCTCGCTGATCTCAGAATTTTCTGAGAAATAGTAAGTTCATGTAAAATCTTCTGACGTTCCCATTCCCCACCCCCAAATTATGTTCCTCCTACCTCTTTATTACATTGATCCAACTGCACAGGGGACAGGTGGCCCACAGGTAAAATCTGGACTTAAATTCATATGCCTAAGCATACAATGCCATTGTATCGTGATTTTAAGAGTGCCTAACCTTGAATAAATTGATAAATAGGCCGACAGTCTGTTTTTAAGGACCAAGCTGACCAGCAGCATGAACTGAACCAAATAAGGAAGGGAAGTATCAGAGGCAAGGGATCTTTACAACAGCGCTGAGCAAAAGCAGCTGTAAAGCAGATATATGTTAGAGTGATTGGCATCTCAGTGGTCTCCCTACTGTTCTGGGGTGTCTTTTACTGAAAATAAAAAGCTTTGTGGGCTGCCATGTCCAATTACTTCACAGTGATACGAAATTTGCATTCAATATTTCATCACTGGTTCAAATGTCTAACAATGTGCCTAAGTATTCAAGCTTGCTTGTTGATCCCTCTCTCTGTTGGGTATGAACTATTGCTTACATACCGAAGTGCTTATTTAACTGAACAACTGTTACCACATCTTCTGAATTGCAAGAAGTGTTAAAGTATTATATTTGACGGTTTTTGCACCAGGTGGTAATACAATACGCAGTAGTGGGAAATTTTGCAAAAAAATCAGGAATTTGGTAGAAATGAGGAGGAATAGCAGGATCCATATAGTAAGTTTCAATTTTGCAAAAGCACCAAGTTTTATCTGTCATTATTTTAAAGTAAATAATAAAATCCAGACTAGGTTCCAGAACTGTTTTTCTTTTTGATAGCCAAAAGAAACATTGATTGATAATCTGTGTTTTACAAAGGTAGATTGCTTTGAAATTGTAGGTGTTTGCCACAGTATAATAAAAGAAAGGTAAATGTTAGATAAGATAATACTGCTCCTATTCTCTCAGGACTTTTCAGTAGTCTGATTTGTATACCTGAAGACTTTAGGACACTGCCTAACATGTAAGAATCTATTTTGATTTAGAGAATCGCCTTTACAACTTTTAAAAAATACATACTTAATATACTCATGAAACAAACACAGTGCAAGCACCAACAAGGCTTCTTCCAAACTTGTGTTTCCATTTAAAACTTTATTTTGTATGTTCAGAACATCACCCAAAACATAGAAACTTGTAGGGATAAATTACTTCATATCCAGAGTTTTTGAATAAAATATTTGCTAATGAAATTGCAACAACACATTTGCATGATAACTATATATCTTAATATTTCATACATACATACAAAAGTCATGCGTTGTAAAGAGTCATTTGTCCAGATCACATTTTCTGGGTGCTAAAATTCACTATAAATCTTACATGTTTTAAATATGTCATATTTTTTCCATACATTTTAAAGATTTTATTACACTGATATCACATTCCGAAAGAAAACACAAAATGTAATAAAGCTGTATATTTTCTTTATTTACCTTACAGTTTTTTCTGTGTATCAAAAAAAAGAATTGTATAAGTAATAGCAAAACAAATGTTTTAAATGAGCTCACAAGTATGTAAGATATGTAAAATCTAGTAGTATAAACTAGGATGGTAATGCAAGGGTATAAAATATGTTCTCTTTCGAGTCTGTGGTCCATGAGTAATATTGCTTCTGTACTGGCCTTGCTTTGATACATGCAAGTCCATGAAATAATTCATGGCTTATTATGTAGCAGGTGAGGAATCAACTAGGATTTAAAGGAAATGGTTCTCAAGCCTAACAACTGGCAGCTACTTGTTTTATTTCCACCTTTGCCATACAATTACTCATCTTGCTATGGGGCACAATCAAAAAAAGTCCAGGGCCAAATTTCAGCCTGTAATATCCTTGCAGTCATAACCTTTTGAGAGTAATTCAGATCCCCTATATTTTACTTCTTCAAGGTTCTTATACTATGTGAATAATTTCTCCAGTTAAAATAATGTTTAAAGGATCTTTGCCTTTATATGGCCTTTTCTCCTTGAGTTTCTATCAGTATTCCATGCTGGCTACTTAGGTGTGTGCCATGCATGATGACCTTTGGCAGCGGTGTGTTAGCATCAGCAGGAGACCTCTGTACTGCTGACCTCTGTATGTGACCCATTACTCCTTAAGTGTGATCATTCTTTTGATTTTCCAGGTTCATTAGTGGAATACGATCCTGTAAAGATGAGTATCTTCAGTCATTTTCTTACAAACAGAGTAGATGTATAAACATGTATAAAAGTCTTACTAAACATAGTGCTTTTAAATGTTTTTCATCCCTGATCTGGAAATACTGTTTGATCTATTGACAGACTGACAAGAAAAAGATCCACTTAGCCGTATAAGCCATACCAGGTTTCTTGATGTGTTTTAAAAACTATTTAACAATGTGAAGAGGCAGTCTGACCAAACGCAGAGTGAGCACTGGACTGGGACTGACGAGATCTGCTTTTGTTCCTGAGTCTGCCACTAGCCTGCTGGGTAACCTATGTGCAGTTGCTTCTTCTCTTCGTGCCTCAGTTTCACCACCTGCAAAGTTAAGATAATGATGCTATCCTTTTTGTAAAGTGCTTTGAGATTTATGGAGAAAAGGCCTTGTGTAAGAGCCAGGAATTTATTGCTAAGGAAGAGCCTTAGCTTTTTTTCATGCTTTCTCCAATTTTCTCTTCTAATGCAATGAAGTAAACACACAAAATTCTGTCTTCTCTGAAATCAGTAGGAGTTTTATGCTTGATTTTAATGGTGCCAAAATTTCTTCTGAGTGAATGACAAAAGTTGTGCTCCTTTCCAGACAGCGCTAATAGCAATTCTTGCTCAAAGAAAAGTATACTATCACTCTAAATGTGAAATGTTTGCACTTTTGTTTGGAAGGTGGAAGGTAAGCAAGCAATAGCTCTGAGAACAACAAGCTAACAATTTTTAATGCAAATACTGCATTTGAACAGCTCCTAGAAGATATTTATAATGCAACAGCATGCGTACTAATAATACTAGTACTTGTCTGCATTTTCCTGTAGTATGATTTTGTCATAAACATTTACCAAAAATATGATGGTTTGTTTTTATTATTTCAAAGCAGTTCCTAAGGTGCAAATTGTAGCTTATACAATTTTGATGTGTCCTTTAAAAAATGTATGTGCTTCTTTTATCTTAGATCATCTTTGTCATCAGTAGGATACATACTTTAATCATTCATATTAGTTTTTAGAAAAGCTTTGGAGAGAGACCTAGAAAAGCTAACATTTTGTATACTTTTTCCCCTTCCAAAGGTTTTGAGAAGAGCAGTTTCCCCTGACAGAGTGGTTTGAAACAGTTTTTTTCTATTCCGGACTTTGTATTGCATTGTAACGCAGTACTGACTGCAACTCTTAATATCCCAAATCCTGTAGTACTTATCCCAACAAATCTCTTAGAGACTCTTGTGGGCCCTAACTCCAGATATAGGATTTGGTTCTATAAATAGTCACAGCAGTTCAAATAATGAGTTTAAATGGTAAATATAAACCCCTTCAGACAATATAAAGGCTATAGATCTAGTAGTGCATGAATGCAAAACCATTATAATTGGAATATAGCAATGTAAAGAAGTGTCACTCAGCTAATCTGGTAATTTGAATAAAAACTTTGTATACTACACCAACCCTCCCTAAGGGTACCACCAGTTCAACAGACTTTCCATTCATTCACTTATCACACCATGTGTCCATTTAACCATCAGCAGCATTTCAATCGAGCCTTTCCCATAGAGGCTTTTGTAGGTGACTCCCCAGCCAGTCCTTCCTGGGGAAGCTTTCTGTTTGTCTATGTACACCATTTTTATACAATCTGGCATTCTCCACAGGCAAACATCTGTTCTTCTGAAAAATATTGGGGCCAGAAGCACAGGTCGTTCTTGAAGTGATGGGTCCAGAAAAGGAGATGATCTCCACGTCTCCTACAGGCGCTGGCTCTTCCTCATCCTTCAGTTCAAACATCGCATCATACTAGAAAGAAATCTCATGCTGGGGGGTAGAGAAAATATCTGTTCCTATTGACTGTGCTACCCCCACACTTTCTTCTATTGTGAAATAGTTCGTTTATTTGGGGGATTGGAGACTACCTTATGCACACTGCCCCACCAGTTAGTAATGAAAATTGCACAGAAATGTTTGTCCACAGCATTCTTAAAGGGTGTGGTAATGCCACCCAGCATGCATTTATACATTCTAGGTTTCTTCATGGCAATTTCTTTGTTTTTCTTCTAACATTATACATTGTCTTTTCTTGCAGTTATATGCAAACATAAATAATACGAAGTTGAATTCCCAAATCTTCCACATTACACTAAGGATGAAATGTCTTTTCTTCTGTAAACTACAAAATTAGATATCCTGGCCCATCTTTCTTTTACTTCCTTATTTTTTTCGCTGATAGCTAGAGTGCATGATTTTTTAATTGTTGAGTTTTTTCATAGTAACCACAGTAACTCATTTTTTCAAATTCCAAATATTTCTTTTAAAACAGATACTGATAAATAGGGTCTGATATGGTTGTTTGCTGTCTATAGGTTTTAGATGGGTATTGTCGACAGGTAAGACTGCATGACTGACTCCTGACAGTGCAATTTCACATCACCACACATTTGCCTTTAAGCTTCTCTTTCCTTTTCTGCTGCTTGCTTTTTTTGCCATCAATTTGTAAACTCACAGTCCTGCGTTTCTCTAGGTTTAGCAATTCTTGGAATAACTCTTTCACATTGTGGTTCAGCTTGGCAGAGGTCTCCATGAAGGCACATTTCCACTTCTTAGCCATGGCTTCTCCTTCACTGCTGTCCACCTCTCGATTTTGGTTTTCATCATTTTTGTTCCCCACAAGCATTATTGGAATGCTTTCTACGTCTCCTTTAATCTGACATATTTGTTCATAAATCGGTTTGAGTTCCTCCAAGGACTGTCGGCTGGTGATAGAGTAAACCAAAATGAAAGCATGTCCTTTAGAAATAGAAAGACGTTGCATGGCTGGAAACTGATGGCTCCCTGTAGTGTCAGTTATCTGCAAAGTGCATATGCTCTTATCACAGCTGATCACCTGTCGATAGGTGTCTTCAATGGTAGGGATGTAGCTCTCTCTGAAAGTGCCCTTCACAAATCTCAAGACCAAAGAACTTTTGCCCACTCCTCCAGCTCCAAACACAACAACCCTGTAATCATTGCTTTGCTCAGGCATGTTTCTCGGTGTGTCTGTTGCTCAGCTAGAGGGAAAAATCTAGGAAAGAAAATGACAAAAACAACAAGACAGATATTAATAGAGGTACATGTTGAGAGTGCACTTTGTGATGTTTTTCCCAATAAGAGAAATTAATGTGATGTAAGTGATGGCATACTAATTATAATAATTTAAGAAGACTTGCAGTGGGTTACAGAATGATTTATTTCACTAGTAAATTCAGGATTTACAATCCAGCCTGGACTGGTAATAAAAGACCATCTTCATCACTTCATGGCTTATTTTAAATTAACATTCTGAGTTTAAGTATTCTTCCTACTGGACTAATATCCCCAGAAATAAAAAGCTGCATCTGGGAAATGGTATTTCTGCAAGGCCAAAACAAATTGTAGAAACTGAATTACTCTTCTGTCTCTAAAACAAGTCACCTCAAATCGCTGTTGAAACACACCGGTATACACATGTATGACAGTCAATTACTCTAAACATGCCATCTCTTCAGTAGTTAGGGAATTTGTCTCCACTACAACTGGACAACACTCTTGAATGGCATCTAAGACATATTTGTAGTTTATTCAGCAATAGAACCAGGTATGCTTTGTTTCTAACTCTTTGGGAGCATGTGCCCCACTGATGTGTTTTTCCACTTGCATTTCAGGTCAAAGAGTACATTTTGATAAACTGAGATTATTCATGTTCAGTCTGCCTTTTCATTCTGATCTTTATTTCACAACAGAAGATATTTGACTGGAGACATGTTACACGTATCAGAAAGGTTGTGCAAGGTATCTTCACAATATTTTTAAGTGGCTTATGTTGTCAACATTGGCAAGTGCACATGTCAAAGGTCACAAAACTGTGATCTCTGATGTCAGTTCCCCTTAACAAAATCTGTCTCTAAACAGTAGGACTACAAATAGTCATAATAATTAAATAACAGAAATGGTAAAGCTTTCACAGGATTGCAGGCTGTAGTTGTTTTAGAATTCATTGAAATAAATGTGAAGATTAATTTGTCCTCCCATCAGTAGCAGTTCATTAGGTACACAGCATGTACAAGTCTCTTTTTATATTTAGTGAGATTTAAGCAAATAAACGCTGTAAAGTTGAACCCTAAAAGTTGAGGATAGTCTAGGATATTGTTACTTTTCAGACCAAAGCTAGATATATAAAAAGTACGTGTGGAACAAACTGCAAAATTTGCTGCACCTGCATTTCTTCTTAGGAAAACGGGCTGATTTAATAGGGAACCTTGTCCAAGTGCCCTATCAGTGCCAGATTATTGAATTTGCCTGTTGCAATGTTACCTGGATAGCAGCTAATCCAGAACAACCCAAAGGGATTTCTTACTGAACAAGGAAAGCCTTCAAGCTATTTCTTCACTGCAGCAGAAGGAGTGATTGATGGGGATAGTCTTTTTAGCAAGGCCTGCTGCAACAGGACAAGGGGTAATGGTTCTAAACTAAAAGAGAGTAGATTTAGACTAGATATAAGGAAAAAATTTTTCACGATAAGGGTGTTGAAACACTGGAATGGATTGTCCAGTGAGGTGGTAGATGCCCCATCCTTGGAAACATTCAAGGACAGGCTAGATGGGGCTCTGAGCAACCTGATCGAGTTGAATATGTTGCTGCCAATTGCAGGGGGGGTGGACTAGATGACATTTAAAGGTCCCTTCCATCCCAAAGCATTCTATGATTCTATGATTGTGGGGCAGGATTTTAAGTTACCCTTTACCTGTCTAGCACGGGGAGGATAGCAGTGATACTGTAGGGGTATGGATGTGAGTGGAGCCCCTGTGACCTTATCCCAGTTGCCAGCCCACACTGAATTTAATACTTCTGCATCTTTGATACTGTTGCTGCTTGTGCCAGTTAGGTTAAAGCTGTGGGTACCTACGCTGCATTAATGTCTTCCTTTTGCTGTTCAGGCATACCTTGGTTTTGTTATCCTCCTTGTCCAGGGCATCCTATTCTGTCTTTTTCTAATGTCTGAGTAAGCTGAAAACATCTGTCCTCACATAATGTGTTGGATGAAGGAGTTGTACTTCCTCATCTGCCACACTGTAGACAGAACAACCAGTGCTGATCCTGAGGCAGAGAGGAGAGCTGTCACAGCTCTGCCTACCCAGCCTGGCTTCAGGCAGAAGGCAGCTTCTCCCCTTCCATCTCTCCTATACTGCAGTCACTGACACTCTCAGAGACCTGTTTAAATATAGGAAAGACTGATAAATAAGAGTGTTCATCCTGAGACACTGAAACAAAATTGTTTCTCCCTGACAGCAGAATTCAAGGAATGGAAAGAAGAGTAGTCTCAGAAAATGCTGGTGTAGGTGTTTCTATAAGAGGGAAAACCCTCTGAGGGATGTGAAAAATGGGCGAGCAGCTCATGCTGTTGAGCAAACAAACAAAACCAAAGTAGCTAGCAAGAAATGAGAAGAAAGGAATCTAGCAGGACACTGTTCCACCGAGAATAAACTTCTACCTAAGAGCTGCAAACATGCAAATTCATAACAGTCATAGAGCTTAGAGTTGTGGGTGACTGCAGTGAATGAGCTGCCATAAGACCTATAGTTTAATAATTTTTGTGAACAAAAAGGCAAGAGAGAAAAACATGGCTATTTCACCTCAGAAGCAGCTTAAGTGTTGCATAATCAGATAATACATAGCCTAGGAAGTATGTGATGATCAGAAAAAATTTTTACTATGAAAATCAGTGAAATACGGAACAGAGAAATAAAATTTTAAATGCTAGCTGAGTGTACTCCTGCTATATTAAACTTCATGCTTTAAGCATACTCAGAAATCTCAAAAAAAACTAGAACATACGGTTGCCCAAAAGTTAGAACAAATTGAAATGTGACACTTAATGGCATGAAGTATTAAGAATCCAAAAAGCTTCTAAGAGAACCTGAAATGGCATGGTAACAGTACTCAAATACATAGTAAGTTGCTGCGAAGAGGCAAAGTGTATATCTGTAGTGAAAAAAATGGAATTAATGGGCTTATGTTGTAGAAATTCCTATTAGATAATAGGAAAAGTTTACACTGGTAAGAAGAGCACATCGATTGCTTAGGAAGATTTTGCAGACTGTCTTAAGAAATGTCCCTAGAATCACAGGATAATTCAGGCGGGAAGGGTCATGAGGAGGTCTCTGGTCCAGCCTGCTGGTCACAGCAGGGTCAGCCATGAGAACATACAAGGTTGTGCTGTCCTGTCAGGATTTGAAAACCTCCCAACATTTCCCACAGCCTCTCTGGGCAACCTGCTCTGCTGCTACACTACCCTCAGCATGACTTTTCCCCTCTTATATCTAGTCTGAACTACTCGTGTTTCAACTCATGCCTGTTGTCTCTCCTCCTCCCACCGTCCATTGCTGTGAAGAGTTTGACTCCATCTTCTTGGTGGCTTTCCTGTAGGTTTTGAAGGGGTGCTGTTTGGTGCCCCCTGAACTGTGCCTGGTCCAGGCTGAACCAGCCCTGGTCCCTCAGCATGCAGGGCAGGACCGTACTGCAGCCCTGGACACCGCGGTGCTCTCATCTGAACTTGCTCCCGTTTACTGATGTGTTTCCTCTACTGGGGGTGCCAAAACGGGACGAACGACATAGCTGTTGTCTCATGAATGCTGAGCAGAGGGGGATTATCACCTCCACCGACCGACTGGCCATGCTCCCGTTCGTGCAGCCCAGCACACAGTGGGCCTTCGTTGCAGCCAAGGACACTCCTGGCCTTGCCCACCTCGCTCCCCACCACAGCCCCGGGGCCTTCTCCACGGAGCTGCTCCCCAGCCTGGGTTGCTGAAAAGGAGCAGCAACCTTATTTGCTGTTTAGTTTGTCCCACATGCAGGTCTGTTAGTCATAAAGATCCTCAGTTTTACCAAAACAAACAATAGAGTTTATTTTATTTTTTTGTCTTGCTCAGGAGCTGGGAGGAAACAAAACAAGAAGCTCATGCAAGGCTTTTTAATCACATCAGAGAAAGGCTTCCCTAAATAATTTTTACCATGTGGTTTTATTTTCTGTGTGGGTCTGGTCAGAAATTCTCCTGCAGCGAAAATCATTCTGTGTGACTGTTACTGTATTGACTTTGTCTTAAAATACATTAACTAAAACACACAACAGGACAAAATAAAGTACCACATTGTTTCATCAGCTCTCACTATTCTGGCCAAAGTGGGTATGGAAATATTAACTTGAAAGAAGTTTGACTTTTCAGATGTACAATACCCTCTCTGATTCATACTTTGAGAACTGGTTTCATAATCTGCACACAGTAAACAGCAGTTGCTTTCTACACTTTAGAACTGACTTATTCTGGAGTTTGTGTGTAATAAAGCCTCATTTGCTGTCTTTGCTACTTTTACAGACTACATCAGTGAAAATTTACTTCATCCTCTGAAGTGTCAGGTTTAAAAAACTATCCTCACTTAAAAAGGCAACACACTTTTCATCACATACAGCCATACCCTTCATTTTTTAATTGTTTTGTTGCAAAGGTCAGCAAGTTAGTGAGTCTCTGTATACCTCTGCTGACCTAGCTCTGTTCTCTGCAGATGCTGCGCTAGGACAAGGCTTGAGTTGCTCTAGCTCAGCTGCTGCGGGTGAACTTGATTGGTTATTCAGTGGAACAAAAGGCCGCCTCCAGTTTAAACTCCACTACAGACCTTTACATTGGTCTGCATTCTTTCCCTAGCTGTTTCTGACATGGCACATAAAAGAACTGAAGGGCTGTTCTGACAGGAGGATACAGTTTAAGGACTGACTCATTTTGATAAGAAATCAATTATTTTGTTAAATAATGATAACAAAAATATGCATTTTAAAATATTTAAACACAGTACCTTGCATTACAGATTATGCACTTGATAGTTCAAACTCTTAATGTTCTTTGGGTGACTAACTACAGGTGGGTGTGATAGCATTTACTAAATCACTGTCACTGATCCTTTATTTAGCCACTGGATCTCCATAGCTATCTCCTATCTTTAATCATTTTTTATGGTCTAACTTTTCCATCAATTGCATTTATGACTTGCCTCTTATGTTTGTATTTAAGCCATGAATAATGAGTGCAATAATGGGCAAAAGGTACAGTACAATAAGTACAAAAGTACAATAACTGCTGAAAATTAATCTACTTGAATACTTACCCTTAGAGTAACATGAGATTAGAATCTCACAGGTGGTGAGCCCTTCCAGTTTGTACTTGAAAGTAGGTATAGAAAAAAATTTCTCACTCTCCAGTCTTTTCACAGCTTTGGTTTTGTTGCAAAGGATTGTCACCACGTTAGCATTGTTAGACTTCCATGGAATGTCACAGGTTGCAAATTTCTTTAAAATTGTTTGACTAGATGGTATCTTTTAAGGTAGCATTCATTTTATAAAAAAACCTGATACTACCTTTGCTGTCTGGATTCAGAGGCTTTGATTGCGTCTTAACTGATTCAGTTCTTGAGGTTTTATGATGTCCTACTGAGGTGCAATAACAGCAATTGTCAGATTCTGTGTATTATTTCCTGAAAGCTCTTTTTCCTCAGGTAAAATCATCTCATGTCAGTCACTGAATTTTTTTTTTTTTTTAAAGTCTAAGGAGATGTCTCTGTTTATATTGTCATTGTTATGATGAAAATCCAATAAAGTATAAGCAATGCATTTAGTTCAAAAGCTTGCATCAATTTAAATTAACAGTCCATCAGGCTATCCAGTGATGACACCACTATACAAAGACACAAGGTGCAAGGTGAAGAATAATACCAAATGTAGTTATAGATAAGATGGATTTCAGCATGGTTGTAAGGTTAATGGCCATTTCACCATATCAGAGGTGAAAAAGATAGACATTATTTACATACAAGAGGGAAAGAGAGCTCTGCCAGGAGTCTTTACTTGTCGTCCATTGTGTATATGAACAGGCATTTCTTGGGGAGTATTTTCACCATGTCAGCCAATGAGCATGGACTTAAAGAATGGGGATTTTCCTACTTCCAGTGTCTTCATCCTTTGCTGCAAGACTCATTTTATATTCATTCTTTTTCTTTCTTTTTCTTTGCTTGCTTTGCTTTGGTCTTTTCAAATCAATGGAAAGTTGGACATGTTTGAAGACAAAATGATAACAGTTAGAAGAGCTTTTTCTTGCAACAGGAGGTTCTAGTCCCTGTGAAAAGCCCTTTTTTTATTCTCATGCTATACAAAATGTTCTTGGAAATTCTGCTTCTTGATGACCAGTTAGCATAAATTGCATAATTGCTGCATAAATGCTGAGAACTTTTGATTTATGTCAGCTCTGGCTTTTATGCAGGTGTTGTTCTTGCCATCTTTATTAACGGAGAAGAATATTTTCATACTGTTAATGCCTGTGTCATTGATATTTGAGCAAAGCCTTGGTCAGAGATAAGTATCCATTCAAAATACCTCCTCCTTTTGCTTTGCATGTTTACAGAAAATGGGAGAACGACTGACCAAGTCACATAAACGTGAGTGGCAATCCATGGATTGACAGTACTAATGAGGGTAATTAAAATTATTTGATGCATTTAGAGTAAAACTGCTTCCTGAATTTGCTTTGTCATATCAAAATTTCAGTTTGATAAGTTATTGCGACATTATGCCTTTCTTTCAAAATGTTTATCTATATATTGGTGACTTCCTTTCACTTGAATTTAAGTCTCTGATACTTTTGTTAGCAGATACTATCCAGATATTGTTGGATAATAAATATTAGGCTAAATATTATTTATTCATAATTATTATAACTTTTTAGATTCCTTTACAAGCCAAAAATATAGGGATATATGTCAGATATTTTGGATCATACCTTCTTCCTACAAAAAAAACAGGAAGTCTCGAAATGCAAAAAAGTCTTTCACATAATAGTGTGAAGTGGGATTTGAAGAGAGCAATTGACTGTATTTTGCTAAAGGTATTTGTGCAGTGCCAGAGAACATTGAGCCATTTGACCTAAGATTTCTCCGGGTTTTTTCACTGTCTTCAGTGCAGTTTGAACAAAGTATCTTGTTTTACTCCTAAAAAGAATTCTTTGCCTACAGCTATTCCACCTAATGATAACTTCCGAAAAGCACCTCATTGCTTTAGAAAAGGTGATTATGCTGCTGCTGCTGAAATGCTGATAATTAGTTAAATTAGTTGCTTACAGAAACTTCTCAGACTCCAGCACCAGTATGGCAGTTGTTTCATAGCAATAGCTTGGGTTTTGCATTAGTCTAAAAGCTCATGACAGGAGTCCCTCCAAGACCAAAGTTTATGCAATTGGTCACTGAATCTTGCCCAATATTAACACTGACTTCAATTAAAACTGGAGGATGGTGAACAATGCTGTTTCAAAATAATGGCAATACTGCATGATCAGTGAAGATTAAATCTACTTCAAGATTTCCAGCACTGAATGGCCAAGCACGAACTTACTGGTTTACTGAAAGAAAGCTGAGTTAGTGTCATGTAAAGTACTGTTATCATAAAAAGGAAGACAGGCCCTGTTCACGTGACACATAGGTCCCAGTTCATCAAAGTCTCTTAAGAAAGTGTTTAAATTGTGTACGTTCTTCTCATCTGTTTTTTTAATCTGGGCTTAATTGTGGTCTAATTGAACATGGTTTCTAAAGCCTGCATATATAGCACTCTTGGTATAAAGGCTGTTTACAGTGGAGGAAAGATTAAGAAAACTAGTGATTTTTGGCAGGTTAATGTAGATGCATCAGTTAGAAATGACATGGCAATTTTTCAATATAACAAGTCATGTTGGCCAAAACGTATTCAACTCTTGGACACTGAAAGCAACTTAATAATCTAACTTGAAGATCTGTGTAGAAGTTACCAAGTGTGGCCAAAACAGGATGTGAATGAACAGAGGCCTTTGGAGTTCCAGATTTATTTTCAGTCAATACAAAAATTGGGTGGCATAAAAGGCCATGGCAGAAAATCACAGAGAGTTGTACTCAACTATAGTTTGAGAGAAAAGCAATGTCAACTTAATATTTTATATCATCAGCCAGAAGGAAGCAGACCAGACTGAGCTACACAGAAAATGGCATCTTCTATGGAAACAAAAAATAAGGTTACGTGTCATAAACCAGCTGTTTTTCTCTGACACATGTCCTTGTTGTAATACTTACTTGATCTTCTGAAAGTAAGAGGCAAAATCAGATGTTCTTCTTATTCAACGTATCTATAGGAAGCATGAATTCAAACTACAAATTCAGTTTGTTTCAACTGAAACAGTTTCCATTGTAGAGCTAGACTCTCTACAATGTGTGAATTGTTTGAATTTGCATAGAAAATTCATGATTTAGAATTTTCTAACTGAAGCGAAGTCTCTCAGTCTGTACAGAACTGGATAGGACTGAGACAGAGCAGAAAGATAAAACTGCCCTGCATGACCAGAATGTCAGCAAACAAAGTGTGCGCTTTGGAGGAGTTTGGTCTAGGTGATCACAGTGTTTGCTTTCAAATATCTAAAAAAGAAAAGGGGAAGAAAAATAAAAATTACTCCATTTTTTCAACATTGGCTAAAGTGTTTCTTGCATTTTGGGACAGATTCTTCACTACATTACAAATGCATATGCTACACTACAGGTATAGTCCAGGTATTAGGCCAGGATATGATTTTTAGAAATTTTTTTTCAGAGAGGTTCTCTGAGAGGTTTTGCAGAGTCCCTTCATACTGCTGGTATAACATAGAAGACTAATAGAAAGGACAAGACTCTTTCAGAATAATTTGTCACAGTTTTGTTCTGAACATACAGAAGTAGAATATTGTCCTAAGAACATCTGTATGTAAAGGAGGTAAAATCCACCCCCTATACTGTTCTATGGTCACAGATGCTGTGCTCTGCTTTAGCAAATTGTTGCATTTTCATTGCACCGATGTTGAAAATCTAATTCCCAAAACAATGCCTTTTCAAAACTGTTTGAAGCCCTATAAATTATCATATCAAACGGATCCCTTGATAAAAAAAAATCCTGAACACATAGTTGCCACAGTAGGAAAATATTTACTAGCTCTTGAGCTAAGATAAGACCAGCAGAGATTGTGGCAGAAATAGTTTTGCTGTGCAAGACAGAACTGGAGAAAGAAGGGGAGAGAATTAGATGAGTTTTCGCCAGGGGCAATAGGTATCACAGGTTTCTGAAACTTGGTTTAACCAAAGCAGCCTTGCTTGTTGAAGAAGGTAGCAGGACCAGTGATGGAAGAACGAACGATGCAGAAGGGTCTGTTGATTCCTTTCTCTGCTGAGGGTTCATGTGCAGAAAAAGTAGAAGGTGCTGGACCTGATCCAACAAAGAGCTTTAGAATTAGGAGTACTTTAAATGATTTGCTCTACTGTTGCCCAAGAAGTTTCAGAACTAACCCTTGAGTAACAGGTATGTACTAATTAACCATTACCATAAACCAAGATTCTGCATCATTGAACAAACTTACCACATGAAAAAAACTTCCTTTCATGCAGAAGTAGCAATAACATGCTAAGTTTACCCAGGGGGGACAGGTGTCCTACTGGCTGCCACTTGCTATTTAGTGGATTGGCTAATCTTAAAATTAAAAAAGGAGAATTTCATTACTCAGTTCCTCTTTAAATTCAGGCTTTGCTTTAGGCCTGTTAGATACTTCATGGACTTAAATGGAGATACTCTTATATTTATTTATCTATTCAAGCATTTTGGTAAACCAGTATCTTAATCTTTTAAGTGCTTAGGGTCAAAACTCAGTGGGAAACAACTCAGAAGCCTTTGCGTATGTGTAGTTAGGTATTCATGAATTCACACATAGGAAAAAAATGGTCAACATAACAGCATTGTATTTGGCTCACTGTGGGACTGATTTTTTGGAGTTTTGTCCCCAGCTTAACAGACTGAATACTGTAGTTTTTGCTCAGTTTTCAATAGATTTAATTTACCTCCATAAAGATGGAAAGATCAACTTACAATGTTGTATGTTCGCCTTTCAACATGAGCACATTATGCCATTGGATAGAGCAGTAGCGTTATTAACTGGAATTTGTCACTCATATAAATGCAGGATCAGAGACTCAGTCTGACCTTTCACGCTGTCTGTTTTTTAATAGCAGAATACTCTTTTTGGCAATTAGCTATGACTTTACATGTTGCAGTGAACTTCTGCTTCTTCAGATGTGCACTAGCCAAAATAGGTGACTTTTTATTCTGCATCTTATGGAAAAAGGTGTGGCTTTTAAGTTTTCCTGAATGGAGAAAGTTAGAAACATATGAAACACTAAAAAAACCCAAACCAAGAAAGAAAATTTTCCAAATAATAATTTAGCTCTAGAGGCTTTGGATGTTGAATTCCATATATTGTGAGATTCATGATAAAAATCCCAGCATAAGCAACAAGCTAGTTCCACAGAAATGTGTGTATTTATACAGAAGAACCATGCATCCATGAAAGACTTGCTTTGATTCAGCAGAGGAAACTGCACAAAGACCAGTGTCCCTTTTGCCTTTCTACTGTAGTCCTCAATTCTTTAATGTTAATTTGAGACGATTTGTGCAAGTCTTCTATAGAAGCAGAACTATTAAATGTTAAGGGCTTCTGACTTATTCTTATGAATATAACTCCTATCATTACTTTCCCTTGCTGGGCTGGAAAGGATAGCTTGATTGCTATCCTGACCGCTGGAACACTTCTGATACTCTTCCACTGCCCGAATAATACCCCATTCAAAACAATGTGGCTTAGACTGAGAATATCAGTATCTGCCTTGCTGTCCTAGCTGTGCATGGCAAGTCCTCCAAAAACCCTTCCAGCCAATATAAAACATTTTGCAAAAGGTTTGTTGGGCAATAACTTGCGAATAGGTTAATGCAGCAGGTTTCAGGACCCAGAAGGATCACCTACAAGTAATTAAGCAGTGCAATCCCATTGTCCACATGCTTGCAGGCACCAGTTAGAAGCCCATGCTTCCACTGAAAATTGCCTGCAAATCAGAAAGGGTTGAAAACTAGCAATTAAAATATAACTGTGGGGTATGATACAGGAATGACAGCCTTCTGATAGGAGTTTCTGAATGTTCAAAAGAAGCTATTAGCTGTCTATGATGTGCAATTTATCATAAACTGGTTTGGGGGGAAAATTTTATTTATTTTTCTTTTTACTCTAATTCTTTAAGAATTAGTTTGGAAATCTGCATGTCAGGACTTTCACAAAACTGAATACTTTCCGTAGTGATTTTTTTTTTTTAATTTTTAAACAGAAAAGCAATTTCATACTAATCTTCATCACTGCCCCAGTTTTCAATACTTTCTGTTCTGAAGTAAGAAAAGTAAGTTTAGCCTTTAGAGTAGTTTGTTCTCAATTCATGTTTCTTTTCCTTGTAACAGTAGACAAAATTATAAAAACTATATTCTAAAGATTAAAAAATACTTTCTCAGTAACACATGATAGCATTTTAATGTTTGAGTGAACAAATTCGGAAAACTACAATGTTTTTTAGTTGGGTTTACAGCAATATTTTAGCTATTGATGGTAGCTAATATTTGATTATTTAAATTACTAACTTTTTCAGAACAGATAAAAGCTGTCAGTCTAGATTTTCACAGAAGAATATAAAAATAAATAAAAATAAATAAAAGAAGGTAAGTTTCCTTTTCTTAGCTTCACATTAATTTTAAGTCAGAACTACTAGACATTTTGGGAAGGGAACATTTGCAGTCCAGGAATGCATTTGCTCTTTTCATATGGCTGCTTTACTACATATATATTTTAAATGTGGATGCTAAAAGGCTCTCATACCTTCATTGACACTTAATCAGATTCAACTAAAACCAATTCCATTACCTTCAGTCAGGGTGAGGGGGATTGCATTTTGCTGCCATAGCGTACTGCAGCCCTGCACAGTCAGGGAAATCAGAGACTGATTTTCATCTCGGATACAGAAGTCTAATGTTCAACTCAAATTTATTTGCTTGAGAGGAGGTGCTCCTGACCTTGGTATGAGTGGAAAAGTGTGTTTGTCACAGACTTGACACACCCTTTTTGACATTTTGCTCTTGTTTTCCTTTGATGCTCATTTAAAGAATTATACAGTAATCAATATTTTGTGGTTGAAAACAAATCAATATTTGTTTTCTCAAAATGGCAAAGTAAAATATGTTCTTTTTCAATTCATACATACAGTTGCATTGTCACTCAGTAGGTCTTCTCCACTGCCTTTCCAGCAGTAAGATAAGATAATTCAATGCACATTTTAATTTTAGTGCAACAATAAGAATGCAGTGAACGTATCTGTTTGTTGATACTTAAAAATCTTTGTGTGGGTGGAAAGTAAAAAGTAACAAACAGAAAAAATTTTCCAAGAATTTTTTTTTTCCTGGTACATTTAAGAAAATTGATCATTTAAAAGGGAAAGTAATATTGCTAATATTATGTACTCATGTTTCACAAAATTGCCATTTTTCTTCCTGTATGTAATACTGATAATTGCTCAATTAGGTATCGTAATACAGAGTATTAAGGGGAAAGTAATGAACATTTGGAATCAGCCCTACACACCAAACCAAATCTCCCACAGTGAATACTGTTTCAGTTTAAGTGTACAAACGACCTGATAGTCACACGCAGTGTGGGAGCTAGAACATTCAAATGCAGCTTATTATATATTACAGAATAGTTACTGAGGTACACTGCGAATTGAAAGCAATCCAATGTAGTATGTAAATCAAAATCATAAAACAGCAAGAAAAGGATCAGGTTACAAAGAGAAAGAAGCAGAGGAAAAGGGAATATGGAATTGAATGCAGTCATTCTGTAAGAGCATCTTTGAACCAGAATACTGTTTATTGCAGGTTTTTTAAATAAGCTAAATTTGAGGCAATGGCGCACAATCTGGCACAATGAAAGTGTGAGTCCTTGCTTTTTCACTCGATGGTGGGATCTTTACATGGGCAGGTGTGCTGGCTGGCACAAAACAAAGTCATCAGGTGATCCTCAAAGGAAACTAGAACCAGCACTAGTAACTGCAGGAACAGCATTGTCAGTTCATATATTATCCACTATTTTTGTTGGTACTACAGAGGCTGCAGTGCCAGTGTAATATAAGCTTGACCACTTGGCCAGAAGGAGCCATGCCTCAGAACTCCAGTCATCTTTCAAAGAGTTCTGCTCTGCACTGTGAGAAAGGGATATTAGGATGTTATTCAGCCTGATGACCATCAGGGCTTATGAGTCTGCTGTTTAGCCATGCTGGCATAAATAACAGTGCAACACAACCTAGAAGAGAAATATAATTTCATTTGGCTCTGATGTGAGAAGTGTGGAAAACTGTGTTTCGAAAGACCTTGACCCATTTGCAAAGAGACTGTTTAATGTAGGCGACTTCCAGTGAAAAGTAAGAACGGTATTTAGTACTGAGAGAGTGCTGAAACCTTCTGGATTATCAAATCCAATTCTTTGCCATTGCAGGCAACCATTTCACATAATTCCATCCATCAAGTTCTAACCGAAAAGCATTTAGACCCTTTTCTTTCTATTACTTCAATGAGAAGGTAATTTCAGAACCTTGCTGCTCTAATGGTTTGAAACCTTCCAGCCTAAGTGTATTCACAGCCCATTTATACCCATTCGTTCTTCTCTCTTCCCAGGGACGAAGATAAATAGCTGTACACCGCAATCATTCCCCCAGTTCCATGGGGCCATTGGTTTGCAGCTGTGTATTTGAACCTGTTCCATGTTTGGACAGTTCTTCATGCAAGAGCTTTAGAAACGTGGTGTGCAGTGTAAGAGAGAGCATGAAACCTGGAGGGATACCACATTTCATAGCCCCTGAACGATGACACGGATGCCATTCTGCGAGAATTAGGCACAACTGCATTTAGTAAGCACAGCTGGAATCCGGGGGGCAGCCCCGGAACACGAGTGAAGTCTGTCAGTCAGAAAAGTAAAGGCAGGGGGCGGTGGGGCTGGGGAAGCCAAAATAGCCCAGAATTAAAAACTATGAGACCTGCAAACATTCTACATACATCAGAATGTAAACGCTGGCAAAGGTATAACAGCAATCCCTTGCAACAGCTTTGTTTACATGGAAAGGTATGGCGACGCACACATTACATACCCACACCTTTTATGTGTGCATTTATAAACAGGCATATATGTATTCATGTATGCATAGGTACTCACGAAAACAAGACACTCAGAAAATGCTTTAAAAATAAAATACATCAAATCTTGCTGCTCCATTCTGGGCTCACCCAGCTGTGACTGAGTGCTGCAGCATACAGACCATCCCACATTTTACGGGGAAGACAGCAAGAGAGGAAGTATTACCAACTCTGAATTCATGTAACTCACAGACACTTGAGAATGGCCTTTCATGATTTATTTTCTTTCATTCAGTTGAGAGAGGCACAATCTACCGAACAAATAAAGTACTGTCTGCCTGTCAACGGAATGCTGCAAAGTTGTATTTGTTTAAAGAAAGCAACACCTGATGTTATTTTATTCAGACTCAACATTTTTGTATTTTTTCATCACATATGTTAAAATGTAGCTTTCACTTTTAAAAGAAATTAATCTCTCCTTAAACCACTGCAGTGGCAGCGATATGAACTAGGGCAAAATTCAGCACAATGAGTTTTAATGAAAGACAGCTTAAAAAAAAAAAAAAAAAGGGTCATGAAGCCATTACTAGCATCCCAGTACACAGAAAAATGATGTTGTTCAACTGGTCAGTATGCACGTGATCAGCTTCTGGCTTCCTCGTCAGCCCCAGCTTATAGCATGCCGTATTCTCTACCGAAGATACACGCTTAGCTCAAATCTTGCAGTCGTAACTCATGCAAAACTCTTCTTGACTTCAGTGGAAATTTTGCCTGAGTGAGGACTGTGGATTTTGGCCAAAGGCAATAAAGACCTCTAATCCCAACGCAAAGCTATGTTTATTGTACGAGGTGGACTAGAAAAACAACGGAAAAAAAAAAAAAAATTACCTGTGTAGGAACAGAAAGCTCCAAGCGCTCTTCAGTTTCTGCCTGTCATCACACCAGCGGCTCACCCTCTCCGCCCTGGGTTTCCTCCACCAGAAAGGAGTCCCTGCCTTAAGCGAGGGGGCTGCAGCGGCGCCGCCCGCTGCCTTCCCCCGCGCCCCGGGGCGGCGCTGGGCGCTCCGGCGGCTCCGCTCCCCTCCGCCGCCTCCCCAGCGCCGCGGCCGCGGCGAACGCGTGTCTTGGCTGGATCGCAGCCTCTCCCTCTTCTTTCTGCTTTCACGGACGGACTGACTCCCGCCTCTGCTGGTGCTACTGCCTCAATGGCGACTGCAAAGCTCATCTAGGCTTTTAACTGCCACCTACTGAATAATTGTGGAATATATATATATGTATATGTATATAGGCTGTCATTTTCTGGCTTCCTCTACTACAAACGTAGTAGATTTTTACAATTAGTCTTTAAGCCCTCAAAATATTCTGTAGTTTATCATTTAAAGCTGTAGTTTACATTAATCTGTACTCATAATTCTCACTTTCTTTCAGCGTCTCAACACTGAACAAGCCTGTTTCTTTAACTTTAAAAAGCTTACAAAGCCTTTGGTTAGGCTAATCCCCAGTAGGCATAAACCAGCATAGCTCTATTCAAATCAATGGAGCTGTGTTGATTTATACTAGCTGAGAAATTCATCCCTTAGGTCTAATATTTATTCGCAAAAATACAGTAGATTTCAAGTACGAAAAACATGTCATAAAAATAGCTTTTGTCTGACACAGCCCCTCAAAATTTCACTCATCTGAAACAGATAAAGACTTTTTTTTTTTTTTTTCTTGACAGCAGTGCAAAATAGGATTCTTGAGTTTTATGGGCAAACATAAATTAAGGAAGTATGTTGGTTTTTTCCACATTTAATGGTGATTTTTTTGGTGAAAAATCCAAAGGCAAGATCTAATGTCTCCTTCAGCTCTATATTTTTAAAGCAACTCCTAGAAATACTCGGAAAGGGCTTTTCTTTCCAGACTAGAAGTGGGGTCCACTGGTGATGTTTGAACTCCCGCTGCAGAAAGGAAGTTGGAATACAGGGTCTCTGTGAATCCGCAGGGAAGGTGTGGGGAGGTGCTACCTTCATAACCCAGTAGCAGGGGTATGTAGCACCATAGTTTCTCTAAGCTTGCAATACATAGCTGGGTTGAGTTGTGAAATAAAAGGACTCTGTGCTCATCCTGAGGAGCACTCTCCTGGGGAGGACAGGTGACACCCAGCACCCCAGCACAGCAGCATGGAAAGTGTTAAATTTTTAGGCTTGCTGTGCCTGCTGAGAAAGCACCGGTCGAGCAACTAGCTCCCAACAGCTGGTATGATATGTTAAATGCCACTCTCAGTAAAAGATGGCTTTGTTTTACTTGTTTTTATGAAATATTCATTCATTGTGTTAACGCTTTTGCCGAACACAGAAATGAAAAGGTTCCTCCTCTACATGTGCGTCTTATGGAAGTATAAGTGTATTAGGATACATGATGACCTGGCCAATATGCGCCGAGGAAGTAACTTGCACTAGTGTGCAGTTCTGGTACAGATTAATCCTGACCCCTTTTTCTACAGGGTCCCCAGGCAGCAACCTGTGGATCAAACCGTGTGCCTTTCCCAGCCACAGGCCTGCTCCTCCAGCCTGGCAGCAAAGCCTTGCCTTTGGTTTTGTCACCACTTCTCAGAAATAGCTTAATCCTATGTTCCTGGAGTATTGATTAATTAGTGTCCTGAAACCAAAAAGTCAAGGTATTATAATTACTGCAACACAGCAAAGCTTAATCTGTAAAGTTTATAATATTACACTGGGATTTAGCCCATGCTTTTTCCTGGTACTGGCCCATGGTAGCCTGAGTGCGGAATCTGGCCCCTCTTACTCAAGGACTCTACAAAGTGCTTCCGTAGTTACAAGCAATGTAGCTTCTCTGTGATTCTCAAAGGTAACAGATCTCAGTCCTCAGTGACTGCGTCCTTATTGCAAATGTGGCTTTTAATTTTCCTTAAAAACAGTAGAAGTACCTGATAAGCTGTAGAGTTATGATTTGCCACAACTTTTACTCACTCAGTTTACATTACAAGTCTGGGAGATTTTACTTCTTGAACCCTATTCCAACAGGGTGGATGTTCAAACTTTTAAGAACATACCTTTTCAAAATCCTGATTCTTTCCAAAACTGAATTTACTTCAATTACAAGTATCAGTATAGCCCATTGTAATTCTTTCCTTACCTCTCCAAAGAACTGAAATCTTTCATTTACAGGTTGCAGATATGTACCTGAACCAACAGACACAAAGCCCAGTTCTACAGCTTCCATCTGGGCCCTCTCCCATCAAAATCACCATGAGATTTTTCTGAGCAGAAGCACAGTACTGGATCACCACACTGTGATACACTGTAAACGATACTTTGTATGGGATTTCCCTTACTATCTCTGCTGAAAACTAGCGTGGCAGTTCGTACCCACAGCAATGGTTTTGTAACACTACTGCTTTCAGTGGGGTTGTTCAGGTGTGCCAGAAAAGGCAGACTTCCAAAATCCCAGGCGTGCCTCACATCATCATAAATACAGATTATTCACACATGGTCCCAGCAGCAGATCCCACAGACCTAAACCCAGGTCAGTCCCACAAAGGCTAGCAGCGGCACAGCAGGGTAAATATTTTCCTGCCTTAAGCTGCAGGGAGGTTGCATTGCTCTGAATGCTGATGTTAAGGTGGGCCAGAGTGGGCAGGGCCTGTTCACAGTGAAGAATTGCCCTTCTCCCAGGGGCACCAAGGACCTCCGCTCTGCAACTCCAAAATATGTACCAGTACGCCTGATGTGTTGCCGAGTGGAAGGAACAGTGCAGAGGGAAAGGGCACAAAGCCCTGCGAGACTATTTCTGTTACACGCTTCCCTCACCAAGAAAAGTCTGAGGCAAGCTATGTGATTGTTAGGTTTCTGTGCTGCATCCCCAGCTAGGGAGCACATTTAAGGAACAAGATACCTCCTTAGTTAGCAAAATATGAGCTGCCTAAAGCTTGAATGCACATTTAGCACAAACCTGCACGTGCACTCAAAGCACAGCTTCTGAGTCAAAATTCAATACATTGCCCATGTACAGCATGGAAAAATGAGAAAGTGTTCAGTTTCCCTGTAAAAGTTTAAGATGTAAAACAGTTGCTTGCTTGTAAAGATTTTCTCTCTGCAAGGCAGAATGTAATCTTGACAAAGAGCAGCCAGTAGAGAGCAAGGACTAAGCTCTGTTTTGTCTTTTCTGGGATGGTTTTCCTCCGGTTAACCTCTGTTTCTCTGGAATGCTCTCACTAAACCACACTCTGGCTAAAATACATCCCCCTTCTCCTGCATACTTGGAAAGCTACTGTCTTAGATACACAATGTCTTAAAGAAATCTAGTTCTTCCCTAAAACTGTCCTTAAAAATGTCTAATAGTTACCACAAATGTGTAAGAATACCTCATTATCTTCCCATACTGTCTTTCCAAGTTGTGCTCAAAAATGAGCTAATGAGTTGTCTTCATCAGCAGTATGTAGGACATTACAAAAGATCTGAGGATACTATTTTTTTTTTTTTCAGAAAGATTTACTTGAGTTTTTTTTCCAATAGGAAGAAATTAATCTTAAGAAAAAATTATTACTAGGATTGTTTTTCCAGGACAGCTGATGGTCAGCAGTGGATCTGTTAACGCTCTGTAATCGGTGCAGTAATTAGATTCCTACTCTGTGAATATTATATGACTGTAGCTACAGGACAGGTTATCACAAAGGCTGTATTTTGTATTTGTGTCCTGCATTTGAATCTTAGGCAATTTCCATGATTTTGTAAATCAAGCATAAAATTTTAATGGTCTTTTTAGTGCCTGCACACTGCTTTGAACCTGGAAAGCTCCAAAAAAGTAGATAACTAGCAAGTCACTACTGTATATAATTTTGAAAATATAGTAATAAAATTATTTACTGTACTTTTACACTTTGGCTAAGTGCATCATAGCCCATTTACAGTGCATTGGAGCATGTGACTGTCTCTGATAGAATTACATCTTATGTATAAATCAAATGTGATTAAAACTTATATGTAGTGTATCAGGCAGTTACCGGCCTACACCAACGCCATGAGATGATGGGGCCAAATTCTTCCTGGGTGTAATTAAGGTTCTCATTTATGTTGAAGTGACTCCAGACTATCTATTGATTTGATTTGGGTTAGAAAGATGGATCGTTATCTAACATCTTTTAACAGTAAAGCCTCATCTGACAGCCAGAGTTGCTCTGTGAAATGTTGTGGAGAAAGCTCAAACTGCAATTCTTCTGGAGAGGGGCATGTTATGCTGTAATATTTCCAGTCCCTATGGGTAGATAGATGAAATACTGGTATTGCTAACTGTGGTCTTTTAGTTCATGACTTTGCAAGGTAACTTTGTATTGCACAAAAAAGTTAAAAATAAAAAAATAAAAAAGTTGTAATAAAACCCTGCCTAGCTCTTACCTTGCAGTAAAAGAAAGCAGTTACTCCAACAAAACTGCAAGACATGTCACCCGTATAGACTGTAGACGGAATAGGTAGTTTGGAGAAAATATTGCTAGATCCCATGGAGTACAGTTTTCTTCTCCTTTAGATTTCAGTGGATTTCAGCCCAGGCTTTCTCACTCAAACCTGCAATACGATGAACACAATCGCCTTTAGACACCCTCTTGACCTGCGATTTCCATTACTGGCTGTATTACTCGGAACCAAAAGTTTCCAAGTTTTTGCCTGGTTCCTGGTGAAGGGAATGGTGCAAGAAGACACTTTTGCGTTATTGTCTGAGTGAAGGTCATAACTCCAGGGCTTGCTTCTGAACACTTGAGAGCAAGCAGAGATCTGCTGTTGATTCACAGGGAAAGCAAGACAGGGCTTAATCCTCACTAGCTTCTGGGATGTCAGATACCATAAAGGTGATTGAAGGAGATAGGCTATTAACTCCATTCTCTAATATCTGTCCAGGTACACAGGGGAGAGCATTATTGTCACTGAAACTTTGTAGCTAACTGCATTTAACCTGATTTTCTGTGCAATGGGAAGAGAGTGTAGCACTGCTCAGTATTTAACAGGATCATTTCCAAAAAATATACTGATAGCATTTATAATAACCAAAGAAGAACAGTCTTTCCATTTGCTGATCAATATTCACCCTAAACCCCACACTGTGTTTGACCCATAGTCATCCAGACATACTGAAGGAAACCTCTATGAAGGAGGAAGGTTAAGAAACTTGTGACTTGGTAAATGTAGATGAATGACATTAACCTGAAGAGTCATTCATTGATCTTAACTCTGCTATTCATGGGTGCCAATATATTACTGTGCATAAATGGTTTTTGTACGAAGCATTTAGACACCAGTGAAAACAAAGAAGCAGAATTTCAGAACTGGGATCACCCTTTTGGGTAATGGTTGGACCAGATGATCCTTGAAGTCCCTTCTAACCTGGTATTCTATGATTCTATGATTTTCTTCAACATTTACATGGGACTGAGAATCAGGAAATATAGCTCAGCTATTACAAATATAATTACATCTCACACGAGGACAAATGATATTTTAGGTAGTCAAAGACTTACATTCATATGAGCATAATGCCTTAAAAATCCAAACACTATATGTGAACTACTTGCATTGCACCTGAAAATAAAATTTAAAAAAGGAAGAATGCTCCATAACTGTGCAGTCCTTCATTTTTTAATGCATGCATTTATCTTGTGTACCCCTTACAAGGAGGACAACCGCATTCAGGTTTTACAGCAGCTCTTAAGTGTAAACCATGACAGAGCTCAGAAAGACTGAGTAATTAGTGAAAGAGTTATAACTGCTTTACTCAGTATCATCCAAAAATCCCTTCATTTACCATTACCAGACAGAAACTAAGTCACACTGTATAAGAAAATATTTACCATTAATATATTAACGTCATTGATTTTACAGCACTGTAAATATACATAACATGCATAAATAAAAATTATCATCTGTTAGTATTCATATAAATTATAACAGAAGACACGGACAGGCTGGATTGATGGGCCAAGACCAATTGTATGAGGTTCAACAAGGCTAAGGTCCAGGTCCTGTACTTGGGTCACAACAATCCCATGCAACGCTACAGGCTTGGGAAAGAGTGGCTGGAGAGCTGCCCGGCAGAAAAGGACCTGGGGGTGTTGGTTGACAGCCGCCTGAACATGAGCCAGCAGTCTGCTCAGGTGGCCAAGAAGGCCAGTCTGCTGCCTCCCTGAGGCAAGGATAAGAGATGTCACTAGAAAACTCCCT
The DNA here is from genome assembly GCF_965183815.1 of Platalea leucorodia. NCBI lineage: Eukaryota > Metazoa > Chordata > Aves > Pelecaniformes > Threskiornithidae > Platalea > Platalea leucorodia. The sequence continues at coordinate 49,910,716 of NC_138858.1, forward strand.
ATCGTGGTAAGGTCCTCAGACTACTACCCGCTATTCATTCTTCATGTTGGCAGTGAAGAGGTAAGAAAGAGAAGTCTTAAGTCAATCATCAAAAGGGATTTCACAGCCTTGGGGCAGTTAGTTGAAGGATTAGGTGTTCAGGTGGTGTTTTCTTCAATCCTTGCAGTAGCTGGGAAGAACAGGAACAGGCAGGCCCAGCTGACCAACACGTGGCTCCGAGGCTGATGTTATTGGCGGAACTTTGGGTTTTTTAATCATGGGATGGTCTATTCATCCCCAGGTCTACTGACATCCAATGGGATGCACCCTTCTCAGAAGGGGAAGAGGGTTTTTGCTCAGGAGCTAGCAGGGCTGATTGATAGAGCTTTAAACTAGATCAGAAGGGGGAGATGGACAATACCAGGCTAGTCAGCGATGAGCAACGGGATGGCACACCAAAGTTCGAGGAGCTGTGTGCTAATGGGATTCCTCAGGCTGCTCCACAAGGTAACGGGCATAATGAAACAACCTAGACAGGATGACGACACAGATGAGTTATTCTTTAAGGAACTAAGAGATGCTTCCAAGTCATCTGCCCTTGTCCTTATGGGGGACTTCAACTTGCCAGATGTCAACTGGGAATATCACAAAGCTAGTACAAGCAGGTCCAGAAGACTCTTAAACCATCTGAGTAATAACTTCTTGGTACAAGTACTAAGGGAACTGACCAGGAAAGGTACGTTCCTCGATTTGCTGCTTACTAGAGAGAGGGTCTCGTGGGTGAAGTGGAAATTGGTGGCTGCCTTGGCCACAGCGACCATGAAGCAGTCAAGTTTAAAATCTATGGTAACAGGAGGAAAACTGCCAGCAAGACCTCAACTCTGGATATGAGGAGAGCTGACTCAGGCTGCTCAGGTAACTACATAGTAAGGTCCCCTGGTATAAAGCTTTTGAAGGTCCTGGGATCCATCAGTGGTGGTCACTTTTTAAGTGCCACCTCCTAAGAGCACAGGAGCAGGCAATTCCAAAATGTCTGAAGTCAAGCACACAAGGTAGAAGGCCAGCTTGGCTGAGTAGGGATCTTCTTCTAGAACTAAGGCGAAAAAAGAAAATGTATGGCCAGTGGAAGCAAGGTGCAGTGACACGGGAGGACTACAGAGAGGCTGTTTGCCACTGTAGGGAGGAAATACGCGTGGCCAAAGCTCAACTAGAGCTGAAGCTGGCCAGTACTGTGAAGGACAATCAAAAGGGCTTTTTTAAATATGTTAATAGCAAAAGGCAGGCCGGAAATAACGTTGGCCCATTACTTGATGAGCATGGTCACCTCACAAACAGGGACACAGACAAAGAAGAGATGTTTAATGCTTTCTTCCCCTTGGTCTTCAACACCGATGATGGGCTCTGGGACCCCCAGAGCTAGGCTAGAGCTTCTCTAGCTGGGCTCTAACCTCTAGCTGGGCCAGAGAACCATGACTGTGAGAACGATAAACTCCCAACCAACCCCAAACTTGTGCGGGATTTGCTGCTCCAGTTGGATCCCTATAAGTCAATGGGGCCCGATGGGATTCTTCCGAGGATACTTAAAGAGCTGGCTGATGTCATAGTGAGACCTCTCTCAATGATTTTTCAATACTCTTGGGAATCTGGAGAAGTCCCAGTTGACTGGAAGCTGGAAAACATTGTCCCAGTCTTCAAGAAGGGCAACAGGGATGACCCCGGTAACTACAGACCTGTCAGTCTCACCTCTGTGCCTGGCAAAATTACGGAGAAGATTATTCTGGGAGTTATTGAAAAGCACCTGAAAGACAACTCAGTCATTGGTCCCAGCCAGCATGGGTTCCTGAGGGGAAAGTCCTGCTTAAAAAACTTAATTCCTTTCTATGACAAGGTTACCCACCTAGTTGACCAAGGGAAGCCAGTCAATGTTACCTTTTTGGATTTCAGTAAAGCTTTCAATACTGTCTCTCACAGTATCCTCCTGGACAAAATGTCCAGCATACAGCTGGATAAACACATAATCCAATGGGTGAACAATTGGCTGATAGGTTAGGTTCAAAAGGTTATAGTAAATGGGGTTACATCAGGCTGGCGATCAGTCACTAGCAGGGTTCCGCAGGGATCCATCTTAGGGCCAGTGCTCTTTAATGTCTTCATAAATGACTTGGATGCAGGACTTGAAGGACTACTATCTAAGTTTGCTGATGACACAAAATTGGGAGGAGCTGTTGACACTCTCGAGGGCAGAGAGGCCCTGCAGAGAGACCTGGACAAATTAGAGAGCTGGGCAATTACCAATTGTATGAAGTTTAACAAGGGCAAGTGCTGGATTTTGCACCTGGGACATGGCAACCCTGGATGTACATACAGACTGGGGAATGAGAGGCTAGAGAGCAGCCCCATGGAGACAGATCTGAGGGTTCTGGACGATGGCAAGTTGAACATGAGCCAACAGTGTGCCCTGGCAGCCAAGAGGGCCAACCGTGTCCTGGGTCCATCAAGCACTGTATTGCTAGCCAGTCAAGGGAGGTGATTGTCCCACTCTACTCTGCACTGGTGTGGCCTCATCTTGAGTACTGTGTGCAGCTTTGGGCGCCACAATACAAAAAGGATACGAAGCTACTAGAGAGTGTCCACAGGAGAGCCATGAAGACGGTGAATGGTTTAGAGGGGAAGCCGTATGAGGAGCGGCTGAAGTCACTTTGTCTGTTCAGCCTGGAGGAGACTGAGGGGAGACCTCATGGTGGTCTACAGCTTCCTCACAAGGGGAAGAAGAGGGGTAGGCACTGAGCTCTTCTCCCTGATGACCAATGACAGGACCCGAGTGAACGGCAGGAAGATATACCAGGGGAGGTTTAGGCTGGATATTAGGAAAAGGTTCTTCACCCAGAAGGTGGTGGAGCACTGGAACAGGCTCCCCTGGGAGGCAGTCATGGTGCCAAGCCTGACAAAATTTAAGAAGCATTTGGACAACATCCTCAGACGTATGGTGTGAATTTTGGGGTTGTCCTATGCAGGGACAGGAGTTGGACTCTATGAATCTTGTGGGTCCCTTCCAACTCAGGATATTCTATGATTCTGTGATTCTAAGAATGTTTGTCTTAGAAGCCCTATAGTGTAGGTGCACAAAATTTGCACATTGTTAGCAATTCTCCAAATTCTATATGTTCTGGTATTCCACGCAAAATTAGCAGGAATTTTTCACACTCTCCTTTTGATGCTGGGCTCAATCTATTATTACCTCTCACTTCTACCAACTAGACTTGAAGCAGAGAGTTTGTGTAGCAAGAATCCTTTCCACCACTCTCCACATTGCTGTTATATGCAGAGATGTGCACTGTTGTTATTCACCTCTTTCTTGAGGATGTTCACAGCAGGGAGTAGAGCCATGTATCTGCTAATGGTATCTGCTAAGTTGAGCCCTATGGTCTTCAAGTGCCTGACCACCAACCGGTTTGCTCTCCTAACCCTGTCATGAAATGTTAAATACTACAGCAGTATTTGACACAGTGTACAAACCTTTTGGTTCCAACATCAATCAGAATCTACTTTCTGAATAAGACATCTGGTATGAAGCAAGTTTAAGAACATGTCTATTCTTTTTCATTGTCATGTAATACAGTGATAAACTGATCTGCTTCACTTTTCCTGTCCCACTGCATTAGCCCTTTACTCCGTTGATTCAATCCTCTCTCAGCATTTCTATCATTACAGAGATGTTACGTCTCTCTGGCAATGTTTTAATAAGCAGTGTTCCATCACCTTGTCAAGAATAGCTGAGGATTTAACAGGTTTCTCCCCCTCACCTGGGAGAAATTCTGCCTTTTACCTGATGAACACTGAAATTCATCTTCACCTGTCAAGGTTAAAGGAGGAGCATTGAATGCCGCAGCCACCTGCCTGCAGTCCAGCAAGGCCTGGCTGAGTTTGCTAAAAGCTCCCCAGGGTGACCAGGACATGCAGGCTAGGATGGCAGCTCTGACAACCTTGCACAGAAATCAGGTTGTGTTCTCCTCCGCTTCTGTCGGGCAGCTTGCTTAGCTGACACAGCCTGTCAGAGTGAAAGCTGAGCAGACTACACTTCCCACACATCCTCTTCCTGGCATCGACCAGGAAGGCTTGTACTAGCAATGGCAGCCGCCGAGTGCCACCTCGTGTTACAGGAATCTGCCTCCTCCCCTCTAAGATATCCTACATCTACTAACCCAAGTCAGGCAAAAATATTGCATTCATTTTCAGATATGAAAACTGAGTAAACAATGGGAATAAGAAAGCCTGTTGATAATATTACTGTCAGATTCTCCCTGTCACCAATTTGCCAAATTTTCATTGGGGTTCCACATAAATGATGGGGAATACTTCTATCTGCCCTTTACTTTTTGGCGACTTTTCAGTTCCCTCTATGGTTCTTGCTACGTATTTCTCTATTAAATGTCTTAACATTTTTAAGGCCTTTGCTGGCATCTGTACATTCATTCGTACCTGCAAAGCTACATAAAATGTCCTGGCATCAACAACACCTGATCCTTCTCACCGTTTGTCCTTGCTTCATGTTCATCCTGTCACTGTGGACTCACCACAGAAGCCAGTAGGTCAGGTATATTTACCTTCCTTACAAGGACACCCTCTCTCCCAGTGGCTCTGCATATCCTTAAAGATATACGATCTTGAATGACACTTGTTAGCCACACAAAAACATGGAATTGCCACAGTGGAAAAGAACAACACAATAGACTTAATTTCTTTTGTCTGAATTATCATATTAAATAACTTGATCAGTCAAACAAATAAAGAAAACCTTTACTGATTTTTCTTTATTAGTTATTAATTGCCTTAGAGAATGCAAAGTGAAGGTTGTTTAGTGGACATTACAAAATTCAGAGCCACTTTGGGAACAATGTTAGCCAAGGTATCAGGAAAAATCTTTCAAAGGACAGTTTTGGGTAAGCAAAATTTCTTGGCAGAAATACTATTTGTTTGGAGGAAAACAGAAGTTATTTACCATTCTGAACATTATTCCAAGTAACTGAACTTATAGACCTTCAGTTTCTAAAATACAGCTCCTGCTTGAATAGATTATAGGCAGAGTTTTCATGTTCTTCACTTGCACTTAAACATGAACAATAAGAGGCGTATTAAACCTTTCCCGAGTGCACGTCAGATCATAACCCAAGGGTAGATAGCTATCACTGTACTTCAGTGGGTAAAGCTGAGGCCTGGAGAGGTGAATTCATGCGTCCAAGGTCATCTAGTCTACCAATAACAGGGCTAAGAACAGACTCTGCTGAGTCTTAGCAGAGCTTTCTGATCACTAGCCCCTCCTGCTGGTTCCTTATATTCACTATGAGAATGTGCCTGCGGGCTCATGGATCAGCAGTTGGATCATTCACAGGCATAAATTTCACTGATTTTCACTGGATTCTGATGATACATCTTCACTGCTAGTCAAGGGGGTAGAAGCAGTCTTCCTGTGGCTGCATGTGCAAGGGCAACTTTGCTTGCATGAAATTGTGAGTCCCTTTGGCTAGACGGCTTCCAGAATTATAGCAGGTTATGGATAGCATTCTTGGATATCTGTATGCTGCACATCAGTGGGCAATAAAGACACAATGTGAGTCACGTGGAAAGATTAACAAAAATGTTTCAGTTCCCATTTTGATGCCTAGACATCTACACTCCCTTGTGTTTAGTAGCATTAAAATGTATGGATTTTTTATGAATCCCCAGATGTGCTTGTTTTCCATTTTAGGTGATAGAGAACTTGCAAAACTGTCAGTTTTCCCAGTCTTTTAGCTTACTTTATTTGGGTGGCAGCTCTTTGGTGTGGAATTCCCAGGGCTGGGAGAGCACCACTGATGAAGTACGGTTCATTATAATGCACTACAGCTTTTGTAGCCTTGACACTGAAAGAGACAGTGAGGATGAGGAAGGAGGAAGCTAATGAGGTGAGAAAACAAACATAGATTAAAGATGTGGGGAAGGACTACCATCAGTTGGAGTCCTAGGATAGCTAAAGGAAAAATGGCCACACTCGTTCCAAAGCAAGAGGGAAGCAGTCAAGGCTGTATCAAGGTCCAAAGCATGATAAAAGGTCAAACACAAACAGAAAATATTGAGCTGCCACCTCCTTTCACTGCTGCATTAATACTTTTGGGAAGTCCTGTTACACAAATCCCTGCTCGCTGGGCTGGATAATGCCATTAGTAGCTGTTTGCTCTGAATGAAACTGTGGATCACTGATTGTATATGATGAGGCTTCCTGCATGCAATTCGTGCTACAGTTCCTGAGAACAAAATACAGTTTTCCCTCAGTACAAAATATTCCAGCATTAGAAACGTGAGGTACCTGGATTCATAAACTGTGGGTATCTCAGAGACGCCCACTTATCCCAGCTGGTTGCCTGTTGGTCTGAGATCAGGAAAGAAGGAAAAAAGTGTACGCATCCTGTAGGATGGCAAGAATGTGACTGTAATAAAAATGTTCCCTGCTTGAAATATAACAACCCTTTCAGTGTAATTTGAAGGCCTGCTGTTCATTTAAATTACCCACTGTGTGGGCTGTGTGCTATTATACTGCACAACATAAAAGGAATATATAGTATTTGCTTTCCCTAAAAGAAATAAGGAATGCTAACCTAGAACATTTTCAGAAAAGCATAGTCATGTTTATTTAAGAAAATTAGTTCTTAAAAAATGAAGAAAAACTTAAAAAAAATTACCATTTATGCAAGCTAGTTCTGCCCTTTGCTCTGCCACTGTTACTGTACCATAGGTTATTAAAATGCAACAATATGACTTTGTTTGGAGCATTATAGGCTTCAGAAGACATGGACTGTAACTGTGATAATGAGATTCTTTGTGCAGACAACCAGCTAGGCACCTGCTAAATCAAAACTTGAGTTCTCTGAGCATTTCTCTTGAGGAAAGGTGGTAGAATTGGATGCAAGGTGTGTGACTTTTGTTTATAGGCTCTGGGTCATTTACAGTATGTCTAAAGAACACAATGTGGACTGTGCAGAGATATCTGAGCCTGTGCCAGATAAGCTAGCTCCAAAATCAAAACCAGCACAACCATCTTGGCTCAGCAGTTCTCTCAAAGTAATTGGCTCTACTGAAAAGTACAGTGTGATGCCTTCACTGACATGATGATTGTACATCTGGGACCTCTCCTGGTACCTGGATCCTGTGCTGCACAGATGTCCGCTGCATGTAGACATGTCTAAAGAGCCCACAGCCTACACAGTGACCAAAAGATTAGTTTGCATTGACTGAGCTAAGACTTAAAAGAGGTTTACTTACTGTGCAGCAATGCAATCACTAACACTACCATACCCATGCTGAGGGAAGTCATTCAGGTATAAAAATGGTGTACCTAAGAACATAATTTTCCTGAAAAGCCCACCTAAGTATTAGACAGTTATGGCATGGCCATAATAATAATTCTTGCGGGGTCAGATGCTCATTGTTTTTACAACGGGGCTTTGCAGACTTCAGCTGAAGTTAGAACTTGGCTAGTAGAGTTCTTTTTTTCTGTAATAGCACCTACTGAAGAAATGGGATTTCTCAGAATAACCTGAAATTTTATATAGAATATTCTTAGGTAGAATAGCAAAACGTGTGCCTTATCTCTGGCCAGTTTTATAAAATACTCCAGGGCTAGCTCAAAGAAGGCTGCTGTTGCTGTTGCCCTTTCCAGGGGAGATCTTTTTGTAAGAAGTAAGCAGCCTTAAGCCAAATACGCAGTGGGTGAAAGCCTCACTTCATTGAAATTAGACTTCAAGATGTGCCAGTTTACAGAGCCAAGAATTGGGGCCTTTCTGTGTAAGTGGGTTCTAAATAAATGAGCCCTTTTCATTCTGTAGCACTGCTGCAGTCCTGGAACAAGGATGAATGCGGGTATATTTTGCTCAAATCAATTGTGCTGGCATAGACAGAGAGAATACTCTTGCATTAACTGCTACCACTTCATCATTCTGTGAGTAACACAATCTCACTAAATCTAGCAAATGTTCTTTCCCTGCTAAATTTGCTGACGTTTCACAGATTAACTTGATCATTCGAATTCATTGCTGAGCGAACATTAAATGTTTCATTTTATAAAATATTCTCGATATAATTTCAGGAAGAACTATGTTGATGCACACAAATTGGAAATAGGCAAACAGTTTATTGAATCAAATTTTGGATGGAAAGATAAGGGATAGAAAAGATTTGCTCAGAGATGGTTTGCTACTCTGTTCCAGCTAACCACGACAGATTGTCCCTAGGGAAGAGAGCTACCAAAGAAAGCAAGAGGGCGAGTAAAAGTTTGAAAGATTTCACTTAAGTCCTTTACCTATCTCTAAGCAAGAAAGAAGCTGTGCAATCCTTTCCCTAGCTAGTATTTCATTGCAAGAGGCTTCTGTCTTGAGATTCATGTGCTGCTTTAAAAAGCTCTTGATTTCAGTGAACTTTACAGGTATTACCAATGAACGTAACAACCATGGCATTTTCTCTGGGCAGAGACCAATGCTTCCCATTACCAGAAGGTCCCAGTTTGAACTGCAAAGTCCATTTTGAGGTTGGAGGTTCATTTGTGTAGACCACATAGGTGTGTAATAGGAGGTTCATTATGGCAGACCACATAGGTGTGCAATTTGTTACTTCAATTAACCCAAAATTTTACATCTATATGCTGCTTCATTTGGGGAGTTCGACTAAATGCAGTATCCCAGCTTCTTTTTCTGTTGGTTTTCAGGGTACTATTATTACTTTGCAAAACATCAGCATGACCTTCTGATCTTCACTCACTACAAAAGTAACCCTAAATACAACAGTTGAGTCCCTCACTAAGTCTTTATTGACAAAGCATTACCTGGATATTGTCAGAGTTGTCCCTTCCTAATGATTTCAGTAATCTTAAGTAATTGTGTTTTTTTTTTAAACAAATATTAGCCTGGTAGTGTCAGATTTGGAGACCTTGTCACAGTGCCAACAGCCAGGAGGTGCTGGCATTGCTCTTATTCCACACAGCAAGATCTGGAGCTCAGTTCAGGAGTGCACTTTTGATTTCTTGTCAGCAAGGCACAGGATTCCCAACCTCACTCTGATGAAGCAGTAACCCCAAAAAAGCATGTCCTTGGCCAGTACAAAGATACATTTTTTTATCTGTCATTTTATAAAGTGACCAAAATAAGAGGTTACAGTAACCAAACGACGAGTTTACACTGATCAAAACAAATTGCAAATTACATTCCAGTCTTTAACCAGCCAGCATCTTTTACTAAGATATTCTGTGTGTTCATGTCACGGCCTCACATTACTAGTGGTAGGCTACCGTGTGCTCACTACCCTTGCCTTCATTGCTCACATTTGGACAGGTCTGTGCACCCCACACCATTCTCCTGACCTCATTAGCATGCATAAGTCTGCAGAAGACATGCACGTTTGATGTTCAGTTCCCAAAAGTCCTGCATCAATCTACATGATCTAATGTTCTGATGAGGTCTGTAGTGAACATCATTCCACTACAAAGGAAATAAGCTTCACCACAAATGGCCTGAGCTCTTCACAGCTGTCTTCAACAGCTGAAAACAAGGATTTAAGACACAGCTTCTACAATTAAATCCACCAAACCTCTTCTACCCTCAGTACAAGAGTAGCATAAGCTACATTGAAGGCTTTCCCTCCCAGCCTGTCGGTCTGCTTTCAGGATACAAATGTTACACTACAAAGGGCCTGCATGATCCCTAATGTTATGTAGAAATGATGTATTCCTTTTCACAACAGGGAAAAGCTGACCTCAGCAACTGACTGAAGTCCTGTTCCCTCCAGGACAGCTGACTTGGACATGATGGTCAACACCGCCTCACTTTGCTGATAACGTGAATCTTTCAGACAGGTTTCACTGAACAACATGGCTCAACACTAGTTATTTTAACTTTTCTGTTAAAGGAATTTCCAGAAATGGAGTTTCCAGGCACTTATCTCAGGAATCAGAAAGAGGAAGTTTCCCAACGTCTTTTTTTCAGATGCTCTCTTGAAGTTCATCAGCCTGTCTGGAAATTCAGTACAGAAAGCTACACTGACAGAGGTTACAGTCACCAGAATAAATTCATCAGACCCCCCAAAAAAGCTGTGGAGCAGGGTTTATACCATATTTTAGATTACACCTTCTTAAGAGTTCCAAGAGTGAAACTTTGCTGTCTGTTCCATTTTCTGCAGTTCTTCAGTGCCTGACTAGCCAATAATAGCAACCTAGTGTGTCCCCTGCTGCTGCAGCTGTGAAAAAAAACCTATTTAAAAATATCCCACCCTGAAACAGAATAAGCCTGGGGGAGAATAATTTTTTTATTTTTAAATTGCTAAGTTATATGTGGGAGGATATTCACTTTGGTTCTAATTCTCCAAGGAAGGATTAAAAGGGCAATGTACAGAGCAATTCAGTTGCAGCTCTGTTGAAACTAGTAGTGTTAAAATGATTTACTCCAGCAGTGAATTTATCCTATAGGATATATTACATAAATAGATTTTGAAAAATATATACCATTACCCAAAGGAGTAATTAGAATTGGAAAGGCAAATCTGGATCATTTTACAATCTATCTTTTTATCAAACTTCCAGTGTCAATAAGACTAACTTTAACTTCTGGTGGCTTAAAAAAAAAAAAAGTTGTTTTTTTAAAATTTCCACCTTGTATACTCACAAACAAAAGCACTGACACTGTCTTAGAAATCTATCAGATAAATGAATGTTTAACCAGAAGCACACTGAAGAAAATGACTTTGAATCAGAAAAGCACATAAATGTATTGCTGGAAATTACATATTTTTTTATATCTCCTTGGACAGTGCTATGTGGTATAACTGTTTACCAAACAGTTGTCATTTTTATAAACATTTCCTCTTGATGACCTTAAAGTGTCTGTTACTTTAGTAGAAATTCCAGTACTGTGCAAAGTCATAGTAATAATGTACTACAGCAATATGCTTGTGAATGTTTGTGGAAGTTTGAGAAAAGGAATTTGAGTAGCCAGTAGAAAAGACAAAATAAAAATGTACTGATTAAAATAGATAAATAACTTAATAACTAATAACTTAAAAATGTATTTGTGAGGTAGGTTAAATGAGATATAGAAAACACTTAAGGGAATAGTTCCTTCAACCTTTCCCCAAGATGGTATTTCTAGACACCAGGCCACCATACTATCACCAGGACTTGTGCTGTGTTAACATGCTTTATTTTGTCAGTAGAGAATTTTTTTCCTTTTGTTCTGCCTTCCAATTGTTGTGTAAATTAACCTGGCACGTTCTGCAGTAATAATATTCTGACTAATCAGAAACAAAGCGAAGAAAGCGAAAACAGACAGAAGTCCATGTGTAACGTATCACTAGCACTCTGCTCTGGGTCAGGGTTTCTTGGCATTTAGGTGCAGATTTCCACATTGCAGTGATCCATTTAAACCTTATCTCACAACTACCTCCTTTCAAGTCAATAAAGCTATACAGACCTGATTCTGCAGACACTGCTATCAGTGAATTTCTGTTTGACACAGCTGAATAACCTGAGTATAAAGCTCAAGCGTAAGATATCTGATAATAGGTCTATCGTGTACCGCTAACAGGTGAGAAGAAAGAGGCCCCACTTGCCTGCTGTTTGGAAGGGTAAGACTGTCTGGCTTCGGTCAAATTCTTTGCAACATGGGATTCAAAAATGGAGAGAATACATTTCATGGCATCTGTCAGTGCCAGGTCGGTGCCAGGTGAAGCACCCTGCAGCAGCAGGCTGTGGATCTGCAAAAGGCCCAGGAGTAAAATGACTGTACTTGGAGCGCATGCAGACTTTTGAAGTCACACAAAAACACTGCTAGGTGGTGCCTGAGCTCAGAATAAGCAATGCCAGCGTTGCGCTTGCTGATGTTACGCCTCATTTCTAACCAACCTTTCTGACCACTAGCGATGGCTAGAGCGTTTATCCACGCAGTTTTCCTGCTTCAGGCCCTTTCTGATGCCTGTGCTGGATCTCTGGGGCTTCAAAGGGGACACTGGGGACTTTGCTGCCCAGCCTTTAACCATCATTGGGATGTTTTTATTACCAGGCCATGAGAGACCAAGTTGGTGCTATGGCCTTCTCTTCCCACCACATGGTCACAGAAGAGGTGGACCAAGGCCAAATATACAGCTCTAAGACTCCAGTGATATTTTTTATTATTTTTTCAAGATATTCCTTATCTAGTTATTGCCTAGTTTCCATCTTCCATTTTTTTCTATCACCAAGGGTAATCACATCCATCCAGTGAAAACCAGGCATATGAAAAAGACTTTTTTATCTCCTTGCTGGGCTCATGACTTAGGTTTATTTCTCATTCATTTGAACTCAGGATTGGTATCTACCTGGTGAAATCCATGCCATTGTGTCAGCTCCCAGAAGATTTGCCTGTCACGGATTAAGAAATAGTGTGACAAGTCCATTGTTGGTGCAGTATATATTCATCATTCTGTTAAAAATAATTATCCAGAATACATTATTTTTTTCTGGTCTATTTAAGGATGGCCTGTGTGAAGACTGCAAAGTGTGCAGTGTGAAGTCCAATAGATGTGACTCAAGCTGCTATGAGATTACACTTTAAGCAACACTGGAAATTTAAACTAAAGTATCCTGGTGCTCTGTTCTGCATTTTCTTCAGTAATGCAGAACAGAAGCAGGAAAAAGAATGATTAGTGATACAAAAGGGCACAGATAATTTATGCCACATAGTACTTGCTAATGTCAAAACAGTTGCCCTAAACCACAGCTTCTGAAATTGGGTGTATCTTTTACAGGAAAGACTGTCAGCCCTCTCACTGATTTCTTGTCATTAAGGGGTATTGCCTACATTAATGCAGTAGTTTTGGTTTGGGGGTTGGTTTTTTTTGCTTTGTCTTTTGCATCCTCTCCCAAAAATAGTTAATTTAAGCTAATGTTGTATTCATTTGGTCTCCCAGTGATCCTTTCACCTTTTGCCCTGCTGTCACAATTCTGGCCTTGCAAACCAGGACAGAGCAAAGCCAAGCAAATTAATTAGCTCTGTAATTTATTAGAGTGCTGTTTTCATTGCAGGTATCTTTAAATTGCCTTTTCTCATAACAAAGTGCCTTAGAGAGGAGCAAGTTATACTTGCAACCATTTCAGAGCTCTTTTCATTGGCAGAATAGCACAAATGAGTTTTCCATAAATATTCATCATGTCTATTACCGGGTTTGGTGGATAAAGCTTAATCATAAAGTATTTCCCTGTTAGTCATAAAAATTATTTTTCACAAGAAAATTCCTCATCCACTTTGTTTCCATGTGTAAGGATTTTAAGCATATATGAAGAGAAATTTGTAGTCAGGAGCCTATTAAATGCAAAGAGGTTTCTGCATAATAGGAAAAGGAAAGGGGGCTGCTGGACAGACTAAATTGTTTCAAATATGGTAGAGTTTCAGGGTCCAGCTCCCAGAAAGATCAACGTAATGTACTAAACAGGAAGACGTGATAAAGGTCAATAAGAAGATGGAATACTCTGAGTAAGAGTAAATAAAAACTATTGTGTCTGTAGCCCTTTGGAGGACAAAGAGTACAGGAAGAAAATTAAAATAACATCTTTGACTCTCATGCTGTGGTAAAAGGCATTGTGCCTCTAACAGACTGGACTAAAATGAAGAAAATCAGACATGACCACAATTTTAACAGATGATATGGAAAAATAATGAAGAAACAGTATAAAACTGCCCTATTTAGTTGCTCTTCAGTGAAGCATGCAGGCTAAGATAGTGGGCATCTGTTTTTCTATAGCAAGTGTTTCTTCTGCAATTGTATGAATTAGAGTTTTAGACAACCGTAGCGTGTCACCAAGGGGAACTGTACCGTCTGTTCCACTGATTGTTTTTCAGAACAGACTTATTTTTTTGCATTTGTGTATTGTAATGGTTAGAGAGCCCAAACTGAGTAACAAAAATTTCCCCATACCTGTGCAATTTTGTGGTTTTAATTAGACTGCATTTAAAAATTGCATATTTCTTGGTCTCTGGGTATATATTTCTCTGTATGTACTTATATATAAATGTATAAATAAATCTATTTTTTTAATATATATATACACACTTAAAGCTTGAAAAGTGAGAGATTTCACTTAGGTAACAGTACCTATAACAGAAATTAATGTATCTGTCAGATAATTATCCATTATTTCCAGTGTATGGTACCACAGTCTGTTCAGGTAGTAAACAGAACATATTATGCTCAAAAAAACCACCTTCTTTGTCTTCATAGCTACTTTGTCAGTTCCCTACCTCCACGTCAAAATTCAGGGCAAACAGAGACATTTAAAGGATCCGGCCAAAACTCCCAATGCTTTGTTTATTCATTAAACACATGCTGCTGCCTGATTTTTTTGAGAATCTCAACTACAACAATCACTGAATCTGTGCTGGTTACTGGCCATATCACAGTGCTTGCTCTTCCTTGTGTACTGAGCATTTATGTATTCAATTTCCACAGGCCAGCCAATAAAAAAATCCAACATTTTGAAAGGATATTTCATGCATTTTTTAAAATTTACCCATAAAATGTAATTAGCACAGATCTCGCAGTTTATTTATCCCCTGAGAGGATGGTGACAAAGTAAGAAAATGCAGTGTTAGTCTTTCTGCTTCAAGCAGTGAAATACAACTGATGTAATTGAATTTGAAACCAGTGGGCTGCTGCCAATCATGTGCTTCTGAAAACTGATCACATGTGAACACTTTCAGGAACTGAAACACACATAAGCTAACATTTCCTAAAGGTTTGGAAATTTGCTCAGCAAATAAAACCAAAGCAAAAAACATAAAAAAAACCCCATTTACTGCACTGGAGATGTTTAGGATACATCAGAACACAGATGTGAGTATTTTTAGGATTAGATGGTACTGGGGACCAGCACCATACTCTTCTTATACCAAACCTACCTATGACTAGCAAACATCAGAAACCTCTAGAGAGGAATGGGATTTCAGAATTAATGCCAATGATGACGAAACATTCAATCAGTTGCTTTTCATGGGATATTATCATATGAAACAGCTACTACTTCTGTGTCAAAATTCCCCAACATATGGCACTCTCTATTTAAAGTAAAGTTATATGAACAAATACTAGTCCATAAACATATTACTGTGCCTTTCAGCGATATTTACATATTTTGGCAGAACACATTCAGCGTTATTCTCCTTCATTCAATCTTGAAAAGTCAGATGGGAGTCAGGAGCTCAAACTGTGCTTTTCAGCTTTCACCTCATCACCTAAGGTTACTGCAGGTGAACACTTGGGTTTCCAAACTTAAAGTACTAATAAAATGCATCAGCCCCAGTGTAAAGTTCATTTCCCTCCAACTAACTAAAAATTCTGAGAAACCGTGCCTTTTACTCACCTGCAACTGCAGATACTGAACCTATTCCCAGGCTCCTGTATAGCACCTAATGGTACCTACCCCCTTTCAGTTGCAGCCTTTATTTGTAATATTCTGATCCAATCAGAATATTTCTGTTACCAGAGAAAAATGTACATATCCAGCTTTAACGGGAAAACATGACGAAATATGTGTAACAGGCGTGCTTCAGATTGAGTCAGTTGTTTTGCATGTGTCTGTTTATAGCCATTCATGTTGTGTGACTGAGTCAGAGTAAGCATTAGAAACAGTTATAAAAAGAATCAAGGAAGCTTCGGATTTTATAATGTGTAGATTATAAACATCAATTCATTTAAGTGTCATGAGGGTTAGGATACCTTTCTCACCCCATATCAACTCAGTTCTGTCATGCTGAGTATAATTAAGCTGGACATATTCATCCTACTGGTATTTTACAGTACAAGAAAAGCATTATGTTCATGGAAAATGGAAAATGGTTAACTCTGACAAAATAAAATTAAGCAATTATCTTTATGGATTGATTTACCTTCTATTTCCAAACAATCCTATCATCTCCTAATGAATCATAGTTCCTATTGACCTGTGATGGAATTTTAAGTCCTCTATGTAAAACAGCTTAAGCAGGTGTAAAATGTGCAAAGTGACATCCTCTCTCCAAATTAAAAAAAAAAAAAATTAAACGATAAAAACCAGTAAAAAATCAAGATCAAGAAATTAAAAATTATCACTTCTGCCAGAGCTCTCTTTAAGCAAGACATTAAGTTCATAGAATCACAGAATCATAGAATAATAGAATCATTAAGGTTGGAAAGGACCTCTGAGATCACCAAGTCCAACTGGTAACCTAACTGCCTGGTCCACCTCTAAACCATGTCCCTAAGCACCACATCCACGTGTTTTTTGAATACTTCCAGGGACTGTGATTGCACCACTTCCCTGGGCAGGCTGTGCTACTTATGAATTAATGACATTTTTGAAAAGAGTTTTTCTTTTTATGCAAAAATGTCGACTATAACTCAAGAAGAAAGAAAACAGTCTTTTTGTTCTAAGGAAAATATTAAAGAGGAGTCATTAATATATGGTGGAACAAATCCTTGGCTCACCTGTTTCTGAGTCAGTGCTAAAGAGGAAAGCCAACCAAAGGGAAACAGCTGAAGTAACAGCTTCTTAACCCGCAAAGGGAAATGAACCAACTTTATTTACTTCCATGTATCATGAGTGTTTTGCTTACTGTTGCTGTTATTATTTAATAACTCCATTATGGTTACGTGCAGTGATCCCAGGACTTATCCTGTTCCCAGAAGGGAAGCTGAAGAGTGAGCGACAAGTCTTGAGGGTGTGAATTCCTGTCCATTTCCAAGCACACAAGCCTGTTACTAATTCTCAACATATTGCTTCTGCAGTAAAAAAAAGACCACAGAAAACTGAACTTTCACTTCCGCTTCTGATTTCCAGCAGAGAAAGGAAATGATAACAAATGCCTTCCTTCATCTGGGATAAGTAGTTGTGTGGGAAGTGTCTTGTTGACAAAGACACTCTTGTGTCTCTGACCCTGGGTCTGTGGCCATGTCTGTGTCACTGCAGATTGTGAAAATGCTCCTGTTTCTCTTCCATCAGTTTCTGCCTTAAAACAGTTATGATGACATCTCAGGACACTATATTCAGTGCTGAAACATTGCATATTAAGACAGGTTGACATCAGTCACCGTTATCCTCCTGATCATGACATGACTTGGCCATGGCAAAGAGTGTCTCCACTGACATCCTGGAAGTATTGGTAGGAGTATTTTGCCAGACACAGATTAAAAAATAATTGCAGTTCCCCAACTTTCTTCTCAGCAAATGTTATATTTAAGAGGCAGAGAAGTGATACTCGGAAGTCCTATTGCTGTCAACAAACCACTTGAGCAAGGTTGTGGTATAAATAATAGTGAACCCTCATTTCCCTAAACCCAAGAGTGTCTGCTTGCTTCCCCCACCACATTCTTCAGAAGAAATCTTTTGCATCCTCGATATTCCCCACACTCTATTTAAATACTGATGAACGTGTATGTGTCTTTGTTTCTCTGTGTGCATAACATAATTTGGGATCTACTCTCTTTTATACCTCACTTGATGTTTTTGTAGGATCAAAGTTATCTCTTCTGAAGACCTCTTCTCCGTAGCCTACAAATTTCATAGAATTTATTGGCATTTCCTTCATGAAAGTTAAAATGCATTACAGGAAAGGCACGGGACTGGCCTCAGGTTACCTTAGTTTACTTCTGATCACACACATTTGTGGCAGAGCCTGGCAAAGGTTGGGGAAATTATTGTTATCTGACCCTATCGCAGGCAGCCAAAGAGTTTTAATGCTGTGCCTGGTTACTTACAGTTTTGTTATTGAGTTCTAGAACCACAAAGCTGGCTTGTTTCTTGAGAACTCATCTAACTGTTTTCATGAGTTATATATTGCTGAAGTTTAGAGAGCGGTATTTTCCATGTTGCTTAAGCAAATAGCTCTTCTTCAAGCTAGTCATTGGCACCCTCTTTTTCTTTTCCCTTGAGGTTTCAGCTGGGTTGGAGTTAATTTTCTTCCTAGTAGCTGGTATAGTGCTGTGTTTTGGATTTAGGATGAGAATAATGTTGATAACACACCGATGTTTTAGTTGTTGCTAAGTAATGTTTACCCTAAGTCAAGGACTTTTCAGCTTCCCATGCTCTACCAGGTGCTCAAGAAGCTGGGAGGGAGCACAGCCAGGGCAGCTGACCCAGACCAGGGAAAGGCCTATGCCATACCGTATGACGTCATGCTCAGTATGTAAACTGCGGGGAGTTGGCCAGGGAACTGGCAGCAGTGACCACTGCTCAGCTGGGCATCAGTTGGCAGGTGGTGAGCAATTGCATCGTGCATCACTTGCTTTGTATATTATTTTTTATTATTATTATTATTATTATTATTATTATTATTGCTGCTATTATTGCCATTATTGCTAGTATTGCCATTATTGCTATTATTGCTGTTATCATTGTTATTATTGTTATTACTGTTATTTATTTTACCTTATTTTATTTCAATTATTAAACTGTTCTTGTCTCAACCCACGAGTTTTCTCACTTTTACTGTTTCGATTCTCTTCCCCCCTCCCACTGTGGGCAGGGGAGTGAGCGAGCGGTTGTGTGGTGCTTAGATGCTGGCTAGGGTTAAACCATGAAACATATGAACTAAATCCTGTTTTGGGCTCTGGTATCCTCCACCTTTAGCATTTGACGAAGCTGTCTTGTTAGTCCTTGGTATAGCAGTCTGGGCACTGATTCTTCACCAGCTGTCTTTCTTGCTTCACATTGGAGCAGCTGATCCCAACATGCTTTGACAGACTTTCATGGTTGCTGATGACAAAATACCTCCAGGATTTTTAATCCTCTTTTTCTTTTCCCACATTTTCATGCCAGGTCACTGAAAACAGCTGCATTGTATGTCTTTGCTCTCATACCAAGTACAAACTCTGTCCTGGGGAGAGTTCTAGGGATAGAGGCAGAAGCAGAAAGGAGCTTGATGTGTAGGTCCACCTTGACTCTTCTCACAACACTGAATCAATTAAACTTACTGGCTTTTGTTATCAGCTACAGCAGGTCAGCGATTCACCTCTGAATTTTTCCCTCAAAAAAAAAAACAAAACCTATCTGGCACTAGGTAAAAATCAAATTTCTAAAGAAAACAGAAATCACATAAAAATACAAAACTCTGTTATTTTAAAATTGTATTCCTTTTTACATGATATGCATTGAACAATAAAATTATTTTTTTGTGCTTAGTGCTACCAACACCAAAGATTTAGATTCCAACAACTCCTTTTGCTTGCTCAAAATACCCATGGAAGCCAATGTTGGCATATCTCTGTTATGTTTTCTGTAATATCTCTATACAAGATATCTCTCTTGCTTTCTAGAATTTCCACCGTTTCATTTTTTTAAAAAAAATATTTCCTTTAATTTTTTTTCTCCTTTCTCAACTGGAAGGAAAAAACCAAAATAGGAACAATTTGAGAGAAAAGTAAATATTATTTTCTAAATTCAGGATGAACTCACTGAAACATTCTGTTATTGCAGTGTGAAACTTCCATCTTTCAGTCATTTTTGTTCAGGGGTTTCTGCTATAATACCTTCTAGAAGTCAAGGAAATTGGCGTTAATGAAGCAGAGAGTTTGGCTTTTCCTTTAATATTTTCTTTTTTATTGACAAGTCCCTGGCAGCAGATTTGGCCTTTGACAAGAATGCCTTTTCTAACAGAGAGTTGCATCCAGTAAGGTTTCAAATAACTCTATTAATAAAGTTAGTACTCTATATGCACTTTTTTGCACATGCAATTCTCCTTGAAAATCGAGGCTGTAATGCTAGGGAGCAGCAAGGGGCAGCAGCTCAGCATGGGCAGAGATGCCCCATAGCTGCAGTGATGGGGCAGGACAGGCAATGGCCTCCCTGGCCACTGGGAGAGCAAGGCAGGGCTAGTGACAGTAATTGGGGTCAGCCAAGAGGCCAGTGACAGCTGGGCAAGTCACAGGGTCAAGGCAGGTCTGAGGCCAGGCTGAGGTGTCAGGTCTGGTGGCCAGCACCAGGTGGGTGGGTGGCCAGGCATGGTCACAGTCACAGCTGTGGTGCAGTCCTGGAAAGGGCCTGAGCTCCACTGTGGCTCCCGAGCCAAGGCAGGGAGGCTCTACTGAGACATTTCCCAGCTCTTTCTCACATGGCTCTTTCCCAGGAGCATAATGTAAGGGCACACATCAGGGCTGTCCTTGAGGACAGGCAGCCGAAGGCCTGGGGCAGCAGAGGCAGTAGAGGCTGTTGCTGCATGCAGACTCTCCCTGGCACTTATTTCCTCCTTCCAGGCAAACGGAGAAAATTCCAAACTATAGAAGCTAGTTTGCATCATATCCCCACCCTGTCGTTGATCAGAAGAAGAAATCACGCTGACTGGCAGACAGCAGTAACACATGAATTGTTATACAACTATAGGAGAACACTCCAGCACAGGGATGCAGTGTCAAAAATGATGTTATATCAGGATTTTGCAGGATCACTAATTTGTGCTTCTTTGCTTCTCCACCTAATTACAAAGGGGATCTTTAGGGCTGTGAGCATCAGTGAGATACATGTCTCCAGCAGCCATCAGCTACTCTGTGGTTCTGAAATAATCACACAGCTAAACAAGAAAGACATGAATTTCTTTCATTAGGAAATTGCATAAGGCTTGGCATTGCTATCTTGCTTGTCCATTTAGATTGACATCGACAAGATAAGATTCATATGCAGTAATTGTCTCAGGCTGATGGTTTAATAATGTCTCTAAATTGCTATCAACGATAAACACTAATAATTTGTCTATCATTTCATAATGTAGAAATGTGAAAGACAACCCTTATTCATTCTATCTTGAATCATCTTGAGTTCCTTCATGCCCACGTTTTTTACCAAATCAACAATAATCAAAGCTCTGATGAGTCATTTCCTCCACACCTTAAAAGCAATTATTTTGGCTTATTTGAGAAGCAAGGGTTTGACATTGGTGTCAAATAGATTAAAAATTAGCTTAACGGTGGCAAACAATAGCACAATAGCTCCTCAGCAGTACAAACAATAGCATTTGGGCCTGTGTACAGGCAAAAGTAAAAGAAGAAAGAAGATTCAAAACAGCAGCATAATGCAGGTAAGAATCCAATATAAACTTTTACTTCTTTACAATGCATTATTTAATGACTATGTGTGCTGTGATTTGTGAGCATGTAGTGCTATGTACCAATGTTGAGGTGCAAAATTTCTTCTGCATTGCCACCCCAGCGTGCCATAAAAAACTACTCCGTAGGTTTTGCCATTTAATCTAGTCTGGGGACCAGCTGAAAACTACTTCCAACAGCCTTACAGACTACAAGGAGGATGTGAACACGGCTTGGACACTATTGGTAGAGTATAAGAAGAGAAAACAGTGATTTTAAACTGAAAGTGTAGGAAAAAAAAGGAAAGAGTTCTTTGTTTTATAACATCCAGACTCTAACAAAATTATATGAGTATCAAGGGAAGGTACAATATAAAGGCTGCACAATCAAATTACAGTGAATGAAACAGCCAATAAACGAGAGAAATCAGAAGTTTCCAGTGAATGTTAGCAGAGCAAAAAGTCTGTGCAGCTGGTAAAACAGTAACAAAATTTATTGATAGACTTCTTTAATGTAAAACTTTTATATTTTATGTTTTCTTTTTGTATTATAACTCAGAGGAGCATTTTTTTCTGTCTTGTAGATATTACCTGAGACTGAGGTTCAGGAAAATGACATACTAAAAATATTGATTTCAGCTGAAGACTGTAAACTGATGTACAAAAAGTCCCGACCTACCCCTACCACAACCACTTAAGGCTAGACATGACACCTCCCCTATTCACAGTTTGAGATTCCTGAGCTGAAAATCCATTGTGGTGCATTGTTAGAGGAGCATGCAATGTGGACAAAACTCACAAAAAGACAAAACAAAATCAAAAGCCAAAACCAAAACAAAAATATCCTAGGAAGAAACAAGTAAATACCTTTTAATTTATGACCTATAAAGAATTAGGAACTCAAGTTTTCACACTGTGTGTGAATATACTCTATCATATAAAATCTGGTTATCACTGTGTTTTCATACCCTGCTTCACCACGTCAAAGGTTAACATCAGTTTCAAAACATTACATGATGTGCTTCTATCTCTCCTCATTATTTAACTGTCTTCCGTGAGCCCCCACTGGAAAGGAACTGTACACAGGAACAACACAGAGAGGGACCCTCAGAGTCTTGCTCAAGTCTTAGTCTTGGATGACATGCTTTCTTCTGAAATTTTCCTCCTGTTCCTATGTTCTCCTTGATGAATAGTTAAACAGCTTTTCCTGTTAACTTGATTACCTTTCCATGACAGTCTGTGTGCAAGAAGCACTGCAGAGGCAAGCTCAAGTCTCTTTCAGTCCTAGCATCCCTTCTACAATGAGAGCAGTATAAAACAGGCCTTCAGTAAAAAATACCAATGCCCCAAAAAGTGAAACAAACCCATTCTCTCTGTCTAACTTCCAGGTATGTTTTGCTGAGAATGCCATAGCAGTTTTCTTCTTACATTACTCTTTTCATACCTTGTGCATATTGTCTTTTTACCCTTTTGTTAAATTACGCTACACATTTTGTAGGATTTTTGCTGTCAACTGTTGTTTTGGGAAGTACCTAGCAAATCTCAGGGCACTAAAGAAAATTATGGCAATCAGCAGGATGGTCAAAAGGTAAAGTCCTGAATCTAAAATGCTAACACTTGCAAGGCTTGAGAGAACACATAGTTTATGAAGGGAAGTTGTAAATTATTGACAGGATGCTATACCACACTTTCTGTCACAGTGAACATGTTCCATGGCCAATTAAATTTGCTGAGAGATGGTTTATGAATGTGTTTTCCAAAATATAAACGCACGTTGTGTGTACTGTTGCAAATGAAGACTTCTGAAAGCAAGCTGCAAAGAGCCTTTAACCTAACTCGGCTTTTAAGAATGTTTTATATGTGCCTAAGGAAGCAAGGTGACTCCTTAGTATCAGTGGCAATGACCATCATTTATTCATTGTTTCTGTCCCTTACTGAGTTTGAAGAGGCCTCCTGAACTTTGTAGTTATATTTTCAATTAGGACATCAGTGACAGCATCTGCACATAAGGTTTCATGCTCCCATCCTACTCAAAGACACACACGTCTGTGCCAGACCAACTTAATTGAGCTAGCCAGTTGTATCTGAGGTAGAACTGTCTATGTCTAACCCTTCCTTTATGAAAAACTTTTTTGTATGTGTCGTGGTTTAACCCCAGCCAGCAACTCAGCACCACGCAGCCGCTCGCTCACTCCCCCCCAGTGGGATGGGGGAGAGAATCAGAAGGGTAAAAGGGAGGAAACTCGTGGGTTGAGATAAGAACAGTTTAATAATTGAAGGAAAATAAATTAGAACAGTTAAATAGGCAAAGCAAAAACCGTGCACGCAAACAAAACAGAACAAGGAATTCATTCACTACTTCCCATCGGCAGGCAGGTGTTCAGCCATCCCCAGGAAAGCAGGGCTCCATCACGCGTAATGGTTACTTGGGAAGACAAACACCATCATGCCCAATGTCCCCCCTTCCTTCTTCTTCCCCCAGCTTATATATTGAGCATGACGTCATATGGTATGGAATAGCCCTTTGGCCAGTCTGGGCCAGCCCTCCCCTTGGCTGTGCCCCCTCCCAGCTTCTTGTGCCCCTGGCAGAGCAGGGGAAGCTGAAAAGTCCTTGACCAGTGTGAGCGCCACTTAGCACCTATTTAGAGAGAGCTTAGCACTACTTAGCAAGAACCAAAGCATCAGTGTATCCTCGACGTTGTTCTCATCCTAAACCCAAAACACAGCCCCATACCGGCTACCAAGACGAAAATTAACTCTATCCCAGCTGAAACCAGGACAGTATGTCAGTAAAAGCAATATTTGTGCTCTGTTTTTCAAAAGTCTGAGGCTGTATATATTCACTCACAAGCTCTCTTATTCATTCACAAGATCTGCTCCTACCAGAAAAAGATTCAGGGACAGTTAGGCTTCCCCTCTGTTATTAAAAATAATATTTTGGGAGGCAGTTTATATTTTTTAAAAACAAGAATATACAAGACCACACAGAAACTAGCTCAAAATCCTGTTTCCAACAGTGGCCAAAAGCAAATGACGAGGGAAGACTTTACGAAAAGGGCAAACCTGCTGAATATTTTCCCAGCTGTCAACTACTTGAGTCTGAGGGACCTCCTGATCCAGACATGGTATCTTCCAATAGAAAGATCTCTGTATTGAAAACCATTCAGAGGATTTCTCTTTTATAAGCATGGCCATTTGCCCCTTAATCTAGCACCAATTCTTTGAAGTCTACAGCAACGTCTAGCAAGACCTCCTACAGTTTAACTAGACACCGTGTGAAGAACTATGCCTTTAATTTGATTTGAACCTATCTTTTCAGTTTTAATTGCCCTTACCCAGTCACTCTATGCAACTTATTCTTTTATAGACCTCTATCAAATCTCTGCTTGACTGTTTCCTAAGTTGAAGAGGCTTATTTTTTTCCTATCTATCTTTATTATTGCTTTCAAAATAGAACCCCTCACTATAGCAGCTATCATAGTGTAAACAGCTGCATTTAAAGTACAAATTCAATGCAAAGGCAAGGATCCAGCATAAAACAGTAAAGTGGCAATATAGAAGGTTTTTCTACAACAATCATATGACACACAAGACTATTCTTAGCCAAAGCTTGTTTCCCCTTAAGTGATATAGTAATGCATAACAAAATCATAAGATCTGTTTGCCCCTCTACCTGACCTACCTAACCATGAGAGAGAAAACGTCATAATAAATTTGCCTCAGAATCCACTTTTCATGCCTCTTTCTACTTTATATTATGATTTCTTAGCCAGAGATCCCCCTGAACTCCAGCTATGGAATATAACAAGCGGGATATTTCTTCCAGTTTTTGCATGGTGCCAAAATCTCCAAAGATGTGTTTCATCTGGCAAATGAAAATCAAGAAATATAACTCAAAAGTAGATTGTATGCTCATATGTAAGCACCTATGTGCAAATGTGCCTTAGGTAATTTTGATGAGATCAATATAAACAGATGCAAAATCAAGAGTCTAAAGATTCTACAGAAAAGCCTATAAAAAATGAGAATGAATCCAAAGTACCCAAGAAGAAACATAAGCCACGGCTTCCTCTACAGGCCTTATAAAAATTAAATTATAGACCAGATGTCGAACATAAATTATATAATACAACCTATAGAGAGCATGAAATAAAGATTTCTATCTGGAGTGAGTAAATAATTGTACAACCCCCCACATTTTCTTTATTTTTTCAGGGAAAAATGTGTGTCAGTTTGTAAAACTGAAACAAAATGTTTCCTTTCAGATTAACTGAAATCAATTTGAGCTACATCAAATTGTAGTTCTCCACTGTCATGCACTACTTCATCGGGATTACCGTCCAGGTTGTTGGAAACCCTTATTTTTTCCTATGTGTTAGCACTCAGACCAGACTACATCCCATATCATATACCTAAAAACATGGATGAGAAAGGCTATGCATTGTTGGACATGTAGCTGAAGAAGAGAACCTAAAAAACAAGCAGGAACTGAATCCAAAATAGTTGTGCTGATACATTAACTGCAGGCTAATGTAGGCAATTATATTTTTATAGATTCCTTAGCAGCCTGGTTTACCAAACATGATTTCTGCTGTTGTGTATACAAAAAGACTGTTAGGCTTATCAACAGAATACTGGTGTGCTGGGGCATTTCACAGACCCCAAGCTAATGTCGCGGCACAGTACACCAGGAACCAGGATTTCAGGAGGGTAGGAGAAAGTGCCATCAAGGAATCCCTAGACACACGCTTAGCCAGGTCAAGCTGAGCTTTCCATGCTAGGTGTGAGCAGCAGCAGAGCCAAAAGCAAGAGAGTGAGAAGAACATGTCAGAAGTCTCATAACTGGGAAGAGAAGAGGAAAGAATAGTAACTTTTAAAAATGCTGTTGAGCCCTACAGCACCAGGAACAATCTGGAGGCAGTGAGGTGTGGAGTACTGCCAGTTTTCTCTGTTGAGGCTTGTTTACAGTGAGATTGCGAACTACTTTCCCCTCCTTTAATACTGTATTTATCTAGCGTTAAGTGAGGAACTGAGCTCCGACACCACTTAAAGGCGCTGATGGCAATAGCCCTGTGAACCTGGCGTGTGAGCTGTCTCCCAGTGCATGAACCTGGCCTGGCAGAATGGATGAAAGGGACCAAACAATCCGGTACCTAACACTCATTCCACCACGGATGCAGGCAAACAGCACCTTACTGAGATCTCTGACAAATCCTCTAAAGCATTAAAAGGAAATGCTTTTCCTGCAAGCCATCAAATGCAGTAACGAATTCTGCAACCATCATGAAAATCAAAGGATTTGACATGATTTAAATGACATCAAATAGATATGCAGGACACAGAGGAAAAATCTGCTTCTGTGACACTGCTCAGAAAAGTGCAAACAGATGGAGGAGAAAAAGGAAGGGAGGGCTTTCAACAGACTTTGGTGCCTTTTAAGGTAAGTGGGAACTCCCTTATTGATATTCAATATGACATCTTACTCCTGCTAAAGCTTACTAAGGGCCTACCCCGCTAAGTTTTGCTCAGTATTAAAATACGATGTGCTAGGAAGCATTGTTTACTTTAAAAGGATTACTTACGGTTTTCCAGACCTTATGTCCTACATTACGAAGCTCTGAATACAGCTCTTGATAGCCGATTAATTTACCTTTTGACCAGCCTAGAGTGGTAAGACATGGATGAAGTAAATGGACTGTATTTGAAGTGGTTATACTTTATAGCAATATTGATAACAGTTATTACAATATGCTGTAACTGGGTAAAAATGCCTCAAGTCGTATGTCTAAGTTTTTCCACAGAAATCTCGGTATAATGTCCCCTGCTTGAATACTAGCGTATGCTCGCCCCCAAAGCAAATTATACAAAAGAACCAAAAAAATTACTTCAGGCAGGTGCTTTCCCACTGACAGTGAGGAAAGATGAAGACTCCATGAAGCCCATCAAGTGGTACTTCAGTGATGACAGCATTATAAAATGCTATGATATGTAAGAAACTTTTACAGACATCTGATTGTGGAAGAACCTTTCAAGCCAGCTGAAAAAATAAATAACCCTTAGAATTGGTGAATTTTTAGTCCTCACTTTGGATCTTTTTCAGAATTGCAGCCATCATCGTATCTGCCTGAAGGGATGTTACATAAAAGGCTGTGTCCTAATGGACACAGCAGAGCATGCTTTATGCTTACAGAGGAGGTAAATAAGTTATGAGTACAGGTAGCAGTGGACTAATACAAGCTCTAAGAAACAATAGTTGTCTTTTATCTTTAAAAGCTGCCTTCTAGGTGCCAGTGTGATATTATATTAATTTCTAAAAAGTGTGAAATACTAGTTAAGACATTGCATCAAAAGCAGTGGTTCCCAAAATAACAGTAATGATCTCAGCAGGAGCTCCGGCATGTAACAGTAGAGGGATGAACCGAACAAAAATAAACCTGCAAAAGCGAGAATCATAAAAGGAGTTGTAAATCAGGAGGTGAAACTGGAAGTGAGGTCACGTTTGGGAACTGAGAGTCGAGAATATTTTGACTCTTTACCCAGTTCTCCTTTATGGATAATATATGCAAGTATTTGCTACAAACTCACCAAGATCTTACAGGACCACTTTACAATGCAGCTTTAGAGCTTACCACTCACCTGCCACTCTGCTGATTATTTGAAATGGCCTTGGCTACCATGCTGTGTATGATGATGCTCTGAATAGGAATCTTCCCCTGTAAACCAGAAAAGGCAATACTGAGCACTGTGGTTTAACCCTAGCTGGCAACTAAGCACCACACATCCACTCGCTCACTCCCCCCGCAGCAGGATGGGGAAAGAGAATCAGAAGAGTGAAAGTGAGAAAAGACGTGGGTTGACATAAAAACAGTTTAGTAATTGAAATAAAATAAAATAATAATGAAAATAGTAATAATAGTAATAATAAATTGTAGTGAAAAGGAAAATAACAAAGAGAGAGAAATAAAACCCAAGAAAGACAAGTGATGCAAACAAAAACAATTGCTCACCACCAACCGATCAATGCCCAGCCAGTCCTCGAGCAGTGGCCCCCCCGCCAACTTCCCCCCCAGTTTTATTGCTGAGCATGACGTCATACGGCCTGGAATATCCCTTTGGTCAGTGGGGGTCAGCTGTCCCGGCTGGGTCCTCTCCCAACTTCTTGTGCACCCCCAGCCTACTCACTGCTGGGGTGGGGTGAGAAGCAGAAAAAGGCCTTGACGCTGTGTAAGTGCTGCTGAGCAATAGCGAAAACATCCCTGTATTATCAACACTGTGTCCAGCACAAATCCAAAACATAGCCCCACACGATCTACTATGAAGAAAATTAACTTTATCCCAGCCAAAACCAGCACACTCAGTTAAGGCATCTCTGCAAACATGTTTTGAATAAAGCTAGCTCTAAATCCACAACATTTGCTTGCCACTGGTGTACCTCTCCCTTCTCTTTACCCATACTTCTGTCTTTTGAGGTCAGTGGTAGTTCACTTACTGATGTTTAACAGCAGAGTTTTTTACTCATTATGACTTGTTCTAATTAACAGGGTATTAAAATATACTGATATCTTTCTCTCCAAATATTGTGGAAGACAGTATTCTTGACTGATCCTCCTATTCATGTTAAAAAAATAAACAAATAAAAAAAAGAAGACAGAATAGAGGTTTGTCATGCTGATACTTGCAAAATGTTCTGAACCTACATTTGTTGTAGACACACCTCACAGTTAAGACATCAAGACAGCAGATGCAGTGTCAAAATAAACTCTGTAAAACCCATCTGACTTTACATATTATTCCATTGACCTTCATTTGGATTGCAAAAAATGTAGCCCAAAGCAGAAGTTAGTCTTTTGTTTTTAGACAATAAAAACTAGTTTGGGTATTGAAGACATTAATAAGATTCTTTTTTTGAAAAAGACGTTGCATGCTTGTCTTCACAACTATACCAATATTAAGGAAAATACATTGTACAATATCTAAGATCTATGCTTACTTTATAGATAAATTGATAGTGTGATAATCCTTAACTTCAACTAAATATGTAAATGTCTTTAGTCATTTATAAGAATGCATGCAATTAACTGAACATGCAGATTTATTTAATTATTGGTGAACGTTTCCACACTTCACTGAAATAAATTGTAACATCTGTTGAGCTCATTAATTCAACTCAGCTACAGTCTTGTCATCTTTAATCACAGTTCTTCTCCAACCACAATTAAGGATAAATCTCTTCGTTATTTGAAAAAATAATTTCTGAGTTGTTAGGAACTACTTTTATTTTATCAGAGCAAATATTTACCTGCAGTATGTTACTCCAAGAGCAAGAAAATAGTTTGCATCTTTTGTTCGTCTGTTTTGGTCTCTTTCCTTAACCATTGTCGTGGTTTAACACCAGCTAGCAACTAAGCACCACACAGCTGCTCACTCAGTCACCCCCAGTGGGAAGGGGGAGAGGCTCTGAAGGGCAAAAATGAGAAAACTTGTGGTTAAAGATAAAGACAGTTTAATAGGTAAAGCAAAAGCTGCTCATGCAAGGAAGCAAAAACAAGGAATTCATTCACTGCTTCCCATCGGCAGGCAGGTGTTCAGAGCCATCTCCAGGAAATCAGGGCTCCATCATGCATAACAGTTACTTAGGAAGACAGAGCCGTCACTCTGAACGTCCCCCCCCTTCCTTGAAAGAGAAACCTATGAAAGAGAAACCTATATGTCAAAATGTATGTCCAATAACTTCAGTTTGGTACTCTTCCAACAATGTGATCCATGGGTATAAGTTGCTAACCTTATAACTGAGATGGCTCCACATGTAAACCCTCAGTTAGGCTTTCATTCAGCCAGTTGCAATGAAGAAGGAATCACAGCTCTCAGGTGGCATCCTACTCACACAACTTCAGCCATTCAGAAGTTAGACCTACAGCTTAAACGTTCTCCAGCCTAAAGAGAGAAAGAGTAAGATATGCAGGAGGTGGGTTGTTCCACTTACATTAGACACTTACCTTGCTATATAATCAATCATCTTTCAGCACTGTCTTTCTCCTTTGTTGGATTCTAGATGATTGACCTATACTAAATATATATACCATTTAGGTGATGAAAGATGTCTGAAATTAGATGGGCTGACTCTCACCTTTTTGTGTGTTGTGGATTAACATGGAGTCTTCATGCAGAGTATGAACTGTATAGTGTAAATTTGCATCCTAACCCAACACAAACTAGTTTCCTGAAGTAGGCTACCTCCAAGCATGACACACTCATTCTATCACCCAGACTTGTGTCCGTACAGATTCACCTTTTCACCCAGGCATTTTGCTTCAAACCTTCGGCTGGGGCTGCACAGCTAGAAGGCGCGTCCCCTGGGTGGTGGACAGGGGATCCCTCTCTGGAGGGTGCACCGGATAAAATTGAAGAAGGTGCCGCGAACCAACGCAGCCTAAGGGAAAGCCACCCTGACAGAAAAACCACTGGCCCTCCAAGTCATGGGGGTTGGGCAGGAGGCCAACTACCTCCTCCCAGAAAAAAAATAAAAAGTTGCAGAAACGACAAGCATCAACTTTCAAAAAAAAATGAAATGGCGGAGATGGAGAAAATCAGTAATGAAGTGAGGAGGAGGAGATGGAACAGGATCTGTCATGTCCTGAGGAAAAAAACAACAGAAGACTGCGCTGTGGCCCTTGGGTGGACTCCAGAGGGAAGAAGAAAGCGACCTGGCGTCGGATGGTGGAGGCTGAGAGGAATGGTGCAGGCTGGAACTCTTGGGAACACGCAGCCGCAGACTGATCGAAGTGGAAGAACGATGTTCGCGCCTTGTGTGCCTCCTGGCACTGAGAGAATTCAGATTCAGATTTTGCTTCAAAAGATTGAGCCATGCACTATCTCAGTTCAGGCACTTTGCAGACAATGGAATTCACTCTTGTACATAACAGTCATTGTAAATACGTGAGGTCTGGGTGAAATTTGGGGAAACTAAATGCCTCATGAATTCGTAACAAATGGGTCACCAGAGCATCACCATGCAATCTTCAATCTCGTTCAGCATCAAATTGTTATCTTCTACTGACTTATCAATGGTTTGTGTGAAACGAGGGGGTGTTTTCAGTATGACTGCCAATGGGCAGGTGTCTAAGTGTTTTACTTTTTGTCACATCACGCACCTGCAGAATGGCCAAGAACTGAATACTGTTAGGTAACAAAGTAATCCTGTTGTTCCTTTCTAGAGTAGGGTGGTTCATATAGTCTCTTGAACATATTATTGAAACTGTGTAGAATTCACATCTAAATCCATGTTGGCCAAACATGACATGCATAAAATGTTATCTTTGGACTACTGAACCGAGTAACTGGGAAGGAACCAATGCAGAAAATGTCAGTGACATCACAGTGAGCAGTGAGTCAGAAATTCCAGCTGTGAGCGCAGCCAGCAAAGGCTGTGCTAGCTTGCTGAGGAAGGCAAACCCACAAGCGACAGTCTGAGTCCTAGAGCCAAAGAGCCACACAGTACAACATCACCCTTGAAATCCTTCTCAGTGAATTTACTTGTGGATTCTCCCAGAATTACTTTAAACTGATTAGTCAGGCCCTTAAGCTCCCTCCTTTTTCTCTATAGTTTTAAATTAAAATATCTTCGTATAGTACCTTTTAATGAAAATCAACCATCAAAGTCCATTACCTGTAGCCTTGGCCTTTAATTTCTTTTTTCTATGAAACAGCCTAATGAACTAAGTAAGGCAAACTGAAAGTATCAGCTGATACTATGAATAATGTCAGATTATATCTTACCTGTTGAGAAGCTGTACAAGTACAGCTTCATCTTTCAAATCTCCTTTCTTTACAGAGACTCAGCTAAGGACATCAGAACACCTATTGCTGGAAGATATGATGGTAATGGAAGAAATCCTCAAAAAGTGACATGTTACCACTGTACAGTGGTAGAGATCTTTCCAGCTTATTTTATGCAGTTTATAACTTCCTGAATAACAGTTACCAAAATATCATTTTGAGACCATTTTCTAGGTCTTTTTAGCAGAACAAGATTTTGATTTAGACTTCTGAGCCCAGGAAGGTGAAAAGCTTACTCCATGTGCAATCAGAAGACAACTAAGGATTGTGAACATTTGCCCATGGCTGGGGCTAGGAGTTCCAACAGTGGCACAAGACACCTGCTGGAAACATAAAGCAAACTAACATGGATCTCTATTAATCTCAAATTCACTGTTAAGTAAAATTTAATACATTCCCTTGTACAGACTTGTAGAAAACTAGACGTGGAAAGAACAGTGAGAGGACTTCCATGTCAGGCTTCTTTCCCAACACAGGATCATGAGGTGGATGCCAGAGACTTGTTTCTGAAGACTTTCAGAGACAGTGATTACACAACCTGCCCACACTATTTATTCCAGTTACTCACTGCCTTCCTTATTAGAATGATTTTCCTCATTTCTATCCCAGGCATCTTTGGTTGAAGCTTAAGCATATTATTTCTTGTCGTAGCTACTTTTCAGAGACAGAGAGAACAGATTATTTCTTTCCTTTTTCCGTAGCCCTTTTGTTACATAAAGATCACCATCATGTCTTCTGTTCAGTCTTCTCTTCCTCTCGTTAACAGCTCCATAGGGCATGGTTCCTGGACCTCTCACCAGTTCTGTGGACTGGACTGGACTATCTCTGAATCTCTCTGCTCTAGACAGTTTCCCTACATGTTTCTGGAAATGCGTGTGCCCACAACTGAAGACAGCACTAGCACTCCAATCACAGCTTTAGTAATGCTGCAGAAGTAATAGAACAAAAAGAGGATTTCACATGCTTCACTGGCTGTTCTTCTCCTCATAAAATCCAGTTCAATGTTTGGGGTGTTTTGTAGTATCATGATACTGTTAATTCACATTGAGCTTGTTATAAAATATAACCTCTGAATCACTTTCAGAAGAACTGTTATCTCCAGCTGACTCGTCTCCCCCATTTGTGCCATTAATACTCCTTCCTATGTGTGGTTCCTTGTATTTGTTCCTGTTAAATTTTGGGTTAATTTTCTTGAACATTTCTCAAAATTGTTTTCCATTTTGAATTCTAATCCTGCTTTCCAACCTGCAATGCCTCCCACTTTCATTTCACTTGCAGTTTTATTACGCACACTTTGTATTCAAGCATAACTGGATAAATATTCTGTGCACAAAAATGACAGTACCATGAGCTCCATGTTCTGCTTCATCATTTGATTAAAAGCCTGCAGCTCTGTGTAACTACCTACTCAACCACACCTCTCTGAGCATATGAGGTAAGGACTGTAGAAGTTGTTCCACTGCTGTTAGGGAAGTTTGGACCGTCCTACGGCTTTTTATGTTCTTTTTTGTGCAAGCTACTTCTTTATTTAGCTGCCACATTTTAGAGATAAAACAGCAGCAGACAGATTTACTGTGGTGAATTGCACTATTGTGTCATACGGCTCTCTGCCTCACTGGCATTTTCAAGGCAATCTTTTCCTCACACCAGAGCTTCATTAAGGAGTGTGTGGTGCCCTGAGAAGGCAGTTTGCTGCTATTGCCTGTTACTGTGACTGAGTAAAACTTATAGTGGGGTCAGAAAGACATTCGGGGAGTCCTCCTCATCACAGCAGCTGACTTTTCTTCATTGATGTTTGCTTTTTCTAAATTAACAAATATTAACTAAATATTATATACTGCCATCTCAGATTGACTGAAGTGCGGATTCAAAAAGCAATTTCAGACCCCAAGGACTGATTAATCCACTGGTTTTGGCATTCTACAGCTAACTCCCTATTAGGTAATCCAGCACCGTCATCCATTAAGAAAGTAAATCAAAAGGAGAGAAAGTGTGGACAGACATGGCAGTAATTACTAGTACTGGACTGGCAGTCCAGAAGAAAGATGCTTTTTAACTGATTTACAGAACAGGCATAGTTTCAGCTTGGTAACACTATTCAGATACTGTGCCTCAGGTAAAACTCAACTCATTTGCTTTTAGTGTTCAGTGTATGTAGATCCCAGTGATCCCTCTGTGTTCTCCAAGGCTACCAACTGAGCTATCAGTTAAATACCTTTGTGGAGGTAATGATTTTCATTATGCAGACATTTTTTTCAAGTAGACAAAGACTTCTGTATAAACCACCAGTCATCAGCCATCCATTTCATGTTACTCATAGTTAGCTGATGTATACATTGCCTCTCTTCAGTTTGAGCTCCTGGGATGAAACAGTTCAGCTGACCACATGGTTCACAAGTTTTCTTGTAGACCCTTAAATTGACAAGGAGAACTTCCAAGACCACTTCTAAAACAAGAAAGAACATTTGAATAAAAGAAAATCATATTAAACACTTATTTAGCTTTTGCCCTTTCTCACTTTCTAGTCCTGAAATCACCTCTGCATATTTTTAGCCTTTGGGAAACAAGAATGTAAACAAAACATAGAACAAGGCAAGTGCTGTAGATGGAGTCATAGCACTATATAGAGCTGAGGTTCATCACCTTTCCAGAAGGCCCTGGTGTCAGTTGCTTATAACTTCATCAGACCATGACCTCTAAGAGTGATTTTTGCACGCTCCATTGTCTGAGTAAAATTGAACCTTTCATAATTTCACATTTAAACTTTATCAGAAACAGCTTGTCTTTTCCCCTCAAAAGGCCAGAATAAAGATATTTTTTGCCTACGTTAAAAATATTTTAAGCTATTTAGTGATGAATTCTAGTACCTCTGTGCAGTGAAACAAGGATTTGATATATGGCATGAGGCATTTTGTGAGAAACACATTTGTTTTCTTGTCTTAGTCTGGCTAAGTTCTGTATAAGAGTTGCAAAGTTAGGCTCTCAAAACCTGAAAGTCAGGACTGAAGTCACGTGTGTAACCACAATATACTCCACTGTGCGTATGCTGTACAGTACACAATTGCTAATTGTATAAACACAAACTAATTTTCCACAAGACCCCTACTTCTTTCAGTTCATAAGGGGGTTGGCAGTTATTTAATAAGCGACTCGTCAATATTTCATTTTCTCTTAATGCCCATCTACAATCAAAATGTGCAGTGCAGTAAGCTATAATGCTGGCTGGCAGGGCATCGGCTGTCCTCCCAACCTCCCTGTGCAGGCACTCACAGCCACCCTCCCAGTATGGGGAGGGAGGAGGACAGGGAGATGGGAGGAAGGACCTTCCTCTCTGAAAGTATGGTAAGCTAACACACAGAAAGGCACTCCAAGGAACGACTACGGAGCGGCCTTTAATTTCTTTGAAAAACTGCAAGATGGAATAATTGAATACAATCTAGGGCAATGGTATCTGTTTATAGTGGTTTTATAAAAACCTGGTGAGATTCAATGATTTCTGGTTTCCATGGTCCATGTCTTCCACCCATGCAACCACATCATTTAGAGGTCAGATACAGATTTTGCTTTGGCAGCTTGGGCTCCACACTGCTGTATGACTTGCACGAAATGAATCAGACTAGGAACTAGGGACCAAGCATCAGCTCTCCAGGTGACTCAGTGAGACTCGAACACCCTAGCCCAGATCTGAGTGTTATTTGCCTATTTGGAGCCACCAGAACTCTTTTGAATGCATCTGCCTTCAAACTTTTTCTGTTACATAGCTGTCTCCAGTCTCAAAGTTTAGTTTCCCCCTTTATAACATGAAGATATTAAGTACAGCATTCACACATGGTCCTTCAAGATTTGCACTCAAAAAAACGCTAAATACAGAAAAGCGTTTTTTGCCCAACACCTCATCAAAAACACCCCATCTTGCTACACAGGAGAGGCTGAAGAAACCTGGTTCTTTTAAATAACTCCAAATTTCAAACTGTTTTATTTCAATTTTTTACACCTGCCACATCACATATTTAGAAATTAAAAAAAAAAAAAAAAAAGAAAAGAAGAGACTAACGACAAAAGAACAAGCTTTGATAATTAGCATATAGCATGCCTTAGTACTTTACCACTCACATGCTATTAGAAGGGCTGTGGTGATGACACATCGGAAAGGACATTATTCATGTGTGGTTAAGGTTGCTGGACATACTTAAGTGCTTCTACTTCCACCCCCAATGAGGGCTGCCTGCACTGCAGTGTCTAAGACCCCCCAGCGCTACTCTTTAACTATTGTTTTTTTCTTTTTGACTCAACCATCATGTCTACATTTTTAAAATAATCTAGATAAATGTTCCTTTTTCATATAAAGCTCGTTCATTCAGCTTCTCAGTGCAGCTTCTTAAGAGTTTTGTTTCACTATGAACATGGCTAGAAACAACATAT
Source organism: Platalea leucorodia (assembly GCF_965183815.1). Classification (NCBI taxonomy): domain Eukaryota; kingdom Metazoa; phylum Chordata; class Aves; order Pelecaniformes; family Threskiornithidae; genus Platalea; species Platalea leucorodia. Next base: position 49,947,048 of record NC_138858.1, read on the forward strand.
ATTATAGGCATAAAGGATAATTTTGACAGTATTAGTCAAGACAGTCAGTAGACATAGAGAAGTCATTGTTGTATAAAATCAATGTAAATAAGACTAAAACCACACTACCTTCTGCTTTCTGTTTTAAAGCTACGAGACCCCCAGCAGTTTCAGTTCTCAAGAAATTACAAATGTTTTCATATGTGCACTTGCATCGCCTTTGACAGAAACTTGGTTGAGACAATTTTTCCCATGTTCACAGTCTGAAGAGAAGATAAAAGAGATCATTCAGCTGTCCCATATTCATGATTCATTTTAAACATTTTTTAATTGTTTTGCCTTCTGGAGCCTCATTTTTAACTTAGTGGATGTTGCTCCTGGGTTGTTCCTCTAAAGGTTTTCTATGGCCATGTGCTGCTTCCATTCTTGCACAGACCAGCTAGACCTTATCTGTAGTGTCACAGTGGAAAAAAGAACTATTGCCATGCTGATTTAATTCTTTCTCATGGCTTTGCATAATCCTAAAGGCAAGTGTGTTTTTAAAGGCATGTTTGAGTTCAAACTGATTTAGTTCAAAATAAACTATTAAAGATTGTTTTAAAGACATTTAAAACATGCACGTGTGTGTACACATGTACACATACAGAGAAAAACATGTTATTAGACCCTACCAAATTTGGGGTTTATTTTGTATCTTTCTTACAGTATGGATTAAAGAAAAATAAGAAAACTAGGCTAAAAATTTCAGTATTAGTAACCTCTGACTGTGAAATCCTTCTGCTTTTTGGCAGAAAATCTGTCTTCTTGATGACACGCATTTTTATAGCTGTTAGGACAGTGTCTTTCTGGTAAAATCCTATTGTATGTCCAAAATTAGGAAATGAGTACCAGTATAAATGGCACATTCATTTGAAGAGCCATCCTTCTGTTCCTCCTGTAGACTGAAAGGCATGTTAACATTTTTGCAATCCAGTGAGGGAGGGATTCCCAAATCAATTCTACTATGGAAAAGACAGTGTTGTTCACAGCATTCGGAACAGTTCAGATTTTAACTTTAGTGTAGTTTTTATTCAGAGACAGGCTGTGGAAAAATTAAGTCAGTGCTAACTCAGGTCTCAGAAAAAAAAATACGATGGAAAATTGAAAAGTGCTACTTGTGCAACTTCAAGATATCCCTTGGGTTAAAACATCTCAAGTATATTGCTTCAGCATGAAGGCCCCAGCTACCTTGCAGCAGCAAACAAACTAAAACTAAATTATACTGAGGACTCTGATATTAAGGAAGTGCTTATTCCAGCTGTGAAGGCAGGAAAGTAAGTTATGAGAACAGATGGTTAATATTCTGCATTATAAAAAATATTTTATAATATTTTATAGCCTGATTCATTTACAGTGAATCCTGAGTTAGAGAAGCCCATGCTGTTTGGTTGGAGGAATATCTATGACTGGGATGCAAGGTCAGCTCATGTCTGACAGGAATTGTTAGTTCAGGTGCAGTGATGTGGAAATGCATCACACCTCTTCCAGGGCTAGTACTAATCCAGAAATAGTACATCTGCTTTTTGTGCATCAATCAGAATCTGTGAAGATTATAAACTGGCTTCATGAAGAGACAGACTGGGTGTCTCCGCAACCTGTTCTCACAAAGAAGAGTACTTCTTGCTATTGGGAACACTCTTTCTGCTTCCTGAGGAAGCAATGTGGGTCCAGCTTAGATTATTAGCTCTGAGCACTATGGATGACAGTTAATTCAGTTTCTAGAAGGGTTTAATAGATAAGCATAAATGCACAGATGCAGACTGCACCAGCACTGCATCTAAGCAAATATGAGGTCCTAGACCACCATTCAAAGATAGTGACTGGCTCTGTAGGAAACAGCTGACAAATGTTACAGAGAGAATAATACTACAGCTGGATCCAAGATGGCTCTTGCGCTCTCTCTGTCTCATGTCTGCTCCCCAATCCTTGAGATTAGAGAAGGGCTCATTAACACAGACATGATAGGAGACACTCAACTAATAAAAGTCTCTCTGGAGCATGGAATTTGGGAGAAATACTGTAGAGAAGTCCCATAAGCTTAGCTTATACTGAATTAGCTTTACACTATTTGTAAGTATGTATGTAAATACATACATAATACTGTTTAAGTACTTTGTACTACTTACAGGTTATAGTAAGTCCAACCATGTTTCAGCTGAAAATAAAAAATTAGGAGTTTTGTGTGCCACTAGTAGGCTTACACTGGGAATATTTTATCCTATTTCTATTTCTACATACTCTTAAGAATCTGTAGTCTTTGTCCATTTGTCTCTATTCACTGATGTCCTAGGTTCAGCATAACTATGGCTGCTTTTATTATCCACATGGATATATAGTACCAATGCATATGATCAGGAGGCATGACAGCTAATAATACACCATGTCTCACCCAATGCAGTCCCCCTTAACGGTATGTTTCCATCCAGTAGTGCTATGCTCTTATATTCCTATGATGGCTGCACAGGAATGCCTATCTAGGCACTAATCATTACAGCATACAAGAGGTGGAAATGTGGATTACGCCATCCATTAACTGGTCCACCAACCAGAGGGAATCCCAAATGGAACAGGACCAAGAAAATGTGCTCTCCATGCTCTAGCATGTCAGTACACAACCAATAATGAAAAAAAGTCTTCCGTAGATAATATGACTTTATGCTAATGCAATTCTCAGCTCTGACATAGAATCATAGAATCATAGAACCATAGAATTGTTTTGGTTGGAAAAGACCTTTAAGATCATCAAGTCCAGCTGTTAACCTAGCACTGCCAAGTCCACCACTAAACCATGTCCCTAAGCACCACATCTACCCTTTTAAATACCTCCAGGGACGGGGACTCAACCGCTTCACTGGGCAGCCTGGTCCAATGCTTGACAACCCTTTCAATGAAGACATTTTTCCTAATATCCAATCTAAACCTTCCCTTGGCGCAACTCGAGGCCATTTCCTCTCATCCTATCGCTTGGTACTTGGCACAAGGGACTCAGTCCCACCTCACTACAACCTCTTTTCAGGCAGTTGTAGCGAGTGATAAGGTCTCTCCTCAGCCTCCTTTTCTCCAGGCTAAACAACCCCAGTTCCCTCAGCTGCTCCTCATAAGACTTGTGCTCTAGACCCTTCACCAGCCTCGTTGCCCTTCTATGGACACGCTCCAGCACCTCAATGTCCTTCTTGCAGTGAGGAGCCCAAAACTGAACACAGTACTCGAGCTGCGGCCTCACCAGTGCCGAGTACAGGGGGCACCATCACTTCCCTGGTCCTGCTGGCCACGCTGTTTCTGATACAGGCCAGGATGCTATTGGCCTTCTTGGCCACCTGGGCACACTGCTGGCTCATGTTCAGGTGGCTGTCAACCAACACCCAAAAGGTCCTTTTCCGCCAGGCAGCTCTCCAGCCACTCTTCCCCAAGCCTGTAGTGTTGCATTGGGTTGTTGTGACCCAAGTGCAGGACCCAGCACTTAGCCTTGTTGAATCTCATGCAGTTGGCCTCAGCCCATCAATCCAGCCTGTCCAGGTCCCTCTGTAGAGCCTTCCTACCCTCCAGCAGATCAACACTTCCACCCAACTTGGTGTCATCTGCAAACTTACTGAGGGTGCACTCGATCCTCTTGTCCAGATCACTGATAAAGATATTAAACAGAACTGGCCCCAGTACTGAGCCCTGGGGAACACCACTTGTGACCGGCCGCCAACTGGATTTAACTCCATTCACCACAACTCTTTGGATCCGGCCATCCAGCCAGTTTTTTACCCAGCAAAGAGTACGCCCATCCAAGCCATGAGCAGCCAGTTTCTCTGGGAGAATGCTGTGGGAAATGGCATCAAAAGCTTTACTAAAGTCCAGGTAGACAACATCCACAGCCTTCACTTTAACGTAACTACATATTTTGTAAAGTCATGTAAGTTCAGAAAACATCTTTTCTCAGCTGATCTACAATCTTAGCCTGCATTGTCCCACATAAATTTAAAAATGTAGATATCATCCCTCCTCACATCATGATCTTTCACGTGTAATGAATACACCCTGAGACTACTCTTAATCACTAGTGAGCAAAACTATCAACAGTTTTATAACAGACATACATAATGAATGTGATCCATTTTTTGTTTTAAGGTAAAAACAGAGCAGAAAGGTGAGAAATGTGGCTATTCCATGCAAAATTATGGTATTTAAATTGTTAGAGTTATATGCACATAAAATAATGCAGATATCATTACATTTACTGTGAGCTGATACAGGAAATACTTTGATGGCCCTGAATTTTCTAGTTATTACTCGTAACTTCATATAGGAAGGAATATTGCTACTGACATTTTTAGTCAAAGCAGTAAATTACTATATAACCAAAATAGTCACAATTTATAGATTCTCACAATGAGCAGCCAGGTCATTCAATTTGCTGCACATATCCCCCGGTTTATTTCTGTGTAATTGTACTCAGCTTTTGCTAAAGATTGCCACTACTGTCTTCCACTTAAATTCAGCTATAAGTAAGTGAAATCCTTTCAGAAACACAAATAGCTGGTATTTACAATGTATGAAATATCTTCAGGCCTAGTTCTTACATAAAATAGGGGTCTTTGCTACTCCTTGGATAACAGAAAGAGGCCCAACGATATGAGCTTATGGTCCTTACTTTTTCAAGCTTCTGATCCAGCTCAGTTCTTTCTGACTGTAATACAGGACATTTGCTTTTGTGTCACAACACTGCTTTCAGGCTATTGGCTTTTATTTTCTCTAAATGTTGTTTACTGCCATTGTGCTAACAATGAATCACTGCTTCTGTCAAAATTAAAATTAAGTTGATAATAAATAACTCCCAAATAGCATGTATTTTTGTTCAAATCATGACTGACTTCAATGAACTGTGCAGAAATTTTATATTCCTTAGGCAAAATGAGTCACTTATGCATTCTTCTCTTTGTATAGATGTCGAGTCCCATCTTACTGACACTAACTGCTTCTACCACAGAGATCCTTGACTTTTAGCTGTAGGTATGGTCAAGTATGAAGAATTTGGACCTCAAATTAGATTGTCTGTCTGTGGTGTTGTATATTTTGTTGCTGTGTATTTTAGAGAATTTCACATTCAATCAGACAACAAAGCATCAGCTTAGTTTACAGCATTCCCTCCTATAGAAACAGAGACGGCATTTTAAAAAATGCTCAGCTTCAGCCTGTAAGTACCCTGAGAGTAATCCTTTGCACTGGAGCAGAATTCCACCACTGCAAACTACGTCTGCAAAAGTATATCTGCAAATTCCACGCCACCTATAAGGCACAAACCAACCTAAAAATTCCCTCTGGAGAGTGAAATAAATAATAATGCTTCAGTATGGTAGTTTAGCTGAAGAAAGGTCTCTTTCAACATACCTGCTTTTATTTTCTGTTAACCATCTATTCTCTGTACCAGTGAAGACAGATAGTGGGAGGACAACAGAAGAGACACTTCATAACTCTAAAACTGAAGTTTGGAGAGGCTTGGTTACATAATTACTTTTTATAAATTACATTGATCTAGAGTCAGTATAATAAAGAAATTAGGTTTTGGAATATTCTTTTAAATCATTTAACCAACTCTATCGTGATTCATGATAGGATAAAAAATAAATTTGAAACAAACCAGTGGTGTAAATTTAATCATTACCAACAGCAATAGCCCTCTGTTTCCATGTGTTAGGTCCTGTGACTTCAAGGGGTCATCCAAATTGCTTTCACTATGCAGAAAAAAATGGCAAATCACACATGGAACCACCAGAGCAGCTGATGACTGTAACAGTGTCATGGTATGTAACAAATTATTCAGTTTTTTTATATCAGGAGAAATCTGGACTTTGTGTACAGTAAAAGTTAAGTACAACTTCAGGGTTGAAGTTTTACCAGAAAGAGACATGGCGTTTCACCCAGGCTCGCTCGCTCTCCTCTTCTACCAGCATTGATTGTCACGGCACATGGTCATGTAGTTGTAAAGCCTCCCACCACAACAGATGTACCCTGGCCTTAAGCAAACTGTCATGCCTCCTGAAAGCAGAGGTCTTTCAAATCATATTGCAATAACGAAAGCATTGAAAGTCCCTCAGATGTTCCCCAAAAGTACAGAGGATTACAAAATTAATTATTGTAGCTATTATACAGCACAACTAGTGGGAGGCTACGGACAAACTATTGGTTTCTACTGTATGTATTCATATTGGGCAGGAGATTCCACAAATTTACTGAATCTTTCTAGAAACCCCAAATATACTCTGATCAAATTTTGCCAGACGAAAAGAGGAGTTAATTTACTTTAGCAATTACTGGCCTCCTGTAGAGTCAGCCACACATCACAGAAAAGCTTCAGAATGATAACATGTATGTTAAGATATGCTAACGTGTAACATGACATGTGACATATTAAATAATATATTCCACTGTTGTGAGTCCCTTACCAAAAATCAGTACAGCAGAACTCCATAACACAATTATTTGTATTAAATCTTGCATGAAATGAAAGAAAAAGTAAACTGTGGATGGCATCAAAAAATATTTACTGCCCTTCCTGGATTTGCCGTCTACTGCTGTTATGGGCTGACCCAGACCAGCAGCCAAGCACCCATGCAGCCAGTTGCTCAACTCCCCCTGCCCAGCAGGACTGAGGACAGAATAGGAAGATCAAAAACATGAAAAGTTGTGTGTCAAGATAAAGAGAGTTTAACAGGTAGAAGGAAACAAAAACCAAAAGCCCAAGTGACACGTAGGTGGTCACTCACCACATCCCACAAGCACAGCGATGTCTAGCAAGTCTCTGAGCAGTGGCCACCTTGGAAGACACCCCCACACCTCCACCATTCTTCATCTACCCCCAGTTTTGATTGCTGAGTATGGTATGGGATATCACTTTAGTCAGTTGGGGCGCAGCTCTGTCCCTTCCCAACTTCTTGTCCACCTCTAGCTTACACGCTGGGGACAGGGGCAGAGTGGGAAACAGAGAAATCCTCAACATTGTCAAGCGAGCAGTGTCCAGGAATAGCCAAATTATTAGTGTGCTATCACTACTGTTTTAGCCAAATTCCAAGACACAGCACCATATTTGCTGCTACGAACAAAGTTAATGCTGTCCCAGCCAGGTCCAGTACAATCGCTCATGTATAATTTAAAGCCATGCAGTATTAATGATTTTTTCACCAATTTAAGATGAGACTTCTCCTTAAAAAACAGTTCATAGTCCAATAACGATTTTCCAAAAGCTATTTCCTGCAGATTATGCTCTGTTCACACTTGGATGTTGATAGGAAAAGAACTGTGCCATCAAAACATGTCCAAGAATTAGGTTTGCTTTTTTCTAACATGTAGGCAGTGCCAATAAGAAATGCATCACCACTACAGCAGTTACCAGAAGTCTCATGGAAATGGATCAAAACCAGAAACCTTTTTAAGTGGTATGAAATGTAAGTGTTTTGTACTTCGGTGGGTCTATTAACTATAAGGGGTGTATGGTCCATTTTGCATTGAGGAAAGAGAGCCAGTGTTTCACCATTGAAAATAACGCCTGCATCCCACATTAGTGTTAACACTGATTTATTATGGGGAAGGAGGAAGTGGACTTTACCTCCCACTAGCACTGCCCATCACGGGACACCGTGCCGTGTGATGCAGCACAGTCAGAGCTGCAGGCGACCTGCCCACTCGGGGCTCAGCGGGGGCCCCGCCGTGCCGCTCATCAGCCCTGTGTGACCCACAGCAGGGGCGGCTTGTCCCTGGACGCTTCCCTGGCAAAGGATGGCTGCCGCCTTTTGGCTGCGTGGGGTCACCTGCAGCGGGAATTAATTCCTTGTCACACAGGGTGCGGAGGAGGCCTTGAAGAGGGACTTGCCTTCAGCTCTGGGCACACTGCAGTCTTCTCCACATTTGGAGTCGCTACAGAAGTATTTTTGATTGAAATATGGGGGGGTTGAGTGAAATATAACAGGAAGGGGAGATACCGTGCACGGGGTAGGCCCCTGTGTTGCTTCAAAAAGAAACCCTCCAAGACTTTTTTTCACCAAGGTACACAGAAGTACCGAAAGACACAGAACTTCAATATTCACCCAAAGCGTGCCTACTCCTTTTCTCCCTAAGAGAAGCCCACATTTGATACACTTTGATCATCCTCTGTCCCAAGCGTAGTGCTGAGCAGCAGCGTGTCCACCGTTCAAAGCCAGCCGCCTTCGAGGCGACGCCGCGGCCACGGGGACCCAAATCGCAGGGCGCGGAGGACACCCGCATCACGGGGTCCCAAGGACAGCCACATCAGGCGGCACCAAGGGGACCCGCATCACAGGGTCCCGGGCAGCCCCAGCCCCGCGGGGTCCGGAGCGGACGGATGCTCCGCAAACCCGGAGGGGGCGGGAGGCTGCGGCGGGCCGGGCCGGGCCGGGCCGCGCCACCCCGCCGGGGCCGGGCGCCCTCCCGCCGGGGCCGCCGCCCGAAAGAGGGGCCGGGGGCACGGCGGCTGCGCCCGCTGGGGAGGAGGGAGCGGGTGCCGACACCCCGTTGAGGAAGTGGCCGCGGCTGCGAGAGAAAACGAGGAAGCGGCGGCACCCGCGGCGCTACGCGCGGGTCCAGCCCCGCTCCCGGCCGTACCCCGGCGCGGCGCGGCGCGGCTCGGCGGAGCCGCCCGCCCGAGGGCTGCTTCCCTGCCGGCTCTCTCCCGGCGGCAGCGGCAGGAGCCTCCGGGCGGCGGGAGGAGGAGGAGGAGGAGGCGGCGGCGGCGGCGGCGCGGGGCCGGAGGACCCGCGGGGAGCGGTGAGTAGGGGCGCCGGGCCGACAGCACCGGGGCCCCGCCGGCGGCCGGCCCGCCGCCACCGCCCCTTCCCCGCCAGCGCTGCGCCGGGCGGCTGCGGGGCCGGGGCCGGGTGGGGCGGGCGGCGCTGCTGCCGGCTTCCGCGGGGTCCGCGGGTGTCGGGGAGTGCGGGGGGACCGGCAGAAAGAAGAGCCGGCCGGGGCCGCCGGGTCGCCGGCGGCCCGGAGCGCTGCGGGGCTGCGCGGCGGCAGGGGAAGGGGCGCCGGGCCGCCGGCGCCTCCTGAGGGGCGGCAGCGAGGCGGCGGCGCCGCCTCGGGGAGGGAGCGGCCGGCTGGAAGCGCACCGGCCGGGAAGCCAGCGTGAAACCTGCCTCTGCTGCAGCGTTTCTGAGCCCAGCCTTTGAAGCACTTCAATCTAGAACTTAAATACAAAAAAATATATTAATTATGTCTTGAAACGTTGTGGTGGTAGGTTTTAAACAAAGTGTAGGGCTTCTTATGTCAAATATCTGATGCCTGACAAAACGTCTTAAAAATGCGTTTCTTTCATATCAAACTTCCCTATTTTGTTTCCAAGAAAACAACTGTAGTCTATTACTAGAAGTGCTGAAAGTAGTTGAATACTACGAGCCTGACGCCAGAGTCATTGCTCTTCATTTCATGTGTTTTCGCCAGCATTAATCAATTTTCTACTTTAGCACTGTACTGCATAAGCTTTGTGCTGTAGGTGGCCAGAGTAGTTTGAAGTGATGTTATTTTGGAGAAAGATGAGCAGTACTTTTGTTAGGTCCCACTGACTCCGGTAGAAGAGTGGCAACTGGCGTCCCAGTCTGGCCAAATTACACGCTATATTGTACAGTACTTCCATTTTAAAACACAATTATTACTTTTAAAGGAATTAAATTTTTTTTTTTAAAATGTTCTTTTCTGTTAGGCTTCTTTCGTGCTCTTTTTATCCACAGAGGCTTAGATCTCCTGAGCCCTTGGGTTGAATCTGCAGCCTAATCCACGGGCACAGCCATCCGGTACAGAGCTAGTATCAGCATGCAAAGCTGTGTATTTTTACAGGCTTGGAGGCCATCAACTGTAGCAGTGTAGAGTACGCTGAAGCGGTCCACTTAGAGGAACTGTGACTTCTTTTTTTTTTTTTTTTTTTTTCATCCCTCTGTTGAGCATTCAGCGATAAACAGACAAATAAGGAAGTTTGAATGTTCTTTATATTCTGACAGTTATCCTGTGGGGGAGAAAGACTATAGTGTGGTTAAGACAAAATAGTTTGAACTAAAGGGCTTGGAATCAGTTACAATGCTCAAAAATGGCTGAAATAGATAAAAATAAATAATTACTTCAGTTTTCACATTCACTTGAAATAACTGCAAAATGCCCAGAGAAATATGGTTGAAGTGTTCTGGTTTCGCTCCTGTTAAAAAACTCTGTCAATGTAAAGATGAACTGTGCAGCTCTCCCATTTGCATGTTCTTGTGATTCTGATACAAGAGCAGAATTTGATCTGAAGTCGCAGGAAGACAAAAACCGAAATTTATTTTTAGCAGCAGCTAGCGGGTTACGTGGAGCACAAAATAACAGTTTAGAAGACCAATGGTAAAATTGTAAACTCGATTTAAGCACCTTTGAAGATACTGATGCCAAAAAAAAAAAATTATGTAGGGGCATTTCCTTAGTCTCCTGTTCCTTCTTTTGGATCTGTTATGCCAAAGGCATTGAAAGTGGGAGAATTCACTTCTGAAATGTATGTTGTGTTCAGAGGTCATGGTCTCACAATCATAATTATTTTTGCAAATTACACTTCTTTTTTCCTTCCTAATGCTTTTCCAATATGCAGGATTTAGCAGAAAGCAATGAGTCTGTTGTCATTGCTGGTTTGAATATTGTGACTGTAAGAAATTGTGTTTGCATCTGAATCCACTGAAGATACTAGGTAGTTTCATCCTTTTTCCAGCTTTATAGACTTCTGGATCAGTGCCTCGAGATCTGTTGTGTGCACATTAGACAGGCTGAGCCAGGATCTGCTTTCAGTTGCCTGTGTTTAGATCCAGAATAACACAGCTGAAAAGGGGAACTTGTCTGTTTTTATATCTTAATTACAAGGAATACAACACTTATCTTCAAATGTGAGTAACAGTTACAGGAAGATCGTTCCGATGAGTTATTTAAAGTTACTTCTTTTTTACTTCAAGGTAAACACGTGCTTAAATGAGTTACTCCACTGGGGCAAGAGTACTTCATAGAATTATAGGATCGTTAAGGTTGGAAAGGACCTCTAAGATCGTTGAGTCCAACCTGTTAACCTAACTGCCTGGTCCACCTCTAAACCATGTCCACAGGTTTTTTGAATACTTCCAGGGCTACTTGTACCATTCAAGGTACCTGTTTAAAAGCTGAAGATGGTCTTGCAAGCATTTGTGAGTGTGAGTAGTGAGGTTCAGTCATAAGAAGGAAAAATTCTCACCTTTCAAGGATTTGCAGGATCAGCTTCTTAATTTCTAATTTAGGAAGAAAACAGCATTTTATTACAGGGAAAGTTTCGTAATCCAATTTAACAGTAGTTTTGCTTGCATTTGACAAAAGAAGAAAATCTTGAGGGAGGAAGTGATGATAGCTCACTCTATGTCTCAGCTGGCATTTCTAGAAAGACTTTTACAGGGAAACATTCCTAATATTTGCACCACTTTTACAGTGAAACATTATTAATTTCTGCAGTTTAATTTAAGCCCTTTCATCGCTCTTGTGAGAAAAAGAAGCCCTGGGCTTTGCAGGATGATTCCCTGCTCTTGTATGCAGTAGAGGATAGTACAATACACAATACTAATACTTACTTTGAGCATAGTAAAAATTATTTGATCACAAAGTTGTTGGTTAGCATTTGCATTTGCCTCCTTTAGTTTAAGGTTTCAGCAGCAAGGTTACATAGTTGATGTTGTCTAGCTTTTAATTTCATGACACAGGGTAATATGGAGGTATACAATTAAGCAGAAGAAAACCTTTTGCCACTGACTTCTGCACTGCTTGTCAGGGCAATGGGGAAACAGCAGCATTGCAAGTGCAAGAAGTGTGAAAGAGCCTGTATGCTCCTGCATCAACAGAAATGATTCCAGGATTTGCTGTAGGAAAGGATAATTGGATAAATATTCATAATGTTTGACAGGAAATACCACCTGCCTCAAAGAAATAAAATAAAATTTTATAGTTTGTCTTTACATTCTAAAGTTAAAATCAGGTCATAACTTCCTGTCCCTCTACATACAATGACTAAATGGCCACTTCTCTAAACATGGTTGTTGTAAAAAAGGAAAGAAAGGGGAAGAATATTTTTGAATTCACAGGGATCCTAATGCTCTAAGGAGACTTCAGTATATGCAAAATGCTGCAAGCCTTCCCTTTGTACCAGGTACCAGAACAACTAATAAAAAAATAACAAGTATTAGAACCTAAACAACCAGTGTAGAGGAGTATGATACAGATAGTTTGTGCAGTTTCACTATCACTCAGTTTGTAACTAGCTGATGTTGGAATGTATTAGTTTGACCAGCTAGGACTACCCTGCAATTTCTGCAACTTTGTCCTAATTTGCTTTGGGACAGTGTTCTGCAGAACAGATATGGGATGCTGGGTGTCCTGAACGGACAATATTTCCAACAACTTCTCTTCCTTTCAAAATGCAAGGAGGCAATGCAAGGAATCTTTCAGCACTGACGCTCAGTAGAGGTAAGACGTGAGGTGTGAAAAGCTTTTGTAAAGAAGTAGGACTTGTGGCATTGTAGTATGTAAATCCAGCCATGTAATCCATGCAGCAACTCCTAGGCTGGGGACGGAGTTGAAATTGGCAGGAATCACAGTTGTGGTTGGAGATAGCTAGAGAAAACACAGGTAGGAAGTGTTAGAGTAGAATATGTGCCAACGAAATAGGCATACAATTGCCTAAATATTTTAACATAATAAAGTAAAAAAAACAGAGCCTTTTTTTTTTTAATACTTAAAAATCCTTATCTTAAGCAACAGTTTCAGTAAAATGTGTGAAAGAACCAGGGGTCATCATCAAATACATCAGTCACAGCCTACCACTACCCTCTTGGATAGTCTTTCTCTTACTTTTTTTCCCCTGTTTGGATAAAATAGGTAAGTGAGAAAAGGAAAAAAACCAAAACTTTTGAGACCACAGCCTCTAGAACATGTAGAAGCCAGTATACTGTCTCCTAGCTAAAGCCAGTGTAACAGAGCATCTGTGGGATGCTAGAGCCAAAATGTTAAAATGTGTGCTGCTGCTGACAACTGAGTGTATAGTTCTGCTTTTAAAAATTCTACTGCCAATTTCAAAATCGGATCTACAAATTTCAGAGTAATTAAGATCAGTTTAAAACAATGTCTTAATGTTTTTTAGTAACTAGTTTTCTTGATTTTTTGTTGGGTTACCCAAAAAGTTGATTTCTCGATCTAGATTGGAAAACTGGCGTTAGAAACCTGCTATAAAGACAATTTCACCCCTCCCGCCCCACACCCCCACCCCAGATAATAGGATTAGCTGTCTTTTGAATCAGTGGACCATCTTGTAAGTTTCTGAGAATGATGACTTATCTAAAATGAGTATCAAGAGGAAGAGCGCTGCTCTGAACAGTTCTGGTCGTGCATGCAGCAGGACACCCCAGAATTGAAGCGGGCATTGAGGGAGGCTTTCAGTGACTACGCTGTCCTCAGTTATCACGTGCAGTAGGTGAGAAACGTCATGCTGCCTCAGGTGAGGTGAATGCTGTGTGACAGTCTTCATGCAGTGGATGCAAGGATGCAGAGCTGTGTTCACTTGGAAGCAGTGGTGTGTTGAGGGAGTGATGTTGCGTGAAATGCAGTTGCCTCTGACTCCCAAGGGACAAGTTTCATCAAATGGAGGCAGCTTTTCGGTATCCTGCTGTAGCAACTATCTGTAGCGACAGTTACCACTGGACCATTTAGCAATGTAACCATTGATGCTGTGCAGGGAATGGCACAACGTGAGAAAAGAAGCCTGACTACAAGCTATTTTTTTCCAGCCTGGCAGTTTGTCATGCAAGAGCTAGGGAAATACTGCCTGTTGGCCCAGAACGCGCTGAGGCCAGGTGCATCCTCTCTCTGCCCAGAGTGATAAACGGGCCTTGTCAAGAGTATTTCGCTGGTCCAGGTGCCGCAAATAGGCTTCCTCTGTGGGAGGGGAGGAGAAGGCTCATGCTTCTCTCTGCATAGCCTTTCTGGAACATTCTCATGTTTTACATGAGAAGTGAGGTTACAGTTAATCCAAGTGGTTGTTTGCTGGCTTGAAGGGATTCCTGTCTGCTAAGAGACTGTTTGATCCACTCTTTACAGCAATGAGAAGTCAGCTTTAGCTGTGCTGCTTGTTCTGAGGATACAGGGTGGTATGGGGAGAGGATGCAGACTTAAGTATTCTCGACCACTGACTCACTGATGTGCTAATTGGTATAAGGAGCTTTTTTGCTATGCAGTCTGCCTTTCTAATGTACGTGTCCTCACAAAAGCTAGTCGGGAAGAGCTGGCTCCATTGCTGGAGGGGAATATCTTTGGAGAGAAGCCTGCCTTTGATCTGGCTCCTAATTAGAAAACTGTTAAATAGGTTTTAAGAAACTGATCCTTAATGTTGGCAGTCTGGCTGTGTGAGCTAGTACCACATCTTCAATTCAAAAAAATAAAATAAAAATGCTTGTTCTTTCTTCCATGACTCTGTGGGTGTGAACTCTTCCTGAGTGTAATTGCCAGCAAGAGATGAGACATTGTCAGTTACAGTGCCTCTATAGCAGAACATGAACCTTGCTATATCCTCCTACTAGGAGCTTTTCAAAGAATGAAGTAACGTGGCACAGCTTTTATAGACTGTGGAAAGTGACACTGAGAAGTCTTGATCAGTTTTGTAGAAACTTGCCTATTCTAGGAGTATGACAAGCAGATTGGGGGTGTTGGTTGACAGCTGCCTGAACATGAGCCAGCAGTGTGCTCAGGTGGCCAAGAAGGCCAATGGCATCCTGGCTTGTATCAGAAATAGTGTGGCCAGCAGGACCAGGGAGGTGATAGTGCCCCTGTACTCGGCACTGGTGAGGCCGCACCTCGAGTACTGTGTTCAGTTTTGGGCCCCTCACTACAAGAAGGGCATTGAGGTGCTGGAGTGTGTCCAAAGAAGGGCAACGAGGCTGGTGAAGGGTCTGGAGCACAAGTCTTATGAGGAGCAGCTGAGAGAACTGGGGTTGTTTAGCCTGGAGAAAAGGAGGCTGAGGAGAGACCTTATTGCTCTCTACAACTACCTGAAAGAAGGTTGTAGAAAGGTGGGTGTTTGTCTCTTCTCCCTAGTACCAAGCGATAGGATGAGAGGAAATGGCCTCGAGTTGCGCCAAGGGAAGGTTTAGATTGGATATTAGGAAAAATGTCTTCATTGAAAGGGTTGTCAAGCACTGGACCAGGCTGCCCAGGGAAGTGGTTGAGTCTCCATCTCTGGAGGTATTTAAAAGATGTGTAGATGTGGTGCTTAGGGACATGGTTTAGTGGTGGACTTGGCAGTGCTAGGTTAATGGTTGGACTCAATGATCTTAAGGGTCTTTCCCAACCTTAATGATTCTATGACTCTATGATTCTATGATTCTAAGTTATTTTTGTTCCTGCAATAATTTCTCTACTTTGTATAAAGCAGGGTACTGCAGACTGTCTCAGATGACAGACAGCCTTGGTCTGAAAGAGGAACCTGCCTAATTTTGCTACTCTGACTCACCACAAGGCCAGTCCATTGAGGCATCCATTCAGCAACAGGTTTTAGCAATCCTAGGGATACAGCAATGCATTTCAGAGAAATGAATGAAATATAATGGGATCCAAATGTTCTTGGTTTGTTGTTCACTTAGCAATACGCGATTGCTAATATTCATGGCTGTGGAACGGAGATTGTTATCTACACTTGTAGCCTCTAGACCGGGGAATTAAGTAGAGACAGACACAGCTACACAAAGAAGGGGAGTTCATACCTTCGTGATAGCTTTGGAAATGTTAGCCTGCAACAACTAAACAACTAGTTAAAAAAAAAGTTAAATGAAGATACTTATTGGAACCCAAAAGCAAACATATCTTTTGGGTCTGCCCGCTGGTAAAACCAGAGTGGTGTTTATCCCAAATTTTGAATGAAACATCCGGCATTTTTTTTTAGTGCTGTGTTGGCTTTCAAACTTTGAGACTGATGTAATAATGTTCAATTGCTGCTGGGATATCTTTTATTTTCAAGAGAGAGGTATTACTTTTCTTCCATCTTCTGTTTGATTGTAGTGACTTACTTCTAGAACTGATGATGCTTTAGTTCTGACAGATGTCTTGTTTATCAGAGATTTTTCTAAAAATACTGCAAGGAATGAAAAAGAAAGTTATGGATTGTGCGTTTATCCACACTTGGGGCCTGCTCCTTCTGAATGAAGCCAGTCTTTCTCAGTTCTCATGGTAATAAAAATCCACAGTATCATGAGCTCTGTGCTCAGGGCTGAAGTTTTCTCTTTTTGTGTGTGTTTGGAAATGGAGCATATATTCCAGGTTTTGCCGTCCTGGAAAATGAGGAACCTTTCGGTTCAACATTGTTGTTGGTACAACATTCTGATAGATCTGCTTCTTCTGGCAACTTCTTTCTGAGTTGTGAAAAACAATTGACAGTAGTGAACCTTGAAAAAAAGATTTTGGAGTAATTTTTTTGTGAAAGTTTAGTGATAGTTTGATGTGTCTTGTCCATAACAGTTTTGTCACAGCCGTCTCTGTAAAAAATCTTCTGTAAAAATAGTATATTCCACCTGGAAACAGGCTATGCTGACATACTTAATGTCACTGTATCTTTGAACCCGAAAATATCCACACCATTGGGTAGGCAGTTCCATCTATTTTTAGTGATTCTCCTTGCAAGTAGGTTGCTAATATTTTTGTTTTGCTTTTCACATGTTTTCACTGACTTTCTAAGTTCATTTCACAGCTTGCTCTGCGCAGCTGTAGTAGCCTCTGTGGTACATAGAGGAGTTTTACTTTTTACTGTATTTCTGGAAAGGCACTAAACTTGAAACAAAACAAGAGAGGAACTTTATATATTATGTAACTCAGCTCAGTAGTTCATGAAGTATTCAGAGGTAGTTTTGGGCTCCCTCAGGAAGACTTTTGTAACTGCACCCCAACCCAGACTTTGTTTTGTCATCATTGGGAAGAAGCAGTTGTCCCTGTACCCTTCCGTAGTCACTGCAGAGCCCACAGCTGGTGTTGGTGAAGGTCTGTCTGTGCCCAAAGAAGTTTGCCCACGCCTTGTCACAGTGGGAAAACAGGAGATTAGAGAAGGGTCTGCCTGGAGTATCTTGAACGCTTTCCTTTGGATGTTAGCTCATCCCCAATGGCTCCACTTTTTGTGTGGTGGTTTAATGGGTACCAATCACAGTAAAGTACTTTGCCCAAAGTGGAGCAGGCTTCCATACAAAAGATTCCATCTGTTTTAAGGCGGAAATGCTTGCTTTGACAGGAGACATCTTTAGCTAGGGGCAATGGTTGCATTTGTGACAGTGTAAGAGTTCCCTGGAAGAGGACGCACGGGAATGACTAGTAGAGCATGGAGAGGATGTGGAAGTGTTGATATTTTTGTGTTGGTGGGGTTTGTGTTTGGTTTTGGTTTTGGTTTCTAAAGGGAAAAAAAAAGCCAAAACATTTTTTTCTTTTTTTTTTTTTTCTCTTTTTCTTAAATATATGTGAAAATCATAGGGTTTCTACTGCCAGGGAAAGAATAATTCTAATCCATAAATGCCTGGCTTCTTTTTTTTTTTTTTTTTTCCTAGTAGCATTCTGAGCTTTTTAAAAGATCAAAGCAGAAAAACCTTTTTAGAGGAAAACTATGACATGTGAAAAGGTTATCAAAGACAGGAGAGTCCCAAAAGGAAAGTGTTGTGGAAGAGAGACGATAGATTCCTAGCATCAGTGGAGAATGATTTTTTTAGTCATCAATGGCCCTCCATGACCTCAGTACAGAAGTTTATATAGGAAACCCCTGAATAACATACGAACGCTGTGGTGCTTTTTCTAAGCATCTGTTTGCCTTATAATAGGGCAGTAATAGTGTTGCCAAGTCAAGTAGTATTCCCTCAGGAGATATTTCAATAGCTAGAGTGCCTGGAGTAGTCTGATGATATCAGAATGTCAGATGCAATTTAGAATAAATGAGGGCATTTCTGGCATGTTTCAGTGGAGAGAAAAAGATCTATCTAACTGTCTTCAGTACAGATAAAAATGACTCTGGAAAGCAAATCCAAAGAAAAATATTTCTAAAGTCACAATTTTTTGAAGCTAATCATAATTTTAGGAGTGTTTGTGATTTTTTTTCAGTTCTTTGGATGAATAAGTCTTTGACACAAGAGGGGAGATAAATTGTGTTTTCCCTAAACGTGGTAGATGAAGCACCAATACCACCTGTTCAGCAGGCAGGTTTTTGTGGCCAGTTTTTTAATGTGGCCAGAATGCTGAGGATTTACGTGAACAAGGGCAAACATTGTTTTCTCTTAAACTGAGAAAGCTGCTAGCAAGGCCACTAACTTTCAGAATCATGAGAACACACAAAACCTGCCACAGACTGGACAATCCCACAGGTCTCTGATGGTGTTATTAGATCCAGGCTGTGAACTCCCCAGCGGAAGAGTCTTCTGGGCCTAAAGCTACAACATTCCCTGTTTGTTCCCAGAAAGACTTTAATTAAGCTACAGTTCTGTTAAAGAATACATCTCAGTGTTTAAAAACCGTAGGCGGAACACTGTAGTTATCCTAAAAGCATTGCAAGAAATCAGAAATATCTGAAAGAAAGAAAATGCTTCTGAAACTGAACTGCTACAAAGTAAAATGTGGAACTTGGCACCCAAGACAGGTATGTCTGATAAAAGTGCTAAGAGAGAGACCAATGCTGAAGAAACAGTAAAAGTGAAATTTTCTTATAAACTAACCGATACGCTTTATGTGTCTGTCCGCATTGCTCAGGAGTGTGCGTGGAACAACAGGAAAGCCTTCGAAGATGAAAGAAGGCATGTTGTAGAGTGCGAAGTGCGGGGAAAAAAACAGTGCAGCATAATGCTTAGATCGTCAGTAAAAGGATGCAGAAATCAGAGACAGGCATTTGATTGCATGAAGAGAAGTCCTCATGGAGAAGTTGGAGAAAACACATGGAGAAGGAGGCCCAAGCACGAGTGATGGAAAGGTTGCCATAGGCTGTAAGCTGGTCAGAGACCAAGTAGGTGGGGCTGAGACATACGGCCTTAAGCATCAGTACACAGCCAGGGCAATTCCCTGAGGAAGATCAGCGTAGTGAAAAAACCGTGTTGGCAGTCCCATGTACATCACTTTCCCCTTTGAGACAGTACTACGCACACCTCTTTCAGTATGATGAATGGGACGTTGTTTGGAGATGTCACTGTCTACAAAAGTTGTAAAAATCATCGGTGTTACTGGTTGAATAAAGTGGCATTTCAGATTTTTTTCAGTAGGTCAACAAGTTCACCCTAGTGTCCCAATCAAACTCTAGTTTGTTTGAATGACTTGAGAAAATGGTATTCTGCTTCATTTCCTTCCCTTCCCTAATGACTTACATTTAAACATTCACTGTGTTCTTCCTTTATTTCTGCATAATTTTCTCATAAAAATTCCTCTCCTAAGGTCTGGATAGAAATTAAATCTTCATGTTTATGCAGGAAGGTAAAGAAGGCATTTAAAGGTAACCTGATGAATCAAATTAAGACCGCCATTCAGCTGCCTAGACAGACTGGAAGGTGATTTTAAAGGTGAAGAAATGAGAACAGAACAATTGTTTAAATCTATTTTGTTTGTTAAAATACTATAAAAATGTAAATATCTGCTTTCAATGTGAGGCAATCACAATGGATTTATAATACCTTGATGGTAATTATGTCAGAATTTACATCAGTTTGGAGTGTACTATTAAGATTATACTAAACCCTGAAAGTACCGAAATATTTAATATATTACATGAAGTCACCATCAAATGTATATTTCTAATTCTATGCACACTTCATTCCTTTCAGCTTTTAGGTGTGTTACATAAGGTGGAAATGTGGAAAAGAATGTTAGAATGAAAAATTGTAGTGCTGTTCGCAGGGGCACACATCTTGATTAAAAGAATCCTAATTAAACAAGAATATTAGAAAAAAATACGTATTCACATTGTTCTAATATTTTTTCTCTGTGTGTGACCAGAGAACTGTTGAAGTTCCAAGTTGCGTGCTTAAAATATCACCCTGTGCTAGAACAAATTGTTTCAGTCAGCATATTTTCATCATTCTGCACTAATAAGCCTTTCTTATGTCTTTTGCATTAAAGCTTTGCTTTGCTTTAAACTTTACTTCTTTACTTTTATACATTGCTCACAGATTACTACTTTGAAAAACAAGGGAAGGGAAAAAAATAACCGTGCAAATAAAGAGCTTATTCAGAACCCTGCTTCACTACTACATAGCTTTTGATCTTTTGTCACACTTCATCCTTTTACTCACTAAATAGTTGGATGAGTAAGCTAATCAATCAACTGTCCCTAAGTCTCCTTCCAGATTCCTGTTTGGTCTTTGTAGAAATATTCATACTCCTATTAATAATTTTTTATGTTAGATTGGAGATCAGTACCTCAATAACACTGTGCTCACTGCTATGCAAACCTTTCAATAAAACAATTATTTTACCTTTATCCTTGTCTAAATATAAGAGATGAAAGAGAAGCAAGCTTATGGTAGCAGTACGGTTAGCACAGATTCTTTCTAATGCTTCCCAGGTGAGTTTTTCTGAGTTTTGCTCCTCTGTTTTGTAAGAATATTCTGCTTCCCCGCATGCATGAAGTGTGTGAGATGATACTGAACTCTTGCGTTACGTCTGGAGTACCCACTGTCTGCAATATTGATGAGGAAGTTACCTGAGGGGAAGTGGGTACCTAATTTTCCTATGTATTTGCATAATATTTTTTTTCTTTCGTGTAAGGTAACCATGATATTTGCTTGTATTTGTAGCTTCCTTAAAAGTCAAATTCTGTGGCTACGGGGAGAGTTGCACTTTAGACCTTCTTTTACTGTTATGCTCAAGCGCATCTCTAAGGTAACCGGCCGCACTTCCTTCAGCCCTCTCAAGGCTAAAGCCTTACATTCAGCCCTTTGGGGACTTAATCTCCATCGTACAGCCTCACAGTTGTAACAGCACTGACTTGACAAGCTCGGCATTGTTTGTTCCCTGGAGGAATTTAGAGGAGGAGAAAAGTGTGAATCCAAGTACTTTTTCTTCAACTCTATTACTGATCTTAGAAGGGTATTAAACTCCCAAAAGGACAGCAAGATTTTGAAAGTCCAGCAAAAGAGAACACCCATCTCAAACTGAGAAATTCTTCCAAAATAGATAAGAAGTTTTTAACTGTTATCTAATGCTTTGTGTGTATATTTGGCTCATTCCATGTCCATAGGACACTACATCAGATCAAATATTTCCTAACATTGCTACACACTGAATATTCTTCATAAATTAGACATGGTGGAGAAACCTTGCCTTAAATCCATCGACATAAACGTGTTTTGCAAAATTAAATCAGACCTTTGTTGTCTGAAACAGTTATAAATAAACAGCTTGTGAAATCTAAGAGATCGTAAGGATCCTGCTGCTGTTCTTTCAGTGATAATTGAGATATCTTCTCCATATTTTATAAGCGTTTTATATCAAGCCTTCTTATTTATTTGAGCTTTGAACTTCTCCATTTTACGTTCTGAAGAATTAGGAGGTAGTCCCTCACCACGGCCACTGCCATTTCATCTAAACTGCAACCAATGGATTTTTTTTTCCCTCTCTGTTTTAGAAATTATAAACTGGTAAAAAGGAACAACATTTTTAAATGTACCCATGACAGGAAGGCATTAGGCGTAGTGTAGATACAGCGTTTTAAAAAAGTGAAGAAAATTAACCTTTAGCCAACATCTTGACTAAAAACTCATAGGATTATGAGAAAATGGAATCATATGTGAGAGTTGTTCTGACTGATCTGTGAAATGCAGATTTCTGTAGAAGGAAATTTTCATAAACTTAGACTACTGAATTTTTCCCATTCCGAGTAAAACTTTTAAGTTGAAGTAGCAGAGTGAGAACAGTCAGCAGATGAAACCACGCAGTGCTTACCCAGCTAGAGTAGACTAATAGTGAGCATTGACAGTGGAAGTTTCTAGTATTCCTCCCAAAATATTGCCTTGATATTTTTCATAATTTAATTACAAACTTTTAATTGATATTTTACAGGAGTAGCATATGGTAATTTTATATATGACATATAATGACATATATTTTCATTAAGGAAGTCACTGGTGGGCTGTAGCCTTGCCTTTTTGTGAGAAGTCATAATACTCTGGAAAGATCTTAAAATTTTATCTGAATTTGTTGCCTGTTTAGTTTTATACATAAATATTTGCTCTCTGTGGAAGTCTGTATGGTTTTGGTTTGTAGGGAGTGGAAGGATTTAGTCACCTCCATATGAGCTGGCTCATGTTCATGGACTTTGTGGTCTGTATGAACTCAAACTCTAAATGAGCCTTCAACAAATGTTAGTCGAACAGAGCAGCTTTGTAGTGAACACTGTATCTCAAGATCATCATAAAACAAAAGCCTCTTACTGGTTGTTTTTAAGACAATAGAACATTTGCCTGTACTCTAGGTCTTAGAAATAGGCATACAGCATGCCTAAAAGAGAGTTTCTGTCCTCTCGGGTACCATCAGATAGATGCCTACAGCAGCCAGGTGAAGGGAGGAATCCAGAGATGACACTTATATTTGTTCTCACTACGATGAGATGTGAATAACTCTAACTTAGGGCATAGGCAGCATGACTAAACATAGAAAGTGTTACTTCTCTCACGTTTTGGCCCAGGTGAGAAGCACACAGAACATGTTGATAGACTCCTAGTAGCTGAGGTGACTGTACTTATATTTGTTTCTTCTTGTGTTTTGGGAGGTCATTTTGTAGGTATGATAAGCAAAGTCAAACAAACCAGTCTTGCACCTGGAATAGCCCTTTTTACTGTTCTTTCATTCAATGTGTTGGTCAAAGCTTCTATCAGGGAAACTGTAGTCTCCTTACAGAGGGGTCTGTCGTGCCAAAAGTGCATTATTACTCACCGACTTCATCTCAGAATTAGAAGAAGTCTTTATGATGCCCTTAGCTCAGAGCATCCAGCACCTTAAAGAGGAGATGTATTTTAATGTTTTATTGTGACTGATACCAAAGAATGATGACTTTTTGAACAAACATTCTGGGCAATTCTGGGATATCATAGGCAATTTCATCCTGCAGCTATGCAGGTTGCTGCAGCCAAGTCATTATCTGTGCTGGAATGAAGTCTCTTCACAAACTGGAGATTGTGGAGGGTATTGCCCATGACTGCTGCTAACAGAGGTCATAGTATCAATAAGGAATCCAAGATGTCTGCTCAAGACTCCACCATATCTACTGTTTCTGTGCCATTGTCCTGCTGGGACAGGCAAAAGCTTTGGCCTTTGTGGTATTTCTTGTACGTGAGAAAATTCTGAATTTGCTGTGAACTGCTAGATCACATTTCAACTATTTTTGCCGGGTTTTCTAAAGAAACTGGCTCATGCAGTCACCATCCTGTCAGGCTCTCCCTGATAGCTTTTCACATTTGGCCTAATTTCTCAGAGGAGAGGGTCTCTTGGATAGTCTGATCAATCATTTATGGGAATAAATAAATGTGCCTAGAGGAGAACAAGCCAACACAGTACCTCTATTGCGTGAAAGCATGAGCTCAACATGTGCCCATTTTTCTAAGCCTGCCAACAGTGAATAAATGGCTGCAGCATGTGTTTCCCTGCTATCAGTAGTTAATGGATGAGGATGAAGCTGAGGGTACTTGAGTTGGTGCTTGTGAGAATTTTGGAAGATGGTGCAAGTGCAAGTCTAATAGGAGGAGGCTGGCTTATCGTTTGGAGGCTGTAGTGCATGGTTTCATAGGAAACTAGGCCTTGTCCACAGAGCAATTTGCTGTTTCAAGGAGAGATTTGCATGCTATTCATTAGTGGTAGTTAAAGATGAAAAGGAAAAGAGGATTGGAAGGCAAAATAGTTCTTCCTTTTTTTGCAAGCTTTTAGACAGTGTCTGCTTCTAAAAAATGGGTCCGATGGAGCAGTGTAACTGACGAGCGAAGAATAGTTGAACTGCTTGCCCAATGTTTCTGCCCCTGTGTTGACATGGTGCTGAGTCACTCACTGTGCTTTGCACATTTGCCAACAGGGCTGATGATACTTTTTCAGGATGAAAGAGTTTGGTTTTATGTCGAAGAATATGAAGAGGAGGACAGAACCCAATCTATGTCTTTAAATAACTATACAGAATTCGTCTCAATGGCTTCCACAGCAGCAAATATCTTTGGGCAATTTTAATTAAACTCTTTTTTTTTTAATCTTTTATTTCTATTCCTTTGCCATGTTTAAATACAACTTTAAAAAAAGGTAAAAGAAAACTAGGTTGCTCAATAAGAAGTAAACAGCCCTTAAAAGAAAGATCCTTAGGAACAGTTAAATTTGTGTCTATTTCAGCAGTGCTATACCTGTGTACAACGGTGGCATTTCTGAGTGCCTCGGTTTAGTTAAGACTGAAGTTCTGACTCAAATCCACAAACTCAAATTGCATTTACAAAGCTAACTATTGAATCTAGACATAACATCTGTAACTCATCTACTAGAAAGGAGCGTATAAAGACTGAATTTGTCAAAACTAATACCCTTTCACTTGCAGAGTGGAACCTGACCAGGGTAACAGATTACTCCCTTCTAGCATAAAACGTATCATAATGGGCTTTAGAGGAAATTGAAGAACCCTGTGTAGAACTGCAGCCAGTGGATTGTAAGAGAGTCCATGCCAACACCATAATGTGTTAGCAGGTCAGACAGTTGAAGGTCACTAAAACTGAAGCTCCAGCAAGAAGTAACAACGACCAGTTCCAGTCCCACAGTCTGAAGGATGAGCGTACAGGAAGCTCCGTGAACACGCTGTATCTCAGTTCTGACTGGGCAGATTCCAGCTTCAACCTTACTGCTGTCTATCCACAGGTGACCCCAAAGGTGTGGCTACACCTTTTGTAGTTATACTTGAACTATTTTCAAATCTAATAGTTTGGCAGCAACAGCACTGCCAGAACAGCAGCATGAAGCTCAGCACTGTCTAGTTTTTTGAGCATTTAGATTTCCAGGTCAATATTTAAACCCCAATGAATGTCCTGATGTACCACCTCCTCTGCTTTCTGTATCTGAGATGAGTAGTTCAATTTAACTTGGTATGCCTATACATGCTCCCCCTTTGGAGAGTGGTTTGGTACATCTCTTAGAAAGAGTAGAGGGATTTTACTCAGAGGCTGTTGGTCCTATTGCTGTGCATATCTGTCACTTCTGTTTTGTGTGTGACTTCTTAATGGATATATATGAGTTTTTTCAGTGTTTGTTTTAATACTCATAAATATACTGAATTGTCAGTAGTGGAAAAACTTGGCATTACAGATTGCACAAAAAGCAGACCACCAAAGAGAACTTGCGTCTGGGTAACCCATCCTGAAGAGTGTATAGTAAATACTGAGACTCATCTGAGACTAAACAATACTCTGAGGAATAGACTTATCTGAAACACATCAAAGTCAAAGTGAATTTTAACTTCAGTAGCCATTGCATCAGGATCTTTTGTAGCCAGGGAATGTGAGTTTCTCCACCCACCCCACTTTTATTTTACTAGCTCATAATTTCATTCTAATGTTCTTTATCCTTTTTAGCATGAAGGTCCTACCACTTTTTTAAGTCTGAAACAAAAGGTATGGAGAAAATACTTCCATGAAAATAAATTCCCACAGATAAAGAGTGTGGTGGCATTTTTTTTGTTTTAATTTTGTTCACTACAACATTACTGAGGTGTTTTGAACAGGTACTGCAGTGCAGTACCATTCTTGGCATGAGAATTGTATGGGATTATTTTGGCCTTTTCTCCAAATTAGCTGTACAGTGGTGGTGAAGAGCCAGTGTGGATCATTCATCCATCCATGCATCCAATGTGTCTGTGTCCAGGCTAACCTCCACACCAATATCTCAATGGAAACCTCCTGCAGTCTCAGGATGAACATTTGGCAGCTGTGTCCTCTGTGTCCCAGCTGTCTCTGCTGCTGAGGACCACAAAGAATCACATACAATAGAAATTATAGAAATTGTTCTTTTGTTTTGATTGTGATGGAACATCATTTAAGCTCTTTCCTTACTGAAAACCTAGCAGCAAATCTGTTTTCTTCCACCTTTCCCTAAAGTGAGATTGAAGACTTGGAGCCTGCCTTGAAGGAGCCCTTTGCTGGAGGTGGGATGATGTATGTTCATCTCCTAACCAGCAGTATCTGTGGTGCAGAGTGGAGTAAAAAAGAATGACATGGTGACATGGGGGTGTCTGAGGGAAATAAGTAAGTAGGAATGAAGGAAACAGGAATTATAGCATTCAAAGCCTCCATATTAGTAATGACCTTCAGATTAATAAAATCACAGGATCCTAGAAACATTTAGGTTGGAAAAGACCCTTGAGATCATGGAGTCCAACTGTAAACCTAGCACTGCCAAGTCCACCACTAAACCATGTGCCTAAGCACCACATCTACCCGTCTTTTAAATACCTCCAGGGGTGGGGACTCAACCACTTCCCTGGGCAGCCTGGTCCAATGCCTGACTACCCTTTTGGTGAAGGAATTTTTCCTAATATCCAATCTAAACCTCCCCTGGCACAACTTGAGGGCAGTTCTTATCCTGTCACACTTGGGAAGAGATTGACACCGGCCCTGCCTGGGGCAGCGGGCTTGTGCCACTGTCCCTCTCAGCAGAGCTGCTCTCCCCTGTGGCTTCCTCAGCACCTGTCCTGCCAGGAGAGACATGCAAAGTGCTGGAGCTTGTCTGATGCTAGGAGTAGAAAAGCCAAGGAAGCCCCAGAAGGCTGTGGGAGGGGGGAGGTGAGGGTCTCCCAAGGTCTCTCCTTGCAGGCTGGGAAGCAGCAGCCACAGCCCTGGGGCAGGGCAGAGAGATGCAGGGCCGGGCTGGGCTGTGCCCCTGTCTCTGTGCCCCCTTGGAGGTGGGCTGCAGGGAGGGAGGGATGGAGAGCAGGAGGGGAAGGCTCGCTCTCCTCCACACCTCCCCAGTGCTGAAGCTGGGTCAGCTGCGGTGAGCTCTGATGAGCTGTCAGGGGGCTCTGGGGGAAGAGCAGGCACACCCAAGACCCCCAAGTCCCCGTGCTCTCCCCCAGACACCACCTGGGTTAGCACAGGGTACCTGCAGGAGGCAGTCAGGGAAGGCAGGGGAACTGTCGGGGATCTTCATCACTGCCGATATCCCTGGCACTCCCGTCATGCCCACGATCCTGGGACAGGCAGCAACGAGCCCTGCAGCACCACGCAGGTGGGCAGAGAGAGGAGCGCTGGAAGGGACTGCCTGTGCTCAGCACCCACAGCTGCTGCTCTCCCTCACGCCAAAGCTCAAAGAGCAAGCCAAAGGTCCTGCAGGAGCCTGCACGCCTTGCGTGTGCACCCATGGGAGCTCTGGACAAAATGCACGGGGACAGAGCCTGCGGCTGCTGAAAAGCAGCGAGGCCACGGGCAGTCACAGCCACTCACCAGCAACATTACAGGGGTGTCAGGGGCTGCCCCCAGTGGCGACCCAGCCAGGAAGGCAGATGCCCCAAAGAGGGAAAACCTGCTCCACTGGATATTTCCTCTTGTTGAACTTCATTAAATTCCTCTCAGCCCAATTCTTCAGCCTTTCCACATCCCTTTGAATGGCATCACAACCCTACGGTGTGTCAGCCACTACTTCCTGTTTCATATCATCTGTGAACTTGCTGAGGGTGCACTCTCCTCATCGTCCACCTCCTTAATGAAGATCTTAAACAGTACTGGCCCCAGTACTGGCCCTGGGTTACAACACTATTAACTGGCCTCCAACTGGACCTTGTACTATCAATGACAACCCTCTGCAGCTTTGATGTCTCCCTTCTTTGGGGAGCTGGGAGCAGACCAGAAGATCTGCACAACATGTGGTTTGTCCTGACTGTGTCCTGTCTAGTTTTCTATAGTGTGTGAGCCTTGTTCATTTGACTTGTGTGTGGCTTCTTCACATATTCACAGAGCAGCACAGGTATTTCTCTACTGTTTCTTGACCCAGGCGCAAGAGACAGCAGATCTGCTACGGTCCACTGATGGGCCATATCTGAACTAAGCAGTAGGCGCGCCACAGCTCTGCCTGCTGCAGAGCTGCCAGGGAAGGTGTCAGCCTGAAGCACCATGTGCCAAAAGGCCCTACGTTAGGACATCCGTTCCTCAGTTGCAGCTTTGCAGTATGGACCCTCCCCTCTTACATGATCTTCCATGAAATCCTCTCCACCTATGCTCAGGTAGCTCAGTTGCACGCTTTGGCCAGCTGCAAGCTGAGAGGTCTAGTAACCCCGTTCACATGCATCCTGAATTATTTAATTCTGATTCCACATACTGCTACATGGCTTCCCCAAAATCGTGCCCTTCGTTTAACTGTGAAGGGCACGTTGTTTTTACTGCTATATCTTGCACAGCAATAGAAACAGAAATTGAACTTCTGATTGTTTTGTCCACTTCTAGCCAAAGTAATGGAAGGTAGGAAAGGAGAGCTGCAGTAACCTGAATAAAACACAGATAACAGTATTTTGTAGGTTAATGTTCATGGGTTTCATATTCAGTATATATACATTTTACTTAATATATATGCATGGGAAAAAAAGAATACAAGATGTGCAGTAATCTTGTAAATACAAAGAAACAACAGTGTTTTTCCCTTTGATACACTTTTCGTGATGTGTAGTTAGCCCAAAATTTGCATAATACAGTACAGATAACAGAGGTTGTCACCTATTTTGTATACTTGAGAGTATTTCAATATCGAGTTGTCACAACTGAACTTAAAAGACAGGGAAATAAAAATTCTGGCGATGAAGTTGTGAGTTATTTCCTAAGGAAAAGTTTAATCTAACACACAGAAATAACACAAACATAAGCACGTACTGATAGTTTTATTCAGCATTTCACACGTTCTCTGAAAGTAATTTTTCAGATGAAGTCATTTTACAGATATGCAGGCAATAACGCTTAGTGGGATCTTTCTTTTCTTTCTAGACTGAAAGAAGATGTTGAACTGTTCCTAAATGGAGTTCCTTCCTTCTTATGCCCCATACACTGTAGATGTAACAGTCTGTGGCCCGTCCTGATTAAACAGTGATTGGATTGGGGAAGGATTTGGAGGAGAAAGTATATGAAAAACTCGTAATGTTGCAGGAAACAATTAATGACTCCACTGGTGAACTTGTGGTTACATAAGTAATTGCAGTTGTGGACTACTTCATATGGCAAAAAAGGGCTTGCAAATACTCTTGCAAGAATACAGGTCTCACTGGTGTCAATATATTCGCTTCTGATCCACTTAGATGTTATCAGCAGGTAGCCGGGGTATTCTTCCCAGTATCCATTACATAGTCATTTGAATCTCACAAATATGAATAATACACCAAATTCAGATTTTGTGTTCTGATGTCTCCTCTTCAATAACTTGGAAGAGACAAAAGTAATTCCAGCACAATACTTACCTGTCCAGGCAGTGTATATATGCCGTGAGGTTTAATGAAAATAAATTTGTCTGCTGACAGTGTAGGTTAGGGGCTGGGATAACTCAGGGAAGACAGGACATAAGAAGAACAGTATTCCTGTAGCTAGAGTTCTATAGAGTCCTTGTGCATATTTTTTGAAAATCTATCATATATTAATCCATATCATAATATAATCTCTTATATACATATAAGATATATATATTAAATATATATGAGGTTATTTTTATTGTTAAATTAAGAATAACAGAATTGAAACCATTTCTGTTATATTCACTATTTTTCTTCGGAGATGCTGAACTTGATTCTCTTCTGTGTTTTTGTTGGTAGTGCGCCTTCGTGTTATTTCAATATAAGCTGTTTGAAATTAAACTGTTCAAAATGACACTGTCACTTTTTTTTTTTTTTACCATTAAAAAAAAATTGGTAAATCTCCATGGAGAGGAATGTTAACTATTTTAATATAAAGGACTTTTGTCCGTACTCAGCCCACATACTGGCATAAGCTACTCTTATAAGCAAAATTATAATGGCACAAAACTGGAATGAAAAACTGTTCTCACTGAATCTTTCTTACCTAGTTATTTCCTTTTACTGGGAAGCACCTCAAGGCCAGTACAAAAGGATGGATAGAGACATTCAGGCAAGTGAAAATATCAGGACCTCTATGTGACTAGGCAAAGGAGCCGAGAGTGAAAAAGTTAAAGGAAACCTGTGCAGTTATAGGAAACTTTTATATTGCTATATAACAAGGAAAAACTTTCTATTGGCATTTAAAAAGACAACTTCTGACAAGATAAAAACAAAAATGTGATCTTAGTCCCAAAATCTTTTAAAAAATATATTACCAACATACCACATGTGAACTGCCACATTACTGGTTTATCCTCTTTTTTTTTTTCAACTGATACTCATGTCTCTGTCTTTGCTTTTCAGATATAGAATACTAAGTCTGCTACTTGGAAGAGAAAAAGCATGGCTTCCAGCATGGCGAACCCTGCTAACCATTTGCCATACTTCTTTGGCAATATTACGCGTGAAGAAGCTGAGGAGTATCTGATGCAAGGAGGAGTGAGTGACGGGCTATACTTGCTCCGCCAAAGCCGGAATTACCTGGGAGGCTTTGCCTTATCCTTGGCCCACGGAAGGAAGGTTCATCATTATACAATTGAGAGGGAGCTGAGTGGCTCATATGCTATTGCAGGAGGCAAGTCACACGCCAGTCCTGCTGAACTCATTAACTATCACTCAGAGGAGGCAGATGGCCTTATCTGTCTACTGAGAAAACCTTTCAACCGACCACCAGGTGTTGAACCCAAAACAGGACCCTTTGAAGATTTAAAAGAGAACCTCATCAGAGAGTATGTCAAGCAAACTTGGAATTTGCAGGTAAATCCTGGCTGATTTTGCTGTAAAGTGGTGTTTGAGTTAGGAGAAAAAGAGATCGCAGTGTTTGTTTCCAGCTGTTGCTGCTACTATGTAGTATTTTTGGAATAATGGAATCACAGCTGTTTAAGTTTTGAACAGTGGGGTTTTTTTCCCCCAATACATGCAGTAATTTCAGCTTTCCTGAAATTTTACAAAACTTGGGATTTTTATGATGTCTTGGGCTAGCGTAACCTTATCTAGCACTGCATTGACTTATGTCGTTAGATTTCCACGTGCACCAAAAATTAATAGATATAATGAACAAGATACAGAAATGGTTTATTTGATTGCTTTCGATTCTGAATTTTTATGGATTGATGTGCAGGCTGACATGGCGACATGGTGACATGTTTTACATCCTCCCCTCTTATCTGGCCTTGTTTCTGTGATGGTTATTTAGATTACGTCGAAAACAGAACTTGGCTTCTTAACTGCAGAGCACTGCCTATAGGTCTTCAGTACTGCATGTGTCAAGCAGGAATGTTCCATGCTGAGGAAGAGAGACTGGATTTCTTCCTTAGCATGACTATGAGGAAGCCAGTCTTAACATGGAAACACTAGTGTAGGAGGCTACAACAGGAATATTATTTCACCTTGAGATGCCATGAGTTATCATTGTGAACATCATGGAGTTACACTGGGTTTTTCATCTGTTTGGTACTAGCAAGTAACCCTGTGTGTTCTGCTCTGTAAAATATGTGGAGCAATGCCCACACTGGAAAAAACTGAAACTTATACTATATTTGCTACAAGTGCCGAGGTTTACAATTTTTTCTGATGAGTCTGAGCCCAGTCTAGAAGGAAGTTGATGAACTCAAGTTGAAAACTGATGAAACTAGGGGGTTTTGCCCTCAGATTCTGGGCCAAATTTAGAGGTGATACGTTATAGATGGGTTTAGAAGTGTGTAGATTATACCTAAAATATGAACATAGTTCACTCTAAAATTGGGACTGTCCTGTCTGCTTTTGGGAAATTTGCATTGATCTTTTCAACATTGACAACAATACAAAGCATGTTCAGTTTATTTCAGTAAACTGCCATAGGATATGTAGTATGGAGGTATGTTATGACATCTCAGAGTGACACTAAGTGTATTTAGCTATGTGTCAGTAACATAAAAAGATGACATAATTTTCAGTGGAAATACTGATATATTAAGGGCTCAATTTACTGGTTATTTTTCCTTCCATTTCTCAGAGGTAAAGGAAGAATCCCAGCTTTGTGATGTTTAGATTACCATACATTAATTTCT
Organism: Platalea leucorodia; assembly: GCF_965183815.1. Classification (NCBI taxonomy): domain Eukaryota; kingdom Metazoa; phylum Chordata; class Aves; order Pelecaniformes; family Threskiornithidae; genus Platalea; species Platalea leucorodia. The sequence continues at coordinate 49,979,226 of NC_138858.1, forward strand.
GGTTTAGTATCTTTATAGCAACCAAATCTTTTCCTCACATACAATGAATACGTGCAGATTTTGGATGTCCCAAAGGCAATCCAATACTGTAAGTCTACCTGTTGTGTTTTTATTGCAGAAGACAGTTTGACTGTCCCACTGTGTTTTTACCACTCTCTAGGGGCATGCCCTTGAACAAGCTATCATTAGTCAAAAGCCTCAGCTGGAGAAGTTGATTGCCACTACAGCCCATGAGAAGATGCCGTGGTTCCACGGGAGGATCTCTCGGGAAGAGTCGGAACACCGTATCCTCATTGGGTCAAGAAACAATGGAAAATTTCTGTGAGTGCTTTTTTCTGTGGTATTGCTGTTTGCCACCAGTGTTACTACACAGTTCCCTTCAATGAATCTCCCATGAGAGTGTGCCCGAAAAGGCGGCTCATTCACAGTGAGAGGTCCCAGTCCAGCATGATCTACATGACATAATCATTCCTATTCTAAGCAAGTGTCTCCAAGATTAGGTTTCCACTTAACTGAAGATGGGAAACTATAGCAAAAGTGTGGGTCATTGTTTTTTAATCAAATACTAGGTTTAATTCTAAAGGGAGCATCAGAGAAACTCAATACCAAGAAAAATTCGTTGAACTTTGTTTTGTAACTGATAAGCAGTACTACGTGACTGTGGTAGGTTAACCTTGGCCCACCAAGCCGCTGTCACACTCCCCCTCCTCAGCAAAACAGGGGCCAAAATCAGGATGGAAAAGCTTGTGGGTCAAAATGAAGACAGGGAGATCATGTACCGCTAACTTGCACAGGCAAAACAGACTCCACTTGGGGAAAAGTAATTTAATTTATTGTCAATTAAAATTGAGTTGGACAGTAAGAAACAAGGACAAAAACGTAAAAAAACACCTTCCCCACACACACCCACACCCCCAATTTTCACAGGCTCAACTTCACTCCTTCACACCCAGCCCGTCTCCCCACCAAGCAGCGCGGGGGTGGGGGCTGCGGTCAGTCTGTAACAGCTGCGCTCTGCCACCCCTTCCTCCTCGCGCTGTTCCCTGCTGCAGCGTGGGCTTTCCGCAGGAAATATCCTTCAGGAAATATCCACCTGCTTGGAAGGCTGCAGTGTGGACACCTGCTCCACCGTGGCCTCTCCCACGGGCTGCAGGGGACTCTGCTCCAGCGCCTGGAGCACCTCCTCCCTGCCTCCTCCTCTGCCCTTGCTGTTTCTGGTTTGTGTTTGTTTTTTTTCTCTCCATTGCTGCCTACCAGGCATTTTTCTGCCCTTAATTAAGGATGTTTTCATGGAGGCGGAGGCGCCACATAGGTGGCTGAGGGGCTTGGCGGTGCCCCGCAGGGGTGTCCGCTGGTGCCACCTGGAACCAGTCGTGACCGGCGCAGGGCAGCCCCTGGCCTCCTCACAGAGCCCCTGCAGGCCCGCTGCCAGAGCCTGGCCGCCTGCACCCAATGCGCTGACTTACCAGCGTGGTAAAAATACCAGCAAACTGCCTGCGTTAACAACTGTTGGGATCTATAACTGTCAGTTTTCCTGGGAGCAGCGGTGGCGCTTCGTTTTGCAGTTAAGCAACAGAAGGAATTGCTTTGACCTTGGTCACGCCATTTTGTGTCTGCCACTGTCTGCGCTTACTCGACCTCATGATCGTCTGTTTTCTGAGTGCAAATGTGTCATTTAGGATAGTGACTAACAGCCATCATCTCGTGACGACTAGAGCCAGTCAGAATCTTCTAACAAAAAAGTTTTTCTTTTGGAAAATCCTAATTTGAAAAAAATCAATGTTTTCACTGAGCCATTTTTCATGTCTGCCCCCCCCCCCCGCCAAATGGAAGTATTTATATAATGGTAGAAAATGAAGCTTAAAGGTCATGGCCAAGGAAGGATCACTCAGAGCTGTATAATTCCTGAAGGAAATTTCATTGCCTACCTACGTAGTCTCCTTCAGCACTCAACTATCCTTGACTTTTTTAGAGCTAGTCCAGAGTAAAACTGCAGGAGTGAGTGCAGGATGGATATGCTTCTTCAGTACCAACTCTTTCACTTCACTGATTTGCTGTAACTGCACCACACTAATTGCTAATGTAGATGCAACCTTCATATATTTCCATGTTTCAATCTTGGTTGTCAGAAACTAGAAACTTCTCTAAATCTTTATTTCCAGTAGAGTTAACCTTATCAGGTCTTACCTGTGAATACTTTGAGTGTACTGACATCTCATTTCTTGAAGTCTCTTTCATTCCCTCAGTCCTTGAATTTTTTCTCTTTCACGGTCACTCTCACCCAAGTTGCCATGCATCTTCACATTTTCAGCCTCATACTCCCTGTTTCTTGGGATCACATCCAGAGGGTCATTTAGCCGGTTGCTTTTGTAGCCATTTATAACAAAAAATTGTTATAAATTTGTTACAAATTTTATTACATTTGTGACAAAAAAATTGTTACAAAAGTTTGTGGAGCCAAAGATTCCCCTTATCACAGATTCATCTTTTCTGAATGCTTCTCCCTATAGCACAGGAGCAGTTTCATCCATTTGATGAACACAGTTGCTGTCATAGATTACCAGGACAGCATTACCATACCACCTCTCCTTTTCATTGCCCTGTGACTTTGCTAGTTACTTTTCCTACTTTTTAGACATAGAGGCAGGTTGATATGTAATCTGAAACAAAGCAGCAACCCTTTCTTTTAATGACCTGTTTTTTCTAAAAAATTATTTCTTTCTATATTAACAGCTTACCAAATCAATGTTATATCAGCTGAGTCATGATGTTGATCATGTATTAAAACTTGCAGTTTTCCAGTTTACCTCTTGCACACATTTGTTTCTATATGGTCAAAGTGCTTCTCTTTGGGGAAAAAAAAGGAAGCTAATTTTTCTTCAAAGAAATGGATCCCTTAGCTAATATTTCTTAACAGGGATGGGCTTTGGAGTGAGGGAGTGTAATTTTTTAACGTTTTCAGTCTCTGTTAGAGACCCCAGTCTCTTTTCAATCTTTTATAAGCATTCCTACAGCTTTAAATATAAATACTTTCCCAGCGTTTTCCTGTTTTCCTTAGAGATGGTGTAGGAGACATTTCTGGTGCTGTTTGCAGTAACATCGTCAATGAGCTGTGGAGGGAGCAGTCAGACCTTCTCCCGTGGGACTGGTTATGTCAGTAGGTGCATGTCTTACATAGTTCTGCTGGAACTCAGACGGCTGTTTCCATATCAGGTAGATAAACCCATAGAGGGGAAAATGCTAACTTTAAGGCTCTGTTCAAACTCGGAGAAGCGCCACTGGAGCTTAAATAATATGAAAATATAACTGATAGTATGTTGAGCCTGGGTCCCTCTTATTAAGGAGAACACTGTTTACTTCTGCATCTGTAGGGTGGTTTCCAGTGCATTAATTGTTCTTGCACAGACTGCCTATCTGGCAGGTTTAGAGGTCAGTAACCACTTAGCTGCCATTTACTCTTATGCTCCCAGGGAAGAAACAGGGCGAGATCTTCATCTGCCCCATAATTCAGCATCCAGAGCAGCAAGAAAAAAAATGTTTTGTTCATTTGTATCAGAAATCAGTTATTTTTCCTTCCAGAGCTTTTCTAGCTCTCAGATCGGTAGACCTAGAGGCTCATACCAAATAACGAAAGAACTGTCTAATTCAGAGAGGTTTTCTCTTTTCTGCAATGGTTTGCCTAACATGGGCTTGCTCAGCAGGTGTTGAGAAATAAACCACTTGTTTGTTAACTAACTGAAACAGTAGCAGCAAAATTGTTCTGTGCTAGAGAGGTGCATTGTTTTACATTTCAGGCAGGGGCATCACATACTTTTTCCTTACCCACCAGCAGCGTCTGTCAGAATCTTCTGTACATCATCTGTGGACTGACGACTGAATTTGTGCTCATAAATGTAGCTACTTAGGGACTGTTTTTCTCACATTGGTTGAGACACTCAAGCCTGGTAGCTCACTGAAAGGTAGAACTCAGAAACATCTAATTTCTAAGAGAAGTTCACTTGTTGAGTAGGAATTGGAGCCTGGGATAGAGGGAAACTAGATTTTCAATGAGATGAAGTACTCCAAGGCTATTCAACAAGTCCACAAGCAGGTGCTGGTATATGACAAAAATAATCTTGTTTATTATGGAAAAAATAATAAATTTTAGAAGGCTAGAATATTTCTGTATATTCTTTTACAAGGGTCTCTAGAACTTCATTACACCAGAAATCTGCTAACTGTCTGACCTTGAAACAAAATCCAGTACAGTGGTCTCTGTGAGTACAAATCTAACGCCTAGGTTTCTTAAGCGCTGCTTTGCAGCACTACAAGATTATCAAATCTAGGGTTTTTTTTTATCTAATAAATATGGAAATAGTTGAAAAGCTTCCTGCTTGCAGTTCAAAATGTCACAAATAGCATCGTAAATCTAACACTGCAACTCATCCAAGCTGCTGGAAAAGTTCTGAGCTAACTGAGTGTCCAGAGAAGGGCAACGAAGCCAGTGAAGGGTCTAGAGCACAAGTCTTATGAGGAGCAGCTGAGAGAACTGGGGTTGTTTAGTCTGGAGAAAAGGAGGCTGAGGAAAGACCTTATCGCTCTTTACAACTACCTGAAAGAAGGTTGTACAAAGGTGGGTGTTCGTCTCTTCTCCCTAGTATCGAGCAATAGGATGAGAGGAAATGGCCTCAAGTTGCAGCAGGGGAGGTTTAGTTTGGATGTTAGGAAAAATTTCTTCACCGAAAGGGTAGTCAGGCATTGGACCAGGCTGCCCAGGGAAGTGGTTGAGTCCCCATCCCTGGAGGTATTTAAAAGATGTGTAGATGTGGCACTCAAGGACATGGTTTAGTGGTGGACTTGGCAGTGCGAGGTTAGCGGTTGGACCTGATGATCTTAAAGGTATTTTTGAACCTAAAAGATTCTATAATTTTATGAAACTGCGTGTTTTACTAGGGAATTTTTAAAGGTCTTTTTAAAGGTTTTGCTGTGACTGAAAAGTCAGTGAAATAAGGATGTACGTAGGTGCTATGGAGTTTGTTTTCAAAGACAAATATAGAAACAATGTCATGAAATGATGTGAAAGAGGAAGCAGTGCCCACTTCTTCTGGGAAGAACACTCATGAAAGATTGCCACTCTAGCAACAAAATTTGGATAAAAAACTATAGCAGTGGAATGGAAGGAAAATATGATATCTCTAAAACGACCTGAAGAGCAACTGAAAACAGAGAACTTTATTTAAGTCTCAAGCCCCTGTTAGCTTCGCTAACACTACTTTCCATGCTATGTAGGGTGCTGGTTCTTAACAGACTTCTGTTTTTTCATTAGACTTTACCTGGTAGGGGGCATAATTGTAGAACATAATGGTCAATATTGCCTCGATGATCACAGATAATACTATTAATATTATTAATACTGTTATTAATATTTTAATAATATTATTGGTAATATTGTTAATATTATCTATGTGAGTGCATGCATGTGTAGACCAGTTGAAAAATAAACTAAAAATCTGCTAATAGTAACAGACCAGCAGTATAAGAAATGTTAGTTTTCTCTGCAGTTTCACATAGGAAACAACTGTGGTAAATGTGAGGTAGCTCTTGGCACATCTTAGTTTGTCATCAGTAGTAACCATTTCAGTTACACGAACATGTGATCTTGCATATGTCTTACGAACCAGAAATTCTGAAGCTGAGGAGAGATAAACTTCAGAAATACTGTTAAGCTTAAAAATTAAACAATAAGGAAAAGGTGAGTGAAGGCATTGCATAATTAGCAGTTTAGTCTGTATAAACCTCTTATATGGATTCATAGCCATATGTAGTTCACATAAAATGTGAACAGTTGTGTAAAAGGAAAATAAAAAATAATTTTAATATCACAAGAATGTCTACAATATGCAACGAGATATACTAAAGAGGACAAAACTAGCTTAGACTATTAGAATGACTCACAGCACTACTCATCATGGCATCTCATGACATGTAGAGACTAAACTGTCTCTTGCTATGTCACAATAGTTAACACTAGTAACACCATTTCAAAATAACAAGTTTTGAAGTGCAGTTGTCTGTAAGAGTTTTCTTGTCTTTTGTCTGACCAAAAATTTGTGTTTCCAATACATGTAGCAATCTGTATTTACACTAATCTTTTGTCTTCCTCTAGTAATTTACCACTACTGGAGCGCATCCTGAGCTAGGTGGTTTAGCTGACCTTGGAGAGTGTTCTTTAAATAAATCTTTCAGTATTATGTTTGTATCCGTAAATGGAACTGGACATTGTTGACATTAGACAAGGTGAAAACAGTCCTACTAAATATGGCCTTAATTCAGGGATATTAATTAATGATGACGTTCCTCTTCAAAATGCCAAGCAGTTGCTAGGCTTAGATGACCATAAAAATTTCCCAAGATAAATGATGAAATACAGGCAGTGAACCATGTTTCTGAAGGTGCTGTATTCCCCTCCACAGCAGCCTGGATGATGCCTACAGCTCTTTGGGAGAGCTGTTTACTGATCTTCAGTTAGGTACATAGTTAGGTGCCACTTGCAGACCACTGCAGCAGGGCTGCGGCTTCTAGAGGCTAGCTCTGCGCTGTGCGCTTCAGCAGCACAGGTGCTGAAGAAAAGATGCAATCCCTGATGGAGACAGCTGTACTGAGAAGATCCCCTGTTGCAGGTGCAATTATACAGCAAAGCTATTTGGTAGGGTTTTGGTGGAGGTTAGTGTATTTTGCTGGCAGGGCAGTGCCAGCAAAATAGACTACGGTGATGCAATCCTTCTCGCAAAGGTGTTTCATCACTGTGCAGCACACCACATTAGCCTTATGAGGAGATGAAGTTTTAGGTTCCATTGTGGATAGCAACAGTGTGTGGCTGAGCTAGCTCCTAAATTCTGTAGTGTGCTGACATTTCTGAAGCAGCTTTGAATATGTTACTCAACAGGGGAGAAGAAATGATGTAAATGAAGACTGTAGTCAATCCAGTTTTTCCTTTGTATGATCCTTTTACAGATGGCACAAAGTTCATTCCTTACTGCCCTCTAACTTGGAACATGTGCAGTGTGCTGCAGATATTTGAAGTGATAATGAATAGCCATGTTGTTAATAGCATTACAAGAGAGATGGTCATAAGGGCAGACAAGCAGGGAATGGCTGGAGCGTGATCAGCAGTGGGGAATGTCAGTATCTCTAGCATCAAAGAAGCTGCTATCACTGAGAAGGCAAAGCAAGGCCAAGAACAAACTTTAACACACCCTTGGATTCAGGATTGAGAATAATTTCACGCCATTCCTAAAGCAAGCATTTTGCTAGTTTATTTTCTTCGTTATTCTCCACTGTAAAATGCTGTGACTTCTTTTTTTCTACACAGTCAATGAGGCATGTTGTAATAGCAATCTATTTTTTTTACCCTTAGGGATTTTTTCCTTTAGAAAGAAAGGGATCGTTTGGCTTTTCACTTGGAAGCAGAAAAAATTGGGATATTTTTCTTTTTGCTTCTGAGCAAAAATAGAGACTTTACCAAAGGAGAGAATGGATAGCTACTTACACAGTCTATAATGATACTCCAGATAGTTATTGGTTGCTATTTGGGTTACATTCACAAAAACATAAAAAATACTCATAGATTACATGAAATTAAAATCAATAACTAAACCTTCTTTGCATTTCATCATATAACAATTTGAGTTTCTCAGTTCCTTCTAAATTGCTGTTTTAAAATGCATGTCATAGAAAATCGAGATACTTTGTTGCTTTTCTAATATATCTATGAATTCAAAGTTGCTCTCAGTGAAGTTGTTCATGTTTCTGATTAATCTCAGTGGAGGAAAGGACAATATTGTTTATAGGTGTTTATTATCTTTTATGTTTTTCTTCTGTAGATCTGTAATTCTCTGCAATGGCATGAAATGGAAGACAAGGTGATATTTCACTGCTGACTTCCTTCCTTGCCAGAATGCTTTTTAAAAAAATATAGCTTTTTAAGAATTAAGATTTTTTTTGTTATCAGTTTGTATTGAAGAACAGTAAATATTGTGTGTAATTTCAGCGCATGTTAAGGTAGATAGTACATTTGGAATTTTGGATTTTTTTCCAAAATTATGAAAATTGTTACTTTTCATAGAAGAAAATTTCCATATGCGAAGAGAGACCCCAAATCTGACATGATGACCCTGACTGGTGCAGGCAGCACCATCAAGAAGATGTGAAAACCTTGATTTCCATTTGAAGAGGTTTCAGTTTATAACCTTTCAGTTGGAACAGCCTTTTTCCTTGATTCCATTTTTTATGGTAACTGTAAGGTACTGGATACTGTGTACCCAGCTGGAGTTCTGGAGGCTTAGCCTAACCTAGACAGCCATTATCACAGTCTACAAAACCAAAATGAAATTGTGAAACGTGGCCTGTGACAGTCCTTGTCACCAGAGGCCGTAGTAGTTTTTGGTTTGGACTGTGATGGTAGGTTCTGCGAGAGTGCTTTTTGGACCAGTAAGGGATCTGGTTGCCAAAACTAAGACTTAGGCCATCATTTGGCTGTTGCTTCAATGCTTTTGATACTTCCGCTCTTCAGACATGTTTTGGAAGATAGACAGTGCCTCCTGTTATTGTGTTTTGTAGGGATCCAAATTGTGCTGGAGTTGACTGGCTACAGGTTAAAAAAACACCTGGACCGTAACCCCACAAGAGTGAGGCTCCCTCTGGACCCTGGTCAATCATAAGTGTTAGAATGGAGATTTTTTGCATGTGCAGTGATAGAGCTGTCCAACAGAAGTTGCTGTGACTGTGAACTGCAGATGTCTTCAGGGTCACGTAGCTGTTGGGCTGGGGGAAGGAAGAGCTCAGAAATGCAACTACAACCTTATAAACCTGAACTCTGCCTAAATCCTGCACTGGATACCGATAGGGCTGTTTGGATTTGTGCCATGGTCCTCAGAAATCAGGACTCTCTTCTCCCATTGATGCCTGTGCTCTCAAGAAATGTTTACGATGCCTCTTGTGATAGTAACAGCTCTTCCAAATGAGAATCAGTTTTGGTAGAGCTAATTATATTGGAGTCACCGTTTCCCCATGTGAAACATGACTGTTAGCGGAAAACAATCCATTGCATTTTTATAATCTTACTTGTGCTGTATTCTGAACAGAAGTCTGAATGCAATGAAATGCCATTCATTTGTGTTTTAGAAACAATGCCCTCTGTTCCAAAAATATTTTTTCAAGCCTTATTTGCTAAGAGCAAGCCGGAAGAAGACAAAGTAAAAGTCATTCTTCATTTTAGCAGAACCTTTTGCTTTCCACTGGTCAGTCATCACAGGAAATCAGCATGCTGAGAAAATACCTGCATGTCATGAAAAACCACAATGTGTTTTCATGTTGCTTTAGAGACACTAGGCAAGTTACTTCGATTTCTGAAAAAAAAAACTGACCCTACTTCCCTTTTCCTTTAGCCAGTGTCCTGTTCACATCTTAGGCAACAAGAATCACTCTGCTTGAAAAAATAGTTGTCTAGGTAGTTCAAACAAAACACAATTTTAGTTCAGCCTTGAGTGAGTCAGCTGAGGAGCAGAATTTAATGCTTGCCTCTGCAATCTTCTGAGATGTGATAGCAAGTACTAGTGTTGCACCAGCAAAGCTTCCCAACACCTTAGTGAGCATATCCTGCTATATTTCTTTTCAGGGCTTTTTAAAAATTCAAGGGAGAGTCAGTAGATTTCTGTGCACACTGGAACAAGAAAAGTTTCAGTGTTGCTGAATCTGAGGTTTTGGTAGGAAAAACCCATTATTCCAGAAAATTTTAGTCTAGCTCTGCTGCTGTCTCACTGTCATCAGCAAGTGAACACAGGCAACTCAAACTAAAAGAAAAAGCCTATTTTCTAAACTCAGAAATGCTATGCCAGCTATGATGGAGGTAGTAGCAACTTCCTATCTACTCTGGGTCCTGTCACCAGAAGATGCTCGTCTCAGTGTGAGCTAGCCTTGAGTACATGTAAAACAACTCTGCAACGCTTTACAGGCATCTCAGATGTTGCTTGCAGATCTCCTGGAAGACGGAGATCATCCTGGCTACCTATAAATTTTAGACAATGTTTTTATGTTACATTCCATGATCTCTCCCTGGTGAAGTTTAGACCAGATATATACCCCAATACCATGTGAAACTTTGTGTGAATTTTATGGGAAATCTGCAACAAAGCATTCCATCTTTACAGAAATTATAAGAATTGATGATTACAGAAATGTGTGATTTAATTTAAATCCCCAGCCAAACAACGAGCTGTTTCAGTGCATGAAGATTTTCCCTTTATTTGTATTTCAAATTATATTCTTTAGGTATTTTATCTTCTACCCTTACTGTCATCTCTTTATTTCAAAATAAAAGATATGAGAGAGAAATCTTGCTTTGATGAAGGCACTTATCTGTTGCTTTTAATTTTAGGTCCACTGTAGGGGAGATTGAAGTGTAGCTGTTTGTATATGCTGGATCCTGGCCTCAGACTACCGTGAGCTTTGTAGGCCAGCAGTGCAAAAGCCTTCAAGCGCTTCCTTGCTCAGAGAGTGCTTTGTGCACTGCACAGTGTTCTGTAGCTGTCTAGCAAAGAGCTCCACATCGTGGATTTTCTGCTGTCATCTCTTGCCTTCTGGGGGGAGAAAAAAAAGAAACTTCAGGGAATTCTATCTAAAAACAAATGACACTAAGAAATAAATGAAAGGCTTAACAAAATGTCTTCAGAAGTTGCAGTGCTGCTTTTGCTTTGTTTTTATTTCAGAAGCTTAAAGGAAAGGGTAATTTAAAAAAGAATTTCAACCCATATGCTCATTCCCAGTAAAGAATAACCCTGAAAATCTCTTATTCCTACAGTATCCGAGAAAGGGACAGCAATGGTTCCTATGCCCTGTGTCTGCTGAATGATGGAAAAGTACTGCATTACCGTATTGACAGAGATAAGACAGGAAAGCTCTCCATACCGGATGGAAAAAGATTTGACACCCTCTGGCAGGTCTGTTAAATTTGAATCACTTGGATATCTGTCATCATGTTTCCATATAACTGACTAAGGCAGCTTGTTTTACTTTGCTGTGTGACAACAGCCTTTAGCTAAACAGCAACATGTTTTGGCAGGTTATTTGTCATATGTTTCCAACTTCATGTGGTTTCTATACATGAAGAAAATATATGTTAATGTAGAAAGTTATGTAAGTGTAGAGAGTTTAATCATTTTTAAATGTGATGTTGCAGCTTGGCTGAGTTCAGCATTGCTGTAATTATTATTCAGTTAGCTGAACATTCTCTAGAATGGAAAACCGTTTGCATTTGCAAGTGACCATATTCAATAATAGCTATGTTAGGTATAGTCTTTTGCTAATGTCCTTTGTGACAGGAATAAACAGAATTCTAGGAAGCACAAAGGGGATGGTTTAGGATGCTGTACACATGCTGCATTCTTTAGCTTTGAAATTCTCTACCTTCAAGGCTGAAAAAGCATAGTTTGCTGAGGGCTACCACCACAATATGTCTGAACCCTGGAAAATATTAAGCAGTTAAGGAATGCATAGTTGACTACGCTATAGTTGCTAATACAACTGAATACTGGAGAAATGACTGTGTAAATTGAAAATGCTAAGGGAATTGAAACCCCTGCAGAAATCTCTTATGTCCTCTTGCTTAAAATTCTATTAAAACAAGTAAAGTGAGTCACAAATCTAAAATATCAGTCTTTACTTGCATATATTAATTCTTAGCCTTTCGTGTAAGTGTCCTGTGTATTTGTTTCCTGGAGTCACTGGAAATTTAAAAGAAACTATGCTATCTTATAAGTTTTTTTAATATGTCTGCAACTCTTTCACTCACAGACCCCCTCCTTTCTACCTAATTGCACCAAAGCCAAAATAGCAGTAACAAACCTATAATAAAATGGCACGGAGAGGACAATCCAGGAACACAAATGGACACAGCTATTGGTACTATACATTTATTAACTGCTTACATCCCTTTGCGACTTTGAGGTCCAAAGAAAGCATTGCATATTAGGACAATTCCTGCACTGTAGTTATACGCATCTTGAAAAAAAAAAAAGAGGGCAGGAAGCCAGAGGTATAAAAAGAAGTGATTTGCTCAGAGTTGCAAAGCTGGTTAGTAGCAGAACCAGGCGTGGAATGCTGAGTCTTACAAATCTAGTTGCTGGATCAGGTTCCAGATTCATCCATCTACTTCAGAAACATGCACCCCTGCTAAACAGAAGTAAAGATGGGGTAAGAACATGTGCAGTAAAGATCTGCTGTGTGCCCAGTTCATGTGCTGTAATATATACCAATTATAGTACATATGCACACAATTTTAAAGAGATGACATATTTAATTATAACTCCCTTACCTTTTAATATCTTTTTCTCTCCTTCTCTCTTTTTTTTTTTTCCCCCCTCTCATTCTGGTAGTTAGTTGAGCATTATTCATACAAACCAGATGGATTATTAAGGGTTCTTACCATTCCCTGTCCACAACTTGGCTCAGAAAATGGTGAGTTATTCCTTTTATTTTGATATGTATAAATAGCCATGCTAATGATGATAAAGATGTCTGCATTTTTTCCACTTGCCATGTAGGTTGGTGCAGATTACGGTAGATTAAAGTTGGATAAAAAAAATTTAGATGTTCAATTTCCAACTTTTCAAATGAGCTAAGATCTGCCAGACCGTACAGGATGGAGGCAGATCCTGTAGCTTAAGGGAGGCTACCAACTCCTGTTATTGCTGGCTCTAAATTAATGTCAGATCCAAAACGTGCTTTGCTGCTCAGAGTGGCAGTGTGCGTTCCTTGGCCCACACACTAAGAGGGTGGTCGTCCCAGCACTCCTCCAATGGTCCTTACTCCAAGCTGAGGCCAGCAGGTCAGCAGTGCTGCTCTAGGCATTCAGGTTGGGTGTAGTGAGAGGTGCACCCAACAGGTGAGTTGCTGGTAGATGAGGCGTTACTTCCCGTGTTGGGGAGAGCAGAGCAGAACAAGGGATTGGCTGCACCTGATGCTGAAAATGGGGGTCAGAGAGGCATTCCTTGATAACTTGGGGGAAGGGGGGGGGGGGAGGGGGCAGTGTCCTGGGGTCCAGTATGCTCTTTGGCCTGTCTCTTCTTTAATGTCATGTTAAATACCGATGAGACCTTGTCCTCCCTCTTGCCCTGACTGCCAGGGGAAAAAAGATGCTTCTGCTTGATCCTTGTCTAACTCATGCTGTTCCAGAAGCAGTGTTCTCTCTCTAAGGCTGCATTCTGTCATTCTGACTGGATAGCAGTGCCATGGTGAGAGGATATGCCCATACTTTTTCTGCTCCTTTGAATCGTTTAGGCACTGCACATACTTTTGTCTCTGTGGCAGCAAGAACCAGAGTCTGATGCACCTTAGAGACAAAAGCAATGAAGATGAGACAGGAGAAACACTGTAATGTGATTTAAAAACTAGAAAGTTGGTCCCCTATGTAAAATTTTGTGTTCTTGCAGTACATTTCTTACCTTGCTCAGTATTCTGCATTTGATTCTTTTACAGATAATGTTGTTTTTCACACTCGTCCTCCTCTTCCTGGAACTCCTCCTAAGGTAAGAGTAGGTGGTGATATAGCAGTAGCATTCATTTGAGAAGGCTTCCAGTCACACACTGCTCTAGGAATCCTAATGCTTGGATATTATTGCAGCAGTGAATTTGTTTTTCTAAGGATATAAACAGTAAGTTGAAAGGAATAAACTTAACATATTCTAGCATGGTTATTGCTTTCATCAGTGTTTTGCATGAGCTATTTATCATTTAATTTTGTGAACTTCTTTTATATATATAATGTATGTGAAAATCAGTATTTTTCATACACAAAATGCCTCATTGATGGTCATGTTCTATAGTAACTGTATCAACCCTAGGAGGAGAGATAGAGATACTGATTTGTTTACACTGTCCATTTTGAGAACCTGCTGACTGAAGCAGAAATGGAGGTTCGCTTTGTTTTCACATTTTGTGTGTGCAGTTAACAACAGACTTTGCACAAGGGTTTGATTCCTTGTGCAGTGAAATCAGGGGAAGTTCTTTCATCAACACCATGAAGAGTGAGCAAGCCCATCTGTGATTATAATTGTGTAATTTCTTAGAGTCAATTGATTAGAGGAGCCACCTGAGGTGCGATACATAACACCATCTCATTCAGCTGTAGTTGATCTCATCTGAAATAGGGAGTTTAATTTAGTTGTTTCACCACTCCCTGGAGAGCCTAATCATCTAGGTCATTATCTTGATGCAGTCCCACATTATAGAAAAAATATTTTTGTTCAAATAGGCAATTAAATTTATTTCAGTACTGTTGAATCCCTGTGGGTCCGTGAGCAACCATTCTCATACCACCACTTTCTGAAAATCAGGTGCCCTTTTAAATCATTGGAAATTACACAACAAAAATCAGTTCCATTTTTTTTTTAATGTTGTCCTGAAGTTTGGATCTATGCCATTTACAAGGAGGACCGTGAAGTTTAAACACATGAGACCACATGTATATCATCTGATATACACACAGTTATAATGATGGAGCAAGCACATTCAGTGTGGGAGTACTATGTAGGTTCCAGATTATCCATAGAAAATTTTGCAGTTTAAGTGTAAATGAGAGTAAATTCAAGAAATCTTACTTTAGGTATTTAATTTATCAAAGAAGTAACAAAAAAAACTTGTATGTGACTAAGGTGACTGATGTTTAGGACTGTGCAATGAAAATAAACGGGCCAACCTCTTTTCGTCAGTGCATTGCAGTAACACCACCCCAGTTGTTCATCATGCTTTACAGTTGAAAGACTCAGTCTTGCTAACAGGGTGTGATTCATCTTGCCTAACATTAATGAACTCAAATGAAGAGCCAGTCATTCAGCAAACCACAAAGGCTCCCTTTTGAGGAATTTTGAAGCAAGACAGAGACACACACCCATCCACATGTCACTTCAGCCTAAAAGTGGTGGAATGACTTCCCACCAATATGTGCCTATGTCTTTCCACTCAAGGGGCCTAGGTGATTCGCCAAGACTATGTGCCTTGCTTTTAGGTAGCCAGTTAGGTGAGATTAATTCCACCCTTGAACATGTACTTCTCTAGCAAGTAGCTGACTGAAATACGCTTGGTCACTTGCACATTTTACACATGACCATTAATGTTTTCAGGATTGATCAGTAGTAGTTACATTTAAGACTCGTCATGATGGATAGAAGGAGAAGCACCGAAGATATGAGTGAGAAGCGTTGAGTGCATATTTTTCAAATATTGTCCTAAAATATTGTTTAAAGCTACAATATGTTTGACATTCTGAACTTCTTAAAACTGGAATCTGAATTTGGTGTTTTCTTTAGGAGTTTTATAAAATAAGCTTGCTAAGTTACTTTCCTGTAGTACGAACATGAAAATAGAAAGTGGAAAATTTTAAATTAATACTACTATTTATGGAGCTCAAAGACTTCAGTTAATATTGCCAAATTCTCATACATTTATATCTTTGTGCAAAAGCAGTATCTCACTAAAGACCACTCATATAGCTTTTTTTATATGCAGAGCCTGAAATATAATTAATTCAGATTGCAAAAACAAAAATGCATCCTGAAAAGAACAAATACAATCACAAAGTCTTATGTAGAGGATGTGCAATCTATCTTCACATTATTTACACCATCATAATAAAGGTTTAAGTTTAAGAGTTTCTGACACTTCTGAAGTACTGCATCTTTTTTATTTTACAAAAATGGATTGCCAAAATGTATGAATTTGTATTGTGAGTGTTTGAATTGGGACTCAAGATAATTGTGATGAATTGGAGAAACGTCCTGAAAAAAACAGGCTGAAGTTCAGTAGAAACTAGTGCAAGATATTGCACTTGTAGTAGTCAGCTGTAGAACACAGGATGGGGAGCAGCAACAGGTTTTCAGAGGATGTGATGCCTGTAATGGATCAGCACAGGAACAAGGACCAGCAATCATCATGCTGGTAGAAGAAAGGGAAACATCAAGAGTGTTTCCAGTTTGTTCAACACTGGTAAGGTTGGAATACTTTCACCAGTTTTTGACACTGCAGTGAAGAATGTTGTCCAACAGGAGATAATCCAGAGCAAGGCAACAGGAATGATCATGACTTGTGAGAAAAGATTGATTAGAATAAAGAACCAAAAGAGAATGAGTAGAGGAACATGATTAACAGCTGAAGAAGGGAAGTGAATGGCCTGTTCTGAGGGACAATCTAATACTGTGTACCCATCCAGACCAATTTTTCAATAATTTTTTATTTTTATATAAATAAATACACTGGTGAGATTCCAAAGCCTTAGTGAAGAGCATGCCCAAATCTGAAGTTGCTTTGAAGCTAAGAGAGTGTCTGACCGCTGTAGAAAGATCTGCTGGATGATATGCAAGGCAGACTGTCCAACTAATTTAGCTGCAAACTGTTGGTGTGTAAGGGCTTAGAGTAAAACATACAACATCAGGGAAGGGATTTGTGCAGTATTTGCTAATGCTCCAAGAACAAACTTAGAGTAACAAAATGTTACTGTTTCTTGTCCCCTTTTCTGTAATCTGGACATCCTCTGTTTAGTGATAATAATATGCTTCCTCTGCAAAAGGAAGGACTTTCTGCTGAAAGTCTGTATTGGAGATAATTTCTCCATGCAGAGTATGGAGTCTTACTCCTTCTTACTTCTTCCAGCACATGCAGGGACTAGGACTTTTCTTGCTTTTCACCAGAGGCTCCATAACTAGATTTAAGGTGATTTTGATCCCCTTTGACTTTGTAAATTACTTTTTTCTCTGTGCACATGATCCCAATATGTATTTAAACCTGCAGAGGAGCTTTTGATATGAGCCTAAAATCAGTTGTTGACATTACAGTGAAGCTGCCAACTTCTGGCCACTTCCCGAATTCTCCACTTAACCTTTTTCAGTATTTTATTTGTTTAGCCACAGTTTATCAGATAGTAATAATAGACCTAAACCTTATGAGTACACCCTAACTTTAGACTAGTACTGTTGCTGTCCCTGATGATGTATTCCTCTTGGCATGCATTTGTATGTGTAATACAAACATTTGAGTTAAGCAGTATTACCATCAAGGCAATACAGGTGGCTGCTTGGTCAAGTGCTGGGAGCTACTCTTGTCAGAAAAGTATAATGAACCATGCTCACCATGTGCAAAAGAGCACTTAACCTCTTAGAGAATTTATCTGTTGCAAAACTATAGCTGAGAAGTGCTTCAGGTTTCATTTATTCCCAATATGGAAAGAGAATTCTGTGAGGTAACAGAAAATAGCGGATTCAGTAAGGTTTTTCAATATGCAGCAACTGAATTTTTAGGTATCACACCTATGAAGACTGTCAAGCATCAAAAAAGTTTCTATTCTTCCAGGAGGAAAGGAGACTGCATGGCTATCCTTGGTATTTTAAAACAAAAGATACCTTTTTTTTTTGTGAAATCAAACTTTTTTTTTTAGAAGAAAGCTAGGAAAAATACCAACCTTATCCATTAGAAAAGCTATCTTTTCAGAAAAAAAAAAAGTCCAAATGGTTTATTGAAAAGTTCAGATCATCTAACTGTAAGTCAGTTCAAAGGCTGTTTAAAGCGGCTGGATGGGGCATCCACAGCTTCTCTGGGCAACCTGTTCCAGTGCCTCACCACCCTCATGGTGAAGAAGTCACAAATTAGTCACATTTAATTAAAGTAATGTATTATTGTAAAGCATATTGGCATTTCTTTTAAAAGTATCTTTATACAGAACATAAGTACACGTGCAAAATCTAAAGCCTGTTCATTTTTGTTCAGAATTAATATCAGTTTGCGTGCTTTTTGCTTCAATAACTACATTGTTTGTTGTAAGACCAAAGTGTACTTCAAATCTTGCTTGATACATTAGTCATACTTCAAGACACTAAAGTTATCAACTGATTTACATTGCTAAATATGTTGGGAGGTGGCTCAAGTTCAATAACAGGGGCAGGAGAAACATACTGTGTAAAAGATCTGGGGAAAGGGCAATGTGCTTGAATTTAAAAACTGCCTTAAGGTATATCTACAGATTCAAGATAGTTTGAGAGTAATATAGTTGAAAGAAAATTTAGTACTGAGATTTGCTGTACTACATTTGTTTGATGCATCATATGTGTACTTGCAGGCACACACAGGAGAAAGGCTGGGAATGTTTTGTTCTTGTATACTACGTCTGTTTTGTAAAATACCTTTAGGTATTTTCCTGACACGTTTACTGTTCCTCTTTGACATTATGGTTTCTAGATTTGGGCAGGAGGTGGAATTATCTCAAGACTCAAATCGTACACCTTTCCAAAGGCTGGCAGCAAAAAGGTGCCTCATATAGTCTTTTTAGGTTTTTGACTGAGTTAAAAGGACTTACACTTGACTAATTTCATTCTTTTATTTTCCCCCTTTTGGCTTGCTGTTACTAAATGTGTGTCTTGGCTACTAACAATCAGATTGTGAAAATTTTGTAAGCTTTCTGCTTCTTTCCTAATCATCTGCATAATTATGGCCTTGATTTTATAACTGAAGCAATGGTTTTAAAGAAGTTTTAAAAATTGAGGGACTATTTTTAAGCAATTTCTCACATCCCAAAACATTAGTGCAGATCTCAACATGTCTGCAAATAAAATGTGATAAAATGTTTTTCAAAAAACAGTCACTTATAGCAGAACAAAGTGATATTTCTACTGTGAACTATCATTCCTAATCAGAAAATTGGCTTGCTTGCTTACACAATGCTATTACTGAACACATTTAGGGAGCAATTTGTTAATAACAACCCAAAAATACATTCTTACAAAACCTGTGCACAAATCTTGTTATGCATTGACGTTAATTACATTTAGGCAAGTGTAAGATGTCACAAGACCAAGCAGAACGGGAGAGGTGATAAGATGTCAGGCAGTCAAGGGAACCCAGCCCTGTACTAATGGAAATGCTGCTGCATGGCCAGAAAATTATGCTGTCCAGTAACTGATGCAGTTGTGAAGCATGTAGTTATGAGCTTTGTCTGCATGCTGAGAATAACGTGTGTCCCTGTTCCACCCATAAGTCTCTCTTTTTGTTTGTTTATTTATTTATTTATTTCCAGTTGCTCTTCAACAAAAATGAGCAGGCATAAAAAGCCCTAGAGGTACGCTGCTGTTCAGAGTGAAAAACTATGTTTGACATGTACTGTATTTGATAATCCTGGTAAATAACAATTATTCTTTCATTATAACTTCAGTTCACTTTCGTACTGAAGTACCAATAGCTGTTGTCATCTGTATACCCTTACAGGACCCATGTCTCGTTTTTAATGTGCCGTCATCTTGTACAAATACATATACAGTGTCAGGACATGTTCTAAAGCCATCTGAAAAAAATTGCCATACTATCACACATTAGACGAGAAGTATTTTGGTTTTGCTCAGAAAAGTGACTGTGGAGTCTGAATTCTGTAGACATGGCTTTGGTCACTCTGCTGTCTGTTCCCCTGGTAAAACCTGTGCTTCTCTCTGGTTGCTTTCTGCAATCAAATACCTATTTCCTGCCTGCTGGGGAACGTACACAGTGTACAGGCTGAAGTATATTGGCAGAGAAAGACCAACCATTTAAAAAATAATTTCAGAAATCTGATTTGATCACCGTTCACATGCACTTAACCCGAATACTCAAAACCACAGATTTCACCATACTGCCAAATGTTAGACTCTAAAAAAAAGTCTTGCTCTGAACATTTCCAAGATTTATCATCCATTAACCCCAACATGCAGAGTTTACTTTAGACCTGGTTAATTAGGCAGTTACTTCTCTTATGTCAAAAACTTTCAGAAAGTAAAAGGGAGAATTTCTGAATCTGAATTCTCTCAGTGCCAGGAGGCACACAAGGCGCGAACATCGTTCTTCCACTTCTATCGGTCTGCGGCTGCGTGCTCTGGAGTCCCAAGGGCCACAGCGCAGTCTTCGGTTGTTTTTTTTCTCAAGACATGACCGATCCAGTTCCATCTCCTCCTCCTCACTTCATTATTGATTTTCTCCATCTCCGAGTTGATGCTCGTCATTTCTGCAACTTTTTATTTTTTTTTTTTCCGGGAGGAGGTAGTTGGCCTCCTGCCCAACCCCCATGACTTGGAGGGCCAGTGGTTTTTCTGTCAGGGTGGCCTTCCCTTAGGCTGCGTTGGTTCGCGGCACCTTCTTCAATTTTATCTGGTGCACCCTCCAGAGAGGGATCCCCTGTCCACCACCCAGGGGACGCGCCTTCTAGCCGTGCAGCCCCAGCCGAAGGAAAGGGAAAATTTATGCTGTTATATTTATTCAGTCTTGGAAATTACGGATTTTTTTAAATGTCACAAACTGGTTATTTGGATATAATTTTAGCATTCAGATCAAAATTTTTGAAGCTGTTTTGCTCACTAATGTAAAACTGGCAATTTAGACAATTTAAATGAACTCCTGCCACCTAGTGGAGACTAAGGTGTCCTAGCCAAAGCTCATAATAAGGTCTTTGTCATTCAGTATTTTGCTATTCAGTTTGGTTTAGCAAAATAAGATGACTTTATAGTCTTAAATATACATTCGCATTTTTGCAAATCAGAATTATTAACCTGAAAAGAAATCTCACTTGCTGTACTGATTGCCTTCATAAGCATATTCTTTACTATAAAATGATAATCATTACTATAAAAATCAGAGCAGTTAGAGCCGTTTCATTCACATTTTAAAGCAAACAGTAAGTGGGTCTTTTTCTCATTGCATCAACTAGAGGCTATCAGACCTGCTTAGGGATTATCCTGCTAAGGCCTTATCCATGCATAGAAAGTGGTATTCTTTTTACTAGAAAGATATCCTTGAGTCAATGCAAACTTTCTGCCTCTTGCTTTCCTCTCATTGTGGATGTGGCTATATTACTATAAAAGTGCCACACTAGTGTAGCCAGTCTCTCATAAGGGGAAGAATGGCAAATTTAGATTAGCTTAATTATGGGTACCTGAGAAGTTTAGCCAATGAAAATTAAACTCTAGCAGAAGAAAAAAAATATGTTTATGTGAAAACAGGAGAGGCTCACAACAGCTCTAGTATGAGAGCATAAAATGACAGCCTGCCCCATAATTTACAAGTGTACGTACCACAAGGTGTCACGTAGTACTTGCCATTTATAACAGGCTCCTCTAGTGGACTCTTTTCTTTTATTCCTTTTTACTGGATGAGCAAATCCATGGTCATTGTGCCCATTCTCTGCTTCTTGTAAGAATACAAGGAGTAATCTCCTACCCTATACCTTGGTTGTATTAAGACAAAGCTCCCTTTGTCAGAAAAAGGTCTGCAGAATTAAACTTGCTATTTTTAAAGTGTAGGGCAGAAAGGACTCTGGATTTAAACAATAGTTAAATAAAAAGGAAATTTTACTGTGCTGTTACCCAGACCACTGTACCTGCAATGATACATACCTTGTGCACCATTTCTAGACAGCCTCACTTGACTTCAAGAGAAAAATTTCAACCTTTCTGCTAGAAAATCCTTATCAAAGACATGCAGGGTGCTACATGCCACGAATACATAACTGGCAGAACTAAAGAAAAATGTTTGAGCTTTTCTGAGTGCTGCACAATATTTCCAAGTTACCAGTATGAGCTGAAAAGGTGCCTGTGAAACATCAAATTGCAGTTCAACTAGAAATATTAATTGAAAAGCCATTGTTAAGCTGTTTAATCAAACCGCAACAATGGGGAATATCATTCCACACATACATATATATTAGTTAACTAAGCTAACGCTAATGATGTGTAAGACATTATTACTTGTCTTAAACGTGAGCAGCTCTCTGAGAAAGAGAACTCACTTTGTTAGAGTTGGTGTCACTGTGTCATTTCCATTTCACAGCTGCAGAGTTTTATTCACAAGCACAGGAGCGATGCACTCATTTTTTTAATGCAGTTCCTGAACAAGAGCATCCAGTCCTTTCTGATTCTTTTATTTTGCTCTTGAATTGCAAAGAGCGGAAATGTCTCTATACGTCCCATTTGAGGAGTCAGCTATGTCATGGCCAGAGCTATATTTTTACCAGCCGCTCTGCACTAGTGAATGGATTCTTAACATGCATGAATTTGGCGTACATGAATTCTGTTTGGCCAGTCCAGAGTATGCCAGTTCATACACTGAGACCTAGCATCAGGGATATTTAACTACCTCTCTAGTCTGCAACTAATACTGATCACATAAGACCTTATGCCCTCCAAGTTTTTTAAAATTTGTGGGATTATCCAGTACTGGCCAAGTACTTTTTAAGTCTTTCTGCTCTGTTGTTCAACAGCAATCAGATGAAACTTACTTATCAGACCTGTACAAGGTGTTGCAGTGGAATTGGTAATTTCCATCATTATGATTCAGCCTGCAGGGTTATATTGCCATCAAAAAAGCATCACTTCTTCAAACAGTAAATTCAAGTCCATTTGAAATCTTGAGCTTATAATTTTCAAAGGCCTTTCCCAAAGTGCTTGTATCCATTTCTCATAAGCTTGGGTTATGATGAGGAGATGTGGTACACAATCTTTTTACTCGTCTAAAAACAAGGAAGGTCTGCTGAAGTCGCACCCGTCTGTGGCCTGAATTTATATTCCTCGTTATGTAACAGCAACTACACAAACTCTATCCAGCACTTGACTGTTTGTGGAAAGAAAGAAAACAGAGCTCCCATGCTTCATTGGTTAGCTTGGAGCTACAGCTACACCTGTGTGACTTTACCTAGTTGTGACTACAGAAAAGGTTTCAGTGTTTTAAGTGAGCAGTGTGCTGTAGGACATTTCAAGGCTTGTGTTCAGATATTCCCATCACACTTTTTGGTGCACAGTTGAGGTACTCCCCACAGTGAACAGAGGACACAATTGATAGTGCTGTCAAAGCTTTCAAAAAGCAAAGAAGTTGCAGAGCAGTCTCTTCTAGATGTCATTTTCTGAACGCTTTGCATTTCTATTAGAAAGATTATTTTAAAGGTAAAGTATGCAAAAGGTATCCTTTGAAATTGTGATTCTATCATTCCTAAGTATTTCAGAACTTTCCTTCCAGTATCCTGGAAACTGCCACTGAAGATTCAGCATCTCAGTCCCTTTCTTAGGTAGTCACCATATATTTATCCTTTTTTTTCCACTCTACTTGTGGACCCCTTGGCCAAGAAGTGTTGACCAGAGGCTTCCTTAAAATCCATGCAATGTTGCAATTTGCACCTGCTTCCTTTATACTTGTATCTGTCTAGCAACAGCTATTAGTGTAAGGCCATATTGCTTTGTATCCACTCAGTTAATTGATTCCGATTACCTTTTAGAATGTAAAATGATGTCCCTTTTAAAGTATAAATATAGTTAATGTAGGAAGCAAGAATACATCGAGGAAGCTATCCAGTGGAACTATAATCAGTTCTTAGTAGTAATACTGAATGGGTCATAGTAACTAGCAATAAGATAAAAAAACCCTAAGAAGTCTTGATGTGTTATGAAGCAATACAGGATATATGAAATGCACAAACTAAAATCACTGTGGTTTCAGTAAGTATAATTCCATCTGATTTGTTTTTGCTTTCAAAAATATGATTAATATTTTTGTCTGAACATAAGCATTTCCCTATCCATCCTGATGTAGTATAGGGAAACACTGTCCTAGGTGTTCACAGTGAAACTGCCAGCCCATCACTTGAGAGGTTTAGGATTGAGTTCTAGTCTTACTGGGCTTTTTCGAGTTAGTGAATGCCCTGTGTGTGAAATAGAGTGATACAGGTCTTGGAAATACAGTTCTTAACTTCCAGACCTGGCAAGGTGCAGCAGCCTAAAAAAACAAAACTAGAGCTCAGGATCTTAGAATCATAGAATCATAGCATCATTTAGGTTGGAAAAGACCTTTAACATCATCAAATCCAACCATTAACTGAGCACTGCCAAGGCCATCACTAAACCATGTCCCTAAGCACCACATCTACCCATCTTTTAAATACCTCCAGAGATGGGGACTCAACCACTTCCCTGGGCAGCCTGTGACAGTACCTGACTGCCCATTTGGTGCAGAAATTTTTCCTAATATCCAATCTAAACCTTCCCTGGTGCAACTCGAGGCTATTTCCTCTTGTCCTATGGCTTGTTACGTGGGAAAAGAGAGTGACACCCACCTCACTACAACCTCTTTTCAGGCAGTTGTAGCGAGTGATAAGGTCTTTCCTCAGCCTCCTTTTCTCCAGGTTAAACAACCCCAGTTCTCTCAGCTGCTCCTCATAAGACTTGTGCTTTAGACCCTTCACCAGCCTCATTGCCCTTCTTTGGACACGCTCCAGCACCTCAATGTCCTTCTTGTAGTGAGGGGCCCAAAACTGAACACAGTACTGGAGGTGCGGCCTCACCAGTGCTGAGTACAGGGGGACAATCACTTCCCTCGTCCTGCTGGCCAGACTATTTCTGATACAGGCCAGGATGCCATTGGCCTTCTTGGCCACCTGGGCACACTGCTGGCTCATGTTCAGCCAGCTGTCAACCAACTCCCCCAGGTTCTTTTTCACTGGGCAGCTCTCCAGCCACTCCTCCCCCAGCCTGTAGCGTTGCATGGGGTTGTTGTGACCCAAGTGCAGGACCCGGCACTTAGCCTTGTTGGACCTCATACAATTGGCCTTGGCCCATCAATCCAGCCTGTCCAGATCCCTCTGTAGAGCTTTTCTGCCCTAAAGCAGATCAACGCTCCCATCCATATCTTCTTTTATCTCCTGCGTATCTTGTTTTATACCATTCGTTTGCCTCCTTGTTCTTGAGACTGGCAGGTCAGTTTGGTCCCTGACCTATCTCAGAACCATCTCAGGGCTCTTGTGTCTTGCCCTGGCAGCAAATGGCCTTTCAACACTGTTCCACAAGACTGATTCAAGTCAGAAGCGTTACCCTTACCATCCCTGATGCCACCATGCTCGTTCCACTAGGCCAGAATGTTGCCAAGTGTTGGCATCCTACTCGGGGTTTGCTGTAAAATCTATATAGTGAAACCTTTTCTGCTTCATCCAACTGGGCAGATCACTTCATTACAATTTAAAGGTCTGTACCACACGGGTCAGGCATTTTCCCTACAAAATGCAGTTTCCAAGTGATAAATCTTCTATTGCACCCAATAGTTCACTCCTGGACATTTCTCAAGCTCTGTTTCTCTTTACTTGAAAACCACAACTGTTTCAGGCAGGAACTTATGCCACTGAAAGCTTCAGTTATTAAAAAGAAGAATCATATACTCAAATATTTGCAAAATAGCCCTGTCCAGTGTTTGGCAAGTACAATATACCTTTGTTTCCTATTTGAGCTGAGCAAATTTGTGTTGATGTTTGAATTTCTGGTTTTAAAACACTCTCTTAGGAGGGTGAGGTCACTCATGAGTAGAGTAAAAATTCTACATTGAGAAAGAAAAGGGAATAAACTGCAGAAATAAGTTCTGTAATTCCCTGTTCCTGACAGTTCACAGACAGAAGAGAGCAGATAAGTTTCTCTCATCTATCCTTTATTGTGCCAGGCTCATCCTACAGCCAAGGAGCTCCAGTACGCACCGTGTTTCTGCTGAGGTTGTTTGTGCGCTCCATAGTATTCCTCTGGCAAAGAGGAAAGGCAGAGGGATTGTATTTGAACCAGATGTTCAAGTACAGTAGGAATTCGGTCATTTTTTCCCTCCTCAGAGCAGACAGACTGGCCTAGTATCTGGTCCATGATGTTTGTCCATGACGTTACACAAGCCTATTAAAATAATTACTTTTTACCCCAGTTTCTTCCAAGTGGAATCACTCTGTAACACCCACAAGAGAAATAGGGAAGTAGTTTTTGTTTTGATTTGTGCTAGGAATTTCTCTATGGCCTAGATATGGAGAGAGATAACTTGGAGAGGGAGAAAAGGCAGATTAAAGAGGAATCCTTATGACTACTTGTGTTACAAGGCAGATCTGAAAAGAGCATGTAAATTTAATATCTGCAGAATAAGATTTGTGCATGACCCATTCCAGTTAATTCTATCAGATCAAATGCTCTGAAATATTTGCAATAACTTTTTATGCTTTAGCAGTGTATGTTCCATTTGGCTTGCATATTTACTCAAGCAATAACCTCCAGAATGAAATAAACTTTGTTGGATCCCTTTCTTACTTTCTGATTCTCACCTATCTGTCTCTTGCAATCATTATGACATAACCATCGGGGAAGAAAAATGCTTTTAACTTACCTATTCATTGTTAAACATAAAAACTCTATTTGTGTACTACAGCTTCAGCCAACTATTGGCCACGCACCTGATGAAGCACCTTTTAATCCTTACGTGCTGCAAAGGAAGAGAGGCCTTGCAGGAGCAGAAAAAGGTAGGCTGAGTAATTTATGTCATTATACAATTTCCTTCTTTATGCCAGAGATCTCTCCTCAACCCATATTTCTTTTTTCTTTCATATATTTCACACCATGTTGTGTATTAGTATCGCCACTATCATAGCTCAAGCCTGGTAGCTGAAACTGCCAGTTGTCACCATCTGTCATAAAAGTCATTTAGCAGAATTCCCTTTTTCCATGTTGAAGTGAAAGATTATTACTCCCTTGACTCTGAAGGCTGCATCCTTACACTTCGTAAAAAGAATTGTGCCCTGTTGCGTCCACAGTGCCAAGTTGGTGCTCAGGCTTTCTGTAAAATGCAGTTAAAGACGGGTGCCTAAGAATGAACTACATATAAGGCAGCATTTGGAGTGAAGAATTATCTGAGGTAACTGATGGGAAGTACTAAGGAGAAGGGCCAGCCTTTAACACTCCTTCTGTCAAGGAACATCCTGGTTTCACATTATGCAGATGCTCAGTAGTTGGAGCATGTCACACAGTGGAGGTCACTCTCTTTTGGGGTGTTCTAAAGTACCTGTAGCTGGACTGCATGTGGTTTCTTTATAATGCCCTCATAAGTCAAACACATGATGATCCTGAACATAGAAAGGGTGAATATAGTAGCTGTGGCAGCAAAAATGTCTCACATAATGTCTAATTTTTTCATTGACTGAACTGCAGGTGATCAGAGAGAGGCCTTACCCATGGATACTGAGGTCTATGAAAGTCCATATGCTGATCCAGATGAAATGAAACCAAAAAATGTCACTCTTGACAGGAAATTGTTAACCTTGGAGGAAGGAGAACTTGGCTCTGGCAACTTTGGTACTGTAAAGAAAGGGTTCTATAAGATGAAAAAGTAAGTGTTTCCTTCTGTTTTCATGGAGTCTAACATGTAAAAGCTCTAGCCTTTATTTTTCAGAGCAGCAGTAATCTTTGCATGCCATTTGGGGTGACAGGCTGTACCTAAGTAATTTGGGCTAACATTCACTGGTGTCTGTTTTTGTGCATACAGTCAATCATACACTCATTTTCTATACACTCATTTTCTTTTCCTCTGTTTGCAGACACCTCTCTGCCTGCAGCATAGTCACCTCCCAGTCATTATTTTTGTCTGTAAAGTGGGAAAGTGCCCCTTGTGACTGTTTTCTTTCCTGTCAGGGATAGTAGAGTGGGAGGTCTGCTGCCTTCCTCCACAGTTTGTATGGGCAGTCATGCTACTCAGTATTTCCCATCTGCACAATCTCTCTTTACGAAATAGTGTAGAGTGCCATGGACAGTTTACCTGTAGCAAAGAGATTTTCACCTAAAATAAGTATGATAAATACCTGCTTCATGAAGCTGGAATGTTGATTTTCAAGAAGACAGAACATGTTGTGACCTCTTTTATCATGTAATTGCAGTAGGAACAGACCCTGTTTACACTGACAGAAGTGGGAGCACCTGACTGTTCATGCATTTTCATAGTAAAATGTAATCAGTATGTTGTTTAAGTGCATGGGCTGATTATGTATACACTTTCACCACTTGAAGCTGGAGGCATTTCTTTAGCCAAGGTTTTCAGAGCCAGGAAGGATTTGTCTTTTTCCAGTACAATCTGAGGGGATTTGAAGGGCTCTGGTCCCAGCTTGTGTATTTGCTAATCTTGTTTCACACTTGAGCTCTGTTGATCTCATCAGTCACTCTTTCACTTATGAGCTGAAGGCTGCAGGAGTAGGCTTAGTTTCTCAGGATTTCAGAGCACTGCCTTGGGGCCTTGCAATGCTGCATGTTCTAGTCCCACCCCCAAAACACCTCAGTGCTTAGAAAGGCCTTTATAGGTTTTCTTGCCAAAAAAAGCTTTATGGCATTCCTGCCAGAATAGGCAAGAAAAATTTGTCCAGTACATTTGTTTTCAGGCTTGTTAAGACGTTTTTATAACTATTTATAGTTTTCTCAGGTTCTTTCCATTCTTTTTCTTTTGCTTAGCTGTCTTCTGAGTATTTGATAGAAGGATGTTCCTATTACAGTCGGGTTTTTTCACCTCTGAATGTTAATTCTGTCTTTTGTCACAGTTTGTATTATGCACACAGAAACATCAGAAGAAGATTGTGTGCCTTTGCACATGGATTTTTCAGCAACTAATCCCAGAACTGGGTTCTTTTTTGTAGGGGTGCCAAACCAGTGGCTGTAAAAATTCTTAAGAATGAGAGTAATGATCCAGCCATAAAGGATGAATTACTGAGAGAAGCAAATGTAATGCAGCAACTGGATAACCCGTATATTGTCCGAATGATAGGCATATGTGAAGCCGAGGCCTGGATGTTAGTAATGGAAATGGCTGAACTTGGGCCATTGAACAAATTTTTGCAAAAAAATAGGTATGTATGCTTTGATTCCGTTTCATCAGATTTATCCAAAGGGGAAAAAAGGTCCTTTTTTTTTTTTTTTTCTTTAAGGGCAATTTTAAATTGACATGTTGTTAATGTAATAACTAATGATTGTAGTTACTCTTCACTGGGACATGACTATCTTGTACATGTTTCCCAACTGCCAAATATTTCTGGTAAAATAGTGCATTTTGAATAAATGAAAGAATTTTCACATGTCCTTTAATTGCTCATTTATTGATATGATCACACATCATCTTGCTCAGGACATTCTTATGCTGCCTGTTCTAGTTAAAGCTTAGCTAAACATAAGTGGATCAGGTTCCTAGTTTGATGTGGGGAAGTTCATAGTAAAGATTTATATTTGAACTCTATGAAAAGTCATGAAAATGAACTCCTGACCTCTTAAAAATTCAATTATGATTTTCAGACATGTCACAGAGAAGAACATAACAGAGCTGGTACATCAGGTTTCCATGGGGATGAAATACCTGGAGGAGAATAACTTTGTTCATAGGGATCTGGCTGCAAGGAACGTGCTATTAGTCACCCAACATTATGCCAAAATTAGTGACTTTGGACTTTCTAAAGCTCTTAGTGCTGATGAAAATTATTATAAGGTAAGATTTTCACAAGACATGAAAGCTGTATAGTAGCATAGCTTAATCAGGTTATTTTCAGTTGAAGTGCAGTTGTTTTTAGAAGTTTAAAATTAGGAATAATATGTATCATCTGTTATTTTATAACCTGATTGTAGGTCACTGATTTTTAAAATTTGAGATCCACATTAAGAGATGTGTAGGCAGGAAAAAGCTAGTCCCTTCTTTTATTTGCTTACTTCTTTCATTTACTTTTGGCAAACTTGTCATTAGAAGGCTGAAATTTACGGTGGAAATTACATACCTCCTTATATAAAAGGGGGAAAATGTCTTTGTTGCAGATATGAACTTTTGGGCACTTAGAGTTTTCACCATGTCTAAGGAAAATTTAGGCTAGCACACTGTACCGTTAACTAACAGAACAGGATTTGGGGAGTTCTTTGAAGGAATACCATTGGTAAATAATCATTTGATCTAAGCAGAATTTGTTTAGTTTGGTGTTAAATTCATTGGATCTCTGTACAGGTTTACTGCCACATTTAATAAGGTAAAAACATCCATGAGAAACAAAGGCTCTAATCATGTCTGCATCTTTTTTTCTGATATATTGCTCTTGCAGTTCGAATTATTTCTTCCTTCTGCCAATTCCCTTTCATCAGCTGTTTAAAACTAATAAGCCAGACCATGAAACACTGCAGAGGAGGAGCAAGCATGTACTCCCTTCTGATGACCTTCCTATGGGAATAGTAACTGCTGGCAGAAAAGGCAGTAACATCTTAAATCACTGTCGCTAGCCTAGCCAGAGCTGCTTGTCAGAGGTTTGAGAATTGGTATCAAAGGCCCATTCCCTTTACAAGTCCACAAAATGCAGTGGGGTTCTTTCACTAGATTGAGCAATGTGCTGGGATAGCTTGACACTTGCATTGACGTAAAACAGTGTTATAGCATACTTTAATCAAACTGCAGTTTGCCACAAGGTGGTCACTGTGCTTTGAAATGGAGCATCAACTTCAAGTAATAATGAGACTCAGTGTGGCTGGGTGCGTATCTCTTACCCTCTGTGGAGAGCCTAGATGAAAAATCTCACTTTTAAAGAGCAACTTTAAATTAAATGCCACCACAAACATGACTCCAGGTCATTTAGCTCAACTTTGTTTTACCGTAGATTTCATTTCAGTGCATTATTTTGAAAGTGGAAGATTAGGAACAATTTTGTAACACTTTTGAAGAAGCTGCTACCCATTCTGTCTAATGCCAGCTGCATCAGAAATGTTATGGTACTTAGTAGAAATGTGTGCAGATCTAAGTTAACTTGGCTTATATGAATGCTGATGTTGTTTACTACTTACCACTGTCTCTAGCCTGCTTTTTTTCCTTTCTGTTATGACTTACTTTAGGCACAAAGTCATGGAAAATGGCCAGTCAAGTGGTATGCTCCAGAATGCATGAATTTCTACAAATTTTCCAGCAAAAGTGATGTCTGGAGCTTTGGGGTTTTAATGTGGGAAGCTTTCTCTTACGGGCAAAAACCATATAAGGTGAGTAGTTCTATCATCTGGTGATTTTTTTTCTGTAAAAATTCAGAGCAAATTTGAACCAATGCCTTTTCCTACCTAAAAAGAGTTATTGCCGGTCAAAGCAGGCCTTAGTGCCCCATCTGTTGCAACAAATGAGTCAAAGGATAGCCCAAAAATCAACTCCAGGCCTCTATTTGTTTTATACTAGCATGTGTGCTGTAATCATTTGCAACTCAGCTGACTGTTCTGGTCACCCTGTTCCAGGGAATGAAAGGTGGTGAAGTTGCACAGATGATTGAAAGAGGAGAACGAATGGAACGTCCTGAAGTCTGTCCAACAGAAATGTATGATCTAATGAAATTGTGTTGGACATACAAGTAAGTGTGATGTGATGCTCTCTCTTTTAATAGAAGTATATTTTAATCTACTTTGTTAATAGCCAGAAAGGGGAGGGGAAAGGGTATTTCAAAATACATCGTTTCAGCTGGTGTTCAGCTTACAAACAACCTCCAAACTAAGGAGTCAGTTGCACTTTCAAGTGAAAATTAGCTGAGTTATTGAGTGTACTACAAGAAGCTGATTTTGCACAGCTGATTTTGCTGGAACAGTTACACACAACAAATAGGGTATCATGAAAAACAAGTCATTCCACAAAAAGGTCAGTCTGCTGTATTTTGAAAAGAAAATTTGAAATTAAGCAAATATTTTTGTTTCATTTTGGATTGTATTTTGTTTAATTTTCATTTCCAAGACTTTGGCTTTACTGAAATTTCAAAGTCATATTGCCATATTATTCCTTCTGTTCCTCAATAATTAATTGTTTTGACCTATTTTTCTCTTCTGTCATTTCTGAATATAGTTAGATTGGATCCCACATTGACCTCCTATTAGTGAGAGGCAAAATATCGTTTCAGATCATAACTAATATGTCAGAAACAGTTTTTCTGATTGATAACAATTCAGAAATTAGAATTATGAAATACAGAGAAGAAAGAAAAGAAAGCCTACCTGGTATTCTTTTTTAATTAATATATTGCAAAACATTATTAAAAATGTTTTATGATTTATCATTTTAAACTATTTTGTTGAAGTTACTTTTAGCTGTAGGAAGGTCTCCATAAAGCACCCAGAGTCTACTGTAATGTCACTTATTCTTCCAGTTCACCATCTGGAGAATATGTGTGTCCAACAAAGGTCTCTGGATTCCATTTAAGGAGCTGTGGTATTTCACTTTTAGGTACCTTGCTTCTTCGTTAGTTTTATTACACCTAGTACTCTAGAAAGAATGTGGAGCCATGAAATAATTTCTGCCTTTTGGTTTTACTCAAAGAATGCTGTAACAGTTCTAGAGTGAAAGGGATCATTTTTTGTTATGATTAATAAACATATCATAAAGCATGCTGCTTTTTATTTGCTTGTACTCAAATATCTTTAATATTGGAAAGAAAAAGAAAAAAAAATTTAAAAAGAAGGCTCAAGTCAGGCAGTGTAACTATCTCAATATGTAATGTATTATTGTAAGGGCTTGTGGTCAGTTTAATTATGTTCTCCCAAATCAACAGAGTTGCAGATATAGAGGAAAGAAATACAGTACAGCCATATAGTGTATGCGTAGGCACCTCTCAGTGGTGCTAAGCCACTCTATATGACTGTAGTACCCATTATAAGGCAGATATTGCACTGTAAATATTCTTTTCTCTAGATTATTACTGACGTAAATGAAGTAGAAAATGAAATGGAGCTGATTTACCATTTCTTTCTTGAAGTACCGTCACCAACCACAAAGTAACAGGCATGATTGATAGTAAATCCACTGACTGGATGCTCTATAGTGACATTTGCCACTTGGTATTCATTTGTAGCATCATTTTGGTAGCCCTAAAATATTGTGAGCAGCTTTAAATGAACTACCACTGAGGTAAAGTCCCAAGCGTTACAAGGCCCACGCACCTTTACAGCTTTCTCCTTCCTATGCAGTGATACTTGTCGTCTTTCCACAGCGTTGATGACCGACCAGGATTTGTTGCGGTCGAGATGAGATTACGTAACTACTATTACGACATTTCCCACTAACAGCATGAAGAACAGCAGCTTCCAGCCAGCAGTTCAGTTTCCGAAACCAAGTGACTTTGATTTTTGTACTGCCGCTTTCACCCTGCAAAGCTCAGAGCTAAGCCTTGTGTCTGTAGGGTTGCCTTTTCTGGCCTTCTGCGCAATATCCAGCCCCGAAATAGAGTGTTGAAAGTGAAGAGGCCCCAAAACGAGCAGCAAGGACGTCAGAGCAGATGCTTATACTTTTGCTACATTCCATTTCATTTTAATTACAGCTTTACTGGCATTACATTTTGTGGTCATGTAAAACCTATTTAATGTCTTTCAGCCCTCTTCGTCTCTTGTGTTTGAATGCAGATTGGGATTTAGATTCTTGTTATTAATATTCTTAGCCCTTAAATGCATTAAGAGTTGTTCCATCCTTCCCCCTCCCCAAGGAAGAATAGCATAAACATTTCTCACCGTGAAGGAAATTCACTGTGAATGTGTGTCGGTTGCTTTGACTGACAGCATGTTTGATTTTAGTCCCAAGACCCTTTAAAATCAAATCGTATTCTTCTCAGTAGTAACGTAGGCAGAGAGGAACTGGGAGATGTGAATTTCTAACATCATCGTCTCCTTTAAGTGTGACCAGCGTCTCTAGTTCCTCATCTCATGTGGAAGTCCAGCTGTCCCTCAGGGAGTTATTTTTTTCCTGGTGAAACCTTTGAACTCAGGGGCTTGCTCTCACATTGGAACAAAATGTATCAGCACCTAAGACAATGATTCTGGGTTTTAACATGAACTCCATCACTGCATTCCTGAAAAGACAGCTGTACAGTGAAAGGTGATGGAGCACCACCTTTCTTTCTCTGTGCTGTTTCAGCCTTCTCCAGAGAGATCTTTTCCATGAATCTCTTTGGCTATACCAAAGCTCCTTGTGCTGTGTTTTGAGCAGCAATCATTTCTATCATCTTTTTTCAAACCTTTCTTGAAAAGCGTTTGTGAGAATTCACCACAGCTTATCACCCCTAGCTCAATATTTTAAAACAGGCGTATGGACATCGTTTACTTTTGTCCACTCCTAAATGTTAGTATTTGTCCTGTTATTAATCCTTGTGAGCATCTCAGGAAACGGTATTTGTGTTATCACTCTTATGTAACACACCACATATTTCCATTAATGTGCAAGTATGGCAACAGTAATAACAAATAATGTAATCAACTTCTGATTCTGTTTTTACCCTTATGCATTGTTTGTCCAATCTCGTTTTAAATATTACAGATATCAAAATTTCTATCACTTATTCTTTACACGTAGCTACTTTACTGGCATTTACATATATCTCAGGAGTCTACATACATTGCATCTACTAGATACAGAGATTTTAGAAGAATATAAAGAATAAGATTTAGAGTTAGATGTATTTATTGCATATGGCTGGTTAGAACATAAGTGTTTAATTGTGTGAACAGGGTATTCTTAGAGATGCAGTGATATTTTTTTATCTCGCAAAGAAACTGTGTGGGCAATTACAGTGAGAAAGTGTGAAATAATTTTCATAAAAGAGATGACTATAAACAAATGTAGGAGTTACTGTAATTTTTTTTTTTCTTTTTTACCAAGTTTATGGTCTATTTTTCAAAAAATACCAGGTGATTTTTGGTAGTTTAATCTTGGGTGTGCAGTGCAAGACACTTCAGAAAGCACATGCTCCTGAAAGATACTGAGTGCAATAGACCATGTTTCAAATGTGACCAAACGTGACTTATATTGAAGACGATTTATTTTTTGTTTTGTTGTTAAGAAACATTTTTCTACAAGAACAGCTTGTGTAGAAGCTAGCCATAGTTACATGTAGGTGTTTTGTCGCTTTAATTCTGTTGCATAGAACTTTTTAGCTCTATGTATGCAATTAGTACATTCATGGGGATATTAGTTATAAACAAATTGCACAAATCTCTACTAGCCAGTGAGTGACAGTACTCAATTTCCCTGAGATAGATAGATAGATAGATAGATAGATAGATAGATAGATAGATAGATAGATAGATAACAGCTCCCTTAAAAAGTGTTATCTGATACAACAAAACTGGAGGAATATTTCTTTCCCGCTCTCCTGAGTGAATGTCACTTTCTGGTATTACTCAATTATTTTAAACTTCGCTATTATGAAATAAATGTTTACAATGAGAATATAAAGTATTGTGAAATAAATGGATTAGGTTTTGAAATGGAAATTAAAGACACTGTTTTACAAAATATGTTGTTTTAACAAGAATCCTTTAATATTTAAGTGCTTTATAAAAAATGCTGGTGCTGTGCAGAGCGTGTATATTTACTGAATTACTGTGATTGTTGTGGAAGATTGAGATTCCTCTGTTGACGCTGAAAGGTACCTGACACGACAGATAAGCCCACTGAAGCCTGGGCTGCTTTTGGAGCTATTCAGGACTAGCAGGAAAATCTCCCAAAATACGCATGTTGTTACTACACCTAAGGCTTTCCGAGATCCTGCTTTTCAACAGCACTGTGCTGCATCTGGAAGGTTAGAGGTGTCAGGAGTCGGTGCAGCGTATCAGCTGTCCAAGGATTTCTGCACTACAGGTAGCAGCTATGCAGGATTTAAGCCACGTTACACCCCACGCAGCCTCCCTCAGGGCTGCAGGCAACTGTTCTAGGTATTCTGAAATAACAACAGAGGGATCCGAGTCTTTCATTTAGCTTTTGCTGCAAGCTCAAGTCCTCAGGAAAGCAAAGGCTGGACGGGACTGAATGTGAGTCTGAATAATAGAGAACAAAGGCCGAGAGGCAGACAACTCCTCAAGCAGGTGCTTACCTTTGGGGGGGATCAGTCAGTGACTGACGGACACTGTGCTGCTGTGGTGGTTTTTCCTGCGCAGCAAACCTGGCCTAACTGCTCCACCTTGCCCCTCGTGGGACTGCGCCATCGACAGATACGAAGGGGCTTTTGTCTTTTGGCTCTCTGGGTTTGGTCGTCTTAATTTTTAGATTGACTCGTATCAGAAATGCTGTTTGGCAGTGTAGCCCCACGAGTAATTGTCACAGCAGAGTTCAGGGGTAGCAAAATGCAGCGTGGAGGAAGGGAGGCTGGTATGAGTAGCTCGGAGAAGAAGGAGTGGGTGAGAACATGTTAAACAGGTTTTTCAGTGAAGGAAAACTGTAATTACAGCTTTAGGTTAGGGCTCAAATCTACAAAATCATGGAGTTTTTTCGGAGCACAGGAGGCCACTCACCTTTTCCCCTAAGGACCCACCCGAACTTCTTAAAAACCCCGGCGCAATCTCCACCTGCTTCAAAGACTAAGCAAAAGGGGGGCTTTTAATGAGACAACGAGAGCGGCCAGCGCAGCCGGGCTGCGGGCTGGGGCAGCGGCACGGCCCGGCACGGCCCTGCCGGGAGGTGGCAATACTTGAACGCTGCAGACGGATGCACTTGTGCGAGCGTTTCTGGCACTCTCCCTTCCGCCCTGGCTCTTGCTGTGCCTCTGCAGCAGGGAGGAACTTGTCCGTCCGTTTGCTGCTTGCTGTGAAGCAAAGTTCCATGTGAGGACAAATCATGAATTATTTGTATCGCGAATAACCATTAGCTGTGGGTGACGGACGAAGACTTTTAAGACTCGGTGTCCCCATGTCTGCTAAGTGATACCAGCAGAAAGATATGGAATATGTCCCACACATGCATAGAAGAGAGCGAGGATGGCATCTGGGTTGAATAGTACAGGGGAACATTAAGCTAGCAGTTGTAATTACCAGCCCTCAGTTTAGTGAGGAAAGAAAGCCTGTAAGTCATGCAGAAAAAGAAGAAGAAAAAAAAAGAGAAGAAAAAATGCACCGCCTGATTCTGGACAGTGAAGAAAAACAGCAGTGAACAAAAAGAATATCCCAGACTCAGATGGAAAAGAGCCACTTCAAGAGTCAGTGTCACCGTTCCCCAGCAGTGTGTCCCAGTCCTGCACGCCATGGTGCGACGCGAGACAGTGGCACCACCGCATTTGGGCCCTGGCTCTCCCTGCCAGGGCGGCTTGCGGGGCCGGTGGTAGTGGGGACTGGTTGTAAGGCTGATGGGCAAGACTCAACAGCCGAATGCCTCCTGCAGTAACTACGGGCGGCTGGGGGCTGAGATGGAAACACCTTTACTGGGGCAGCCAGGTAACCTGTGAAGGTTTGCAGCTGGAAAAGGAGGGGAGGAATGAGGGTGGAGCATGCAGCGACTATCAGAAAAACAAAATGTGTAGGGAAATAAGTTGTCTCCTGTTAGATTGATTAATAGTGCTGGAAAAAAGAGACAAGCCTGTGGCATACACGTCTTCCTTTAGGCTTGTATTACACCATGGATTCCTGTGACACAACAGTCAGAGTGATGTAGCGCAAACCTGACTGAAAACAAGAGTCCTCCAACTACCCAGAGCGCTCTGAAGCCAGGCTAGCACTGTGCGTCGATCTCCAAATGGGTATGTTTTCTTTTCTGTCATATATTTGTTAATTGAGGTGAATACCCACTGGGTTCCATGGCGTGTAATTAACTCTGCACCGAGTATAACCACTGCTTCCCTGAGGCAGTGGAGATGTGCGCATTTCTTGATAACCAAAGCAGCAGAGGAAACAAGAGGCAGCTAGGGAAGGCATTACACTGCTGTCCATTAAAATTCATACCTTTAAAGGTAAGTAGCACCTGGATGACCAGTCCAGTGTGAACATGCATAGATCATTAACGCCCCACACCTGTCTACCCCTGTGAATGCCTTAAACTGTCAGGGTAAGAGCCCGTTTGGTCCAGGCCTTGCTTAACTGTAAGGAAGTGCTTGTGGAGGAGTCCCACTGCCCCACGGGTGCAGCTCCAGCTGCTCGCCTGGCACACCCTGTGCAGCAGCGGGTTGCTAAACTGAGTGCTAGGCTCCCTGTGCCTCTGTCACGTTAGAAATACACACTGCAAGAAAAAAATAAAATAGAAACAACTTTGCAAAGAAGGGTTCAATACCACAGAAAATAGTGTGAGCCATCAGCCCACGCTGCAGCGCAAGCATTACTTTGCATGGACACTCACTCGTCTGTCCTGCCGCACTGGAACCAGCCAGTGGCTGCACTGACGTCAACATCTGTTATTTCTTCTTCCTCCTTTGTTAAAGTGAAATTGTGCCGGTTTCAGCCACAGCAAGAGTGCCAAGACTGTAACTGCGCACCTGAGCAGCAGAACAGGTAGCAGAGGCTTTTTATAGCTGTCTCTTGCACAGTTTGAAGACTTTGCTTTAAAAACATTACACACACACGCGTGTGTAGTTTCTCATCATTTTTTCCTGCCTATGTTCGATAACACCCTGCCCTACTGCCTCAGTTCTTACTACACAGCCACTGTAGCTGTATCTTCAGACCTTGTTCTAATTTACGTGCAGATTTCATCAATGATGTTATCAAGTGATTTCCATCTGACTGGTGTATCCAGTATCCTGAAGCAATGACCAGCTGGCAAAGAATCGCTGATGTTGGTCTTGAGTCATATTTCTAGAAGATAGCAAGGAAACTGCATGGAAGGGAACGGCTGGGAGGGGGGCAGGGTTACATCAAGAGAGGCACCAGAGAAACAAGCTCGCTGAGCTTGCCGAAGAGCGGGACTCGGGGGTATTTTTTCCACTCTACTTTGGAGCAGTTGTAAATTGGCTGTTTGGCTTCGTTTAATGTTCCTTTTCCCAACAGATGTGTAATTTGGAGCCAGTGCTTCCCTGTGTAATAACACATCTTAGCCATAGCTGGGTATAAACACCTAGATTATCAATGTCATTCTGTTTCAGCAAGATTTCCACTCTTGCTAGTAAATCCCCCAAACTGGGCCGTTTATACGTGTGTAGCTACATTCCTCTTCTAGCAGCTTCCGCGGGCCTTGTTCTGACTACTATGCAAACGGGTGCTTAAATGACAACAGAAGCATCAGCAGCCAGCCCTCTCCCAAAGCCCTCACACTCCCTCTGACTGCCAAAGGACAGCGCAGAGAAGTGATGCACAATAAACTTCAGCCACCACTGAAAGGAAGGCTCTTTCTCCCAGTATGACTGGTTTTCTAGATAATATGGCCTCTTTAAGAGAGCAAATACAAAATGATACAGGTATTTGGTATCAGATGGCAGTGGTGTAAGAGGACCCCCCACACACACCTTGCACTGGGGAGCCACCTCAATTTTTGCAGGCTCCCAATGCACTAGAGCATAAACTTTTTTTTTCTTTTTCTTTTGCAAATGTGTTGTTGACTCTGTCATTGATACATGCATGTCTTTGGCTATTTTAAAATCTTACGTCCACTGGTATTACTGCTTCCCCAGAGGCATGCAGTAACCAGGTACTATTTTTAAACTCTTCAGTCAACCATGACTTCCTTTTTATCTGTCCACTCTGTAGCTGCTGTAGGGAGTGAGCATGGCATTCCTCATCTTTTTGTGGTTTCTACTTATAAGGAATAGGCAGGACAAGTAGTGATTCTTGTTGGTGCTGGAGTACTACACAAGTTAGATTACAGGATGAAGTACAGATTGAATCATGTCTCAGAAATTCACCCTCCAGGGTCACATTGTACCCGAGTTAATGCAAACCAGAACTCACACTACACAAGCACAAGTACAAAGCTCTCAGTTTGTTCCCAAAGCTCCCACAGCTTTTTCCATGTCAGATATATATATATATATATATTCTTCATATATATATATATAAAAAAAAACCAAACCAGAAACTAATAATACAACACATTCCTGTGTTTGTTTGCAGAAGTGTATGTGGGCAATTTCTTGAGTCATTTAATTACAAGGAAGCTGAGGTCTGAACAAAGAAATACACTCAAGCTTTGTTTGGTTATTGAGGGCAGTCATTGTCTTCCTTTCCCCCCAGATGAAAAAGTCCCAAGGTGTTTGAAGCACAGCTAGAAGGAATGGAGACATCAGATGCCACACCAAACCTGGACACTGATACAGCTGTGAGATTGCTGGTACCTACATCTTTTGCTTGAAAACTGCATTATTTGGTGGTAGTAAACTGCTGGGCCCATGAAGGCAGCAGGCCTTTCTGCTTGGCCACCAAGCATCAGCAGGACCCTGCTGATTACTATCCATCATGCGTTAATAAGCATTTGGGGGTAAGGGGGTGTGGAAAATACTGGGAGAACCTTGAAACCATATCTTTGAATACACTGTAACACACACCAGCTATGCTCCCAACATAGTGCTGTGTTGTGGGAAAGGAATCAATCAGCCCTTCATCCTGGGACGACCAGGGGACTATGACTCATACACCAAAGCACAGAAAACAGTTAAAGAAGAGCTGCGTCCAGGTCCAGGGCACTGTCATACAGTCCTGCAGCCTCTCAGCCATGTTTCTGCAGGAGCGTCTCAAGAGCAACAGGATGAGTAGAGCCACTTCAGGAACTAATAAGAGAAAGCGTCAGGAATAGCAATCATAGCTCTGAAATACTAATATTTGTTGCAATTACCTGCTGACAGTATTTAAATAAGGAATGCTATGCCAGCAAAAGCAGAGCTATGTGAGAATGTTCTGTCATTGTTTTACTGAGTGCATTAGCTTTTCTTTATTGCATAACATGCAGTTATCTCTTAATTTACAGGTACTTTGCTTAAACTGTTGTACAGGACATGATGTACCAAGACAGCATTGCTGAGGACAGCCACTTTGAGTATGTGTTTTAAAGATCTGAGTTATACAAAAAAATAAAAAGCAGGCATAAGGCCTATTTTTTTTTACATATGTTCCAGTCCTATTCTTTCCATTTTACTATATCCCATTCCTACTACCTTGGGCAAAGCAGCAGTCTTGAGTCTGAATTTCAGTTTGTTTTATTGCCAACTAACATAAACTTTAAATTATCAATTCTGGTATTGAGAAACAAAGAGAAGCAATTAAAAAAACACGTAGGTGAAATACATCAGCTTCCCCCCAGACACTGTTCCTGCGCCCTTCCTGGTCTCCCATCCCCTCAGTGCCTCCAAGGAGGCCATGGATGGCACAGGGGGTTGGGGTGAGCCGCTGTGGTCCTCTTCTTTTGCTGGTCCTTGTTTCTCACTGCGCTGCTCTGGTGTGGTCTTCTCCTCGAGCCGCAGTCCCTCTAGAGTCATACCTCCTCCAGTATCTTCTGTGTGCCTGCCCCTGCTCAGGGTGTTTCTTTGCTCCAGCACTTGCTGGTGACATCTCTTTGCTCCAGCCCTGCTCAGGCTGTGGGCCAGCACAGGGTGGTCTGTGACCTCCTCCTCCCAGGTCACCCCTGCAGTCCCCAGCTACCAAGACCCTGCCAATTATGCCCAATGCACCTGCTCACTTCTCTATAAGACTTTGTGCCACATATCCCAGAGTCACCAAACCCCTTTACACACGTGAGTTATCTAGGGGCAAAATGGATCGTTTTTTAAGTAGTTTAGAAGGTCATTGGTACATACGGACAGCGTAAGAGAGAGTGAGTGAGTGAGTGAGACTTGTTAATTCCTAGATCCACCTAACTGCTATGTTATCTGGGGTTAGGGCAGCAAGGAGGACATTTCGTGAGTGCTATGGGGCAAAAAGCAATGTGCTCTGAGCAAGTGTTGTGCCTTGAGCACCCGTCACAGACCATGATGAGGGCTCATAGGATGGGAATAGCACAACTAAGTAATTCTTCATAACATTAGCAGAAACTGTCCCAAAGGTGTTGTTTCTGTTATCGCTAAAAGCTCAGTTATGCTAAATCCAGGAGACTGAAAGTGCTCAGCAGGGAAGGCAGCTCCAGTGGGCTGAGAGCTGGTGACACACCCAAGGAGCTCCCCACAGCCTTCTGCTGCCCAGCAGTGTGTCCTGGGTGGGTGCCCACACTGGGCACCCCAAAACTGGCCACACAGCCACAGACCCAGCAGCAGGAACAAGAGATATGCTAGTCCTACCAGCCTGCAAAAATGCCAAGGGGAAAGAACA
This sequence comes from Platalea leucorodia, assembly GCF_965183815.1. Classification (NCBI taxonomy): domain Eukaryota; kingdom Metazoa; phylum Chordata; class Aves; order Pelecaniformes; family Threskiornithidae; genus Platalea; species Platalea leucorodia. Next base: position 50,021,039 of record NC_138858.1, read on the forward strand.
AATGCACGTGTGATTTTAAGTCTTGTCAGCGCTAGAGATCTCGTAAGCAACCACAGCGGTGGGGATGGGAGGCAGAGGAGGAAAGAGAGGGGAGTTGGGAAAAGGATTTGGGTGCAAGGCAGAGCTTGCAAATCGTCCTCCCGAGTACAGAGAGCCTGCTATGCTCCACACAGGCCTTCCCTCCTTCATGATCCCCCGCACCACAGCTCTTTATTTGCTTTCCTCAGACTCACAGACTCCTCCCCAGCTGCTAGCATCCTGAAGCCTAGGGAAACAGTAATGAGTGACCTTGCCAAGTGCTAGGAACAGGTGAAAGGGTTTAACATAGGGGAAGGGGAAAGCAAAAAGCAGGAACTGGTGTTATTGGTACTCCTTCCCTCTCCACAGTGTGGTACATGTTGCATCCTATGCCCTGTAAGAGTGCTCTTTTAAGGTGTGGTCAGGCACCACTGGTATGCTTACCTGCCACCAGAAACCATCAACTCAAATGTAACCCAGGGCAGCTATACAAAAACATGCACACACTGGTTCCCAAGCCAAAAATCACAGCAAAAAGTATAGCATGTTGGGAGGGGAGAATAAAAATAATTAAACAAAAAAAAAAAAAATATTCAGAGACTAACCTACTGTTCACTTGATTGGAAATGCAAAGCAGTGTGATGGCAGTGAACTAGCTGGCCCATAGAATTTCCTCCAGAAGGCTAGCTTGTGCTTGGATTCAACCCCAACACACAGCAATCAAAGCTGTGGTCAGATGGGGAACCTGCTGCACCACTCTTTGGAGTCAACCAGTGCCCACCCCATGCATTCCCACCCTGTTGGATTTAGGGTGCACAGACACAGAAGGTTGGTTGCATGAGATGTTTATTTGCCTCTCCTCCCATGTTATAGGGGAAAAGTCCATGTTTCCTTAAGCAGTTTCAGTCCTAGTGCGTCCGGTCGTACGTGCCAGCTCCCTTGTAGGCTCCAACGTAGCCACTGTTGTCCGTCAGATCCTGGCGGCCAGCAAGACCCTTCCCTTTGCCACTCTCATCAAAACGCTCTTTGTGGCTGCCGGTGTATTTGCTAGTGTCCGTCAGCCTCTCGACCCCACCAACCTTGGTGGCTTTCTGCAAGAAAGGAGGCCGGCAAGAAGCAGCCAGCATTAGGAAATAGCTCACAAATAAGCTCTGCCCTACACGTGAGGACAGCACACTTCCCTACAGCAGGGACGAATGGTCCTGTGGCAGCTCAAGGTGTACAGCGAGTGAGGAAACTCATACTCACCGTGGCGCCCACGCTGCCGGGCTCCTTCCCCTCGATGAGGCCATACACTGCCTGCAGCGCTTCCTCCGGTGATTTGCCCTTGAAGCGCTTGCCGCAGAGCTCCTTCATGGCCTGCTGGAACTCAGCAAAGCTGATGGTGCGGGCACCCTTGGTCCTATGGTGAGGGGAGACCAAAAGGAAAGTTACCTTGCTGCTGGGTGTCAGCCGGGTGGGAACCCCCCAGGGCTGCCCCTCTCACAAGGGTCTGCCTGCCTCCGGCCCAGCTGTGCTGCCCACTGTGCCTCCCTGCAACACTCACTTGACTTTGTTGAATACAATGTCAACGTCAGTGCTGGTCACGGCTTTCCCATCCATAATTCCACACTCTTTGCACATCTTGGAGAAGTTTTTCCCCGTCATGTCATTGCCACTGGCAGATGTGTCACCATACATCGCAAATTTACGGAAAGCATTTTCTACCTCTGACATCTTGCTGCTGTGGAGAAAAGAAGTTGGCAGGGAAGGAGCTGAGGGCCATCTGCAGCTGCTGGACACACACCCATGTCCCACGCACCTTGTGTCCAGCAGAGCAAGGGGCACCACCCACAGGTATCTCTCCACCATGGGACAAACATGACGACCACACAGGTATTGACATAGAACACCTGGGATCCAGGCAGGATTAGGGCATGGATCAGCTGGGACCCAAGGCAAGGCAAAGGAGGGGTGGAGGTGGGGCTCTAGGGTGAATTAATGACCACTGCATGTGAAGGAACAAGGCATCCAAAGCTTCTGAACCTTTTTGAAATACAAGTTTCAGTTAGACTGTCTAAATAACAAATGCCTGCATTTGTAAGCTGATTTATGCTTTGTCTGTTACTGGATGATAAAGAGTCTAAATTTGTCTTCTAGGCTCCAGATAAGTGCCTAAATCTCACAGATCATCTTGCAAGTAGTCACCAAGGAGTTGTCCCCATCTTTCCCCATCACACTTCATCCCCTGACTTGCTCCCTTAATTAGGTTGTCCTCATCCCGACACCAGTAATTTTTCCACTACTGATCAACTTAGACCACCGCAACCAGGTATCAGGGGTCTCTGAGAACACAAAAGCCATTGCTCGGCTTGTAAATCAGTCCAGCATGACTTGAGCAGCCAATTCCTGCTGCTTGTGAGACACCCTGGAACCCTTTTGAAATACCCACTGCTTCACCCAGGGGCTCTGGATCACAAGGCTGTTTGCAGGCTGCCATTTAACATAAACCTTGTGTGGGTCTGCACCTCTCCAGAGCAAAAATCAGGCAGCTTTGTACCAGGGAGGCTGTGTGCTGCAAGCATGAAGGAGGCTCCAAATGTCCTTGCTCGGAGCCCTCCCAGGACCCTTCCCTCCGTCCCTGGAGGTGTGGACCCAGCTCACCTGTGTAAGCCAGTGGTGATGGTGCTGGTGATGGTGCTGGCACTTTCCCCGCTGTCCTGGAGGGAGTGGGCACTCAGAGCCACCCCTAGTGCCTTGCTGGCCGATTGTCACCTCAGCAACCACATACGTCACAGTCCTTGGAAGGCCCACCACAGGGCGGGGCAGGGGGGAGGGCGGGGCAGAGAAGGAGGGGGACAACCCTGTGCCACCAGAGACATGGTGGCCCAAACCCCTTGCGGGGGGTTATTGGACCTTCAGCCCACTGTGGGACAAAAAGACAAATACTGCACACTCTTTAGCTAACCATAGGCATCACACACTGGAAATGTCATCCGTACTGGGACATGCACTCTGAAGGGAAGGGGTGTTTATCCCTATAACCAGTAAATGCAGCCAGTCCTTGCTCCTCCTTCCTCAAGGAGCTGATCTGCTGCCAGCGTGCTCATGCCCTGGCTAGGCAATGTGCCCGCACACCTTTGGGGGTCATCAGGAAATCAATAACTCCAAAAAACAGGGTGGGGTGGGAAGGGGGAGAGACAAAACACCCATCATCTATGAAAAAACTTTGAGAAACACGGTTTTCCACTCATAAGCTAACAAACAAAGAAGATGGAAATTGGACCTGGGAAGTTTAGGCCAGCAATAAGGCTCAGCTTGCACCCTGGCAGTCGTACCATGTTTGTAGGGTCACTGTGATAGCACACTGTTAAAAAAGGCATTTCATCTTTGTGGTTCATGTAAGATTAAATTAATGTGCCTTCATTGGTTGATTTATTTATCTTCCTTAAGCTGTGCTTAGCAACATGGAACCATGTATAAATACATCTTATTTCAGAAATATTTTATTCTCACCACTAATTAACAGGCATGTACTTTCCAGTCTTGCTGTTGGTTGCAGCAAGGCCACCGCAGCACCGTGAGGTTGGCCAAGCTCTACCCATTCCAGGAGGAAAACCTTGCAGATACTGCCACATGCTCATCGCTCCTGCACTTCTGCATGGCCTTTGGTCTTCCTGTTGGACTGACCATAATTCTTCACCAATTACATTGCCACCCAGAGACACTCGTTTGCCCTTTGGCAGGTTTAGTGTGAAGGGCGCTGGACAGCTGTCAGCCTTGAAAGGTTCTGGGGGCAAGGGGGGGTTGTCCAGGCAAGGGTGAAATGTCAAAAACACGCCTGGTGCCACCTCCTGCTGCTGCTGGGGAACACAGCCTGGCATCCCACCCTGTCAGGGTGACAATGTCGCAGTCCTGGCACAGCCATGCAGCTCACCTGTTCTGCAGTGCCACTTGCTGCTGATGAGCCAGGGGCAGAGACTAAGGATGCCAATGTAAACCTCAGACAAACGATTGGTGGCAGTGCTGTATCTGCCTTTTCAACAAGTGCTAACCACCCCAATGAATTGTTTCCTCTTGCCTTGTTGCAGGCGGCCTGTTTTGGGGCTGTCCCAGCAGGAATGCCAGTCTCACTGCCTGTGCAAGGAAAGCAGGAAAAAAGTGAGGCACTAGCTGTTATCACAGAAATGATGATGTGCAGGGCAGATGTGCACGTTGTTGGTCAGGATTTTTTTTATATTCTGGAAAGGTGTCTCTTTTCTGTGGCAGAGTGTATTTTTGGAACTGAACTTTTTTTCCCCTTTTAGTTACAGCATATGACTTTCTTTAAATTGAAAAATATATACCTAGCTTTAGGTGATTAGGTGAAGCTGAAGGACCCAGAAAGAAAGCAATACTGTCTTAGAGTGAGCAGCCAAGCGCCCATAAATTTCAAGGTCAGGAGTTCACCTCTCTTTTTTGGCCTCTAACTCAAAACCACTTTGGATCGATTCTGTGATGCCAACAGCTTATTTGTTTCTGCTCCTCACAGCCTGCATGTAGCGATGAATAAACCAAAAGGTCACTTCCCTTTAAGCTCTTGGGGCAATGCTCCCCAGCCATAAACTCAACAAAGCCGTAAACAAAAGCAGCTCAAAACAGCCATGTTTCCAAAACTGCAGAGATTGCCAGGGAAGGTGGGGATCCTGTGGATCTGGATGGAAGGTGGGGATCCTGTGGATCTGGATGGCCTGATGGTCTCATCCAACCCCCATCTACCCAAAGGACAAAGCCCCCTCTCCAGCTATGCACCTCGCAGGCAGAGTGAGCATGCAAGAAGCTCACCAGAGGTCACCAATGTTTAACTAAAAAGAGAACTATGTTATTTCCAACCTTGTGCGCATTTAATTCATTTAACCTGGAGGACAGGACTTTAAAGAGGCAATCTCTAGAATGATAGCACGTAACTGACAGATCACACAGCAAAATTGTTTTAATATGTTCCAGATGTATTGGTTCAGTGAAGTTAATGCAGAGATTAATCTGAATCACTGTGCCTATGGTCTTTGCTCTTCAATTTTCTCATGGCTGCATGCCAATTTTTTTCTGCTTTCAACTGCAAAGCTTTCAACAAATTTGGGCCAAGGGAGTACACAATTTGGTCCCAAGTAACTAGTTAAGTATTTGAAGTTGTTGCCAGCCTTTTATGAGCTCAGTTTAAAATTACATTTAGGGAAGTTTGAAGCATCTTAGATAAGACAGGCACTGAAGAGATAGAGGAGGGTCATCACAAAAATTAAAAAAAAAAAAAAGGAAAAAACAGTATCCTACTGAAATAATATAAATAACATATATAAACAGACATGTACACACACTATTCCCCTGTTCTTTAAGCAAATGCACCATCGACAAGAAATTCTCAAATTATGAAAGGATATGCTAAGTTGCTTAAATCTTAAATCTTCAGTTGTAGGGAAGTGATTTATTCTGTATCAGTAAAATGCTTAGCTGCAAAACAGAGACAAGAATTCAGCATTCTATTCAAATACTTACATAAATCTGCAGGAAAGTTGGAAGACAGCTTTGATACCATCTTCATGGAAGTAGCATTATTTATTTAAGGAAAAATAGTATTTTGAAGAGACTAAAAAGGACAAAAAAAGAAGTTAGGACATCTGTAATACTGAAGCAATCCAAACTAGCTCTGCAGAATAGCAGAAATCCAGGAGAAAAGATTAATGTCTGAAACTCTTTTGTAGGCAAGAAGAATATTAACCTCTGCTGTTATGAATAAATGAATTCTAAATTATTCTTTGTCTGCTAGATTTTATGAACCATTACCATAATCACATAAACCTCCTTTTTTCACACAAAGCTATGTATAGCTTAAGACTTCCCTTTCAGTGCCACGATCAGAGAAACTATTTGAATGAAGACATTAAAGCAGTGAGATTCCAATTACTGTATGAAACACTCTAAATCTGTCAAAACGAGCTGCTCGGATTACTGCTAGACCCAGAAAAACCACAAATGATGGAGGATGAAGGTGAATCGAAACTCAGATGTGGAGCTGTACCCACTCCACAAAGCCCCTCCCCACCCCGTTTGATCCCAGAGCATGTCCTTTTGCAGCCAAATTGTCCCTTTCCTGGTCTCCAAGTAGATGAAGAACAAATTTGTATTTAAAATGAGAGTCAAGTAGGAGAATGTAATACATAGCACAAGTTTGAAAGGCAGTGACTTTAGCCGTCTTGCTGAACGAATATAATCTGTCTGATGCAGATGTATGAGGAAAGAGGAGAAAAGAGAGCAACGTGTTGGTGCCTGGGCTTAAAAAGAGAAGTTTTACAGAATAGCTGAAAGAACAAGAATCTTGCACTGAGAAATTTGAAGCTACTTGTCAGAAATTAACATCAAGCTAAAGAGACCAGACATGCAGCTGTTCTGTGTAAAAATATTTTATGGGATTTCTTTTCAATATCTTCAGTTCTTCAGTGTATTTTTTATTTATGTCAAGCACGTACACACACATACACCATCAGGAAACCTTTTATGGACATGTAGATCAAACTGTTGTTCAGAGGAGTAAATCAGACAAGTTTAATAATCCTGCACTGAAGTGACCTTCTGTATGCCTCAGTCTAGCCCATGTGAACTCAAGAGCCTCATCATTTACTTGAAAACCAACATATGGAAAACTAAGTTTCTGCATTGTCCTGGGGTCTCTGGTGAGCCGCAGTCCCCACAGAAATAAACCAAGAAATTATCTACCCTTACCCCTGTGCTGAACCACTGATCTTACCAAGCATATCCCTCTAGTAGAAATGGGTAATTACAAAAAAAACATATTCCCTCTTTGTCTATGGAAATCACCTACTTCTCGTTTCAGAGGCTGAGCACAGGAAGAGTTGATGATTTCTTCTTTGACCTGTGCTCACTCTGAATCTGCATCTGTCCAAGAAATACGTGCTTTAGGGGGATACCCATGGGACAGTCCTTGTCATGGGAATTTGTCTACGGTGGGTGATGTTTTGCGGTCATTGCAATGGGAGATGCCTGGTCCTGTCTGCGCCAGGCTCTCCGCATGGCTGGCTGCGCTGGTGCGGTAGGAGCCGAGGTGTCTCCCCGCAGTGATGGGATGGATGATGGAGGACAGGCACTGAAGCCTACAGCACCAATGCCCAGGAACCACGTGGGAAAATACCTGCCGTGCACCACAGATGGGTCAGGTTGCCGGTGTGGCTGCTGACCCCTGCCTCCCTTGGCTGCCTCAGATGCGATGCTCTGTAGCTCCTGTGGCCAGTTTGGCCACAGCAAGGCTGAGGAGGAGGTAAACTGAGCCCGAAAGCTGAGCTGCATGGAGCAGCCATGCAGGGAGGAAGGGTGATTACAGTGAGCATGAAGCAGCATCAGACTGCATTTCTTTAATGCTTGACATCCATTATTATCTCCTTAAGAGAAACTCCACATGCACTCTACCACCTTTATGTGTTTAGAAGGGGCAGAGGCAGAAATGAAACTGTAACCAATTTGCACTACCCTCCCTTCAAATTCTGAGTACTTAAACATTTTTTGTTTTTTCTTAGTGCCAGTACTAGTCTGCCTAGTAGTCATACTGCAGGTCTGACAGCTCATGGAGGCACTAAGCAAGATCATGCTCAATGCTTGGTACAGACAAAAGGTAAATATAACTTGTCTCACCACTGCCCTTCAGAAATTTGTACAGTTCCTTTTATTATACAAATATTATCCTATAGTTTAACTTCAATGTCGTCCTCAAGCTGTGTGTAGGAGGACATGGACTGAAAAGGTACATCAACAAATAAACTGGAGGTTAAGGCACTTTTCTTAGCAAGTTTCAGCCACGGCTTTCTTCTCTTCTTGGGTGCTTTTTGGATCACGGTGTTGGCTTGAACTGATTTTAGCCGGAGAGCTGAAGAAGCTTTGCTCCCCAAGCACCATTCCCACACGAGGGCTCCGGCACAGCCCTCTCTCTTGATTATTGGATTGCACATGCCTCATTCCTTCACTTTTCTCTTTAGACAGTAAAAGCAGCGTGAAATCTTCTGGTGGTCTAGATGCACCTCATGATCTTGACCTCTATGAGAAGTTTGTTGCTTTAGATTGAGCAGTTTTACACAATGTCCGCTTATTTTCATGAAAACTTGTGAGCATTTTTTTCCCCACAATTGGCAGTTTATTTCAAGAATCATCTGAGTCACAAAAAACAAAAAAAAGGAAACGGCCCTTTAAAGACATCAACCACAGAGGAAAATCAAATGCTAGGACTAGTCAATATATTCTGATTAGAGCACAAAACTTAATTTTAGGGACACTACAGCTGTATTTTGAAGTTATTGTTTGTTACAGGAATATTGGCAGAATAACCATCCTCTCTCAAATTAATTCATCTAGGACAAATACATGTTCCCCTTGGCCAGAAGGCCTGCTTTCCTATTACATTGGGGTTCTTGGAATAAGTGAAAGTGGACTACGGCCAATGGTATCACATGAAAATGCTGGATTACTAAGCAGGTGTGCCACTTTGCTGAACCTCTCCCAAGACTTACAAAAAAAATTCTTAGATAAATGTCTAGCTAAGTCATTAGAAAATATGGCATTTAATAATTGCATTATTAAGAGTGATTACTAACATATTAAAAAAGGTCATTTTCATATATATTGAAAAGGTCATATTCATATATATATATATATATGTAATTTCCATATGATAATGTGAGTCATATTCATTGCCAGTGTAACATCTACTGATTCTACTGAAGCTATATTAGGAACTCATTTTGGTCCTGAAGTCTGTTTTCCTATTCTATATTAGCTACATTATATTATCTCCCTCCACAGGCAAAATTGCATTTACCTCAAACTTGATTTGATGCAATTATCCAAGAATAAATGATCTTGTTTTGGCTTGTTTCAACAAGTTGAGCCATTTGCACACTGTTCCAACAACATCCTTCTTCCTGCAAAAGTCTCTTCGTAGTTCTTCAACTCTGATCTACAAGTCCATCTGAAAAGGTACAGAACCTTTGTGTGTATTTATTGTACAAACACAGTTGCTGCTTATTTTTTTCCACAACATGTCAAAGCATTCCGTAGGGGAGGAGGTACAAGAAATATTAAGTTAAAGGATTTTTTAGGGCTAATATACAAATAGCAAGTGTATCATATGCTTTTTTAACTAAAAAATATGTCAAAACACATTTTAGATGCTTCTGAGAAACATACCTCTAGATATCTATTGTAACTTAAGGTCCTAAATTGCTTTGATCCTTATAGTAAGGTATTTGCAAGCCATCCGTTGTGTGCTGTCATTCAGACCAACATAAAACTCAGATGCTGGCATGCATCACATACATACAAATAAGACAAGCAGATTTCCTCATCACTTATCACTTAGCCCCTTTATGGATAAATTCAATTATTTTCTTGAGATATTCTTATTTATACTATAGCTGATGTTGGCCCATCATTTTGCTATGATAGCTCAAGCCTTCTGTCCTTTTCCGACCAGCTGCACAGGCCTGTTTCAACGAGAGAATTCTATTTCAAGCTTTTAAAAGTAAGTTTCAAGCAAAAGAAGAAAAAATATTAATAACTAATTACCAGTGGTTTTTTTGTGCCTTATTTTATCCAACAGCAATATTCTTCAATATCAGTCCATAAAGGCCATGGCCTAATTAATACTTAAAAGCACATACGTGACCTTATTTGCTGAGATACTAAGCAATACAATGGCCAATTCACAAACTGCAGTCTTAGTATTACACTGTTCTTGCACTATACTTTTACCTTCTCTTCTACCTTCCCTGCCATAAAAGCACAAAAATCACTTACACAACATATCCCAGCTAACAGCACTGAGCACAACCAGACTTAAACAACACAAGAGGATTTACATTATGTTTTAGAGCTTTCTGTTTGATTGCTTAGTTTTTCTGCATCCTGTTTAGTAAATAAAGTTGTGTTAACAGCAGGTTGTAAAGTCCCAGAGCAGGTGTAAGGATGGCCTAGGACACCAGACTTCTAAAGCTGCAAACCTGTTCCTTTTCTGATCTATCAATGAAAAAAATAAAATAGACGTTATGTTTTTATTACTACTAAGGAAATTGACAACCTATTTCAAAACACACTGCAGCTTGCAGAGGAAGAGGCTATCTTTTCTTCACTGTCAGGCAATGGTTCAGACTTCAAACATCTTGGTGAAGGCAAAGAGCAAAGACAGGGAGCTGGGCACCCTGCCCTTTAAACACCTCCACAGGGAAGTGCTGTGTTGGCTAACACGCAGATACACACTTCTGTTGCCTTTCTGAGCAGCTAGTGTTGTCAAGAAGAGAGTTTCAGTTTTGACTGAACTAACGCCTTCCAGGCATATCAAGAGCAGAGATGAATTTGGCAGATGTGTTAGACACAGCCCTGCACTCCATCCCGGGGCAGAGGGTTCTCCTTAAAGAGCATCGTAAGGAGCTGAGAAACCAACGGGCCTTCTCATTTTTCTGGTTATGGTCTGACAGGTGTTCCCAAAACCTGCGCTGTCTAGCACCAACTCAGGCATCCAGTAAATCTAAAAATGATAAAAGAAAGGTAGTGGCTATCTACAGCCTTGTGCACACACTTGAATCTGCCTGCTCTTCCTCACTAAATATTTCAGTGGCCAGCTCTCGGGAGTTGAGCTGTCTTTTTGCTGCATGTTTACAGCATCTTGAAAATGCAGATCAGATCCAAGTTAGAACCTTTAGGTACTGCTGCAATAAAACTGATCAATAGTACTAATACCCTAGCAGCCAGGGACTCACCTAGCTAGAGCAGGACCTGGCACCATCCCTCTGTACCACTCTAACTTGGAGGCTAGCAAGAACATTTATTTAGTACTAGGTGTTGCTGCTCCATGGCACAGACAAATCCCACTCCTCCTGGCATCTCTGATTTTCGCATCAGTGCTGGGTGCTGACACAGTCCAGTGGGGCTGCTGTTTTCCTGTGCTTTCTGTGCTTCCGTGCTCTCGCAGCATGCTGAGAAATGACAGCCCCTCACTCTGTCCTCATAGTGTGAAATGGTGAAACTCACCACCACAAGGTGCTTTGTGCAACAGAAATATAAAGAGGTTCAAAAAGCAATTAGGAAAAGCCAGGGAAGGAAGGTCCTTAAAAGGGCTACTGAAGATAGAGAGGCAACAACCTCCAGTGTAGCAAGTCTCTGAGCCTGACTGGTAGCCAGAAAGTTTTATACCAGCGGATGCTCTAGGAGCACGTGCTTGTTCTGGTCTAAGCATATGCCAGAGACAGGACATGTGAGTGGATGAGCTTTTCTTCTGATCCTAGAGGGTTATTTTCATACTGACAGTCAATTTAGTTCTCTTGCTTTCCAAACCTAGGGATACATTAACCTATTATATTTTCTCCCAGTTCTCATTCTTCCACTTTTGGCCTACAGTGCTTCTCCTAGAAAATGGAAAAAACTGCTGTGGTTGGAGATTCTTCTAAAACAAATAAACAAACAACAAACTGCCAGCGCACCACAAAATACTGCTTCTTTTAGACTGGGAAGGTTGTAAAAGCCATGAGCTGCTGCAGATGGGAGCCAGAGCAGCTCACACTTGCAACTACACTGAAGAGGATTACCAGAGTCCTGGACACCAGAAACTGAGAGAGGACAGCTCATGAAAAGCAGGAGAGTGCAAATGCTCATTTTCCACTGCTTTACAGCTTGTGAAATAACTTACATTTGATTTAAGCAACATTGACATTTTCCAGCCTGCGTCAGAAGAGCTGACACCTGTTTTTGCACACTCTGCGTTACTCAAGCAGTGCAAGCTGATGGAGGCAGAGACTTGGGGCAGCATGTGTGGCTGCAACACATTTGAACTTCCCAAGGGGGATTAACCTAGCTCACTCTGCTTGCAAGTCAGGCAGCACAGGCTTGGTCACATGCAGCGGCCCAGGAGAAGTACCGAGGATGCTGGGCTGTGCTGCCTTCACTTTGCTGATGATGGTACCAGGTAATTGCTTCTCTGGGTGTGGTGCCTGGCCCAATTTCACAGCTCAGACTGACAGTACACATCCCATAAAATCAAGAGGAAGGACAAGAGGGGCAGAGCCAGTTTTCAGCCAGGTCTGAAACCCACTGAACAAAACAGAAGGCCTCTTCTGGGTAAGAACATTTTGTTTTCAAAAGCAGCATTCTTGCATGATTTCACTGACCGATCCACATGGGACTATTTTGTCGAATTGGGATAATTTGTGGCATGATTTTTATGGTACGATTTTCTGAAAAATATAGGTATGCAGTGGTCAGTAGCGGTTACCAGCTTCAAATTATGCAATGGCACAGCTCTGCTCCTGGCAAGGCTGGGAAAGGCCACGGGTGGGAAGCACACAACACTGAAAAGAGAAAGCAGCATTAAGAAGACCAACAGCAGTCTTGACACTAATGACACTCCTGAGGGTGCGGGCTCCTCACCACCTCATGTTGTGCAACGCAAAGCACCCTGCTTCCTTCACACTTTTTCTCCGGGGCCAGATCCCCAGCAGGTGTAAATCAGCTTCCCAGTGCTGTGGTCACTGGTCTCTGCCAGCTGACACCAGCTGAGGGTTTGGCTGTAGGTCCTTATTTTCCTGAAGGCACAGCAACACTCCTGAAAGGTGTCAGAAGCCTTAAACCCTGCTGCCTTCCCTCTTCCATCCCTCCTGGCAGCAAAGCTAGGTGCCAGCAATCAGTTAGGAAAATGCATGTCAGTTTTTAAAAGCACGACTGTAAAAGAGAAGGGAAAACTCCCCCATATCTCCTCCCTTTCTCATTCTTGCACAGAGGCACCTCGGTGCCCCATGGAGGGAGAAGGCTTGCTGGACACAAGCCACAGCCCTGGCGGGATGTTTCCACCTGCCCAGCGAAGCGGAACAGTCCCATCACTGTCAGGCCAGAGCCAACACACAATATTTTACGCAACTATTTTTGTGGTGGGATCGAATGGCTTGGTATCTGGGACATCTGCCGGAAGCAAGACACCCTTTGTGGGAGTCTACACAACTCAGCTGGCCTCACGCTGCCGGTTGCTGAAGCCACAGCCTGGGACTGCTTTTCAGGTCTGGTTAAGGGCAGAAAAAACCCTAAAACCCAGCTTGCCTCAAACTGATGTCAATCATGCTCAGTGTTACCATGTTAGGTGCGCCTTGTGCAAAAACCAAGAACCTGCGACATCCCCTTGCCTGCCTCCCCGCTTCCCCAAATCCTATTTTTGAGTGAGGAGCCAGAGTGAACGCATGGTTGTGGCAGGACCTCACCACCTGCCACCTCTAATTATAGGGGAGTCCTGGTCTGTATTAGCAGAAAAACATCCCCCCACACACACGCATTTGCACTGACTCTCTGTGAATACAACCGTTTAACCGCCAATTTCAGGCACTGGTTCCTTCATGGCAACAAGATATAAATATAGACCTCGTTGGCCCCAAAGTCTTTTTTTTTTTCCCTTTCACTTTAACCCTTGTATTATTTCCATAGCTAATTCTGAAGGTCCATTTTGTAATATGAAATCCAATACTTAAGGCCATCTGCTGTCTTAAACCCAGGTACCCATACTGTTAAACCAGAACCCATCAGCAGCAATGGGTGCTCCAGCCACAAAGGGTGGGCAGTCAAGTAGTAGAAAGTTTTTTAGACTGACCCACTCAACCTTTGCTGAGAGAAGAAAAACCTTGTCATGGTCTAATCACTCTTCTGCTTGCAGCAAAGACAGTTGCCACTTGTGCCTGCAGTGAGATAAAACACACAGATGTTTTGTATTCAGAAGCAATGCTGTTTGAGGCTATGAGAAGGTAGTGTGGGGTCAAGATTTATAAGTCCTCCTGATGCCTTCTTGCTTTATCTGTGGCAAATATTCAAAACAAAGTCAGGACACTATCTGCGTAAGAGCCGCAGCACCCAGCCCTGGCTTGTAGGCTTACTTACCTGTGGGCATATTCCCATATATGAATGCACATAGGCATGAATACTTCATCAACAGTCCTGGCTAACCGGTGAGGTCCCAGTTGATTGGAGGTTAGCAAATGTGATGCCCATCTACAAGAAAGGCCAGAAGGAGGATCTGGGAAACTACAGGACTGCCAGTCTGACCTCGGTGCCAGCAAAGGTTATGGAGCAGATCATCCTGAGTGCCATCATGCGGCATGTACAGGACAACGAGGGGATCAGGCCATAGGTGTATGAAAGGAAGGTCCTGCTTGACTAACCTGACCTCCTTCTATGACAAGGTGTAACGCTTAGTGGATGAGGGAAGGGCTGTGGATTTTGTCTACCCGGACTTCAGTAAAGCCTTTGACAAGGTTTCCCACAGCATTCTCCTGGAGAAACTGGCCACTTCTGGCTTGGACAGGCATACTCTTTGCTGGGTAAAAAACTAGCTGGATGGCCGGATCCAAAGAGTTGTGGTGAATGGAGTTAAAGCCAGTTGGTGGCTGGTCACAAGTGGTGTTCCCCAGGGCTCAGTACTGGGGCCAGTTCTGTTTAACATCTTTATCAAGGATCTGGACAAGGGGATCGAGTGCCCCCTCTCTAAGTTTGCAGATGACACCAAGCTGGATGGGAGTGTTGATCTGCTGGAGGGTAGGAAGGATCTACAAAGGGATCTGGACAGGCTGGATTGATGGGCCAAGGTCAATTGTATGAGGTTCAACATGGTTAAGTGCCGGGTCCTGCACTTGGGTCACAACAACCCCATGCGATGCTACAGGCTGGGGGAAGAGTAGCTGGAAAGCTGCCCAGTGAAAAAGAACCTGGGGGAGTTGGTTGACAGCTGGCTGAACATGAGCCAGCCGTGTGCCCAGGTGGCCAAGAAGGCCAATAGCATCCTGGCCTGTATCAGAAACAGCATGGACAGCAGGACCAGGGAAGTGATGGTGCCCCTGTACTCAGCACTGGTGAGGCCGCACCTCGAGTACTGTGTTCAGTTTTGGGCCCCTCACTGCAAGAAGGACATTGAGGTGCTGGAGCGTATCCAAAGAAGGGCAACGAGGCTGGTGAAGGGTCTAGAGCACAAGTCTTATGAGGAGCAGCTGAGGGAACTGGGGTTGTTTAGTCTGGAGAAAAGGAGGCTGAGGGGAGACCTTATCACTCACTACAACTGCCTGAAAAGAGGTTGTAGTGAGGTGGGTGTCACTCTCTTTTCCCACGTAACAAGCCATAGGACAAGAGGAAATAGCCTCGAGTTGCACCAGGGAAGGTTTAGATTGGATATTAGGAAAAATTTCTTCATTGAAAGCGTTGTCAAGCATTGTCACAGGCTGCCCAGGGATGTGGTTGAGTCCCCATCTCTGGAGGTATTTAAAAGACGGATAGATGTGGTGCTTAGGGACATGGTTTAGTGATGGCCTTGGCAGTGCTCAGTTAATGGTTGGATTTGATGATCTTAAAGGTCTTTTCCAAGCTAAACGATTCTATGATTCTGTGATTCCATGATTAAAGAGACAATAACCTTCAAATTCTACTCTGGAGGTTTTGTAAAATTCTTCAGGAGAAGGCATCCTAATATCTCCATGTAAAACGATTCTTTTGGAGAATGGGTCTTACCTTTTTAATATCACAGGGGAACACAGCTGTCCCTTTGGCTTCATGACTCAACAGAAGCTTGGCTTCAAGCAACTTCATTGAAGGACATATAGTGAAATGTGTTGTTTACATACTGTGGAAAGAAGAACTCTTCCGTCTTCTCCCTTGCTCATCTATACAAATGGGGTTTTGTATAGTCTGCAAATCAGCCAGGCTGACGGATGAAGGCCACCCAGATGATCGTACGGCTGATACCCTCCCTATGACCCAACCCATATACTTTGTGGCTGAAGAGATGGCTCACTGGCCTCTGAGTGGCCTCTGAGGACCTTCTACTTCAAGCATACCATGTCTTTCTTTGGCAGGACAGGAGCATGAGATTAGTTTGTTCTTTGTCAAACTCCAAATCCAAAACGGTATTTTTTGTTCTGAACTACGGTTTACTGAAGTGTGGTTTAACAAGGTCATATGCTATTTCAGATATGTAACAACCAAAATGTAGCTGGAAAATCAAAGAAAATGAAAAACAGCTTATTACACTCAAATACCCAACAATTATATGTGAGTCCTCCATAATATGCAGTTAAGAAAATAGGAGAGGGCAAGCGGAAACCTCAAGGAAACATAAATCACAGGGAAAGGAGAGGGAAGGAGGCAGGAATCTGGAAGAGATTTCAAGAGGCCATCCTCTCTTTTTCTTAGGGCAAAATCACTATCTCTGTTGTTCCCTACAAATGCTTGTCTTATCGTAGACGAGATAAGACAAACATCAAATACTAGTAATGGGGATTCCACAGCCTCTCCAGGCAATCTGTCCCAGCGCTTCACTATCTCTGCTTTTAATGCCTTGCCTAAGTCTTTCTTCCCTTACTTTGAATCTGTTTCTTCATGTCATATCCACCAGGGACAAGAAAATGAGTAGAAATCGATTTAAAGAAATTACACTTTGTTTTGAAGAAGGCATGGCAAATGTTTTTTCTTTACAAGTTCATCGTAAGTTGTTCTGGCTTACAAATATGGATTTTTTTTTTCTTCTTTTTGTCTTTTTTTACGGCCAAATTCATTTCCATGTGCACACTGCTGGCAAAATAATCTGCTGCAGAAAAAACACCAGTAACAGTAAATCCCTGCAAAGATGTGGAGATGGGCAAGCATACTGAAATCTTTCCTGAACCTATTTAATAGTGTCCCTGTTAGAAGTCTGAATCAGCAAGACCTGGAGACCTGCTGGGGTCTTCAGTCCTGACACCTAGAAAGGTAGGAGCAGATTTACCATTCTTACCTGTAAGAATATATGCTGAAGTTTTTAGATGTATTCTGGTTTGGCAACATAGTTTCTCTCAGGCAACAGGAGTTTTACCACTGATGTAATTTGGGAGCTTTTAATAATTGGTAAGAAATAGAGTCTTTCTGAGTGCAGGTTGCAGCATCATTGTATTGCATTGCCAGAAAGAATCCACTTCCGATGCAGGACACAGTTTGCAAAAGTAATGTCGTGTCCTATTCCCATGGAAGACCATTAGTCAGTGTGGATGGCCACATTCAGCTTGTCCCACATTCCCACACAAACCCACATTTACAGAAGCGAAGGGGCAGATCCACTGCAGGGAATGAGCTGTCATAGCTTCACTGCCTTCCGCTGGGTAGCAGTGATTTCCATAAATTAAGAACCTTGTCCCCAGACATCTACATGCTTGGTTTCCTTCTGTGTTTATAGAAATACTCTCCACTGGCTACATATTAAAGGTAAAGTCAACCCTCCATATGCAGGCTGATCTCAACTCCTTTTGGATGTGTTCAGGAATATATTATGGTTGTGAAAGCAGGCCTTCAGCTCAGCATGATTCTGAACACTTCAGTACTTGCTAGTAGGTAAAGAACAGCCTGATTTTTAGAAACTGAATGAAAAAAACCTATGCTTTACAATCATGCTAGTTCTGCATTGAAAAGAACATATTTAAGAGGCATTACTGCAATTTATGTGGGACAGCTATTACAAGTAAATATTCGGTGTGCCATAAGTTTTGCCATAGAAATGGGTTTGATAGCATAGTGGGCAGAACCTTTTCAGACTCCAATACTTACATTACATATGCAACGAACACTAATACTGCATATGAAAAGGTTTGGCATTTGTCTTTTATTGAGATTCTACTCAGAAGATTTGAACTATGGCATAACGATAAGACTGCAAGCTGGTCTAATTATGGGGAAGAACAAAAATCACACCCAGACATAAACTGATTACAATGGCTTAAATGAAAATAAGTCAGGTTAACTGTTTTAAGCCTCTTCTGAAAAGACAAATAGCTTTTTCTTCAGGTACCTGCAGTGAGAGAGCAAACAAAAATACTTCTGTCAGCAAGGCAATAACAAGCAGAATTTCAGCATCAGAATTTTCAGTTTTTGGTGAGAAAGGGCACAGGAAACTCCAGGTACATGTAGTCTGTGCACAACCCCGAACACTTCCAATTTTGTAGATCAACATTCTGCTTGTCACAAACATTCAGGGTGATGCTGCAAGGCCCGGCACAGCTGGGCACTCTGCTTGTCAAAGCCTCCTGTCAGAAATTGTCTCACGACACCTAACTCTAGTAACAGTGTGAAAGTTTGATGAGGCAAGACACAATCTGCTACAAGCACCTGATCTATAGAAACACAGAAGCACATGTACAACTTTCCTATCCATGGTCAGATCATGTGCAGTGCCAGGGCTGTTCTCTTACACAACCCATCTTGAGTCTGAGTTTTGCAAGAACTGACTTTTCATCTTTTGATTTTGTAAATGCAACGCATCTGTCACCTGCATTGCACAACATTTTCCCTGGACTGGAAGGGGAAAAAACAGAGACATAATAGACCATTTTTCAGAAGAGTATGTGTCTTCCTTTCTCTTCTCCATGACTTAATGCTATTACTTTCCAAAAGAATAGGGGCACATATCCAACATCCCGCAGCCCTGAGAGACTTTCCTAAGCAAACTGCTCCACTTTATTGTTCTTCAGCATCTCTGCATAGCTGGAGCAGAACGTGGCCTCAAGTCTTACTCATCTCCCGTCTCTGTGTGTGATCATAGACATTCCTCATCAGTGTTGAAAGGTACTGTCAGCACAGCTATGATTTCTTTTTCATTCGTTGCCTGACACGCTTACAACGGCATAAGCTCTAGATGCAAGATCCATTTGGCAAAAAAGTCGCAATTGCCAACACAGCCAAAAGGAATTACTTTACGCAAAAAATTCCCCTGTTGTTTTAACAGAGGTCCCTTGGAAATATGTGCTAGCAAACTCTCTCCAGTCTGGGCAAGATCTCATCTTTATTTTTGCTTCCTTTCATTACAGAGCCCCTGTATGACCATTCGAGGCAGCTAGAAGCTCATATACAACCTCACAGTTACATGGGGAGTCCCAGGCCTTCTGCCCACCACTCTGCTGCGTGCCTCAGCAGCGTGGGGCAGCATGTGCCCAGGAGGCCCTGCTCCCCCACCCTGTGCTACCAGAATCCAGGCTGGGCTTGGCAGCTCAGGGGAGGAACGCCCTGAAAACCTCAGTGGGACTTCCCAGCATTGGTGAATCCCTGGGAAGCTCTGCCAGCCTCCCAGTCACTCTTAGCAACGGGCAGTAGCAAGCCAGATGTAATAGTGTATTTATTACGTTAACATGCAAGGTTTAATAAATGTGTTATAAGGAAGGAGATACAACTAAATAAAAGGTGTGTATTTAGCTCAAGAGGGCTTCTCTGCTATATTCAGCCAGTAGTTCCAAAGCCAGCCTAACCTTTGGGACAACTATCACAGCTCTGAGCAATAACAAAGATAAAGGCTTTCTTTATATTGTTCTTTTCCTTCGTGGTTTTACATGCCTGTACATGCATCCCTAAGGATTTTCTGTAAACCACGGCTCCAATAACTGATTCAACCAGGATGTCAGCTTGTATCTATCTGCCTTACTAATTAAATCCCATCTATCACCAGCTCAGCAGCTGGTGGGAAAATGGCTTTTGAAATACATCTTCACAAAGGACAGGTGTAGAGGGGTGGCTGAAAGCCACATTAACTTTTAGTTCATGGAAGTCTATGTGCATAACGTCTCTGACAAGAACTATTTATTTATAAACCCGTAGAGAGATTAAAGAACGCAGCCCATTAGTGCTGTGCAGTAGAGTTTAAACATAGGGCAAGCAAGTAAGTTTTGACAAATAGTATCCTTGGGAAGGTGATCTCCAGACATAATTTGCTTAGTGGAAACAGGGAACAACCAGTAAGTCTCCTTACATGGCAACATCCTCTTTTACTCCCTGAAATCATCAGGACTTCCTCCCAGGAAACCAGAACAAGGCACTTTCTGCCCTGTGGATATTCTGTGGTGCTCTGTCTGTCCAGGTCATTACTCTTCCTCAAAAGTCAGCGAAATGTGCTGTTGCCGTGTAAACATAAACTTGAGTGGTCTTGTATCAAATTACCCATCATTTGCTATTGGGGTTATCAGTTATTTTCCAGATGTAATCAGGACTCTCTTCTAAAGTAATGAAATTAATTAGGTTCACCAATAATGTGAGAAGTTTTCTAATTAACCTCCTCCATAGCATGACAAAACACCTTTCTCGTTCTGTCCGGGTAACTCCTGCCCAACAGGATTTCAGCAGCATCCTGAGCTGGTACACCCGGGGAGAGACATCCAGCGCCTTATTATAATTAGTATTTTATGACACTTGAATTGGAGATCTCTGACTAATGGCATTAACTTCCATGAGCTTAATGTTATGAAGAGCTAGAGGAAAGCTAAATTTTGGCCCAGGGAATACTGTTTACTTCTGCTGAGTAGCAGGGGGAAGGGGAGGCCTTGCTTATCAGGAAGAGAAATCAGAAAAGCAGCCACCTAATTTCTTGTCATTTGTCAATTTACAAAACTCACTTGGATGCTGCTCCTTTGTATAAGTCAGAAACGAACAACAAATGTGCAAGGCAGTTTACAAAAAGCCGGCTAACAGTGCCCTAGTGCTAGATGCGGGTGGCTTGTGCCACCATCTCTCCCTGCCTATCAGGCTCACTCCCAAGTGAATCACCACCTTTTTTTAATCCAGCTTCTGGTTTGTAAATCCTTACTTCAAGTCTCTTCAACAAGGAGGGGCCCAGAATGGGGAGCACAGGCATATCTCCACTACTGTGAAGCTGTTTTGAGACGTGAAAGAACTACTAGGCTCTGTCTCTTGGTTTGAAAGATGGGAGAGGTTAAGAGCCTGGCAGAGCAGTGTGGCTGCTACACAGCTGCTCCAGGAACGTCTGCCATGCCAACTTCATCCAGTCATCGGCACCCAGGCGTACGGATTCAGGTTAGCATCCTCACACTTGGCATTACAGGGAAATCTGATGTTACTTTTGTCCTCACTGGTCTTTGCATTCAGCCAGCTGTAGCTGTGAGATATAGGACTCCTTCCAAGCCCCTCGCAGAAAACATTGCCTACCTAAGGCCCTATATGGAAAGCCTTTTAAGTCCTATCAGACCCCAGGTACCAACTCCCCTTGGGTTGTGCCACCTTGCATGTAAGCAAAACCCGTCCCCAGCACCTTATCCCCACCAGACTAAACTTGCCCAAGCTTAAAGCATCTCCAGCCTCTAAGCAGGGGCAGCTCCTGGAGCCTTTGATCTAACAGCTGCACAAGTCTCCATGTTAACATGGGAATGAAGGCAGGGAGCTTTCTCCACCACAGATAGCACCAAAAGATTTCTATGCCATGAGTCCTTAGCACTGTAGCTGTAACCATAACTCTGAAATAAACTTGTTTCCTATATTATTGTGAGAGCAAGGTTCCCCACTACACCTTACCTGTAAGGCCAAGGTAAGCTAGCTTTTAAGAAATACTGTTAATACTTCACTATAAACAGAGGTACAATTTTTCAAGCAAGTAATGCCTGTGGCTGAATAAAAAAATGTCACTTGCCTAGTGAACAGCCTGGAAAGAACCAGTGTCTTACATGTACAGATGAAAAAATACTGAGTAAGATGCAACTGTTCATTCAAACCCTCCTGAAGTTTAATAATATTGTGTAGGGTGTGGCAGTTAATGTAAACTGTAAATAATTAATTGGAAGTAATTTATGGGAAGGGACAAAGGTCTTGTGTTTTTTTCTCCCCCAGTCAGTCACAATATCTTAGACCAGAACAGCTGTGCAGAGGCTTGGGGGTTACTGGGCTGAGTAAGTTAGGCCCAGCAAGAACAATACTCCTGAACTGAGCTAGCAATTCTCAGGAGTTTTAAGGACGGGGTTATTGGTGCATCGCAATGCACAACACCTTTTTGTGTCAGTAAGTCCTTTTGATTTTTAATTTTTTTCCCTTCCCTTTTACTTTGGAGAAAAGTGTAAGAAGTCCTGCCAATTTTTGCAGTGCCTTGGCCAGATGCTCTGTGCAGGCGCGTGCAGCAGTGACATCCTCCATCCATCCACCCGTTCGCAGTGGCAGACAAAGCCAAGCTCCAGCTCCGCCGGTGCCGCGGATGGCTCTGGGGCCACACTGTGGTCAGTCTGCAGTTGCTCCAATTTAGAATTCCTCCTCGCTGTTATTTACAAATACCTTTTTCTCTTTCAAATCTACCGTTTGTGGCTATACTTGCCCTCCATCACCAACACGAGAAACTGCGTGCCGGTTTTAGTTCTCCTTCCTGCCGTGGTATTTGTAACTGACGGCAATTAACGCCTTTCTGGAGCACGCTTTATTCATATTCCTGTAACTGTAAATACCACCCAGCATGCACGCAGGGCAGCTCTCGCCTCATCACTGCCTTTGGGCCTGTTAGGGTTTGCATTTTGTGGTCAGAGCGGAAACAGAAGGTGGGATTATCTGTCAGTGCTACCATGGTTAGCCTAAACCTTCCCTGTGGTCACCATTAAAGCCCCATTCCTAAAACTGGAGGTTTTAACAGGAAAAAGAGGTATATTTCAAACCGAAGTGGATATTTTAACTTCCTTTCCTCTCCAAAGTCTTATGGCTTTAAGATCTACCTTTTCCCCCACATTTTAACCAACAGAAGTAATATATAGGAGAAGTCAGCACACCTGGATTATTTATCTCCAAGACCACCTTTGCCTTGTGGGGAAACACCTCATTTTTCCTTGGTCCCTCAGTCTCCCTGTAACAGCTGTTCAGTTTTCTCAAAGACTTTCATGGGAAAGTGCTCTCTGTGTGTTAAACCCTATGGTAAAGACTCTGGTCACTCTGGAGAGTGAGCTGAACAGGCTCACCTCACAGACAGGGCTGTTGATCTGCCTTGACCTTAGTCACCCTCCTCCAGCTTCGGTCCTAAGCCTGAGCCCCTTTTCCTTTCACAGGAGGCCTCATTTCATATGCAGGCTTTATCTCTCAAGTGTTGTCATGACCAAAGTCTCAAGCATACCACGGGAAAAAATGACATTTTGAAAGCAAAAATATTGATTTTTCCCTCCCTATTTTAAGCTTCCTGCCTGCAAATAATGCACAGATTTTTTTTTTTCTTTCCAAAAGGATAGCAGATGGATATTTCAACCATTTTCAACCTGGGGAAACTCTCCCCACCTCCTCAAAAGCCCCATTTCACCCCGATTTAAGATGCACCAACCAGACCTACTCTGACAATTTTGGCAGGGCTGCGAGAGATCTTCCCTGCAGGATGAGCTGCACATCCCACCTGCCTCTGAGCTGACTTGTTTACAGGGTGCAAGTCTCTGCAGTGCCCTCCTTCCTCCTTTGCTATGTCCTCCTGCTCTGCCAGTCTCCTTCTCTGCCTCTGCCTGGAAAGCAGCTGCTCAGAGCCCGTGGGCTGGGGGCCCAGCCGGGACCCCCAGCTGCCCAGGCTGTGCCAGGACCCCGCCAGTGGGACTGCAGGAGGCAGCTGGGGGGTAACTTCATTTACTTGACAAGTATGGTCACTCAGGAGATGTGGATGGTGGAGTAAGAAAAAAAAAATGTCTGCTGAAAGGAGCCCAGCTGGAAGATTAGGTATGGAGAGGCAGGCTGGGAACTGCCAGGAAGAAACAGAAGGAACCTGCAGAGAGGCAGGAGAGCAAGGACTTTTCCATTCGTTGTTATGGGCATCCTCAATGCTTTTGTGTCTGTGCATGTCTTTATTTCTAAAGCTAGAATTGTGGAAGGAATAGTAATAGACTATTCCTGTTAGTTTACATGTAACTGTTTAAACTTTATCATTAATGTATGCAGGAGATAGATACATAAAAACAAGGTGGAGGTATATGTATGTAATCTCATATGATGAGACTCAAACCATCAGCTCATCCTCAAAATTTAAATATTTTTCGGTATATATCAAAACTGCTGAGCTATGTCACAGACTGAATATTTCCACTGGAGGAAAACTCAATCCTTTTAATTAGTTACAGAACATATCGAGAGAGCTTCAACTACAAATTCCTGGCATCTCAACCTGTATGAAATCACGCCCAAGCCCAGAAAAAGCAATAATAATTTGAACTGATAGTACCCTGCTATATTATAATACTTGAACATACGGTGTGTGTTACTGGTATTACTGACAGAAAATAACTAGTGCAAGCTCAGTTGTTGCACTCCTTAACAGGCACCCTTCCTATACTTTTCAGCAGTTTTAAGACTGTCACTCAGTTTACCTAAAGTACTAAGAAAGCTTACCGCAACAGGCTGGATTACATTTTACATAACTGTTCAAAGCATAATGTGAATTTCACTCAGAGAGGCAATGCTGAACCCACGGTGAGGAGAAGAAGAACATGAAGAGCTAGAGAAGGAGGGACACTTACAGCCTTCAGACAAAGAAGAGTTTGCAAGGAGAAACAAATGCTCTCCGTATGCCTGTCCAGAAAGCTGCCAGCCTTCCCGCAGCACGGGGTTGATGTGAGGATGGGAAGCAACAGCCAAACCCAGAGAATGGGTCTAGAACTGGGCATCTGTCACAGCGCATGTCTTGCTAACCACCAGCAACATTGGCCTCACGGCGCTTAGGCAATACATACGAGAAACAGTACCAAGCATTGTCCTTGTCCTGTTTCCTTCACAGATAGCTCTGTTCCTCCCTGTGCTATTATGGGGTTGCTTCTTTGCCAGCATGCCTATCTCCTGAAACGCTGGTGCTCACTGGGACAGGAAGCAAAGAAGGGCAAGAGCTAACCCCAGCACCCTGCAGGGCTGGGGAGGCAGCAGAAATCAGAGTGCCAGCTGAGAAAAAAGGCTGGGAGGTACAGCATTTATGAAGAAAAAACAATCTAATTACAAGTGTAGACAAGGGACTAATTGCAAAAGCTAAACAATTAGACATGTATAAATTAATACTTAATTCATACCACTAGTGATAATGATTAGCAATGCCTGTAAGAACTAAATATGTAGAAATAGACCCTTATTCACATAGAGAAATATCTTTCTGCATGGGGAGCCCAACTAATTATTACGAATGCAATTGGCTCAGTAATTCAAATGTTCAAATTTGACTCCAGTCGCCAAGGACTAACAGTCATTGCTATCTAGGCTGGATGTCAGTTGCAGTCATCCACCAAACTTGTAATCAGCTCAAAGTCTCTAGCAGACCCCAAAATTAAGGAAAAAGAGGGTTCTTTTTAAACACAAATGCAGAAATCCAGCTTCCACTTCAGGATGCCAGTGAGACACCCTGCTTGGGTGACCCTTACTCTGTGCCCCCTGCACAGACCCCAGTGGGGCTCACTCACAAGGAGGCCATGCAGTAGAGAAGGAGATGAATGTGAGATTCGAGTAACTGCCTGCTTGGCCATCAGCTTAACCCTTGTTATCAACAACCAAGCAAAACTCTTAGCTCTGTGAGCTGCCTTTGACTTTATTGTTGTTTCCAATCAGGGGCAATACAGCAGCTACAAAGCACAAATGCAGTCCAGGCCTGCCTCTACTCACCACCCTTTTTCTTGCACTTACATGAGCAATAGCAGCACTGCGTAGAAACATGTCTACAGTGCATGTGGAGACACTCGCACTCCCTAGTTTCATTACCTACGCTGCTTAAAACACACACACACATACACACAAACGCACACATTCACAAAATCCTTATTTTTCCCAAGTCCTGTATTCAAATTAAATATTCATCTCCCTTAAAAAGCAATTAAACTCTACTGTCTAGTAATTTGCAAATCTAAACAGCAAATGTAGAAAAATAATTAGCATAGTAAGAAATCGGTTATTTCTCTGATAAGCTCATAAACCCTTTTAATTAAAATCACAATATGTTTAATTGCTAAAGGGAATATTTTGTTTACAATAGCAAGCATTTCTAAGTTTTAATTTAAGTTCCAATCTAATATTGTAATAATTGAGAAATGGCCTCCAGGGGGCAACAGTATCCACCAAACAAAATAATGTGCATCTCAACTCTACCAAAGGATTTTCTTGCGTGAAAACGTATCTTCTTGGGATACAGGAAAGGTAAGTTAGCCTATACAAACTCTGACAAATCTCCTGTGAGCATACACCGAGGGAAACACTTGCCATTCATTTAAAAGCACACTTATTTAAAAGGTTATTATTAATCAAGATACAAGACTATACTTCCAGTAACAGTATGCATGCAAAATAAAATATAACTTCTAACCAAACATATAAAAAAATGTGATTTGCTTTTTAAGCTTTCAGACATGCTATTTTGAAAACATCTGAAATACCTTGGAACTGCTGTATTGTGTCACTTTCCCTGTCAACAGCAACCTAATGATGTGTAAAGAATTTACGAAAGTTAGGGGTTGACAAACCTGGTGGCCTGACAGAGGTCAGGCTGCCACCATTCTGTGTTCCCAAGTAGTGAGTCTGAGCACAGGTATACATCCACATGGCCAACCACACATACAGGCACACTCAGCCCTCACGCAAACACAAACACTATCAACAGCCTCGTCCTGTTCCTTCACTGCCTGGCCAGGATGATGGTCTGTTAGTGGGAAATACATAGAAATATATGCACCATATGGATCCCTCCAGTAGTTGGCTCCTGGAGTAGCCCAGGAGAGATGGGGCAGAGGCTTGGGTCTCTCACAGGGTTGTTGGGGCTCTCCACTCTTCCAGTGGCACTCTGGGCTCCTGTGTCGGGCTCAGGAGCCACATATAATCCCATAATTAATCGCATAACCTAACAACGAGCACATCCAAATCATACACAGTGGATGATAAGAAGCGCACATGTCGGTGCCAGGCCACTAGCATTCATCAGCCAGATGTTAAAGAAACGATTGAGTTTCTGCCTTGGGTACCTTTGAAACTGCCATCTCCTGAGGACATTGATCACAAGGTGTCACTAGTAACTTTGTAAAATATTGTTGTCCCTATTTCAAGTAACTGTCATCACTGAAATCCACCTTTGCTACTATAGAAAAAAAAAACCTATTAATTAGTCTTGTTTATTGTGCCATTATGTTTAACAACCTCGTCAAGATCCTGTTGCCTAACTTTCTGAGAAAAGCATTATCCCAGAGAGCCTACAGTCCAAAACTACAAGGACACACATGGGACTGAAGGAGAGGAAAGATAACGAATTATGCAAGTCTGGTCACTATAAATTGATCCCATTTCTACATGTAAGTGCAGGTACTCACCTTGTGAAGCAGTATGAGATATGAAGTTAGCAGCTGAAAAAAAAAAAAAAAACAAAAAACAAAAAAACAAACCACCTAAAGGAAGTAGAATATGGACATATTTCCAGGTGATGTTTCTTAAAAATTAAAGGAAAAGATAATTACAACAGAAGATGACTGAAGATAGGAGGAAATCACAGCAGTCAAATTAAAGCAGAAGACCAAAGACAGGAGGAAACTGATATTCAAGGAGACAGAACTCTGTTCTTCCTTTTGGACACTGTCCCCAAAGATCTGGACTGAGGAAGTTGGTAGGAGAAGAGTCAGTTTAGTGCAGGAATGTGGTCAGATACTGTCACTTGTCTTTCGATTTTCCAAGATGCTTAAGTAATGTTGAGATCCAAAAGGCTCAGTTGCTACTTGAGTGTAACATTGTCCACTTGGCAATCTCTTGTTTCTGTTTGACTTTTCTCTTCGATGTCTACATGGCAGTCAGAACACAGCCTTAAATTAAACTTTGTCATGCTT
The DNA here is from genome assembly GCF_965183815.1 of Platalea leucorodia. NCBI lineage: Eukaryota > Metazoa > Chordata > Aves > Pelecaniformes > Threskiornithidae > Platalea > Platalea leucorodia. Next base: position 50,048,662 of record NC_138858.1, read on the forward strand.
TACTTGGTAGTTTTATCCTGGATTTGAGATCCCAGTGGAATGTTTTCCTTCATTTTGATCATAAAGAAGGAACTATATTTTGAAACACATTTTAGCTTCCATTCATCATGTTGCTTTTGTAGTTTACCATGTCCAGGCTTGACTAAGCATTGATAAATCATCCATTGAGCACATGACTCAGGTAGCATAAAGCACAATGAAAACTATGTTTCTCCGACTGCAGATTTTAATAAAAGGAAACTGCTCTTTGAAGCATGCCAACTTTTTTCACCCTACAGTCAAAGGGAGGTCCAATCAACCTTAGGATAAAAAGAAGTCAAAATAACTATCTTCCTACATGTAAACTAGTATTTCAGAGTCCATTCCAAATGCCTTTAACTGAAATACTTCAAAAGAAGTTGGATTAAGCATCAATTAGCATGGTGTTAGTAAAGCTGTCCTCAACCAAAAAAACATTGTATGTAATTTTTTGTTGTTGCTATTAGGTAAAAATGGAAATTTTTTAATTGTTGGGGGAGGGAAACTCTGTGTCACATAATTATTTAAAATTATTTTTACATTTTAACATAATTCTCTGTAATAAAAACCATAATACTACTTGGTTTTGTAAAAAACAAAAGATTTGACAAAGATGTATAAAGGTATAATTACATTAAGAAGAACATGGGAGAAAAGAGTCACGATATCAATATATTCCTGCATGACTTAATTAAATAAAAACTAAAGTAACCATAGTTTGTTCCAGAACCAAAACCATACTGGCCATTTCATTTTGAGAGTTATTCCATGGCTTTCTACTCTGCTAAATTGTTCTCAGTGATCTGCTTTTCGGTTCACTTACTTATTCACAGGTGATGTTTCTTCTAGCAAGTTGTGTGAGTGCAAGATTTCATATTTGGGCATCAGCTATTAATGAACTGGTTTGTATAATTTCTGACCTTTTGCAGCCAGATATTAAGATATATTAAAATAGTCCTTCATATGAAAACCCACATCATTAGAAGCCTAAGAAACAAAGGAAAACCAAACCATCAGTAAAACCAAACTTCAAAAGCCAGCTAACCTGAGTAGAAATATGAAAAAAATGCTGGTAGGTAGCACAGAAAACCGAACACCTGAAGCTGTGTGCATTAAGGAGGAATGTATCTGGGACCAGCTACAGCTGTGAGGTTCTTGTCTTATACCTATCTAATAGCTGAAAAGTGGAAGCTGAGAACATCTTTTGCTACAGATAACTGATTGCGAGTGTGGGACTGCCTTGCAGGGCATGTCTGCAGATATCACACATCAGTTGTCATGACAGCACAAACTCTCTTTGCATCAAAGTAGACCATTACTGTGGGTTTTCCACCTGATGCTCACCGATGCAACATGTCCAATCAACTATGCAACTTGTTTAAGTGATTGTCCACTGAGGCTATTAAAGTGGAAGATTCACTGGAATTTCAGGCCCTGTGCAAAGCTTTTCCTCAGCAGAGCCTCCCCATTCATGTTTATTAATTATACTGGGTCCCAGAGCTCTTATTTCCTTATTATTTCCTTATTTAGTAAACTAGTATTGTTGGCTAACAGAAGAACAGCTATCTGATCGTTTCCTTTTGGAAATGATTAGTCTGGGTTTGTGGGAGTGTCCTTTTTTTCATAAAATCTGGAAGCATCTGAAATTGTTTCTTAGCAACCCTTTTCAGTTTGTCATTTCCTTCTATTCAGCTCCCCAATGAGTGTTTCTAAAGCTGTAGTAAGGTTGGCCATTTCAGAGAAGAAGCTATTATTTTTCCTCTTGTATGAATGGTGAGATCGTGCCCAGATACCACAGCCCGATAAGAATATTCTCCAGTATATTAAAAACTGTCCTTGAAACAATAAAATACTCTTAAACTGAGATAATAGGTGAATTACTGGCAAGAATACTGATAACTGAATCTATTGTGCTTGGCAAGGACACAAGGAAAAAGACAGCTACTTCCTTATTGTTCTGTGTAGAAGGTTAATTTTGTCTAAACCAAAGCTCAGACATTTATCTGAGTCTGCAAAGGTACTTCTCACCTTGCTTATATGCTTCCAGCACCTTGCCTTACCTACCCACATGCAGAAGGCAGCTTAGTTAACTACCACACTGCACAGTGGTGCTTAGAAAGCCCTGCATACTGGTAAATACCAAATCAATAGCATGTATTTCACCTGTAGTAAGACCAAATGCTTTGGCCGGTACTTTATCTCTATACTGACTCATGGATGGTGGCAAATGTTCTGTGGGGGTGGTTACAGCAATGGAAACAGAGCAGCTGGGTTATTCCTGCCTCAGGCAAAGGCAAACCCATTCATGGGATTGCTTTTGCTCAAGCACTTGGGGCAAGAATGTGCTGGCTTTGGCTGGGATAGAGTTAATTTTCTTCACAGTAGCTAGTATGGGTCTGTGTTTTGGATTTGTGCTGAAAACAGTGTTGATAACATAGGGATGTTTCTGTTATTGCTGAGCAGCGCTTACACAGAGTCAAGGCCTTTTCTGCTTCTCACACCACCCCACCAGCGAGTAGGCTGGGAGTGCACAAGAAGCTGGGAGGGGACACAGCTGGGACAGCTGACCCCAACTGACCAAAGGGATATCCCAAACCATATGACCTCATGCTCAGCAGACAAAGGTGGGGCAAGAAGAAGGCAGGGGGAGATGTTGAGAGTGATGGTGTTTGTCTTCCCAAGTAAACATTACGCGTGATGGAGCCCTGCTTTCCTGGAGATGGCTGAACACCTGCCTACCGATGGGAAGTAGTGAATAAATTCCTTGTTTTACTTTGCTTGCATGCAAAGCTTTTGCTTTAGCTATTAAACTGTCTTTATCTCAGCCCACGAGTTTTCTCACTTTTACTCTTCCAAGTCTCTCTCCTATTCCACCAGGGGGGAGTGAGCAAGCAGCGGTGTGGTGCTTAGGTGCCAGATGGGGTTAAATCACAACAACTCCTTTGGATACTGTAGGTCCCACAAAATATACATCACCGATACATAAAGTGAAAGTCCTTCCAAATAGCTCAAGGCCACTGCACTGATTCCTGTTTCTGTACTTTCCAGTTCCACCTTTCATCATGCAAAGAAGTGTTACACACTGTTTCAGAAGTGAGGTTTTTCACAGCATGCTCAGACAGTGGTAAACATGACTCTTTTTAAGTTAATTTATAGCGAAACCGTAAAACAGAGCAGAACAGAGAGCACTACAATGGAAAAATTTGTGCCAGCAGAAGTCTGTTCATCCATTAACTCCTGTGGAAAGGCCCTGAGACATACAGTGGGCTGCTGATTAAACAGAGTGAGTCTGTTGCTCACTCGCTGCCCGGAGTCCCCACAATGTATGGTGCTCTCTTTGGTTCCCTGGCACTCCTCCAAGTTTAATGGGTGCCATGTACGACAGCACTGATCAGCTTATCTATATATAAATATATTCCAGTAAAAAATGTTAAAATTCCGCATGCAGGCTTCAGCACATTTTGGGACCTAAAATATTTCTGTCATGTCCCAATAAGTACATTACCAGAACACTGCAATAAACAGTCTCTTTGGCTAGGCACTTGTCCTAGCCTACTCCCCTTCTGTTGTTTCACCAGCACAAAAGGCACTTCACATTGCCAAGGAGAGGTAACTGGTTTGTCACCCACCACAGGAAAAATCTCTTCCATACTCTTTTTGTAGCTGCTTTAGACACAGTCTCTGGCTGCAGTGTGGAAATTCAGGCAATGAACTCCAGCATGACAAGGGGCAGTTATTATTGCATGCAACATAAAGTGGCTTTTTGGCATCTCTCCTTTGCCCCAGCTGCCAGCATAGAGAAACACGACTGGAGTTTTGGCACACTTGGGCATCCATTGCTTGAATCATCTGAATTTCAGCAAGTTGTAAGACTAAAGATATACTAATATAAATCCTTCTTCTTTAATAACACTCATGCGTATGAACTGAAAATCTGAAGATCCATCAAGGACCTTTTAATCTACGGAGAAGCCAGGATGAAACCATCTTGGAGGACTTTTGGCAAGGCTTAACTTGTTTGGTTTGTTGAAACTCTGCTGTCCATACACACCCAGTCTCGGCCTTGCCCCCACTGCATCTATTGATAAGGTTGGCATTTGGATCAATAGCAGCAGAAGGAGGGCCAAAATGGAGATGTTAATTGCCAAATCTGTAACTTATGTTACCTGTCAATAAATCCTGTGACACATACCAGCCCTGCTAAAAGAAGATCAGGTATATTATACCATCATCTGACATAACACAGTACAGCCACAGATAGCGTAGTGTCAACGTCGAGCAGCACCAGTTACTCAGAGGAAACACCAAATGGAACAGATAGATAGATGAACTGGATGGATAACCAGGGTTATGTCTGTATTTCTGCCCCTACCACAGATATTTCACCTGTATTAGATCTCCAGAGATTGCCGTTGCACTTCAATGGGATATTAATTATAACCCCTCTCACTCTAACAGAATTTGCTGTCGCTGTGTGTCCCTCTCAAAGTTACAAAACTTTGTGGTGTAATGTATTTCTCCCACTTAAAAACTGGGCTTTCATATACAGCAGGAGGACACTTGGTGGCACTCATTCAACACCATTTTTACTTCCCATACCACAGGTTCTGTGGGTTAACATAAACATGTGAAAAATTCCCCTTAATAGATTATCCCACGAACTCTGTCACTAAGACCAGCTCCTGCAGTCACTAGTCAGTTTTGACGTTAATGAAGTAAAAAATAATTCGTTTTGTGTAAAAGAAAACTAAAGATTGTTCATGATAATAAAGTGATCACTAAATCTGAGCTGAGATGTGTTTGCCTACAAATTATTCTGCAAAATCTTCACTTTTCTGCTTGGATGGGTACGTAAAATCTACTACCTGAGTAACGTGCAAATTCTTTGTCCCTGCACATTGCTGTTCACTGCAACTTGCATACAACTGTTTGAAAACAAACACGAAAAGACATAAACCCTGACTGAACCATCTGGTAACCAAGATAGCTATTGAGAAAGAGACAACTGCCAAGGAGGTAGAGAGTTGCACTTGGCTATACCCGGTAGTCCTTCTGATTTATACTTCTGGGCGACTGCCATCTGCAACCCAATATTCATACTGTGTTTTGAGAAGACACACGGGAAGCAGCAGCGCCCTAACCCAATTACATGAACAAATACCTATAACCCCTCTCTAAAATCCTTCTTTTCCAGGAATTACCCCGGTATCTCATGGACAGTATCCTAAAGTCCTGCCAAGGACCACAGCCTTATCGCTGATGCCTGGCAGTTATTCCTATCAAAGCTGCTGAAAGATCTGACAGTCAGTAGGGTATTTGTTTATTACCCTTAACAGCAGGACACTATTACATTAGCTAAGGATAATCCAACACCATTAGATAGCCCAAAGCCTGACTGAAGGTGCCTCCTTTGCGGGAGGGGGAAGATCAAGCCCAGATGTCCCTGCAACTCTCCACTTACTGCACTCAAAATAAAACTTCTGCGAAATACAGGTTACAAATAGGTCAGCAGCCACCAGCAGCCAAGACATCCTCAGTGGGAAATGTCTTAAAGCAATGGAGCACAGCCAAGCACACAAGACAGCCCATCCTCTCAAAACACAGAAGCACCCGCCTTCCTTTAGAACAGAAGCAGGGCTCGTCCCCACCATCCTTCAACAACACAATGGCCGAAAGAGTGACCCACAGCCATTGCTTCAGGGTCACAGTGCCACAGAGCTTGATTACTCCATGGACGCCCATTGGACCCAAAGCTACGAAATCCATGCTCCCAGGAAACTCCTTTCCCAGCAGGTTTGCTTTTGTTCCAAGTTTTACCAGCTGCACCGGGGAAGCTTTAACTTCTTCGGACAAAGTACTCATTTCATTATCTGCATGTACTTGCATGCACTTTGTTTGTATACTCAGTGGTGTTTATATACTTGAGAAAATGCCTTGCTGACAAGTTCCGTACAGTTTTCCGATAATCTTTACTAAAACCCAGCATGCAGTTTTCAAACCAAGCAAAGATTATTGTACTCTAAAAGGTGTGCATCCAAGCCAAATTTTTAATTTCAGAACATTTTATTTCTGGCCTGTTTAGAAAGAGTTTTATATTTAAGAATGAGACGGTATTATCTTCTCCCTTTCCAAACTTTTATGCAACTAAAGGGCTTTTCCTCCAATGTTCTTCTAAAAAGAGAAAAGAAGACCCCACTGCTTTAGGAGAAACACAGGAAGGCAAAGTGCGACCCAAAAGTGGGTTACAATTAATCAGCCGAAAATCATACTGAGCACTGTTTCGCCATGCTAAGCACACGGTCTGCTACAAAGCATTTGCATGTGCGCTTCACACCAAGCCAGCATTCAGCGTAGGCTGTGCTGGGCGCAGTTTGCCCCGATAGTGGCACGGCCTTTCCCAGACCAAGTGCCGGAGCGTGAGTCACGAAGGGCAGAGCCTTTCCAAGCGGCTTCGATGACCTGTCCCCTCGCAGGAAGGTGGAGCTGCATTGTACAGAAATGCCATCAGCACCGTTTCTGTGCATACAGGGAATTTTAGTTACGTCGTCGTTTATTATGAATATTATTGGCTTTGTCAAAGGTTAATTACTGGGAGATAATGGCCGGGTCGGACACCAGTGCCGGGGAAGCTCAGGGCAATAACCAAATAAACAGAAAGCGTGCTTCCCATCATCATAAACTCTCCAACAGGTGGTGCTGCGGGGACAGGCTGGTCCACGGCCCAGCCCGGCAAGCCCGCGCCCCGCTCCGCGGCCGTGCCCGCCCCGCTCCGCGCCGCTCCGCTCCGCTCCGCGCCCGCCGCCCCCCACGCAGCGGGCGCCCACCCCGGGGGAGCGGCGCAGGGCGCTGCCGCCGCTGCTCTCCGAAGGGTTAAAAACCTTTCAGCCCCGCCACGCGTGGGAGGGGCGCGGGCAGTGTGCGGAGAAATGCAAAAAAAAAAAAAGAAAAAAAAAAAAGGGAATAAAAAGTAGGTCAGCTGCGCCCGGCGGCGTGCCGGGACGGGGCGGGACGGGGCGGGCGGCGGGGGGCTCTCCCTCGCCGGAGGCTGCGGGCGCTCCGGCCCCAGCTCCGGGCGTCTGCTGACAATTTGCTCCCGGCCATTAGCAGGTACTCTCACAGTATTTACAACCCGATAGCTCTCCCGCTGGATACACTTTTCGTCTTCGTAAATACACAGGCACATTCAAGGAATTTCGGAGGGGGAGGGGAGAGGGAAAGGCGCTTAAAATTAAAAGTGAAGCATAATTTGAAACTCGACCTACACCACAGCTTTTATAATCAGCTTGTGACATGCTTGGCACTAAACACTGTTTATGTCCACAATTAATGCAGTTAATACTAGGTTAGTAACCGTGGCTGTCCGCCATGTGCATCGCCTGGCACATGGGCGCCTTCCCCGGGCTGCAGAAGCACACTTCCCTCTTCCCTGCACGCGGGCAGGCCAGTTCGAGCACATCTGGAACCAGTTTAACTGGGGCCTGCCTCCAATGCAGCACTCGGCGTTGCCAGTGTATTCTTTCAATCAGAACGCCATGAAAAGGGGAGAAAGAATTAGGACAGAAATGGGAGTGGGAGAGGATGAAAAAAACAGGAGTGTGAGGCTCTTTCCAAACGAAGCCACCCTGCCACAGCAGGTTTCATAGCCTGCTGGAACAAGAGCCAGCATCAGGGAGCCCCTAACTGGGCCTCTATAACCAGTTTGGCCTGTTCTTGTTTCTCCTATCTCTCCAGGCAGTTGGACATCTCAGCGTGCGTTAGCCACCTGCAGCTCCTGCTCAGTGTCTGTCGTCCTCGCCTGGTGAGGGACAGTGGCGATGCTGTTCTCAAAAGAAGGCGGTTAACCCAAGGGGTACTGCATCATACACCTACCGAGCATAAGCACGCAAGGCCAAGTAACTCACCAATGTTTTCCAACAAAAGCTTTCTTAAGACAGAGACACCATGTTGCAATGGGAGGATCAGCATCTCACAGGCTGGTTGCAAAACCTCATTTGTACTTTTGGGGCAGGAGGTGAATTTTGAAACTGCGTTTTTACAAAGTTCAAAAGCTCTAGCAAGACTTCTGCAGGCATGTTCAAGACTTCCTTGGGAAATTGAGCATCTTCAAACATTGTGCCTCTGTCTAGGCATACGCCTGTGTACCTGCTCACTAATGCACCAGGCACACTGGTGTCATAACATGCCCTGATTTTCTTCTGTGGCCACTTACAACTTCAGTGAGAGCAGAATAAACGTGCAAATCAGTCATGCAGTAAGTAACGTCACTATCATCTATCGCGTGTTTGCTCACTTATCTTTTCCCCAAGGAGAGGAGCGTTTGTTTTGGGTTTTTACACACCCCTAGACATTTATGCCAGCAACGTCAAGGTCAAAGAAAGGTGCTCTTCACTTGCAGCAGGAGCTGGTGAAACCTGAGATAAGCTCCCAGAGGAAAGGAAGCCTACTTCAGAGTAATGGCTTGGCCATCAAAAACAAATGCCTTCTGCACAGATACACGTCATCCTTCATCTGGAAGGCTACCTCGTGCCAGAAGAACATCCCTGTCAACCCTCATCCTTTAACCCAATTCTTCAGATAGTCTGAGATGATCTGTCATATCAATTCCTGCTTCCCTTGGCATGGTAACATTAGAGGCAAACTCCCTATCTCATTTCTGTTCAAGCCCAATCCCCAAAATATTAGAGGAGTAGCTTCTTCAATAATATTTTAATCAAAATTATTAGTATTCTCTTACTTTGAGCTGACCAAATGGGAAATTGAATTTGTTTAGTTTCTTTAATTAAGTTAAAAATTCATTAAAGGGATTTAACACTTCATAGGGTACAAAAGACCGCATGTGTCTGCTGTTACTTTTCTCCACATTTCTTTCTTTAATTGCATTCTGGGTTACTCATTACTGCTTTTTTCACCTGCTGCAAGCTATAAGCAAGAGGGTAGCAAATACTTTGCAACATATACTTGAAAGGATGCTATTCTTTCCTGTTCCAAAGTTTTAGAAGTAACTTCAATCCACAAGCCTCCAAAATGCACAAAAACAAAATAAGTGGCTTTTTACAAAAAAAGGAAATCAATCACTGATCCCCACTGAAGATAACCTTCAGCTGAGGCACTTTTCATTTTGACATGCTTAAATGCCACAGAATTAACACTGCATAGGGACAACAAAAGGGTCACACACACACCATCAATTAAAAAAAAAAAAACATCTAGCAATGGAAAAATGCAAGTGTGTGCAAAAGGATTGTGTCCAAACAATGCGAGGATTATGAGGAAAGAAACTTCTACACCTGTTAAAGGGCAGTGGCACCCTACCCAGAGTGCAGTCATTGGGTATATTAGAGTGATATTTTATCTCGTAAATAATGAAGAAGAGGGATTAGGTGGAGTTCCCATTCATTGTTGAGTAAAGCTGCTCACCTTTTTTCCATCACCACAAACTCACATGTAGGAAGGTAGGATAGCGTAGAAGGACAGACCCTGCCTCTTCCTGCTGTTGAGCTCCTTGCTATAGTATTCAGCGAGGGAGACATCCCACTGTTTAAAATGTCTTTTCTAACCATTTGCCCACTGAGAAGAATCAGAGGGTTTCAGCGTGGAGCTTAGCCTCACTGTTCCTGATTCATTGGGGCAGGGATGGGCTGACCAAAGCCAATGGAAATATACATTATTTAGCAGGTTTATAAGTAGTTTTCCTTGGACTCGCTGCTATTCATTATACAACATTTTAAGACTTTAAAGATGGAAATGCACAAAGCTGAGAATGGACATGGAATACATATGGTTTTATCATTCAAATCATCAAGTGTCAATTATTGTCACTATACTAACGAGGTCAGTCAGCCATGCTCTTCTACTTGCAGCTGGAGGGCACTGATTGCAGATATAGTTCACTCGGATAACTCCTTGTGGGAAGAAATACATGGGAAGCCCTGGTTTCAATACGGTGGTGAAGATTATGGAAATCATTACAATCAATTGGCAGAGAGGTCATTTTAATTTATAATGAAACCTAAGAGTAAGTTTGATGCATTTATATGTTCATAGGGAGCATTTCTCTCTGCTCAAGTGGATGCAGCATGCTTCATTTCTTAGCAGTGTGTTCAGGAAGAATCAATGAACGGGAGAGTGAGCTGAAGGACACCTAGGTAATCGTCAGCGGTGAAATGTGGAAGGCGAGCAATGCCACCACTCACAGCCAGATTACCAGAGTCACGGCATGCCTCAGAGCAAGCACTGCCTGTGGAGGTCAGTGAAGAGTCAAACTGTATCTTACCAGCAGAAAGAGGGAGAAAGGGGAATTTTAGTCCCTTTCTACTCTTTCACCCTCTGTTTCCCCAGATAAGCAGGAGTTATGAGAGCTAAGGATTTATAAAATAGCCTTTGACCCACAAGATAGAATAATTGCCCCATTAGCTATAGTTGTGTTAACTTGCTTCTACCCCATCGTGTGGGGTAGAGCTGACTAAAATGTGTGCCTTCAGTCATTTGTTGACTAACAGAGTCTTTGCGGCCGACTCATGCACGTTCCACTGCAAATGCTTTTGATAACACTGTTACAAAGGCTTGTGAATGTCAGTGTAGGAGGGCAAAATATTTTGAGCTGCTCAGCTTCGCTTTATAAATATTTTTGGAAGCCACCAATGTGAAATGCTCCATTCGCATTCAGCACTGAAAAAAAATAACGGCTTCTTCTAAAACAAAGACACATCTGTCAGTGCAGTAGAGTATATGAATTTACGCAATCTGCAGCACAGAAAAAGTACTTTCTCAAACAAATTAAGTCAAAGCAGGCAGAGAAAAAACAGCATGAAGCTCTCTATGCAATGTCAACAATAATTAACAGAGCACTTTATAGTCTGCCAGTGTTTCCAGTGATTAAGGTACTCTCAGACATTTGGTATGAACAGGCTGCCCTCCTGTTCCTCTGCTCCTGGAACCCAAAGCCACAAGTGTTAGCTTTTAGCGGCTAGCCTATCATTAACTTTTTAAATGTTGTATGCCACCCAACATTTCCCCTTAGAAGGACAGAGGGCAGAGGGCAAGAAGGCATTGTTGCAACTGCTGCAGGGATTCATGGGGTTTGCTTTCCCATGTCATGCTGGGAAATTTGGGGGATTTGCTTCTTTCTCAGGTGCATCAAAATGAAAAAACAACACATTGCACCACACACAGAGCCTGTTAATCTCTTTATTCGCAAGTTTCCCCATTGATAACTTGGGAGAAGGCAGCTTCCTTGTTTCCCCTCACAGATGCGTGCAACATTTGGAAGTTTTCTTCAACTCCTACTGATTCTCCGGGGACACAGACTGCAGACATTTTGCAGCAGGGAGTCTATTCTCTTAGGCTGCCTGTGTACAAAATGCAGAACTGATGTGAGCCTACTTTTGCATACAGCATTGTATTGCTCCCAAACTTCTGATTTAATCATGTTGCCTTTGCATGTACTTATGGATTAAATTTCCAGTATTGCCACAGAATGGGACACTCCTGCCATCTTTCTTTCTTTACAGATGGCAAAACTGCAGCCTTGTCTAGAGCAGAGGGATTTCCACAAGTTTTTTCCTTCTAGACTGATTGTGACCGATTTCTTCCACATATAAGAGTGCTCGCACGGTTGTCAGGGAGACAACTGTTGGCACAACTTTGCCCTGGTTATTTGGAGGGCTTGGCCAGTCGATTGCTTTTCAGTGGATTGTGCATTCGTGCAGATGCAGCACGCTGGCAGACTGACAGGCCTGACTCTTTCATTTGCCAGTTTGAGCTCACGAGCATGCACTACCTCCAAACTACAGATGCGAGAGACGGCCAGCATACCTCAGCTAGTGTTATTTGAAATAGTTTCAGCAGCAGCACAGAAAAAACGGGTGACCAAAAGTCAAGTGCAGCCAATGTGAGACATAGGACTTCTTTGGGAGGTTGGCCTGCACTGTGTATATTGCTGCTAGTAGCTCAGCTGGTTGTTTAAACTAATCCAGGCCAAGATAAAAGGCTGTAATAATGCTTCTCTGATGCTGGTGTCCTTCGTACAGTAAGCCCTGAGCCCAGAAATTCCCATCAGCCTACAGTCCATTGCCTGCATCTCCTCTGCAGACCTCAGCACTTTCTTCCTTCCCCTCCTGCAAGCTGTGACCAAACCTAAATCAAAACCAGCCGTCACGTCCCCTGAATTGGTGTAAAGGTTGAAAACAAGGATAATGAACTTTGCACTGGCTGAGGCTAATTAGCGTGCAGGCAGTCATTTATGATTAAGCCATGCAAAACATTTGCTAGTAGCGCAAGAACTGAATGCTATAGTACACAGCAAAGGCCCAAGGCACAGAGAAGTTAAGTGACTTGCCCAGTTTGACACAGCAATTCAGTGACAGAGGTAGAAATAGGCTGCTCAGTTCGCTCTCTCAAAACAGGTCTATCTGTAGATCATACTTTGATCTCCCTTTAGCAGCAGAAAATAAAACCCCCTCTGTTCATGCTATAAGTCATTACAGAAATTACTTTCAAGTTACAGACTCACCATTATCACATCACTGCAAGATCAAACAAAAAAGAGGGCAGTAGCAGAGGAAAAGAAGGGTTACTTTGTGTCATTTACTTCGACAGTCTGCTCAACAAAGCCAAAGAGGAAAACCATTTTTTTTTTAGACAGATGCCTTTTCCAACACATCAAACACTTCTCATGGGCGTATGTCAGAGGCATTTTACTACAAAGGCTTTGTCCTTTGCATTCACAGCAGCCCGGATGTTTATCAGGATTTTCCATTCCCTAAATTCAAGATCAAATTGGGATCCGCATAGGAGCAGAAGTACATCAACAAAGCCCCAAATACAAAATCGTTAATGAAAAGAAAGCATTAAGTCAACATGTTCCTGTGCTAAGGCTGCGGTGGGGGGAGTTTCAGTCATCTCAAAAGGAATGTCTGGAAAAGGAAACAGCCTATTTTTCAATGCGCTGGCTTTGGAGGAAGCCAATATGAGGAAACAATTGCCTTTCCTAATGGATTTTACTGCTAGTAAATGTTTAAGTCCTCCATGCAAAGCATGTGGCCCGATATTGTGAAGACAACATTGTATCATTTACTACATAACAGCACATGCATATATTGTGCTCTCTGTATGCCCGCAGCAATGCTCCGATCTGTTTATTCGTAAGTGCAGTTTGTAATTCTCTAAATTATCAAGCACAAGAAAGAATATTACACATGGAGACAAACTACATTTAACATTGCTACATACTCTTGCACGCTCAGGCCAATGCTCAACAGCACCTTGCATTTCCTCTCTCCTCCCCCCCGCCCTCTGGTATGCATAGTCTCAATACTATGGGGGCCTTCCAAAAACTCCTGTATCCTTCCGGGGTGAGGTGTTCTCCTTTCTAGGAACAAACCAGCTCCATGGCTGTTGTGCTAAGACAGTGCTCCCAGCCTCTCTGCTGGCAACAGGGGACAGCAGAGGATGGCTCGTGCCACCCCAGCAGGCTGACCTGCTCCGCTCCCTGGGAATGGCCAGACCTGAAGGTTTTCCACTCTCCAAAACCCATCAGCAACAGTAGAAGCACCAAACACCTGTCCCCAAACCCAGCGCCTCCACTCTTTTCACTTAGGGTGACACTGAGCTCCCACAAGATATTCTGACCCCTGAGACCACTGTAGATTTAGATGCTTCACTTGAGAGGAAATTTCATTGTGAGCCAGAAAGACAGCATGCTCCTACACTTAGAGCAGAAAGAGGATAGGCAGAAAGAGGAGAGCTGTCTGAGGTCCCTTCCTTTGCTTCTGTTTGGAATACCAGAAATCTCACAATTCTTCTCTGCCGATTCTGTCGTAGATTGGAGTAACCGTTTTCCAGTTCTAGTGGGTGATCCTGATTTCTCAAGAAGGTAAGCTGTTAGGTAATCCTACACTTACTGTCTGGCTCCTACCACCACTGTCACTATGTAGTCTCGTACATCATTTTCCAAGTATCGGCACATCAATTCGTGCATTGTCCTTGCTTCCACCACCAAAATACGAATAGACCCATCCATCAGGCTTCAGCAAATGTATGTAGCTGTATCCACAAAGAACAGGACTCATGTTTGTTACTGGTAGCAGTAACTCCTTCCCCAGTGAGTTTGAATAGCCTCCCCGTCCAGGTTAAATCAAATGGCTCTATTTCTCCCTCGAAGATGCTAGTGGATGGATGTGCCACCCCAAAACTCCCACCTCTCAGATCATATACTGCTTACATGAAAATGGTGGGTAAGCTTCTGGCAGCTCTTTCACTTCAAAACGGGCAGGAGAAAAGCAGCATGTAGTTTTCTGGCAACAATAGTGAAACTATAAAACTAATGAGTCTCTACAGCTAATCCCACCTGTTCTTAGAGCAATATATGTATTGGATATATACCACCCATGAGTCTCTCTATCTGTGATGTTAACTCAAACTGTAACAAAAAAACCCCAAACCAAACCAAACCAAACCCCAGCCTGTCCTGCATAGGAAAAAGAGTGTAAAAGAGCATCTGGGAGTTTCACCTGTTTTCACATCACACTTAAGCTGGGCCTAAGCCCCTTCCATAGAAGGGAATTAAAACAGGACAGATGTCTCAGCAGTAGCACCAACCCAAGGCTGATACTGACCAGAGATACTGTAATATATGAAGATGCAGCAAGATGAGGGTGAGTCAGCAGAAGATGTTTGTCTTCTATGCAGTGTCCTAAAATTTGGCTCTCTGTTACAGGAAATTACACTAATATTGAATCACTGGTCTGTACACATCATCATTCTGTACAGAAGTTTTCCATGGTCAGGAAGTCGTTGTTAGGTTTTACAGTTTAGTGCTGCACTTTTATTTCAAAACATGTTCCAGAGCATCCAGCTGACCCTGTGCAGGAAAGTATTTGAAGGACACGTGACTTCTATTCTCTCCAGTAAAAACTCTGACCAAGACGCTCCAGGGATACATGCAACAACCCTTCCATATTCTACCTGAAAAAGATAAAATAGTTTGTGACTATTCTCTAACAAAACATCACAGAAAAGAAGATGAAAAGAACTGGAAAGGATCAGTGGAATGCTCATTAAATGGAGATATATCTCATGACAAATGCACTAATATTGCCTGGAATTTTTCTGAGATATTTTTAATTTTTTCCACATAATTTATTTGTTAGTGGACATATTTTCGGAAGGAATATTCTCATTTGAAAATGCTTACATTATGATTAGAATTGCTAAGCTTGCTCCACTTCAGAAACTTTAAAAAAAGTCCTGGCAAATTACTGTTAAAAAAGTCCCCCAGATTTTAGAGGTTGAGGGGTAGTTAATCCAAACTCATCTGTAGCAAAACATGTTGAAAATTTATTTCTTTTAATGGCTATTAAATGTTGAAAGTGCAGTACGGGAGATATGCTGATAGCAGAAAAATCCTCGCTTTTGCAAATAACAACAGTAATGAGGAATTATTGCACAAGGGGAAAAAGAAGATAAGCATTTCATCCGGATATTCTTCCCCTTGGACAATACGGCCTTTGGCAAACTGTGATGTTACCCAGGTCTTTAAATAGCGAACTTTCCAAACAAAAGGTTGTGAAAAAAGATTTGAAGAAAATATGTTTATAATTAGCTTGGAAGAAGCCCAACAATGAAAGCAATTCTTGTTTTCTAACCTGGAGAACAAGCTTTCTATAAACACTCACAGTGAAGAAGATTACCACAGTAATGAAGCAAAGCAATGAAGTGAAACAGGGTACACATACTATACTTGAAACTGTTTCAGACTTTCAGCTATTCTCAGCCAAGACGCAAGCTATCTAGCACAGATAGATTTGGGATGTAACGTCAGTGGAAGTCTGTGGAGACAGGCTCACTTACATCAATACAGATCCGAAAACGATCCTGCTCTCTTCCATAGCTACTCCTGGGTGGAAACATTTCTACTATCCTTCCAGTATCCCATAAGTCAGCACTGCATAGAGCGAGGTAGCTGAATTGCAGTTTTTCTTTTTAGTGTGTGCTGTTTTTACACATTCACTGCTTGTTCTCTGATTGAGGCTTTAGCCTAGCTATGGGGGGGGGCAGGCAGGAAAGGTGGTTTGGGTTTTGCAAAAGCCAAACCGAAGATGTTTCAGTTCCAGGTCCCATTTTTTCTGAACCCTGAAAGTTAAAGCCTGGGTGGTTTGGATAAGTGCTTCTAATTCTAGCATACCCCTATTTAAAATAAGAGGGAGGATTTGTTTTTAAAAAGCTAAAACTAGGATGGTCTGGAACAAAGTCTCTGAAGACATTTAGGGAGGATTCAGATAAACAATTCCATTCCTTCCCCCACCCCTTATATCTCTCATGAATTTTAATCCTATCCCTTCCTCGCTTTCTATCTCTTAGATATTGTTTGCTTCCCCCAATTTCCAATGGAGCTTGAAATTAGATTTCTTTTACTTCCTTGTTCGCAAACAAAGCTCTGAACCACACATCTTGGCGTAAGTTAACTCCCAGACTGAGTCACTGAGTTGCCTTCCACCTCTGTACCTGAACCGGTTGAAACTGTGCAACAGAAATCACCATGTATGCCTTTTTCCATCTCACCATCATTATTTGGTTTTGGAAGGAAAATTCTGATTTTATTTGGACAGAAATAGAACCATCTAATTGTAATGGTTTTAGTCTCAATTTATGACAGCAGAAATTGGCCCACAGTGTGACTCAAGATAGAAACAGTATTCATTGTCACAATTTATAACTTCATCAAGAGTTAACTTGGGAACTGCAAGCTGGCAGCAATAATTCATACATTGCTGCAAACTGTTTTCATCATTTCTGTTGATACTGGCAAAATGCTTGTTTTGGCTTTCTGCATGTTGCAGTCATTAGTATAATATAGTATAGCCACTCAGATATATTTAGGGGAAGGTCATTTTTATTCAACTGATTATGTACTGGGAAGTTAAATAAACAAGCAAGTTAAAGACATCAGCAATCCCACTCCTTGATCCATGCCAAAGTGAATTCTAAAAGCTGGTTGGTTCAATTAGAGGAAAAGTCAAGCAGTGACTATGTCAGTTGGAGGAAAGAGGACATTACATTTCCTTTTACTTGAGGATTACCTGGAACACTACTCCTTGATAAGGGCTAAATACATCCATAAAGTTGGAGGTGTTCAAAGACAAGCTAGAACATACTTGATAACTATGACATTAGCAACATTACTCATCCTATTCATAACAATGAAAATTTCCTATTGAGATTTCACCGAGCAGAAAGTAAAGAATCATGACTATTTATTTACAGCTGTTCAGAGTGCCTTTCCAAGGCATAAAAGGACACTGTCCTTGAAAATGATATTTGGGGGGAAGTAAATGTCCGTGTTTTTCGTTTTGCAAGTTTGTAACCATAAAAGTTGCAAAACAAGTCACTTTTGAGAAGTACTCATCTTTTACGCTCATTAGATTGCAATCCAGCGATGACTGAACATGATATTTAAACAGTAGTGTTTTTGCCAATGAGTTACATGATCAACACGAACTGCTAATGTTTTCTATTCTAAACCTTCTCAAAATGTCAAGTGTTCTTGTCAGCTGAGTGGAAGTGGCATAAAAGTAACTTTTGAAGTTGCTGTTGATGAGATACCCTTGGGGAACTTAGTATATATACTGAAATCATATTCACAATATGCTCTAATCTCCCCTGCTGCAAAAGGATTAGGCTCTTAACTCTCATTTCCATTAATGGCAATGCAGCACAGCCTGGGTCTTCCTTCCAAAAAAGACAGTGGGCATTCTTAAATAACCCAAGTCTTATTTAATGAATTTTCTCAAGCTGTAAGAAAATAAAAACATAAAACAAACTAAGGAAATTGCTTTTAAAAACCTAGGCCTGGTAACTAACTCTGTTACAACCCTCATAATTGCAGCACTGTTAAGTTTTATTATTTTTTTTACACAACAAATCACCAAAACATCAAAGAAATTCATAGTTGTCTGAGTCACACTGGCTGTAGCAGACTCACTGTTTCCTCAGTGCCAGTTTCTTCTGAGTTAAAACATCAGAAAAAGGTAAGAAAGATGGTGCATTACCTGAGGTGCTTGCAAAGGATGCGGAAGACCTGGGTTCATTCCCTGCTCACCCATGGTTATCACACGTGTCATACAGAGCTATTTCCAATAATGTACTGCAAAACTTCAACGTGCCTGCCCAGAGGTCTCACAGTCTTGCTCAGGTGCCTCCAGAGCTCTGTTGGCACTTGGTGAGCACAGTTTCCCCTCATTGATTTTACACCACTGCCCCAGGAAGGACCATGGGCTTCCAGGCTTTTGCCCAAAAACAGTGCTGAGGGTGGCTGTTACACTATTTACAGCAAAAGCCATGGAACAGTTTGCTTCTAAAGTTTCAATGAAGTAAGATCACCACTGACACTGTATTTCCAGCACCATGGTCTTACATGTCAATGCATGTCAAGATAAGGTGGTTTTTCGAGTCTCTTGACTAACACATTTTTTTACTCAAAGTATGTTCTGAAAGTCTAGTTAGACAGGTGAATCTTTACGGACTACTAGCAAAGGGACTGCATGCTTGTGATCAGTGTTTGGTACTTTAATCATACATACACGAGATCTTCTCCTCAGAAAGTGCCAAAAAATGCCCAAAAGTCTCTGTTCACTCATTGAAAGGCAAAACTGGTATTTTATGCTGTTCTTCCATGTACAAATGTCTGATTGCAGGAACAAATGGTAGTATTTTGGACAGGGAAAACTCAGTTTTCAGTTTTAGCACTGTCAATTCAGAGTAACTACAGTAGCACGTGATTTGGTGCAAAGCATAAGTGTTTATGAAGATGAGCTTTTATACATGGCACTTCATGGCTAAAGTGCAAATAAGCATAAAAATCAGAAAGCAGGGTAGAATTTGGTGTGCATTTTATTATATCTGATTTTGTATCCACATTTTTTCACTTGACCTGTAGCAAACACTAGTTAGGATATTGGTTCCATTAAATAAATATTTCAGAATTTGAGTGCTTTCAAATTGCTAACTGCTCATTTGTGATCATTTAGCAACACTCAGTGCTAATGTCACTGTAACAAGTAATCCATGTCTAAACTGGTTTTCACACTGCTGAAAAGTAAAAGTTCAAGGATGCTGGAAGAACAAGTAGGCCTCCAAAAACATTTCAGGGTCATTTCACATGTTTGATCACATCTGCTGTTGTAACTATGTTATGCATTGCTGGATTTAAAAGCCTGCTTTCACGCAGGTAATATCATACTTTACAGCACTGTAGCCTCATTTACATTGCATTCACTAACATAGCAAGCGGGTTGAAAAACACACAGGGATATTCAGCAACTACGTTAACCCACATCCAGAGATATTCAGAATGTGGGTTAAGTACAGGTAGAAGAGTACAGCTGCCACATCCAGGTCAATGAGATGCATCTGGGTTCCCAGCCCATCCTTGCCTCAGCTGGCTTCCTCTGTAAACCAGGCAACTGGGCCAGTTGGTGATGCTGCTTAGCAGCTCA
This sequence comes from Platalea leucorodia, assembly GCF_965183815.1. Classification (NCBI taxonomy): domain Eukaryota; kingdom Metazoa; phylum Chordata; class Aves; order Pelecaniformes; family Threskiornithidae; genus Platalea; species Platalea leucorodia. Next base: position 50,068,173 of record NC_138858.1, read on the forward strand.
CCCTGCAAGCAGGGCACTTTCGCTCCTATTAGCCCTGACTACTTAATACAATCTTGACAGTAGTAAAGTCTGATATTTTGCAATATCGACTCACTACCATGAAGTATGAAATTAATCTTTAGAATATCACGTAAGGTAGGAGCTTGCTTCATTTGTAACAAGGATCACAAAACCCTCAACAAAGTACAGAGCCATAAATGCAGCAGAAACCATCCCACCAGTATGAATTTTTAACTGAAACATCAGACGCCAGGGAACTACTAGAAGCAAGAGGCTCCTGATGATTGTACAAAATACTAACCTTAATGCTTGCAATTTTCAGGTGATTTATTTAATCTTCACACACACCCACAATGAAAGAAGGCAAAACAACTCTGTGCTGCATGGGGACTATGAGGCAGCACAAATACAGGGTCTGCCCAGGGCCAGCATGAGGAGCCTGGAATGCCTGGCTGCCAGCCCCATTCTCAAAATACATCGCTCCTTTCTAGAAGCAGCAGCTGTTTGTTTGTTCTCTGACACTTATAGAGCATCTAAGATTATTTCCATTGAAGATAATAATCTGTCCAGTCCAGTGGGAATAAAAATTGGGTCATAAATGCTTAAGCTGGTCCGATTTCACTGAAGACTCCTGGTAAGCTCACGAGTACACACAGCACTGTAATTATCAGGTTCAATTTGGGAAGCTGGCATGCTGGGAAAACCAGGGCAATAGCACAAAAGCTGTGGGTTCAGCCATTTGTTCTGCCACAAAAGTGGCCGATCTTCTGGCCCGGGCAATTCCTGTAGCCTAAAATGCAGCCGAGGGTTGTACACACACTGTGAATCCTCCCCATGCCATCAATAGAGGTGCGTACCTCATGCAAGGAAAAGGCAAGCATTTCCCCAGCCCATGATCGATGCATGCGCCAGAGACATGTGAAAGTGTGAGATCTTGGGAATAAAGGCTTCTTGTAGGATGTATGGACATCCCTCTGCATTTCAGTTGTGTGATGGGCTTGTCTGTCCCATGAGAAAGGGGACATTGTGGAGTCCTAGGGAAAGTGGCAAGGAAGGGGGCATAGACATGAGGAATTGCCCCAGCAAGCAGGATCCTGATTTGAAGCCCCAGGTAGAATGTCCTTGTTATGCTCCGGTCTTTTTTGTGAGACTTTGGGCAAAATATAAGCATTTAAATTTTTCCACAACAAAGCTACTGAAAAGAATTTTTTTTTTTTTTTTTAACTGGGATGTTCACCAAAATTTGATGATTTTAAAGCAGCAGAACAGCAATGAAGCTGGTGGACGGTATCTTGTTACTGCAAGAAAGACCTTCAGTGCTTCTGACTTCCAGCAATTCCTACATGAGCAGGACACAGGAGCCATGACCCATGAGCCACTGACTTTTTTATATCAAGAACAGTAGCATTCAAATGATCACCCTCATTTCTATTGAATAAATTTGTTCTTATTACTGGGGTTTTTTTTGAACAGATGATTGAAAATAGACATCAATCTGACTGCTTATTACAAACGTTTTCTTTCTTCTGCTTTTTGTACCAGATCTGGCCCTTTCTATATGTCCATAGGGCATAGTGAAAAGCCTATATTGCCTCAGTATAGGCATTTCACTGGGGCAATCTTGAGTTGCAGGCTAGCCACTTTGAACACCCTTACTGTCACTGAAGAAATACAAGTACCATGAAAGGATAATTAAGCCCCCCTAAGAATCCAAAAGTGTGTCAAACAGCTAACACTGGGTCTTGTAATAACCTACAATTAGCATGTAAAGCCCAAGGCATCTGCACATTGACAACATGGTTTAATCCAGTAATAAAGTAGGCTAAAATTATTATAATAGCTAATAGTATTTTTAACAGAAGTGAAACTATAGAAAAGATGCTACACAAACTATTGATTTCAGCTGTGCCTTCCTGACTATTGCATAGATTTTGTTATTTATGGCCCATTTTTCCAAAAAGAACCCAAGGTTCACAAACGTAGAAATCCCTGCTTGTATGAAATGGACAGTTGTGCATCAAAATGAGGGATTTGCATGTTTAACTGCCCATATTGATATTCTTCTACCCAGTTTGCATATGCAAAGGTGAAGATTGTTATATTTATAAGTTCATAAATGAAAGGAGGAGAGGTAAATGACCTGGTTTGCAGAGGTGCTGAGCACATGAAGTTCAGATTTATTTCAACTGGAGTGTGAAAAACAGGCCCTAAGTGACTGGCGCAAGCTCACACAACGCATGATTGTCAGTGCCAGGAAGAAAAACCCAAAAATCCTTCCAGTCTAATCCTCCCAGTTTAAATCCTCCCCAGTCTAAACTCTAGACACAGTCTCTCCCAGAAAAAATAAAAAAAAAAAAAAGCAAGCTGTACAACAGCCTGACTGCTCTCTTATTCTTACCTTAGCATGCTAAGAGAATAAAAAAAATGGGACATGAAAAACTCCTGCATAATCTTTAATGACTAGCAAATAATGCCAAGTAGGGCAAGTAAATATGTGTGAAGCATTGCTCACACACCCAGCAACTTGCATGTGTGTCACAGATGGTTTTAGTGAAGAGCCAAAAAGAGAAAGAGAGAAAGGAAAAGGAAAACAAGTTACAGTCCAGATAAAGAGTAAGACAGAAAGAGAGACAAAGACATTTTCTAGTATTAAAAAAAAAAATCCCTTAAAAATGCTACAAAAACTAATGATAAAAAAACATAGAACCATTCCCTCTTCTTGATAACGTGTAGGCTAATCTCTACATAAATAGAAATAACAGCCCTTTGAAATGGCAATGATTTGCTTGGAAAACATTCATTAAAAACGTCCTGCAATTATTGACTCTATCATTATTTCTTGGCAGCAGCTGAGTCTCACTGCATCTTGTGTTGTTTTTCCAATGAAAAGCAAAGCATTGTTTGGAAAAAAAAAAACACCAAAAAAACCCACAAGGACATTGTATTTGAAATATGTGCTTGGTGACATGGAGCTGATTGCCCAAAGGAATCAGGATACATATATTTGTATTATTGTACACGTGAGTAGCTTGAATCATGTACTGCTCGCTCTCTTTGTTTGGATTATGCAGCTTGGCTGGGCAGCCATCCAAAAGATTCACATTAAATTCTAGCTATATTCAGCACAAAAGTCATCTAGCATCAGAGGATCAAAGTTACATCAACCAACAAGCACTAAGGAATTGATAAGCCACTAAAATTAGGTCATCTCCTAGCAGCTGCTTTTGATGGATGAAGTAGAATTTAGCCTCAGGTTTTCTATTTAAAGATCTGTTACAGCATCTTTTCCTGCAGCTACAATGAGAACACAACAAAGTATAATGCTTCTGATTAAATGTTTAATCATTATTCTTTACTCTTCTGATTGTTTTTGCCATGGCAGAGATTTACTGCGCACACTATTTGCAGCTTTCCTAGCCTTTTTCAAACTCACATTAAAATAGTCAAGATTTTTAATTCCTGAGCTGTAAAACTTAAGAGATGATTTTTAAAGAACGTGGATAAAAATCTTGCAAAGCTATTTACTTACAATACTTAGAGACACAGACTGTCACTTACTGGAACTGGAAATGAATCTCTATGCAATTATCCCACTACTGTGTCCACTGGAAGAATCACTGCATCACTAGGAACTGTATGAATACAAAAGTACATATCCATGCATAAGTACATGTGGGGCTATAGAAATTTTTAGGTATTTATGATTTTATTTATGGCTACTTTTTGGGGAATTATCTAATTAATCTAATTAACACATACTTTTAAAGGTACTCACTAGTGCACTAGGCTATCAGGACATTAGCGACTGGCATTACGATCACTAGACAGAGTACAATATATGCCCTACCAAGACATGCTTGTGGTATCAGGGTAATACAAATGGTGCCATAATTAGCAGCTTTAGAAGAGAGTTCAAAAGGAAATAAACAAAAAACCCCGCATTAGTTTCATATGCATAGAAACTGCCCTTGACCTGTTCAGAATATGACCAAGGTCTGCTGGCTGCAGCCTATGTACAACACTGTTGCGTCATCATCTGCGTAAATGAAACTAACACAGGACTTTGTTGTCAGGATTTTCAATATGACATCTCTCATGTCTGTTAAAATCGCTAAACTCTAATTTAAATAATCTTCAGAAACACGGGAGGGGACAAGAAAGAACATCTGCCCAACGGAAAAGATGAAGTCAACAGTCGTCTGCCTTTTCAAGTAAAAAAATGATGGGTGAGACGGACTGAAAAATATAGTACATGACAATGTCACATAAGACACATAACCTAACTTTCTGCAAATGATGGACACGTGTATGCCACTCTATAGCAGTCATACTCTGCTCTCCCTTGTGCCAGCCTAGTAAGTGGGCTGTTGCTGGGTAAGTTTTGTAAGGGGTGGAAACTCCCTGTGCATTTCCATTCCAAATTTGGTGTGCCCAGCCTTCATTACTTGAGGAAGCAGCATTATGCACTGTAGTTCAAAGTCTAGATCTAGGTTTTTCCAGCTACGTACCTCTTTTTCAATTAAAAACCTAAACTGGGGTGGGGGGAGAGTATGTAATACGTCTGGAGTAGACAACACATCTGAAATTTTTTCTTTTCAAGGAAGAATCTTTATGAGCAGAATGTAAATGAGTTTAATTTATCAGTGGTGCTTAGTACTGCAGTCTGCTTGGATCTCAAGCTAATCAGCTTTCTCTTTTGCTTGGGGCTTCAGAGAAAAAGCCAGCCAGGGAGCCAGCTTGTAGGTGCCTATCTGGCTCATGGAGTAGGACATCTGGCGAGATGGGGATGCTTTGATGCCACATAAATTTCTGACAACCTCAGCTGAAGGCTGTCTGTCATAACATCTGTTGTCTTACTGTGCTATGACCATGCTTTTTTCCTATGCATTGAGCATATCTGATATTACACCATGTAAATCTTGGGATTTCAGTTTTGACTGGCCTAACAAGAAATGGAAGAAAAGTGCCTTTTCTGCCCTCTAGCTGCCCTCCTTGGCTCATCTTAGCATTAACATTCTGTTAATTTGTTTACTAACAGTTACCTCATCATCTACTAATAATTGCGTGCTCAAGGCAAAACTGGCCAAAGACGCCAGAACATAACAAGAGTCTGCTTACTTTGTGATATTGCATCTTGACATCGATCTAAGGAAATAAACACAACGCCCTCTATTGTTAAACAAAATACCTGAACCCTTTTCAATGGAGTCAGGCCACATCTTTTCACTAGGTCCACAAAGTTCATTTAACTCAGAACAGAAAAGAAGAATAACATTTGCAGGAGAAACTGTATTATCCTGGTCACTTTTTCTGGCAGTGGCTCTGATTTAAAGTTAAACCTATTACTGAATATTTCCTTCTTTACAGCTATGCTTATTCTTGACAGTGAGAAACACTCACAAATGAAAGTGGGAGTTTAGTATACATATGACACTGAGTCTGATACTAATCTCAACACAATGCAACATTCCTTAGTCCATGTCCGTAAACTAAACCTCGATTGTTCAAGAACTGATCTGAGGCACTTTTAAAAAATCCAATTGGCCAATTTATCATTTGACAATTTGAAGAATTACTTTTTTTCTGCTTTTACTTTGCAAAATTTTTAGTTCCATAGATTTCTTTCTTTTTCCTTCTTTTTTCTTATGGTCATTTGATGCAACAAATTGTGTGATGATCAGAATTTGGGGATAATCTAAAGAAGGAAGAATATCTGCCCTTCTCTTTTGTGCTGCTACCAGCTTTATCAAATGTCAACATCCTTGAAAAGTTAAATGAAGAAAGAAATGAAACATTGGAAAAAAAATCATATAAAAAAAGAATTCAGTGCAGCCATCTCTCTTTTTATTCCAGTTAGTGATTAAAAGAGGGAAGCGAAATAACCTTTCCCCTTCCGTCCCCATATTTAGGACATTTGTTTGGCATATCTATGGTTTCTAGTTTTGATAAAGCGCTGTGTTTGTAAATATGAGTTATCACTGTTATTTCGATAAATCGTATTTTATTACTAAAGTGAGGAATAATTGGAAACAGATCAAATAACATTTTTATGAGCTCTAGTCCTATTCACCAGGTACAAAAGCACTAGTAGTTGTTATCATCTTGCTTGCCCACACATGGTTGCTATGCATTATGTTCCAAAACACAAACGCACAAACCTACTGACAAGAATCAGTAAGAAAATTGTGGTTACTCGTCTTCTTAAATGAGAGGACCTGCTTCTTTTAGGCCTCCTTGTCTACATCAGAAGAGTTTTAACATCCTATCCGTGTCTTCTTGGAAGGGCAATGTGTCCTATTTCCACTTAAAGGTTGGGGGTTTGGCAAGGAATGTCCCGATCTTCTAAGAGTGAACAAATGTTGTGCAAGATCTCATTACAGAGATCCCTGCTTGCTAGCCTAAAAATCTTCACCAGGCAATCACGGCTTCTTGGGTACGCTTATGAACCAAGAAGAGCTTGTTACTTATGCAGCGTGCAGTACACTGTCCAGATACAAAAATCAGCTACAAGAGAGGAAAAGTGTTTATAGAAGAAAGATTCATTATACACCACCACATTTTGATGGGTCACTAATCTAAGCAAGCCATAGTGAACATTAACATAGGCTGACAGTATGAGGTTTGGTTTGTGGTCATGTGCTCTGAGGAATCAGCTGTGCCAGCTGTCTTTCAGAAAGTACTGTCGTTGTTTCCCCTACCCATGAACTGCACTGGAGAAGAAAACTGTGAAAAGAATAATAAGACTCACAAAATCAAGCCCTTGAACGTGAGCAAATTAAGCAGCAGGATTAAGGTTTTCCACTGCCTCTTAATTGAGCCCCCCCCATGCTCCCCAAGCTTAGTTCCTGCGGCTGCGTTCAGTTACACATCTCATACCCACAGGCGGGTACATAATATAAAACGTGGTCAGACATTCTTCTACTGGAACCTTGCCTTATTCCAGTGAATGGGCAGTTACTCAATACTTATGTTTATCCTACTCATTCAGCATGGGATCTCAGGTGTCATTTGCTGCATGCCTTTCAAACCCTCAAGCAAAAGAGAATTTTCTTTTTCTTGAGCTTTTATCTGGCTTTAACATTGCAATATGTTCACATTGTTTTCTGTTTTTTTTTTTCTTTAAATAAACCTGAATACATTTACTAGAAGTGAGATGTCATTATTACCATTTTTAGATGCACAAGAATCCATGTTTCAGTGAGAACAAAGTAAAATTTGTCTACACTGTAAGCTAATTTGGGGGGCCAGTCTGAGATGCCAATTACAATTCTCAGTACTTGATAGCACTCTATATTTGCTGAATGTGGTTCTCACTGCCATCAGTTTCTGCTGTGAGGGTTTAGCATTTCTGTGAATCAGATCAACACCTCTAAACATGGATATTCCTAAATCAAGAACCCACTGTGCTTCTCCACCCATCCAGGATCCTTCTCTTCACCTGCTATTTCTCACCCTTTCAGTGGCTGTATTGCACCAAAGCTGCCATCTTCCCCCTCCTACTAGAGCAGTAAGGTTTGGCTTGCGGGCAGGACAGTATCTCTACTTTTAGGTCTGGTTTTCAGCTCCAGATAATTGCTGACGACAGCAATTTCACGAGAAATTTGCAATGAAAAGTCTCTCCTTTGCGGTTTGTGTATGTGTGTGCATGTGTGCATAGCAGAGGTGACTGAAATAGAAAACTATCATTTTCCCTTGCCTTTACCTAGTATCTTGTCTATAACCCTCTGATCTCATCTTCTTTTCTATCCTGCAACTTGTTGCTGAAGGTATAGAGCCCACCTTGGTGTGCTCCACCCTCTTTAACTTTTCCACAGAGGTTTGTGTTGGCGTTGCCCAGCTAGGGCCAAGACCCATAATTGTGTGTGGTTTAGGAAGGTATAGTGAGACTAATGTGAATGAAACCAAGAAAAAAGAAAAATGTCCACTGAATAAAAAGGAAAAAATTATCACTGTCAGGAATTTATTAAAATCTTGACCAGACATCCAAGTGTAATGGTGGAAGACCCACATTTAAGACAGTTGAAAATCAAGTGGACAAAACATCCATTTTGCATGTGCTCCCAGGGGATGATTTGAACATATCATACCAGACCTTTTCAGCTAAGATTTCTAGGATTAAAACTTACTCTTGTAATGCTACCAGCAGTCTATATATGCTTTGCCTACTTGCGGTGGTCAAGAAAGGTACGTTCACAGCTATATCAAGGCCTTTCCCACTTACTTGCAATAGCAGTAATAAGTATACAAAATATTTTACATCCCTTTTCCTTGCCATATATAGCAATTATTCTGTCATTCATCAAATGTACACAAATTCCTTTTCATATGTAAATACACCATTTGCTTCACAGCTCTAGCCAAACAGTTGTGCAGTTCTTTGTCAAGAAGATAATATATTTAATCATGGAGTGCCTTGTTTCCATTGTATTGAACAGGTGTTGTTTAATGGCATAGCCATTGTAACATTATATTCATTTATTAATGTGAGTGTAACGAACATATTGTAGAGACATGAATGTGCTGGTCTCATGGTTAGGGTTAGTGGTTTCTTATGATGTGGTATGTGTAGGATAGTGGCTTAGATTCAGACTGCAGAGAAGCAGGAGTTCATTATAGCAAGTCCAAGTGATGTGGCTGTTTTGGCCCTTGTTCACTTTTGAAAACCAGAGAATACATGAAAGACTTCACTGAAAATGTGCAAGTTATTCAGTGTGGTTAATTCTACATTGGCTTCACTCCCACCTTCTTTCAAGACCGTGTATGTGACCATGCTTTCTGAAACAGCAAAACCAATCTGCCTTAGATTCATGTTGCTTTTGGATACATCTGCAATCCCTAGTATCCTGTTTCATTAAGTGACCTGTCTTCAGATATGACGGAGGAAGTCAGTAGGTGATCAGCTAAAACTATGAAACAATGCTTGCTTGGTTAGTGTAGCTATGGAAGCTCTGTCCCTTCATTTACTCATTTTTACACGTGCTGCCACATTTTTAAGAGTTAGTGCTCTGAGTGTTCCCTACCTAAAACTGCAGCTCAGCCAGCTGGCAAGGTAGCTACAGTTGCACAGGCAAATCAGGTGAGTAAGTGGAATAACTTAAGCACCTGATTTTTCTTATTGCATGAAATCACCCATTTAACATCAGCCCTCAGGGGGCCATAATTCACAAATGCAGGTAAATGCCTGCAGTGCCCATTTGCTTTATGGAACTCAAGTGCCTGCTTCAGTTTGTTTGGACACATGTCTAATCTTTTTTTTTTAAGTAAGTGCTTTATGCTAACTGTGATGCCCTATATCATCATTATGCAGTGCATTAGAAGTATCTTTTTTTCCTCCCTTTTGGAAACATTGCCTTCAAATTTCATGGTAGGTACTTAAATGATTGTATTAGACAAAAGATTAATAAACACAACTAAATCTTCACCTCTGTACTGTACCTTCTGTTATATGACATATCTTGACTTTTGCATTGTCTAGCAATTAAATAACCTTAATCTTGTTAATCTCTATTTCACTTCCATCCATAATGCTAACTGGCCCTTTCACAGCACTTTCTATCAGTCAGCCACAAGCACTTTCCTAGTAAAGCAAATGACAGCATCCCATTAATGATTTTCATTGCTCCTTTCTGGACTTCATCAGTTCCCAATGTTTTACTTTTGGTGGAGGGCCAGGAACAGAACAAGGTAGCTAGGAAATAAAATAAAGTGTTAATATTATTAAAACATTTTCTGCACTCTCCTCTTGAGTCATCTTTAAATTTTTACAAGAGATTGAGCAAATGCCCTCATGGAGTTACCCAGCTTTTCTTCTTGCTTAGACTGAAAAACATAATGGCCTCATTTTCTTCTCACTAACACCAGCTTTGCAATCTCCCAACTCCAGTTTCAGCTGAATTACTTCACAGTTACAACTAAGTAAAGAAGACGAGAAACTGATTCATTATCTGCTTTCCAATTTTCCCCCATGGGGTTTGGGATCAAGGCAGGGATAGTTCAGTTCCAGCAGGAGGGGAAATCACTTCTGCGTTCACGGTCAGTCACAACTTGGGCACAGCACGAAGGCCCCATGCACAACGATCCCACAGCCCTGCAAGCTCAGCCCGGGTAATTGTGCTTTGACCTGCCGTGGCTACAGAGGACAGGCAAAAAATTTGAACCCTTACTTGAGCCACTTCGCTGATTTGCCGTCTCCTGTTACATCAGCTGCAACCATCGTGCCTTTGCTCTCAAACCAGGCTCTATTCTACACGCCAAACCTCTTACTGTGTTTTATCCTCTTAACTCAGGCAACAGTGTCAGTCGTCTCGTCCCTCTCATTTCACTCTCTCTTCCCCGGAGAACCTGATTTATTCTATGAAAACTGGTTTTACTGAGCTGCCTCCCAAACCTACCGCAGGTTAGAGAGAGAGCAGGGGACTCGTCCAAGGACACACACTCGTTCGTATTGTGCTGTAACAGTGACATCTAGCACGGATGCTCACACAGCGTTAGAGGTTCCTGTGTCGGCAGAGGCCTGTGTGGACACCATACAAGCACATCCTGAAATACAGCCTCTTCCCAAAGCAATTTGTCTGTCTAACAAGCAGGACTGACAATGGATTTGTTTCAAGTTGGGGGTGGGGGTGATTTGCCTACTCTTACAAAACAAGACTGAGAAAACTGGGAGCGAAAGCATCTTTCGGCTTCCCAACATAATACTGTGTCTGACAAGCCACGTCAGGCCGTTTTATTTAGCTAGTTTTTAACTGAATTTATTATTAACCAGAATGAATTTTATAACCAGATGGGAACAGTAGCCAGCAGCCAGCTGTGGCAGACCACACACCCTTCCTAGCAGCCGGGCTCGGCAGAGGCAGACCACAGCTCTGAGGATCAGATGGTCGATCACACAGGTTGCATTATCACCTCTTCACTTTGTTAATACCTTAGCTTTGTCACCCGCCACCAGAGACCTTAGGACAGGTTTTGAAGTATACCTGTCACGTAATTCAGATCTCCAGGGTGAAACTGACAGCACAGCCAGGTTTACCTACAGGATCAGTCTGCAACCTGGACTTCAAAAGGAGAGACACCAGGGACAGCTAAATCCATGCATGGCCCTGAGTGGACTTTGCTCAGACATCTCTGCTACACAGACTTGAAGGCTAAAATACGACAGCTTTATACCTGAACTGGAGCTGGAGTGGGGAAAAGTAGTTTTCCCATCTCTCCCGTGGTAAAGATAGTGTAAAACTTTTGACAAAATCCTGTAAACTAGCTGTCCTGTGAAATACAAACATAAGGCATAGCAGGGGGGCTTTTAATTACATGCCAGTTAGAGACACGTATGAGACATCGCACTCAATATTCATTTTGTACAGATTGCCCTTCCACCCGCATCGGGAGATTACACCATTATCTGCAGCAAGAGCTTTTCTTACTTGATGGAAAAATATTCTGATGTTGGCCATGAGAAACACTATTTCACTACATATGGAAATGAAAAGAATGTATTCTTAAAAGAACAAAAAGAAATCCCTGATCGATAGAAAAAGGCAAACAAATTCTGTTCACACCTCTGTGTCTGTCAGTGATACTAGCCAACTTACCCTGAATTGTCAGCAATGTAGCTAAGAGCAAACTTTGGCCAGTAACTATGGTGCATTTTATCTTACTATAAACAGAATTGCTAACATGCAAACTGATACCCAAACACAGCTGCATGAAAATAGCAGAGCAGCTAGGTAGGGAAGACAGGTGATAGGAAGTTTTCCAGAAATAATTGTCCCTAAACAATAGAGGTTCTCTGTGCAAAAGCTTTCTAATGGGAAGATCAATATTTTTCAACTATTATTTCAATAACACCATTCTTCACTAATAGAATAAATCTATTAATATTGCCCCGCATCATTTACATGATAATAAAGGCAATACACCACTTTAAGAAGAAATCCTCTGTCTCCAAATTCATATTTTTCACCCTGAAAAGAATAATGTCATTAAAAAGAATTGCTACAGCCTTTCCTGCAGGAAACTTTTACCTTTTTTTTCTCCAAAGATTTATGAAGACTAAAGAAAGCTGAAGCATCTCTGTAGTGAAACTAGAGCCTATACAGCTGAGGAAGATGCAGTGATCTGTGACAGTATAATTCCCTCTTTCTAAAAATTTGACTATGCCTGAAGTGATGAGACATATATGGGTACAACGCAGCTGTTATGCGGTCTCAGGCAAAGTGCAAGGGAGAGTTAAGTCATATGGGTGCTAAAATGATGTCACTAAACATAGCTATCATTAAATTATTTTTAAAGTTTTAACACGGAAACATGATCGTACTAGTCAACAGTTACTGGACAGACCAGCTGGGAGGATCCACTAGCAGCATAATTCAGGACATAGACATTCAACACATTGCATATGAACCTTAAAATAAGCAGAAAGAGGGGTAGGATTCCAGAATTATTTTTAAAAACAATTTCATAACAACCTTCTCTACCATGCCAGCTACTCAGTGCTCCAGGACACTCCCTGATAACTGCTGCGGTCTTGCTATCGTGATCTCATCTTGAATTCTCATTATATAATGAGCTAAAGAAAAAAAAAATAATCTTGTCATCATGGTGGAAAAAAACTTATATTCTAGACAGAAAGGGCACTCACAATTTATAGATATTAGCTGCTGTGTTTTCCTCCATCAATTTCCTAAAAACCTACTTGCTAAGAAAAACATGGGATTTACTCTTTCTGCATATTTAGCTTGGCTGTTGACAGCTGCCGGATGGCACACAGACTAGAACAGGCCAGAATGGAGCAAACAGCACAGCAAGATTTTCTACGGCAGCACCACACCTGGCACGTTCAGCAAGGAAACTCGGAGCAGAGGGTGTGCTGTGCCAACATGCAGGATGAGTGCTGGTAAGTGACAGGACTCCAGAGCAGAAGTGTTTGTTTGCAACATCTACCATTACCTGGAGCTAATACAATGTTGTATTGCGAGAAGAGTACTTAAGAAATAAAGCTCTTTTTTTTTTTTTAAGTGATACTAATCAGGTTTTGTTTACCCATCCTCACTCTACAGACTTCAAGCTAATGAGCTATTATGTTCCTCAAGTTATGCAACACTCCCATAAGATCTTTCAGATTACAAATGGACTTTTTCCAGGCATCATATTGCCATGTGGCCCCAAATTATCAACTGACCTGCATTAATCCAGAACTTCTGAAAAGTCATTATGCAACATAGCAACAGAGCTACAGGAGCAGAGGTTAGTTGTTACCATGCCCCTAACTGAAGTGACAGCACTAAAATCACATTAGGGAAGAATTTCAAAAGGCTACACCTACTGTGTCTAAGTAAAGAACGTAGATGAAGTGTTAATTGAAAGTCAGAGAAGTAGCAAGTTATGAAAATAAGATTAGAAGAGTTACAGAGGAAAGAGAGACTCATCTGATTAGAGAGAAATTATTCATAAGACCAACTGCTGTAATTTAGAAAAAACTCCAGAAGCAGCCAATATGATATTACCATATTTATGTTAAATTCAACACTGTGAGAGACAATTACTGAAGATGCTAAATCCATACGCTGGGGAACTCACCAGGGGATGCTGACCATGCCTGACATTTAGGAAAAAATGCCATGAGGTTGCACTGTTCCTTTTACTTGCCCTCTGTACTCCTCCATTATTGCCTGCTGGTGATGTGCTCAGAAGGAAACCTGAGCTGCCCTGAACAGTAATGAAGCGCCATTGTGTTATAACAGCATGCTTAACTTATATGTTTCAATGTTATTTTTGGCAGCCATGTGATAAAAATCAAAAACTCTGTGTGTGTGCGCGCAAGCACATTACATTCAAGTCACATGAGCAGCAGGCATAATTCCGTCCCAGAAATAAATGTACTATCAAGGCTTGAGTTTTCTAAAAGTGTTTTTCCCCATCTGATGCTCATTTGGGCAAAGAGAAATCAGCTTGTCTTACTGGAAGATGCAGCAGCAATTTGCAGTTGTACGCCTGCTCCCCACCCCCCCCCAAGCTTTAGCACTTTCCCAGTGCCGCTGCACTCCTATATACAAACTAACCATGGTACTGGGAGCAATTTTCTCCTTGCCTCCCCTCTCCTCTACCCCAGCACCCAGATTAGTCTATGATGGAGCGTCTGGCCTCAAAACAGCGCTTCAGTGGTGCAGCAGGACTGAAGCAGTGCTCTGTACCATAAGGGCAATGCCATTCCTAATGCAAGTACAACGTGTTTGTAAACCCATCCACACCAATGCTGAGAAGCCCAAACTGCCGATAAGCTTCCTCCCAGGCAGTGTAGCATCTGAAGAGATGGAGTGCCTCCCAGGACTACTCTTCCCCATAGTCTCCGAGTGTCCTTCAGGTGATGGGCAGGTCAGGAAAGAAGAGCAGTATGAAACAGCAATGACTATCAGCTGCCAAATCTAAGGCAGGTGAGCAGGGCAGGATACTATGGACAAACCCAAGTTAACTTCAAACAAGCTAACTCAGGTACCAGGAGCACTTTTGTCTGCACCGCCTGGAGCTTTCTGCAGGCTGCTTTGCTGCTTCACAATCCTCCTTCAGAAACATCCTCTCATTTCTGGCAGAAAAGCAAAACAACCAGTGGCATTTGGAAGCTGTTTTCCTTGTCATGGTAACACATACAACAACCTTTGTGGATGTCAAGAAATTGCTGGGCTTGAACAGGCAATGCTCTCCTCTTGCAGTACTAGCAGATGCAGACTTAAAGGACCCAAAGAGCAACCCAAAAGGCAGGAGTAGAGACCACTGATGACCTCCAGGGCCTTGACGAAGGAGAACATTTGGGGTGGCTAGGACACGTGGGTGAAGGTTTACACAGAAAGAAGCTGTGTAAGCTGCTGGCCACACTTGGCCAGCAAGACTAGGGAAGTGATTGTCCCTTTGTACTTGACACTGGTGAGACCACACCTTGAATACTGTGTTCAGTTTTGGGCCCACTGGGCACATTGAGGTGCTGGAGCGTGTCCAAAGAAGAGCAACAAAGCTGGTAAAGGGTTTAGAGCACAAGTCTTATGAGGAGCAGCTGAGAGAACTGAGGTTGTTTAGTCTGGAGAAGAGGAGGCTGAGGGGAGACCTTGTTGCTCACTACAACTACCTGAAAGGAGGTTGCAGAAAGGTGGGGGTCGGTCTCTTCTCCCAAGTAACAAGTGATAGGACGAGAGGAAATGACCTCAAGCTGCACCAGGGGAGGTTTAGATTGGATATTGGGAAAAACATCTTCACTGAAAGGGCAGTCAGGTACTCGACCAGGCTGCCCAGGGAAGTGGTTGAGTCCCCACCTCTGGAGGTATTTAAAAGACAGGTAGACATGGCGCTTAGGGACATGGTTTAGCGGTGGACTTTGCAGTGCTACGCTTATGGTTGGACTCAACGATCTTAAAGGTCTTTTCCAACCTAAATGATTCTATGATTCTAAGCTACCTAAACATGTCTCTATGCTGTACCTGGTTGCTGCTGAGTCAGTTGG
The DNA here is from genome assembly GCF_965183815.1 of Platalea leucorodia. Classification (NCBI taxonomy): domain Eukaryota; kingdom Metazoa; phylum Chordata; class Aves; order Pelecaniformes; family Threskiornithidae; genus Platalea; species Platalea leucorodia. Next base: position 50,083,660 of record NC_138858.1, read on the forward strand.
TGCCTTTGAGCAAGTCAAATCTGTGAAGAAAGTGTCTCGGTTTCTTTCCTTTGAAAGCAGAATAATGTTTACTTAGCAGAGTAAACCTCAGAAACACCAAAAGCCTGCCCTGCACTTTGAAGCTCACACATATCATTTTACCACACACAGTCATTACCTTTTCTTCTGCTGCTGTTTTCCATATGAAAAAGAAATTATTCTGTGAACACTGAAATGAAACCTGGTTACTTACAGAGGTCAAGTCTTTGTCCTATCAGCTTTCTTTCCGCAGTCACCTCTGCCTAAACCTGTCTCCTCAGTCCCCACTGTATCCCTGGTGCATGTATATTTTATATGCACGTAACAGTGTGTGCTGTGATAAGGACCCCGGTGCTGACCGCTGAGCTGACACCTATGCTTTACCTGCCTTCCCCTCCGCAGAGGCACTGCCTCTGCCTCTCTTCCTCTAGACAGAAAGCAGTTTTCACAAATCTAGTCAAAATGTAATTATCTGTAATCACTCTTCATATCCAGTTGAAGACTGAACAAGCTCAGAAGCCGCTTGTGAGGGGGACTAGCAGACAGACAGACTGATGACAAAGAAAGATTGCATAAGCCTTGTTTTCTTATGAAACCAAGCTACAGTAGAATTAGGAGATTCAACAAGATGTTCCACTAAGATTATAATTCATCCACCTTATACAACTTATTATAGAGCAACATTATTCATTTTACGCAGCAACACAAAATATTACACAGGAAAAGGAAGGGCTGATCCCCCATTATAGTTGGTCCAGGGGTCATGAACCTCTTTATGGGTCTTGCAAGCTCATAAAAAAATTTAACAATAGCATTGCAGAATTTCAAACAGACTCAGGATTTGGATTTATCCTCAAATCACTATAAAGCTAAGCTACACTATTTTAACTAGCTATAATACCAATTAATCAGATACCTACTCCTATGTTACAGGAATACTAGTCATCCTTCTAAATTTCAGTAGATATAGCACAGTCTTCCTCACAAACATTCATGTCTATACACCTAAATGTAGTTCCCACAGCTGAGCTCCACTCTGCAGCTGTTTTGCAGTGGTGTACGCGCTTTACATTTTAGTAGTATGCACACTTCAGTTTATACATGTGTAAGCTTTATGTTTAATGTAAGTTGCTCATTCCATTTGTGGTTGCCATCAAAGCATTTAACCTCATTTAAAACCCCAATTTTACATAGAACTGGAGAGTTACCTCAACAATATTGAAGCCTATGCCTTTCTGATGACCTGCATCCAGCCATTTTAAGTCAACAAACATGTCTTTTCCCTGACCCTTTTGAGCTTTTGTTCAAAAGTTTGAAGGCTGCTTACTGACAAGTGATTTGTTTCCATTAGAACATGCCTCATTCCAGCCATCCGTGACCATTTTGTACTTAGGGCTTTATAACCAGCACGTCTCAACATTCCTAAAATCCCAGAGAGGATCTGAAAATAGAATAAGAAATGAGCATTTAAATTAAAAGCAACAGCCCTTGCGTGAAGCTGCCAGGTTTTTATGGTAGATAGTGTCTTTTTGCCCACCCCCACTCTCTCTACTCCCCCTTCTTCACAGGGTTGTAAGCCGCATTTTCCATAATATTTTGCAATGCCACCTAGGGTTACATTCACTCTATTTATAGGGGCCTGTTTTAAAGTGAAACAGGTGTCAGATTGAATGAGGCTGTTGTCAGCATACATGTCCTCTTGGGGAGGGGATGGGAGGTTTACTACTTTCTGTACTTGGGGGATTTACAGTTTGATCGCTAATCTCTCTCTGCAGGGCTCAGTGGGAGGAGGGGGAAGAGCAGAGAAACAGTGGAAGGAAAGGTTAGCTTTCTGCTGAAGCTATGCAATGCTGCCTCTCCCCCAGCTCCATGCAACCAGACCTTTTCTTTTTCCATGCGCTGAAACTGATCTGAGTGTTTGTGAAAGGGGACAGACAGCCTGTCCTGAGGAACGAAACCCTTCAAATGGCCGTAAAACAGGCAGAGCTCAGCTGAGGTGGGGGGAACTGAAGACTCCCATCCCGCCCACATCACACCCACCCCTTTCCATCCATTGCACCAGAGACCACTTCTGGGGAACAAAGATCAGTGTAATGCCTCCAGCTTCTCCATCTTAGGCCACCTTTGCTGTTCTTATCTCCTAAATAGCAAAGCATTAACATCGCATTCAGGAACTCTGGGAGGAGGCAAGCTATGGACCACTGTGCTAAGCGGTGCAGCAATAAGCACCAGCATAAAGACTCCCTGACCCACTGAGCTCAGAGTCAGACCAAGAAGGCAACAAGTATGTGAACAGATGAAGGGTGTGGGGGTGGCATGGGAAGATGAGGTAACACTTAAAAATAATTTAGTGAAAAGCAGAAGTCACCGCTTGTTGCTTGCCTTCACTTTGACTTGCAGGTTAGCTATGCTTATTGCCTAGGCAGTGATTTGTAAGAATGAAATACAACCCACTAAGATATTTGACATAGACCAGTAACAGTTCATGAATTGTTGAGACTATTAATCACTACCTATATCAAAATAAACTTCTTAATACACTGAACTAACACTCCAGTACGTGCCAGACATCCTACAGTGGCAAGCAAAATAGTTGCTGCTTGTCCAGGAACACATCCAAACTACAGAAGTTGACTTGACAAACAGAGGGAGGACAAAGGTTATGTGATAAAAGTCAGGCAGCTGATGAGAGGAGGGAGAATGGAACAAAAGAAATCATGACTGAAGCTGGCTTTTCTTGCTGAGGACATTTAATGCAGAGGTGAGTGCCTTTTTGGCACAGTAGAGAAAGCAGGTCTTTGGGAAGCACTGGAATGAGAAACTCACAAGGCATCAACATGTAGGGAGAAGTTGCGAGAGATGCACAGGGTCAATGCCAAAGGCAGGGTGTGCACCACAAAGACTGGAAGCAGAGCTGTCCAGGTGAAGATAGAGTTGTGAGGAAAGACAACAACACAGACAATTTGATAAGTAAGGTGTTCCTAGAAAGGAAAAAAGTTTGCATGTGACACTGGTGACAATGATTTAGAGGTGTCTTGGACTCATCTGGCATCATCAGCATGCCAGTCTGGCTATATGATGTACATTGTTTTAAGTATTCAGAGGTATCCATTAGGGATTAGAACCTAACAACTTCCACAACACTGGAAAATGGGAGGATCTTTCAAGAGATAAAATCATAATTAAAGAATAATCTGGAAGACAAGAATATTTAAGGTGGGTTAGGCCACCATACTGATTTCCATTGGAAGAAAGTCATCTGTAGTTCTTGGAAAGATATAAGCCACATAAAACTGTCATATTTATCCAAGACACAAGGCGTTAAGGCAAATGGATTTACATGTGCAAAAATCCCAGTTCAGCACGTGTTTGTGGATTTACTGCGATTCATCAGATATTTATGTTAATTGGCTATACAAATAACAACTTACATATTAAATTTAGTATTTGTACTTGGAGTTATCACTACTGTATAACTCATCATGGTATCTGCGGTTTAATTTCTGCACATATTTATGAACACTTGGGTTTTAAATATCATGAAAATCACAAAAATATGAAAAAACAATCACAAAAATATGAAAATCCCAGTGCACAGAAATGCAGTGGAACTCTTGCATAACTATTTAGTTTTGTTTTATTAAGCAAGGAAACAAACTCTGAAAATAACAACGAAAAAATATCACATAACTTCATGGAAAATGGGGTTGGGAGAAGACACACAAATATTTAAGTACAAAAGGTTACATTTTCAGAAGTGCTCACCAGCTCCCATTCCTGAAAATGAACACCAGACCCACTGGATGCTGAGTGCTGTCAAAAATCTAACCACTTCACTGAAGAGCCTAACTGGGAGCTGAACTGTCTTTGTAATGTGATCCCATTTGGGAGATGTGGCATACCAAATTCTTTGGAAAGAACAAGATCTTATCATTGCTGTTGCTGAATTAATAAAACACAGTTGAAAGAGCACTTTGTGCAATATAAATCATTTTGATAACAAATTTACATGCTGCAAAAGCAAACAAGCAAACAACCCCCCCGAAGACACGAAGGATTTTTAGCAGGTTGTTCTTACATTTGGTAGGGGACTTCAAAATAGGCAGCTGGGTAAATCCCCACCTGCTTAGAAACGCTGGGCACAGCTTCACTGGACTTTGCCCTTCCCTGATCTCCAGGGGTTCTGTTTCCCCTTATGCACAAGAGCATAGAGAGAGAGCTGGAGACTATTAAGACAGACATAGCTCTCTTGGCTGCTGCGCTGTCTTCCAAAGGATGGTGCAGCCGTCTCCTCCATTTTGCCACCCCTCAAGCTGTTGTGCCCAACTTCTTCCTCACGGCAGGATTCAGGTGTGTACAATATACAATACAATATATGTACAATATATATATGCATGTATGTATATCCGCAGGGGATTACAAAGCAGTTGCTTCCAGTGGGGAAGCCTGCATTAGACTGCTCTCTGGAAAGCGCTTGGGTCTTGAATTCAGCTATAACTATGAAAATGCTTTCCAGGCAAGGTATGCTACCAGTCCCCTGCATCACTCCAGCATTTGTCAGATCTCATGCCTCTAAGCAAATGCCCATAGCTTGGATTATGGGAAACAGAGACGACAATAGCTGCAGTCTTTCTTGCCATTTTTAGGTCCCCATCCCTAATATTCTTGGCTACTAATCACCCACTCCAAAATGATCACTGTCTCTATCAATCTAATTAAATCTGCTACCTGCTAGGTATAGTGTTTTGTCTTGTTCTACTCTCCTACAGATTCAGTCCATTTTGCATTTTTTCTCAGATCTCAGTTCTTATTTCCGCAAAATGTCCTTCCTGTCTTCAGTATCACACAAATCTGCATTGTATTTACAGTGTGTGACAGGCTTTGATTCTTGAGGGTCTCCAAACTGCATTTGCAAAGTCCTCGTTGGCTACAGCAGAAGTCTGTACACCACTCTGTGCTACAGAAGTAACGAAATAATAAAAGCATCCACTGTGCAGCAGGAACTTCGCGTTCACCTTTCAAAGGATTTGCCACCCTTATGGAGTTAATTTACATTAACATAAATATTCCATTAGTAGAAATGTTTATAACATACTTCTCTCTCAAGAGGCATTCTGCAACATGATTCTTCAACCACTTATGTTTGACTAATGTGTATCACATTTGAATAATATAAAAAGACAACTGAGTTAAGTGATTGAATGCCTGGAGAAAACCAATGTTAATTTCCACTAAAAGCAAAGCACATTCCCTTAATTTTGCAGCTTAATTACTGCAGTATTTGGCTCACAAACAAAAAATGGTTCATGAAAAAGTCTCCAATAATAGGTTGCTGAAGCTTATTTTTCCCCTCCCCTGTATGTCTAAAAAGGATTTTTCATATGCATTATTTCAAGCCTGTTCCTGTGATCCTGACCAAGACTGGTAATGTTGAATACTTGCTTCCTGATACGTTGTTAATGTAATCTGATACACTTGCAGGAGCTTGGCATGGGGTGGCTTCTACATCCCAGGCTAAATTAGCGCCAAAAATCCACCCAAAGAATATGCCTGGGGTAAAACAATGCTCTTCTTGATTCCTTCTGATAGGAAATTCTCCATGGCACGCTGGAATTTTTCAGAAGAAGCTTTATAAGTAAACTTTAGAAATTAGATGATACCCATGTTATCTATTCTGCTACTGAGCTAACATGGCCATACGCTTGTAGTCATAGTAGTTGTGACTTGCTGAGGCTCTTTGGTTAAGATGAAGGACATACTGTGTCTCATATAAATTTCAGCTCACTGATATCCAAAATAGATTGAGTCAGTTTTCCTGCCATATAGAAGGCAATCTTTAAGAAATTCCATTAAAATGAACAGGAGGCAAAGGCAAGTCAGTAAGTAAAGAATATATTAAAATGTAAAGCTTAACAAGCCTTCTAGTTTATGCACAGAAAACATATCACTAACAGAGTTCAGACAACCTCAGAACAAACTTGTGGCCATGAGCAGGATCACTCCTTTGACTTCAGAAGGAAGAGGGCAATTTACTTTATCTGGAATACAGCAGTGTCCTGATGTCTTACATTATTGCTCAGTGGAGTAGTGACCCAGATTTCTACTCCAGGCAGCTGGAAACATCTCATAAGGGTCACTTAAAGTGTAATTATTCCTACTTTATCATGGTTATAGAAAGTTAACTTGCTTTGTGCTGAACTCCTGTGAAATTTCTAAAACCCAATTGCTAGAAATTAGCTCTAGTGAGTGGTGCTCAAGCAGTCAGATGAGGATGCAACAGAAAAACAGAAAGATTAATTTGAGCCTTGTGAAGCTTTTGTTCTTTCCTTTAATGCCCTGCCTGTTAGTTACTTATTTCTTTCTTTCTGGAAGTAATAAAACCTTTGATTCTGCACTAAATTATGTTAAAAAATCTGCAAAATGGCAATAGCAGGAAGAGAAACTTGCATTTCAACTCAAGCTTCAATGACTTTTAAGAACAGAGGTTGTATTTCCCTGAATAAACCATATGATCTTTTATGTGCTCAGTCCATCCCATTTCTCTAGACCCTTATCTTTGCATCTGGAGTGCACACAACTGTACCATTACAGGGCCATCCTTTTATGCAAGTGGACATGCACCTTCTAGTGAGACTTTTAAAATTCCTGATACAGTATGTGGTACATTGAGGTGGCTGGCTTGTATTATTGACTTCTATGGGCAATATCTATAATAGACTTCTGCAGCAAGGGCATAAAAATGGGCACAAGGATAATGCCCATTAGGGACAGAGGACTGATTAGAAACAGAGGGCTTCAAGGGCTATCTCGAGGATCAGCAAATTTAAGTTATTGTATTTGAAGCACAAGAATGAATGTTAAAAATTTTGCTGTGTGATTTTATTGTTAAGAGGCTCTCATTTCTCACAGCCCACATTTGAGGTCATGATTAATACCAAGGTGTAGGCAACTTAGTTACTTGCCCGCTCATACAAGGGGCCATTTGACACAATCAAACAGTAGTAAGAATAACTACCATGCCCATGCAGATATTGTTCACAACTGTGTGCAACGGGAAAACACCTCTTTAAGGGGATTAAACACGGAGAGTTACTCTCAATTGCAGTTTTTGTGTGTGTGAGTAAGAAATTTTTCTTATTCATACAGAGTTCCACAAGTTCAGAGATCTTTCGTATCTCCAGATGTCATGCCAAATATTATCTGCTGAGTGAATGAGGTGCCTTATTGTCAACACTTGCTGGAGGAAACAGCTATATCCATGTGGCTCCTACTCAGTGTTTTTGTCTCTGGGTATGTTAGGTGCAGTTAGAGCCCAAACCAGTAGAGCTGCTCTTCTGAACATCAATCCAGCAAGGAGTCTAAGTGTATGCCTCATTTTACACATGCAAGTACATTCATGAAAATTGCTCATATATTTGAAGCTAGACAGGTACTACGATTCCTTATCTGAATCCAGTTTCTTAATGATGAATTAAAGTCTTATTCTCATGTCTAATATCCATTTGAGTACACTACCATAGACAATTAAAAACAGTACCTGAATGTTTCATGACACTTCTGGAGACCCTAGATACTGCTAATCTGCTAATTAGGAAGTAGATGAACACTGCCGTATCTTGAAACTGCAAACATCTGCTCTGCATTGGACAGAAAACATAGTATCTCTATTTTAGTCATTACTGCAGTCATCAAAATGCTGCCACAAGAACGAACAAGGAAGAGGATGGACAATGCTACCTGCATAAAACATAGGATGCCACTGAAACCAAATGAAAACTGTGATGTACTTTAATGGAAATAAAAATTGGGCTATGGAAAGGAAGAAGCCCTGAATCTGATTTGGTAAAACACAGGGCTGTAGAGCAGAGTGGAGGGATTTCTGAGTGTGCACGGAAGTAATCAGTATGAAACTTTCCATGCTGGGAGGGATTTGTAGCATGGCCAGAGAGGATGTACATCAGATCAGAAAACATGATGATACAGCAGAGAGCTGGAGAGAAATGAAGTGGCAAGCCTCAGAACAGCCACAGGGGCAAGAAGAAGACCTGTCGTACATCTCTGTGCCATGAACCACACTCCCCCTTTCTGGGAAAACCAACAGTGAGTTCCCTGCCACAGTTACATAGCACCATCCATCAGATGTCAAGGAAAACCCATCTGAAACATATAAACGTAAAACAAAACGGCCATTCTGGCACTTAAACTGTACTGACACTTAATACCTGTAATTGCATTCAAAACAATAAACTCCAAGCAGCCAGACATTCACGGTACATTTGATCACACAGAGTTATGAAGTAGTGTCAAAAAAGATGAGGCCTTCCAGGGGACTTCTTTGTAAATGTGCCTAACAGAGGACGCTTGCCACCTGTGTCTGAGAGCTATGTGAAGGATTTAAGCCCCAAATTTCTTCCAACAATGCACAGAGGTACTATGCTCTAAAAGCTCCACTCTTCCCTAGATGGTAGGAAGCAATGTGATAAAGCAGCAGCTACAGTATGCTGAAAGGACTACACACATTTGAAACCCCTCTATAAAATACATACATATATAATCAACATTATCACGTGGAGTTACCCACAGCTCTGCCCATGAAGGGGAAAGGATAGAGCTACCTGGCCTTCCCCTTACACCTTCATATACTGGCATAAACTTTGCCACTGAAGAACCAGAGCCTTAACAAAATAACCAAAATGCCTTCCTGGAGAATGGCATCTATGAGGAGACACCACCGAGAAGCGGCTATCTGCCTAATAGGCACATTTCTTTTCTGTTTTACAGGGAAAATATATTCTTAGCATTCACAGTAGTACTTTTTCAAAGAAAGGTTATATAAAGAGATAAAACACACACACAGAGACACACGCAAAAAAGAAATGTGAATGACTCACTGCACTTATGCAAACTAAGTTGCGTAAGCTTGTTTTTCTCAGTTCTTAAAAAAACCAAAACAGCACATACACAACCCTAAAAAATGAGCTGAAATTCTCAGTTATGAAAGTTAAAATTGTTGAATAAAAGCAGAACTCCCTCAGCTTCTCAGGGTCCTTCACGCCCACATCTGGTGTAGTGTTTACCAATGGATAAAAATAGAAAGTTGAAACTTAATAGACCCTAACATTTATCACAGTATTTAAGAATCAAAACAGAAAACATCAGAGAAGTGGAATTCACTTCAGACAAAATAACCCTGAAAACAGAGAGATCAACAGCTATATTTTGAAGGGAATTTAGTTAATCCTCACTGAAATACTACCCTCTAGGTGCTTAGCAAGGGCAGGCTAGAAGGAAAATAATCAACTGTACTTCTTCAATTCAACAGGTAGGTAACTATAATAATGCAACCCGAAAAGAATTTAATCTTTTTAAAAAATCTTGCAGAATTTCCTCTAAACAATTAGATTCATGACATATTAATTGTTGGCAGATGACATCACAGGAGTTGGTTTCTTTAGACATGGACAAAATCCATCTTTCTTCCTAAAGGGCAAGGGTGTTTTCTTATCTGCCAAGGCCAGCAGCTGACAACATGCATGCTAGAGATGGGACACAAGCAGATGGGGAACTCCATATGTCACCATTCAGGGGGTCAAGAACCATTATCTGTCCCAGGTGCAAGGCATCACCGATTGCCCATCAGCAATATCTGTTTGACTTTGGATTTGGAAAAGACATCAACAGTTTGGCACACCAATCTTGAGAGCTGCCAAACCATGCCTTTGAACAGATAGGCCACAAAATTTAGATAAATTAAGCCCTGAATTAAGGAAGGTGTAATACGAAATGAACTTTCTAATGTATTCTCAGAAGTGTGATCCATGATAATTTAAGAGAGCGTTTGCAAATAATCCTTCTTTTAATTGCAGTAGTAGCATTACTTTGGTGAATTATTCAAATCTACTGCTGATGAGATAATATCAGGCCAGAAAATTATATGAGTCAGCTAACCTACTCTCACAGGATCCTGTTATATCTCTCTCATTCACAGCACACAGGCACACAGCACACAAGCGGCATGCGATTGATTAGCAGCTGGATCCTACGAGAGCCTGAATGTCAAGTCCGGGGGACTGCTCACAGGCTGAAGCACTGCTCGGTGAGAGCGAAGGCGGCAGACCTGATTGTACCACTGCCCATGCCTACATCTCTGATGCCGAGCCGAATGGTAACGCCAGGGCAGCCAGGAGGACCCTGGCCATGATGGGGTGGAGTAGAACAGCAGAGAAAGCTGCACTGGTAAAGGACAGCAAAGAGGGGAACAGAGGAGGGAGGCTGAGGGATGGCTTGGAAGGAACCTGAGGCACGGCAACAACAAATTTGAAAGGTGACGCTGTTTTACAGAGAACACCAAACAGGCACTACAGTAGTACGGATTATATGTAAGAAGAAAACCCTGAGCATATTTTGTGTTAGAGGCTGCAACTCTCTCTCAGGATTCTGGCACCTTCATTCCAGCTTTGTTACTGCAGAAGAAGCCCCTGATGGCACTCTAGCCTCACAATTCAAAAGGCTGCCTGTTTTGTTTTACATGATACATGGGACATGAGTTCTGACCCTGTGCCCGCTGCCTGTTACTTATTCAACATGACAGACACACCGAAAACAGAATAGAGTATATTTAGAGGAAATAAAAGCCTAGACTTTAAGGCCACAAGCCACAGCTCAATGGTTTTGTAAGATATCTTTAGAAAAATACCATTTTCTGTGTTGTGGTAAATTAACATTTTCTATTTGAATAAAATATTGATTTTTGAGCTACAGAGTTGGTGCTACAGATGATAAAAAACAAATTCTTGCTCTCTGTCAGAAGAGAAATCAAAGCAGCACTCATTTTCAGAGAGCTCATGGATAACCAGACTTCAGTTTTAAACTATTGCCAGTACATCAGCTTTGAAGTATAGGTTTAGAGCACACTGGTAACTGAACAATCTGTCTGCAGTCCTGCCTCAAGACACAGAGATGGACAGCATTCAGGAACCAGTTCTGCTCTGGCAGACAGCCCCAGGCAGAATCGGCAGTCCCACTGCCTTCAAGTTAATCTCAGTTAACACTAATGATGCCACAAGCTACATTCATGGACTCCAAGCAACAGTCTCCGCTTTTCCTAAGATGCTTCTGGTATTAGGGTGAAAAGTCCTTCAAAATTGAAAACTAGCCTAGGTTTGGTTTCAGCAAAGACCTCCAGGTATCACACACAGCTGCTACATTGCTCTCCCCTCCACTTCGGGACACTTCAGGTCAGTGCAGGAGACAGGGTTGAGCTGGGGGAAAGTACAACACGCTAGACACCAGCAACACCGAGACAACATCTTTGCTAGAGATCTATTGGTAAAACACTGATGAGACAGAAATTTCAATAACAAAAACGCTGCAAAATCTTCCATTCTGGGAAACACGATGAAGTACAGTTCATACTGCTGACGGCTTTAACATGATTTAGAAGCAAGTTGCTGCAAGTACCAGAAACATCTAGCACTGCAACAGAGAGCTCTGCATGGGTCATTTGTGCTGCACTGTGCCACACAGACCAGGTCGAGAAATGATGTTACCTTGTCAGCTAAAACAAACAAAACATATCTGTGCATTAATGAAACTTAAGTGCATAATCACATATAAATTCAGTTTGACTGGTATGAATAATACGATGGTTGAGAAAGACACAGGAGGAGCTGAAAGAAACCACGTGACACAAATCTAGGACCTATCCTTTAATCTTTATCAGCTCTGTCCTGTTAAAAGTCATATAAATTAACTTCAAGATCTGAAGATGCTTTTTTATGCTGAAGAATAAAATAAATCAGAAGAAAGTCCCAGTCCTACCAAGTTTTATGTGGGTAGTTAACTTTATTTCCACAGTTAGTCAAGTCCCATAAAGTCAAATAATGTATAAGTCTTCGCATAATGCGAACTTTTCCTTGTCAGCCTTTTCAGATGAGGAATCATTCTGAATGACTAATACAAGCCAGTATATTGTGCATGTACAATTAATACTATTTCAGTATATTTGGATTTCCATTAGACTTCTCTGTCATTCCATAGAGCCCCAAACAAATGGACCAGTTTATTTCCTGCATTCTGTCCCCCAAACAACATGACAAAGACAAAATGCCCTCTCAGACGGGGCAAAATTCAGTTTTACAAGAATTCATTTTACTGAAAGCTGCCAAAAATATCTACTTGGGTTTCATGGCCTCATCCTGACCAACGACAAGGAGCTTTGAATTCCACTGGAGATGGAGAAGATTACATGCTGGTACTCCATAATACCACACTGATAAATTAACTTTATTTTTAGGAAGTACAGACTCTACTTTCAGAAAGTACCACCACCACAGCCAGCTTCTATTTTAAGGGACAGGCAAGAATCTATGAATTCAAGCTGGATTAGTTACGCCACTGATTCAAGGCAAAGGTAGGGATTTTTTTCTCTGTGTTCTTCACCTATTCTCCGCAACTTCTTGATCTTCCTTCCTTCCCAGCAGGAGGATAAAGAACAAGAGTATTGCTTTATTCACTGCGAGACTACATGAGTGCAAAGAAGCAACAATGACTGAAAAAGGAAACTGATAACGACTCCAAAATTGTGTGTTATTTACAGTGGACAAAAGCGTGCTTTCTCTGAAATTGACAGTCCAGCTGCCAGGTTATGCACTGGGGTTTTGCTGAGGCTGTAATTTATAGACTGACATCGCAGTTACAAGTGCTAAATGTTGACTGGTTGGCCGAAGCCAGAAGCCAGATACCCTAGCCCTGTGAAATGCCAGTCTGAGTGAAGCTGGATAGCTGCAACCTGGCAACTCACACACACAAGGTTTCTGACCACGAACCTGTGGGCCGACCATATGAAACACACTGCTGCTCTAATCCAGCCAGATTAGGTAAATCAGTTCCTGACAAAAAAGCATCACTGCTGGGCACCCTTCCCCAGCAGACAAGCCTGAGAGGATAATGATGGGAATTAAACCGTTCTTTCAGCCTCAAAGGCAGGGCTGTGCCACACTGGCAGAGCTGCTCAGGAAAGCCGGAGTGACTGCTCTGCTGCCAGCCTTGGCGTTGGTGGAAGATGCTAGGCTCAGTGATTACACTAGACAAGTCACACGTGACGTCCAAATTCACTTCCTGGTCCTGAGGAGATAGCTGAAAAGCCAGATACGGAGGCTGGTTTCTTTCCATAAAGATTGTTTAAAATATGCTTCATGTGTGAGGGGTACAATGAGCATACTGGTATATATGTGACTATATTAATTACATATTAATGAATATATTAGTGTCTATATTTAATAGAGACATATTAAAGATACACAAATATATGTAGTACATTCCTGTGTATTTCACAGAATTACACATCATTCCTTCTCGGAATCATCACTTCATCTATGCACAGAGTTATTGCTCACCTGGAGAGTACTTGTGCCAGTTCTTCTAAATTTACTTCGAAAATATTAGTGCTAAATTTAAGGTATACTGCATTATTAATGTTAATTATGCCATTCCAGACATTAAAGCCACCAATATCTGCTAAAACTAACAAATACTGTGTCCCACACAATATTTACTGTTTAAACAGACCCTTTATCTAACGGGGAGGATATATAAATGAGGCCCAAGCGCTCTGCACAGGATACTCTTCTTCAGAGTATTGCTAAGAGCTCAAGCAATGCTATGGCACCCGGAGTTGCTTCTGGTGCGGAGAAGTTGTGTGCTGACTGGAGCAGTGATGACAACAGAGAACCGATCTGTAGTTTAATAAAACTTTTCCATGAAACAGTGTTTGCTTTGCTTGGACTCCCAAGAACAAGCATTTGTTAATTTTAGCACACAACATGAGCACAGATGGGTCTACTTTTTGCTGCGCTAGCCTAAACCAGTAATAGAAATCTAGTAGCATACAGCTACAAACTGGCACAGGAATACTTTGACCCATTTCGTAATCTTTGGATTCAACTTTAGCTGTGAGTTCATTATAATTCCAATATAAAATGACTTGGAGAATACGAGAACGGCAACAGTCTGTGCAATTTTCTGCTTTACATACTTATTAAATAGATGTAGGCTTATGTGCATTGCTTCTGCAGATAGCTGGTATATGCAATTATGTGACAATTTTTAGTATATACACCTCTTTTCTCATTTTCAAGGATGAAAACGCTGATAATATAAATAGTTGGTAGCAGAAGGTGTTGTCTATCTGACTATTGAAATAATAGACAAGTGCTCCCCTACAAGTCAGTTCAAAGAATACTGTAAGAGAAGCCTACTCAGAGAAATGGTAATGAATGGGGGATGAGCTGGCACATTATATGTACTGTACAAGCAAGACCTCTCTCAGCTGCTGCATCTCTAACTCCCTTCAGTCACTCACAAATTAAGTCCAGCTGACTGCCAGCTGCAATTGCAAGCAACTTCTTTATAAAAGCTTCTCTATCAGTAGCTATGAGTAACCTAACCAATCTTGGAGCTCTGCCTTCTTTCCTACCTGCAGAGTTATGCTTGTGTTTAGGAGAAGAAAGACGTGGTACACCAGGCCTGAAAAACAAACAGATCAGGCATGATATACCAAGCTAGCATTTTGATCCACCACTGTCAAATGAAAATACGTCCTGCACTGTCAGACAGCTGGAAGTCCCTGTCTTCTGAGTGGTCAGTCATATATTGTCTTACAGGTAGCTGAGATACGGAGGCGCCTGGAAGGGACTGCAGGAAGAAGAAGGGAGTGTGGGGACCCACAAGCTAGCAACAGTTGCAGGAGATGGATCACAGACATGGGAAATATTTGGACGGTGTGGGAAATATTTGGATGGTGTTAGCTGCCACACAATTTAAGTCTGTCAAAATCATGGAGAAATTTCATTTGTGCACTTCTATAATAACATATCTTCTGATGTATTTCACAAGAAGCCTGTATGATGTGGAAACAGGTGAACGAGCACAAGTACAGACTATTTCCCAGCACTGCCCTGCAAAAGCAGTATTTACTGCTTTTCTTTGCCTTAGAAAGCCTCAAGATGACATACAGGAATTAAGTCCTGTCATCTCTCTGGGGTGAAGTATTAGCCGTCTTTGCATATGCAACACAACAGCAAGCTCAGAAGCATCTTGTGTATCCTGATTGCTAGTGTCACTTGTTAAGCTCTAGGCCACATCTACGTACCACAAAGACCCCTTTCTCAACAGACATAGTTCATCTGAAGGAGAAAGATGGCAGCAGAGCACACATTTGCTCCCAAGCCCCCTTACTACACCTGCCCAAGAAGGGGTTTCCTGTCCTGTGAGGGGAATTCCTCCGACTAATACCAAAGTTTCCACTCCACCAAGCTAACACCCCCGTTCCACTGTCCTAAATTCTCATCTGCTGAGCCCTCTGAGAACACTCCCTCCTGGTGGTTCTCCACAAGAGGCAGAGAAGGTGCTGCGGTCCCAGGTACTGCTTGTAGGGATTTTTGTTTGTTTGTTTCACTGTATTAATCTAGAATTCTGGAGAGATGAACAAAAAGCCCTAAAAGGCACTTCAAAAAACTATATTTCACACCAGATGCATGTTTTAACATAAAAGTCTTGAGGGCACATTGCCACAATGTGCTACATCTCCCACTGTTACACCAAACATCATCACTGTCTTGTAGCGGAGTTCCATGCACTTTGCAGACAGCCTTTTGTATCTCATATTTCACCACCCATTAGGATTCTGAGAAATAAGCCCTATTCTATAAAAGAATTAGGCCTAAGCAGGTATCAAAACCAGTATTTTGCAAATCCTAAACTCAAGCAAATTCTGACTCTCAGAGACAAAAAAAAAGAACTGTGCACCCAAATTACAATCCTCAGAACAAAAAAACGCTCAGCCCTTGTCTGTCCATGAAGGCACCTGAACTCTAACATGATTGCATTGAACGTTGCACTCCAGAATAACATAAAACTTTCTTGTTCTAGCTGGTTGGACACCTTGTTCAGGCCCAGGCCTCAGTCTTGTGTTTCTCCGATTTACCCTTGAAGTCTAACGCATGTATGTCAGCGTACATCTAGTCCACTCATTGGGTCAGGCTGATACAAAAAATAATAGCCACCACTTTCTTTTTCAGTATAGCTGGAGCTGATACAGGTTTTACCCTGGATGTGGGACAATCAGAAGACACCACCTCTTCTTCTGAAGAGATGCAACTCTTCATTTCACAGGAAAGCATCTTGGGTGCCTCAGCCTAGAGGGGTGCATCTTCAAAATCACTGGAATTGCACTACTGACCAGCAAATTACTGACGTGGGCATGGGGCATGCATGAATGCACGTAGAGAAGAGTAAGCCTCCATGGGCAGGGAACTGGAGCATCCACATGAGTGAGGGTGAGGAGACCTCCATTTTGGTCACCAGATGAAGTACAGAAGCAATCGTATGAGCAGGAACAAGAACCCAGGTCTCTTCTTACCAGTCATGAAAAACAAAACAAAACTAAACTAAACTTTACACACTGAAAAAAATCTCTAACACAGAAGGGCGTAAGCAGTAGCTCAGCAGTTGTACTATTGCCTCACAGCAAGAAACAAATGTGGATTTGAACAGAGGGGACAGATAACTGAATTAATTTGTCTCAGAAGTCAACAATCCACTTGCTGTCTAGAGAATGCAGAAGTTTAACGCCAGTGTCTGGATTCCACTCGGAGACTCAAACATCTGCTCTCTACCAAAGCCATCTTCTGGATGTGACCTGTTCTCTGACCAGGCCTATGACAGTCTTTCACACAGCTGCTTCCCCTTCAAAAGAGCCGCTTTCCCCTCAAGTTAAGTGGTCCACATTACCCCAACAAGCTCATTATAATCAACTGTGCTGGTATTTTCTGCTTAGCTTCTGACATTCTTGTCTGTTGAAACTCCTTTGACCTTGGGGCTGTATCCCACAGATCCTGCTTTAATCCACCCCTACATTTTTCCGTAATGAGACTCATATACCCCTATACACCATATACAAACACACACACAGACAATGTTTTAAATAATTAGTAATTTTCCCTTAAGGGTAAAAATGTTCTGTAATATTTCTTTTTGTTATGAAATAATGTAAACGATCTTGGTGTGGTAATATTTTGTAATACGGCTGTGTTATGCAATTCAGGCTGAAGGGTTCAGACAGCTTACATGCACCTGGAGATACTGACACATGCTGGAGACCTGGAGTTGTTGAAAAGCACTTACATGTCCCTATGCATGTATATACACACGCGCATAAATACACAAACAAAATGACATACCCATCCTCTGCCTACATCCTTTTACAAAAAAAATACTAGGTACAATAAGGTCTGTGTAGTTTAATTTCTGCTCATTTCCTGTTCTCTTGAAAAGAAGATCCCTTTGTAAACCTTAAAAAAGAAAATTTGTGCCTCTTTTTAGGGAGGTAGATCTGATCTCCTGCCTTCTCTTCTGCTAAGACATGTAAATCCTGTTAACTTCAGCTAGTGTGTGTTTGGGTCAGTGCAACTCAATATCCTCAACTTTGATTTTGATTCTTTTCCTCAGCTTTCAATTTAGTTTTGATGAGGAAAATGCAGAAACTTGCCAAATGTTCGTGTTTGCAAAGCAAGTCCTACTGCCAAGAACATAAGAATTTATTTGTTTAGTGACTTTTTTCCTTCTTCTCCTTCAAGGTCATCACTGGGTTAAGGTGATGTGAATGACATAACATTCACATGAAAAACAGTTTCTCACTTCATCTTCCTCTTTCTTTAATTCCAACAAAGACAGTGGCTGACTTTGCATAACCAAAAGTTTATCTCAAAATCACCATGGACCATGTGGTTGTGCCTAGAGAAGTTAACCATGAGTGGAGTTAAATATCAGACTGCTGGCTGCCTCAGCACAAGCACCACAGTACATCACACGCCTGTCCTGGCAGGAGCAGGCATTTTTTCACACTTTCCATCGTCCCACGGATTCTTTCATCTCAGGATTGTGGGATAGCAAAACCGTGTAGGAAAGGTAGGCTTTTCATAAAAGTTGGTGTGAGAAGGGAACTAATCTGTTATTGCAGGGAAAAGACAACAAAAAGATCAATGTTTGGGGGATAAGGAAGACAACAAGAAGGTTCAGGATTAGTCTTACTCAGAAGATAATACCAGGATAATGGGAATTGGGGTCAAAAAAAGTCCAGCCTGTGCAAGGCTAGAAGGCAGAGGAGGAGAAGGGTTTTCTTGAAACAAGATTTTATTAGTTCACCACTCCAAAAACTTTAAATTGTTTCAGAAATTAGGCTGTTTCCATGTGGTTTCCTTTTCTTCCCTTCAACTCACAGTCTGTCCCACCCAGTCCTGGGGTGCTGTACAGGGCCAGACCCAGGACAGGCCACAGTGTGGTTCCACTGCGTGAACAAACACACAGATGTGGCTGGCACTGATCAGAGCATGGTTATACATCTGAAACACGGAATGACAGACTGACAGCAAAGTACCTATAGGTATACCACACACGACCATTCCTTGAAATGGTCTGTAATCCACAGCGCTTCCACGATCCTGGCACACTTTACCTGTATCGTGCGCATAAAATCTACCTGTCCTTGTAGCAAGCAACATCAGGCTCATGTAGGAAGGATCTCACACTACACTGTATGCTCAGTGGTGGTCATCATGAAGTGGATCTGACAGCTGAAGCTGCAGGTCTAGGCACAGAGTTCAGGTTCTTTGGCACACAGGAGAGAAGTGTACTCCTCAGTACGCTACAACAGAAGATCCAAGTTTCTTCTCCCACCTTTCCTTTACATGACAGCTTGCATGCTCTAGAGCTTGTCTCCAGGCATACTTCAGTCAATGTGGTTTCAAGCCTAAGTGATTCTACCTCGCAGCACAACGGCTGCCAATGTTACTGACAATGTATTTATAGAGAGACAGTTTTTCAAACTGAGCATTGCAAGTGAAGTTCAGGGGGTTTGAAGGAAGGTCTGCTCTGGAGCATATACTGAACTCTCTGATAAGAAGCGCCACGCTGCTAGCTGTAAGCATGTAACTTACGTGTGAATTGAAAGACCAAACTGCAGAGCCTAAGCTACCTCTAGAGTCAATGGAAAGGGGTTGATGCTGCCAGCAGGCATGATTTAGCACACTTAAATCTATCTGGTCACCTCCAGATAAGAACTGAATATTCACTCCCCTTAATCAGTAAAATAAAGTCTTGATGTGGGGAATTATTGATCTTGCCGATCTCCAACAAACAATGAGGATTCTTAATACTTCACAGGATTTGACCCTAAGGAGCTGTACCTCAGATACACAAATTCTGCCAGACAAGATATTTTGCACTGAGATCATTAAAATGAAATCCCTACCTTAGAGATCTGGTTTTGGTTCAGCTTTCTGCATCCATCATTCTAGGATATGTCCACATGCTATAGAGATAACAAATACCACCTTATTTTACCTGAACCCTTACATTTAGTCCTTATGCCAAGAATTATGCCAAAATGATCTAATACTGAAAATACTTCTGAAAATACTGTACTGTCAGTCTGTTGTTATGTCAATCACCTATAGGTGCACAGGGAGTCCAAAAGACTTTTTTCTTTCTCATTCAGTAACTCTGTCAAACCACATTTTTAATCCAAGAAATTATTTTAAAGCAAACATAAGAACCTATTTGACTAAGATGCACTACCAGTGCTTTTTTTTTTCCGCATGAATAACTCTCACTCTCATTTTCGCTTTCATAATTACAGAAAATGGGCTGGTTTTTAATGTCTGTTCCAGCAGAGCTGAAGATGTTGATTTCATACTCATTCAGACTTTAAAGTCTAATTCATGCAGTTGATCCACAACATTAACCGGAGTGCAGGTCTCATCAATTTGATAAAGTGTCTTTATAACAACAGATGGTAATTTGTTGATACTTAAAGCTTTAAATGGACTCTGTTACAAAACCACTTAAAATGCTTTCTTTAAAAAAACCCAACAAAAAAACCCCCCACACAAGTGTTCAGATACTTTAACCCAAAGAAATTGCTGACAGATTTGTTTTCAGCCCAGCAGAGTAAAGAGCTGACAACATATTTTTGCTGGATATGGTAACTTTGGTCTATTTTTAGGACTTTCTTTTTTTTTTTTAAGTACACCAAAATAGCAGTGGGCTTAAAAATCACCATCTGCTTCTAGCAATGAAATAATTCTCTGAAGAATAGATAATAGGCATAAAAAGCCCACCCCCAACTCTTACATTCTCCACAGCAAGACTGAAAGTCACAATTATGTATTTCTTGTAAGCGCTGTTTGTGTCATAAAACAATACTGCAGGGTCATAACACTCCTGTAAGAGTTCAATATACCTATTTATCAGTTATTAATTCACCAGCGTAAACTGTTTATATTTCAGTCGAGAATGACTGACTGGCAAGTTCTATTGGTATTGCTTTTATGACTTAGAATAGCCTAAAGCTGCCGACATTTAGAGCACAATGCAGACTCTCCCCTTTTCTTACTTTAACTTGGATTTAGTTAAGATGGAAAAGAATTCAGATCTGTAGGGAATGATTTATTTTTTTAAAATGCCCATTACAGCTATTCTGCAATTAGAATTTGCAAATGCATTTAAAGAAATCTGAATTGGTTCACATCCAGCTAGTTTGGATACTGATAACAATGAATCACTATGTCAGTTCAAGACGGCCCAGGACCTGGACGCTTGCTTGTTGGCTGAAGCCTGTCACCACAGTTTCTCAGTCCTCAGCGGAGTTTATGCCTCTGACAGCTAGAACAACTGCCTGCGCAACAAGATAAAACCCAGCCCTGCAGATATCCCCTATACTCTACCCATGCATCAACAGCCTTAGGAAACAAAGTGATATTATTACTATCAGTCAGTCCTCACCCTTGCATCTTTTGAACCCTTACACAATGTAAATTGTGCTTGAAAGAGGTAGAGGAGGATGATCCATTAGTTTTCTGGAAGTGGCTTGATGGAAGACAAAGGCTCAAGCTAGCACCCCCTTCCCACCTCCCTCCTAGAGAAAAACTTGTGTAGCTTGGTCATCACACTTTCTTTTCGAGGGCTCCAGCCACAAACAGCACATACCCATGGTTAGATGGCACACACACCCCCTCCTCAGCCAGGGATGTTGTGGGCAGTACAAGCAGGGATTGCATGGAAGGATGGGCAGAAGGTGGCAAAGGCCAAAGATGTTTCACTAGTATGAGCGCTGGTGGGACTGTGTTCACTGGGTCTGTGATTTCAGTGAAGATGACAAATTTTGAACTGTAGTCACTTCAGTTTGAAACATTTCAAGACTTTGAACCACAGAACAGCAGTTATCTTTTTAGTATAATTTTCAAGAAAGGCACTGTGGGGCTTTTTTTCCCCCCATGATACTCCATGAAAAAACAATGTCTTTTCCAGACATTAAGACCAAATTTTCTAAAGATAGAAAATAAGATAAACCACAGCAACATGCTTCAAAAAACACGTAAGATGACTTATAAACAACCAATTTTACAAAACGAAGAAGCTTTGGAAGTAGTAGCATTTATCAAGTACCATTTCTAACAAATTTGTCATCATGGTATTTAATTAAAATCAAAGCTCACAACAGCAGCAGTTCAAAAAAGGAGATGCCCATAATTCATATTCATACTTGGTGGATCAGAATTTTTTTGAAAATCAATTGTCTAACATTTAAAAGACCTGCTAGTGACAATTGCAGCAATAGTATTTAGGCTGACACTCACATTTTGACAAAAAGAGAGCAGAAAAAACATGGAGAAACATAGGCTTGTTGGTCTATCCTGTTCTGGCAAGGACAGGACTTCTTCATAGTAATGTGCAAGAATCATCTACTACTAGTAAACAATTAAGAAATAATTTATTCATGAAGGAAATTTGTTATTTTTTTCTGAGTCAGTAGTCAATAACTAACCCAAGAAAGGAAAAAAAAGTAATTAAGGGAAATGGTGGGTTTGACAACTCTAGTGTTCTCTGGACCTTTTCAAAGGGGACCCTCTTCAGGAAGAACAGTTGCAGAAACAAAGAAAGAACAGACTATGAATAGCCAAGATTCCTAGTGATCTCACTGGGAATTACACATTTATTTGGAAGGCATTAAAGGAATAAGGTTACAGACTTAAGACCTGATCCAAATTCCATTATGTAAATGGAAGAAGAAAATTTTGTTGTCTTAAAAGGAAATTGAATTTAGCTTTTAATTCCCAGTTAATGAGATACTAGTAAATGTAGAGAACTGCAGGAGAAGTGATCAAGGAGAGATGGCATTTTGGGTTGTTGGTTTGTTTTTTTTTTTTTTTTCATATTAAATACTTATCTAGGCTGTGATTTACTCAGATTTATCATCATAAGACTCTCCATCCTACTGACTGTATCTGTCTAAAGTGGCATGCAGATCCAATGGACAGGCAAGTTGCAACTGCCTTAATATCATCCTTAATGAATGAACGGAAATGGGGCATATCACAGATTCTAAATGCGTAATTAGTGTCTAAGGGTGAGCAAAGAGAGCTATGTAACCTGCATGCGATCCATTGGTTATTCCAGGCAATATATTCCTTTCTTCACAATAACATATGGTTATTGCTGTTACTAAGGATATTGCTTAGTTTGAAACAAACACTTCATAGATTCCTCTTTCTTTTACAGTCTGGACACTTCTGTGATTTGTTTGATCCTGCTAGAGTTGCTTTTGTTGATGCATGAAATCACCTAAACAGGCCCCAACTCTGCAAAATGATCTCACAAACAGGTCCTCCCGCCACTGCCAAGCAATACTTAGGTCAACTGAGCTCGTACTGTGCACACATGTCCTAGCACCTGAATGCAACCCCAGGATAAAGGATTAACCTT
This sequence comes from Platalea leucorodia, assembly GCF_965183815.1. Classification (NCBI taxonomy): domain Eukaryota; kingdom Metazoa; phylum Chordata; class Aves; order Pelecaniformes; family Threskiornithidae; genus Platalea; species Platalea leucorodia. The sequence goes on from NC_138858.1 coordinate 50,106,499, forward strand.
TTGTGCTGTAAGGTTCTGAAAACTCTCAGCTTTTGCTGGACCCAGAATGAGTTCAAGGCACTCAGCAACTGAGTTTGCACAGCAGGACCTTTCTAGCAGCACATCACAGCCATAAGATTTTTTATTTCTTCTCTCAAGTGGTAGGTACACATAGCGTACTACAAATAATGTGAATTTCAAGAGAGGAATAGATCCATTTCAATCTGCTAGTTTTATTTAAAATTAATAAATTCAGGTCATGTATAAACTATCCAGTCATATCCTGTAAAGGTTTAAACAGTGAAACCACGAGGGAAAATAAACTAACATCTCTTCCCTTTTTATCTTAAAAGTGTCTGAAATGAATTGGTTGCTAAAGAAACCTGATATAATTGTGACAGAGTGTTTTGAAACCCTTAGTGGAGTTCATATGAAACCTCAGCATAACAAGTGGCCTCTTATCTGCGTACTATTCCAGGAAGAAATGCATGGCATTTCGTCATCACAGCTGAAAGACTAGCTGGCTCTGCACGTAGGCTAAGCGAGAATAAGAGCCCTCAGCTATAATGAGGGCGCGCTGGTAGCTAATGCTTAGTCAGAGGCCATTTCCTTTAGCCTTTGCTACTGCTTGTAGGAGTTGGAATGCAGGAAAAGGCAAAAATTAAAGAGAAAATATTGAAGGTCAATGTTTACCTTCTCTAGTTGTTCTCAATGAAGATTATTTCTGAAGAAATGGCACACATGCATTAGCACGGTGACATCCTAAACCACCTCCCCTATTTTAAGGACTTTAAGCAGCTTTATTTAATGTGACTGTTTGTTCATGAGCAGGATTACTTACAGAAGAGAGAATCATAAAAAGCAGATGTCATTTTTTTTAGGCTGACATTTAAAGGCAAATTAGTAAGCGGAAGTTTTAATATAGTTATTTCCTTGTGAAAACCGATCTTGAACTTCCAAACAGGCAAACCAACTTTCTTCTTAACAAAGCTGTTGAAACATAGATAACTGGTAGCAATTGACATTACTTCAAAACCGAGGATGAATCTTCATATGTGGAGGAATATGGTGACGAACATTTCTTTTTATAGGCTTTTCCTCTTTTGTACATCCTTAAGATGATAACATCTGTGATGCACTGTCATCATGCTTTTTACCATAAGAATCTGCAAAATTTGAACATAGAAGGATCAATCAATAGAATACTAAAATGTTAAATGTGAATGTGTAGCTATGTTCAGATTGTAAGTTTGCAAGCTGCTTCATTCGGACCACAATTTGCTTCCTCACTCTGCCTGCAGGAAAAATTGGCAATTACTGGGAATTTACTCTGCTATAACCACGCTGATTTAAGCACACAACTGTATGCACTATAATACTGAACGCACTGGACTGAGTCATTTTACACACATACAGTTGCTGGTCTAAATAAGGGCTAGATTTGACTTGTTCTGTTTAACTCACTGGCTGAACACTGAAAATAGTTGGCACAGATTTTTCTCAGGAAATTCAAACTTACACAAGCAGAGGAAAAACATTGCGAATGAGATGCTGCTGTGTGCAAAAATTCATCTTGGGTAAAACTTTAAACCCTAAAAATAAATCTTGTTTTCAGTTCTCACAAATAGGCTTTTCTATTCAACTCTGAAGGTTTAAAGCAGTTGTTAATCATGTACTGTACACAGTACTAAGCAGGAAAGTGTTCAGTTATTTCTGAAACACGTTATTTTGAGGCTATATTTGAATCTTCCATATTTATGTGATGAGAGTTATGTCACAAAGTTAATCATTCCCAGGATGCTAGCATTCAGGGTAATGAAAAACTTCTTGTGCAAGCAGTCATTAATCAGTGAGTATAACATTGCATAATGCTTTCTGAAGCATGTGTTATGTGATCAGAGTACAAGGCTGCATAATACAGCAAAGTGTTTATGCCATATGCTGACCTTTTCTAAAGCAGAAACGGAGCCATGTGATGCGCTGCTCCTGCCAGCAGTTGCTTATTGCCAATAATTAAGTTTGATGATATGAAGAAACACGAACTTGTATTGCTTTAGAGTTCTAAAAGGAAGAAGCTTTGAAGTTTTTGGCACTGTAAAGCACAAAGATGGCCAACTTGGCTTGGATACACTACCGTTGTCCATTATAGGCACCGCCCATCAAAACTGGAATCAAGTGCCCTGCTCAAGTGGTTACTGGCATTTGTGTAAAGGAAAACATGTGCATCGTTACAGGACTGCTGTATTATCCAGAAGAGCATAGAGGTCACAGGAACAAAGCAGCCAAAAGCATGCCTGGTACCTCAAATCTCAGAACATCACAATAACATTTGATGTTCTTGTGCAATAGTGCTAGTGAGCAGCTATTACTTAATCTCCTACCAGTATTACACAAAAGTATACTTGCGAAATACTTCAGATAAATATGCTGTAATTATACAAAATATAAAAACATGTATAGGACAAAATGTTTTTGTAACTCTAAACACACATACCTGTGGAGTTGTGGTTTTAATGAGCTATTTTAACAATGGAAACAATGCTTTAAAAGCTTCTATGAACAACCTTCAAACTATGTGCTGGAAGCAGAGTGGACATATGGACATATGTTTTATATATCATGCATATACATACACACAGAGCATGATCAAAAGTTCGTCCTGTATACAGCTACTTCGTGCTTTTCTGTTGGCAGAATCAGGCTGCAGAGCTGGAATAACCAGCTTCATACAACTGCTTTAGCACAGCCAATCATGCTGGCAGCGTAGCTATGCCACTGCTGCTCCTACACCACCTCCTTGCTAGGTTTCCTTCTACCTCACTGATGACAGCCTGACTACTTTGGGGAGCTGGTACACAAGGGGTAGCCAGGCTCCACGAGTATTACCACCTGTTAACAGCAACTCAGTTCCGTCACAGGATCTACGATATGTCACCAGTGGCTAAAGTGATTTCTGATATCCCTCACTTACTTCAAGGAAGTATTTTCAAGCTTAACTAATAATTGTAAAGAGTAAAGCAGCCTAGAAGCACAATCACAAATGCACACAACTAAGACTACATCTATGCAAGGACTTAGGTTCCAAGTCCAAAATTTAGAATCTCAAAATTCCTCTTGAGATTTTGCTTCAGGAAGTCACAGTCCTGATGATATTAGGCAATAGCAATTGGACAGTGCTGTATCTAAGGCCTTTCAGGATTTATGAATCAAACCTTCCACACCTAAGGAATCTGACTCCGTAGGCATCTTCACACTTGGCAGACAGGACTCCGCATAGTACAAAGGAGACGCTGGGTACAAGAGGAAAGAGAGCAGGATTCTCGTCCTTGCTACAGCATCTATTAAAAAACCCATGTGATACTTGACTGCAAGACAGGCCTTCCCTCTCTAAACTAATAGGTGAATGGTCACTATCTCTACAGCTCAATAAATTAACTTCTAGAATAAGTAATTAAAGTAGCAATGTTTCATCTGGAGTGACTGAGAGCACCCAGTGATCAGGTCAGTCCTGCAGGACGGTTTGGTTCAGGTCAATTAAGTGACAGGAGAGAGCAAAAAACCATGTTGCTCTGGTGTTTCATGAGTCCTTCAACTACTGAGCAATTAGACAGATCAAGGGGCTGCAGCACATTCTCTTCAGTTTTTCAGAAAAGGACTGATTTCAGCTAAGATTTGGAAAAAAGGGTAAGATTCCAAAACGAAGGAAGGAATTTTGTTCCTCACAAAGTGGAAAAAAACCCATGTCCATGTGTTCATCTATGAACTGGTAACTTAGGCAGAACCCTTCTCATTGTGCCATTTTTGTGGCTCCTAGCTCCTTTCATATGTTATATGGATAGTCTAGGAATCGCGTTTGGATGTTATGATCTCTACTAGTCATTAGGGTATAGAACTCAGGTGCTGTAACCAACCAATATAGATAAATCCACTTTGTGGAGGTGCTCATGAAGATATTAGAAATGACTGTGCTGAAGTGGACTGTGACTTAAACATGCAGCCCGAACACACCCTACAAACCATCTCTCCTATCCATCCTTCCTAGACCCACGACTTCTTAGAACTGTGCTCCCTGGCTCTCTCCTCCTTTCACCACTACTTGGAAGAGGACGTTGGCCAAATGATGACAACTACAGGACAACAGGAACCACAGATTGAACCCTGAGTGGTCACTAGCTGGGGATACTTACATATATTTACAAAAATAGTTCAGCTACAGACCAGCTTTGAAGACAACAGTCCCAGCAGTACAGACTTACTACACAAAAGATGCAGAGTCAAACTCTTTGCACACAAGCATACAGACATGTTATTAACATTTATATGTAATGAAAACACAACCTTCACAACTCTATCCTTACAATTAAAATTTTAAACTTTGTCTTTCTAAGCTGCATGGAAGAGACACATTTTTTAAGAATTTGTACAATTGGCATCAGATTTTTTAACATGCTAGAAAGAATTGAGCCAAAGATGATATCATAAAGTCCCTTATGCTTAAGAGAAAATGTTAAATCAATTAGTAGTTGCTAGAATAAAGAAGCAACAATTTGATGTATAAGTTCCTTAAAAAAATAACAAACTTTTCATGTTCTTCTGAAAGTGGTTATATTATGCAACAAGAAAACTGCAACATATTTTCATCTCTTTAATGTTACAAAAGCTTTATTAGCATATGCTTCAGAAATTATAATCAAAGAGTAGTAGTCACTAGCCAGAACTTTGAAGAGTTTATAAACATACATGTACAGACTATGCCTTAGAGGGTTAATGTACTATTTTGAACTCAAGTATTGCAATAGGACTTAGCTTTGACACAGAACGTTCACACCCTGTGTAATAAATTCTTTTAACATACTTCATATTTCTTCCCATGTGAATGAGTGTCCTTGGAAGAATTATCTACTAGATAAAATTTGAAGATGAAATCTAAGTCTAGACTTATTTAAGGGGGGTGGAGACTGATCTTATAATCTACGACAGTTGTTGATTAATGAGCTGCTCATGATTGCTGTAGACCTGTCTAAACTGCAGAAGCAAACGATACTATAGGACTGGGAGGAATGTGCTATCTGGATGCCACACCTTTGTTGAAACTTAGAACTCACTTTGACTTCTGCTAGTTCATTCTAGCCTTGAACTAACAGATGTGCACAACGAGATACACGGTGACATACATGTGTCCCCTCGCTACTTGACTGCTGCTTCTGCGGCAGAATTTCTGTGTTACAGAACTTCCACACTCTAAGGATGGCCACTTGTAGCAGTCATGGTACATGCTGTGTGGGGTTCAAGGTTTTTGCTGGTAGTGCTCTTGCACAAACAAATTCAAAACTTCCTGGAGCAGAATAGCACTATCACATCCTAAGGGGGTTTGGTCTCATCTGACAGTCTGAAGAATTTTATTTATATGTACATATATGCATATGCACATACACATACATATGCATGCATATGACATGTCAGTATACACACATATATATTATAATGCATATTGAATACATTGCATAAACACAGCACATTCTGTGTAACTAAGGAAACTTCTATTCAACTCTGTTCCAAGGCTGAAACTGAACATGATTTAAAACTATAATAAAAAAGATATGTTACCTAATCTTTGGTGATAACATGGTAATTTCTGATTACATCTTTCAAAACCCTTTTAGGAAAATTTTTAAAACTTTCCTAACTTTGCTTAGAAAATATCAATGTTCTTACAGTGAAAACAACCTATACAATTTCTTAAAAATGTTCCCTGCACCTTGGTGTCCGAACTCCAGACTCAGATAAAACAAAAGCCAACAGAACAAAACAGCACAAACAGAAAAACTAGTCTTTGTAATGTCTTAAAATACACAAGAGGAATTCCATTACCTTTAGCTGAACACATCTCTCCTTTTGGTTTATCTGTTTGCAATTATTCTCCTTTTTCTCATTTTTGGAGATAGTTGTCTCTCTAAAAGTGTGCAGAAAAAGAACATCTTAAAATAACCGCATCGTCACAATCATTATCACACCTTGAGTACACTGACTGTATCAGCCTCACTAGACAATGAAGCCCTATGGCTTTTCAGCAGTGTCATCAGGTGCAAGAACAAGGCTAAAATCCCACAAATGAGATATGAAAGCACATCTTGTTCAACGTACACCACACAAAATACCAATGGTTTTCAATTACAATTTTTTTAAATTGTAAATAAATCCTCTCTCTAATCTCAATAGACACCTTTTCAGGGATTTGCTTGCACGGAAAAGCAATGAAACAAACACTAAGTTGGTGATAAATTAAGATGTTTCAATCACTCTTTTCACGTTGCATCTATGAGTTGGTTTTGGTATGTGAAGAGACACTAGTACCAAACCCCTTACTCTACTCCCTAAGTCTCCCAAAGCCAGATTCCAAGTAGCACGATATTCTGACCTCTCCTGTGTTTGAGAGACCCGTTATTTTTTGTTCTGTTCAACAAATCTGATGATGGTTAAATGCATCAAAGAGCAATGACTGAGGAAAATATGACACAGCTACAAATAATACACACTGATGTTTACTATTCTGAATGTAGCTGGTTAAAAACCACTCTAGAAAAGCACGGATATGAAACTTGGTGTAGGACCATGAGTAATTGCACGTAGACTGACAGAATTTCAACAATTTGGCACAAATGGCTCTGCAAATCTCATAGATATGTTCCATGGAACAACATCCTCCAAGTGCTCTTAACTGTATCATTATACAACCTTAGAATAAATAAAACACCATATTTCTTCATAGCAGGTGAGATACTCAAAGGCACTGAGCTGACTTAAGCCATCCAGACAATTCTGAAAACTTTATCCAGAAATTTAGGAAAAGTAGTAAGAATGTGAGTTACTTCAATAACACTGAAAACACAAATGCTTTCATAGATTAAAGGCTAAAATGATATGTGTTATATAAGGTCACACATTAATTTCTGCATGAAACTGAGAGTAAGCTGAACTTGCACTTACACCATTGAGAGGTAATCAGCTGAAGGTAACAGACTTACCTGTATTATAACTTTTCAATATCCAACTCAGTGGAGAAGTGCAGAAGAACTCACCATCCACTTGAGCTCATTCGGAGCAGGAAAAAAAGCTGCTTATGCCTAGAGACCACGAGACAACCTTTCAGGAAACCAGTGAGGACCAGGGCTCACTCACCCATCAGGTATCGTGGAGAAAAGCACGGCTTTACCAGGAACTGAAAGAGCTGAGCCTGAGCAGTTGAATGAGATCATAACTTCCGTAAGGAAAAGACAGCCTTTATAAGAGCATTTCTGTTACGAATCATCCTCTTGCGGAAGCAGAATTCTAATATTGCTATTGATCACGAGCACTGCAGCCATCACAACATGTCACTTAATAACAGAGACAGTAAGCGGTTAACACATCTTTTGCTAAAATATTGTTCCTTTACAACTATTTCAACATCACTAGAAAGTACCTTTAAAAGTTGTCCTACTGGTACTCACTTTGTAATAATATTCAAACTGTTGACTTCAAAGAAGGGATTCAAATTGCTATGATATGACAGTGTCTTCTATTGAGAAAAGGAATGGAGATACCACTGTGACAGCAAAATTATTTTCTGAGATCAAAACTACTAGTTAAAGGCATGAATCTACACAGTCTTATGCCACAGTATTTAAAGTTATTAGATTTTTTTTTAAATAGACATTCACAGAAGCTACTTAATCAGCGCTTGTTAGAAAAACAGAGGCAGCTCAATAACCAGACTGTATATCAAAGTTATTAAACAGAAACCCGTCAGCATAGACTTAATATTTTTTCTCCTATTAACATAATTATTTCCTACTCAGTAAAAATGAAAATGACATGTTAGCATTTCAAAAACACGAGAAAATGACCCTCTAGGCTTTATATGACTATCAAAACAAGCACTGGTACTTTATTTGCAAATTATCATGCATGAAATGATCGACTCAGCAAGTTTACCAGTCAACAAAGTGTGCTCTACCAGTTATAAACAATTTACATGTAATGATATGTCTAAATATGAATTTAAATGAGTTCTTGTCATTTCATGTTGATCAGCTGCTTTATCATCATAGATATGGACAGTGACCATAGTTAATGTTGCAGAAACAGCAGAGCATGCACAAGTTTTGTGAGCCAATGGTAACCAAACACGAGGAAATTTGTTTTCATATAAAAAGACAGCCTCTGACTGCTAAGCCATGTTTATTTTCCAGTCAAGTTAACAAAAATACTTTCGAAGAGGTTATTTCCAGGCATTTGCTGTATATGCCACATCCACAGCAAATATACAGTATGAATCAACAGTTTTCTCACCTTCTAACCTACTGGATTTCTCTTGCAATGTATGAAAAGAACCCTGAGGCTGCCACAGAATAAAGAACATTTCAGTATCATCCCCATTGTATATAAATATACATTATTAGGACCTGAAAAAGGAATATTCTGGAGATTAAGAGAATTCTAGTTTCTTTAACAGCCCATTAGTCACATCCCTGCACAACAACCTTTAATACCATCATCAAAAATTTAAAATAACTGGGGCAAGTGAAATAAAGTTCCTCCACAGCAGACAGGCTGATCAGATGATATGTTGGAAGAATGCAAGACAAAGCCAGGTTTAACATACAAGAATGCACAATTAAAGGCTGGCCTCAAAAATGTCTTCATTTAATACAATTATATGAATATAATGGCAATGACTTCATCAAAAGGATGCCATTATGTGCTAAAGTTAATTTCTTTTACTTAGAATAGTGTAAGTCAGATAAATAAAGCTTAACATTTTCCAAACAATAATCCTTTTCATTTCCCTTAGCTTTATTAATAATGGACATATTCAGGTAGAATACTCAAATATAATTCTAACTGATATACACAATCATTTTAATGCATATTTTGTATAATTTCTTATTTTTGGTGTTCAGTAGTTGCTTTTGTTTCGATAAAATGATACAGCAGATTTATACTTAACATCACATATAGGTTCGGTCTATATAAAGAATTTACAGAGCTTTTTCAATTGTGGAATGGTACGTTTCATATATATGAAATTTTAAAAATGCTGCATGAACCTGTGACCTTGCCAATACACAGATCAACCTTCAGAAACTGTAATGAGCATGAGTTGACACACATTTCTATCTAGGCCCAGTACAAGTATGGACACATTCAAAATCTAACATCAGTATGATTTGCTTTTACTTTGGTGGTTGTGATATTCCAGGTGCGGATGCAAAGTGCACCTTAATGGTCCTTATAGTAGTACTTTTATCCCACTGTATTTTAAAGGCATCAGCTTCTTTTATTCTCCCTTGTAACGAGGAGGTCTCTTCTCCTTAAATGCAAGAAGGCCTTCAATTCTATCTTTTGTTGGAATAGTCTGCAATGAGCAGAACAACAATTCATTGTTGACACCAACAACAATACCAAGAAAAATATTTGCATACAAATCATAGTTCTTCAATGCATCCAACATGCAACATATAATACAGCAGGAAAATGAAAACTAAAATGTCTAGTCAGATACAGGAAAGTATCATACACTTCGAAGGCACAATATAAGGCTGAGAAATGATTTGGGAGGAGTATCTCTTCTCCAAACAGATAACTGTGAGAAACTCTTTAGGGTTTGTCTTTGAGTTTTTGGTGGGTTTTCTGGGGGGGTGGAGGGAGTGGCGTAGGTTATTAATCAGATCATCATCTGTTTCAAATAACCATCTAATGCTGATGCTTCTATTACCATGATCAAAAACTTGTCTCAAAGTCCAAGAACATACGAACTCAAATACATCATTCCCATGTTTCGCTGGCAGAGAGGTTTGTCTCAATTTTCTGTTGGTTAGCACATATGCCATTAGTGGCACATGTTAGTGAAGTGCCCTTCATGTTATTTCATGTCAAACCAAAACAAAGCAAAAGCAAGGCAGTTCTGGGACTAGGTGCATGGCAGTGTATGACTGGCTAGGTACATGGCTGGTAGTGCTTCACTGCCTTCACCCTAACAGTCTTGGAAGGGAGATGTTTATGTCCTAAACTACACCTCTTTCCTTAAATTCCTTACAAAAACAGCCTAAGTAGAAGCAAGGTCTAAACACCATGCCAAAATATTTGTAGAAGAAATCGTACAGCAATTTCTAGTTGAATTTCTGCATGTTTCGTAACAGGCACCAACAAAGCCTGTTTTCTGGGTTTTTTGTGTAATCATAGTTACATACCTGAGCATAACAAGCTTCTTCAATTGCTAAACCTGTTACTAAGTCGACCTGAGGAAAAGAACACAAAGTTTTTTTAAAAGCATATTTTTGTATTCTTACTATATATTGTTTCCTGACAGCTAACTTAAATACTGCGTTTCTATATGCCACATACTAAAATACTTCCGCAAAGTTCTTCTACACTGCTTTAACATAGAAATGCTACACTGCCATGTGGTGAGAGTGGTTAGTAGTTCTGTAACAGTTTCCTTATTTGGCAATACAATTGGTATGTAATACACTGTCAAAACAATGTATGTTCTTCACTACAAATCATCTGGACTAAAAACCATTAGCTACTAGCACATTTGTAATCATTTCATTTACTACAGGGGAAAAGATTTAATGTACTGCATGATCATTTAAAAATTGTTCTGAAACAAGTTATCTTCAAAATGAAATATAAGAACATGATGCTATGCCACAAAATAAACATAAATTCAAGTTTAAAGGGATTTAAAATAAAAAAAGAAGCCAATGTCCATCCTGCATCATTACCTAGTTTTAATAACTTTTTTTTCTTTGTGAGCTGGTCTGAACAGCTGAAAAGGCTGAATTTTCCTCTCACTACTTCTATGCCTGTCTTAAGCATCAGCTGCTGCAGAACTTACCAGCCCTCCACATGGCCACTGAAAGGACTGTTGACTATGCACCACAAGCAATCTGTCAAGGGGGTACAAACTATAGGATAGATTACCAAAGGAAGACATGGAACCTCTGCCATGGAAGGTTTGTAACAACAGCTTGAATAAACATTTGGCTTGATTGGTTTGATACAGTAGATCTTGTCTCAGGGCCTCCAGATTGAACTAGGTGATCATTCAGAGTCCTTCTAACCCTATTGTCCCAATTCTATAAACATCATGATTTTGACCTTTCAGTCCACTATACCTGGTAGCTAGATAATTTAGCTTGTAGCATTTTGAAGCCTGGGTACCACTGAAATAAATCTTGAATTCCATCATTACTTGCTGTGGAAACATAACAAACATACTCTTTGCACAACAGCATTTGAGTTAGAGTTTGTTTCTGAGGCCAAAACTTACTGGCGGTACGCTTTCCTGAACTCAATTATATCACTGGTTGCTTTTGAGACTTTAAGAAAAAAAGGACCATTCTTAAATTTGTCTTCTTGGATTCAGATGTTGCATGTGGTGTGATCCCCTTTCCCTTGTCCCAGGTTGAGCTATAAGGTGTCCTGGTGCAGAGCTTGCATGTGCTTAACTTTAAATATGAATAGTCCTGCTGAGCTCAGCAAGATGATTCACAAGCCTAAAGTAAAACACATGTCCAGACGTGTTCAGGGCTGGATTTTAACAAGCCCTAGAGCTAGGTCAGTAGTGTTCAAGAAGGAGAGGCAATCAGAATCAAATATGAAATCAGACTCCAGATATAATTTTAACAATAACCTCTATTAAACTATTAAAAATAAATAACATGCCTTTTGGCTTTACTTTTATTAGTTACTAAACACTGAGAGCACTGACAGACTTGACAGAGTAAGACTTTGAGGTTTTTCCTGCCCAGCATTTGAAATACAACTTGTTCATAGTAGTTTACGTTTACTTTCTAGTATTAATAATTAGCAGAGTGCATTACTCCTGGACAGACATGAGGTTACTAAGCTTCGTTATGGAAATCAGCATCAACTCTAGTCTCAGGAGTCTGAGACATAAAAAAATTGCATTTTGTCTTTGTTTTGACCAAATAGGTTTTGAAAGACTATACCCTGCGAAACTAAAAACAATCTTGGAAAAAAAATCACAGTAGACCTGTCACCAGCCTGACTTCTGCATACTCTTACGGAAAGTGCAGATCCTTACCTCCATTCCCTGATTGATGGCCAGTTTTGCAACTCTCATTGCTACTGGTCCCTAAAATGAAAGAAAAAGCTTATTTACATATCATTAAAATCTACAAGATTATGCAGTGAAGAGTCTGCACATCAATGGTTTTATACTGGGACCTTCTTGACTTTGGATTTCTATTAAATTTACAATAAATAGGTCAAATACCCTAAATTACATCATTATAGTAGACATTTGCTTCCAAACTGATAGTTTCAATGTTGAGAAAAAGTGAAAGTATACTGTTTTCAAAATAATCTAATTAAAGGAGTCTGTTTGGTTTATGTTTCAAAGATGCTGAGCACGTCCACTTTTGTCAAGCTTGCTCAATTCCCTTCAAAACAAGGCTCAGAATGGCCACCTTAAGAGACATCATTATAGGCCTTCGCAAGGTCAATGTTATGTTCCTATTACCACACAACAGAGACACATGAAAAGATGTGATAATGAAATAAAATGAACTGATGCAGCTTCAAGTCTGGTCAAGTGATGACACTCTTCCATGAGTGACTGAGGTCCCCCACGAGCAGAGGGATTTCCACCCTCCTCCTCCAGTGTGCCGCAGAACAGTGAGACATCTTTGGGAATTGTCTCAGTCCTGTGCCTATCCATCCGCATCAGCTTCTGAGTATTCAGACATTGCTTTAGAGCACTGGCCTGCTGCTTTGGGAAAAGCCAAATGCTTTTGGGCTGGCTCCAGTGCTAAGTTGTAACTACAGATCAACCTTCCAGAATCACTGTATGTTAATACTTTTATTTTTTACGTTTGTCTTTCTAGGAGGGTGTTCAAGACACAAATAACCAATGTTAAATGCCATATTTAATCTGTAACACTTTCAGTTTTCAATGAAAAATTTTATCTGTTACACTTGTGATCCAATAAAGTGGTTTACTAATTATTTTCTTCTTCTGCTTCCTATGGATTTGCTACCTGGGACCCTTCACTTGAAAAGCAGGTTTATCAAAAGCTCCAAACTCACATTCCTACTCTGAACAACCAGCTTGCAGTCTATGGCAACAGAAGAACAGGTAGCAATCAGCTAACACAGACTCCTGTAAAGGTCATACTTAAACTTCTTACTAATATTTTCAAGTTCTAAAGCACAGGAATTCAGCAAATCCCATTTCAATTCTTTTATGAAAGACAGAGATTGGATGTCACTTAGAATGAATGATAATAAGAGTATGATTCTTTCATCAAGCTTATACACAAAGGAGAGAAAGCAAACTTTCCACTAGTAAATGGGTTTTGCTTTAATACTGAAATTACATTTAGCTGTATGTTTTCAAAATAGGAGTTACATTGACATACATCCACTTCCATATGGACTTTTTTGCCTCTCTTCTGAAGTGTTCAACAGCAACAGAATAACCTATTGAGATAATTGCTCTCCAAAAAAGAAGCCCCTTACACTATTTTTTTGTTTACAACTTGAAAGCCAAAATACGCAATACAAACACAGACCATATCATGACAGTATGAAGACTGACAGAGTGTTTTTCCTTCACTATGAAATAATTACCAAATAACACCACTCAATCCACGAGAAAGAAAACTTCTGATTGCTCTCCACATAACTAAAATGGCTTTTTAATACATAACGTCACGACAACTTTTCTTAATACAGCTGGTTCTTTTTCAGTTTTAATGTTTGGTAAAAACTAAAAACTAAAATCAAGATTATTTGTTTTACCTGAGGTAAAAATTCTCTTGCCAGAGCTAATGCTCTTCTGTACGCAGCATCCCCTGCTTCATTCTGTTCTACCACATGGCTAATCAATCCTATTGATTTTGCTTCCTCACCATCTACAATACGTGCAGAGAAGATTAGTTCTTTTGCCAAAGACACTCCAATTGTGCGAGGTAATCTCTGTGTCCCCCCTAAAGTTTTGAAAAAGAGAAAATGCAAGTATTAGTTTCCCATCCACTTATACCACAAATGTAGATGCCTTGTTCAGTTCAAATATTTTCATTTTTAATTCCCTAAACAATTATATGGACATACAGAAATTAAACTATCATAAAAGGCATCCCTAAATGCCTTCTTCAGTTCTGAAACTACATCTAAAATTAAATCAATTGCTCTGTTTCTTAGAAAGACATGTAAATAACTGAAAAGAGGTAATATTAATAGAGATTCTGTTCAATTTCAGACAAGTCACCTTATTCATATCAGCCAAAAGCTGAAGGAAAACTACTTGCCAGTAATTACCATATTCAAAAACTCTGCTTCTTTTTAACGATCTGTATATTTTTATGATATTAATCACCACAATATGAACACTGTTGAAGAACTATACTGAAAAAGAATATCTACTCTAACAAGACTGTAGTCCATGCTAAAATTTGCATATGTTAGGGACAATAAAAATTTGTATGTAAACTAAACTAAAACCACTAGACAAGGTCTTTAAAAAGCCATGGGTTTGTCTCTTCTTACTTCCGTATTATTGTTGAAATCTTAAAGCTGGATTACAAAAACTAGAGAAGGACAATAGCAGGTGTCGATCAGCAGAGAAAGGCACCTAAATTTAGTTAGCTTTTCTTACTACGTTAAAAATTTCTTTGGCAGGTCAGCATTTTCAGAAGGTCAATAAGCAGTTACTACATTAACCAGACATGAAGATTGCTTAGTTGGACTAACAATTAACTTTCCAGAATTGACAAACAATGAGAATGTGGGAATAATCATTATCAAAACTGAAGAAGCAGACTCAAATCACAGAAGCAGATGTTTGTATGAAACAGTGGAAATGGCCTTTATCCAGGAGAAAGGATTTTGAAAATATACAAGGTCTACCGTTTTTACATGGATCTGAAACAAATATTCAATTTGTATAGACAGTCTGTAAGTTAAAATGTCTTTCCAAATAGCTATTTCTGCAAGAGTGTGCTAATATATCCAGATATAAATACATGTATATATGCAAGAGGAATACTTATAGGAGGTGTTAAAAGGGAAGTGGCACAACATTGGATAAATGTTCAACTAACATAAAATAGATTAATTTCCACTACATAATGGTGGATTAAGCCAGTATTTTATTGAAGCTGTTCAGTTCTCTTACTGATGTTTCCTGAGAATACTTTAAATACATCTCTGAGACAAATACACTGACTGGAAACAAAAAGTTTTTGTCATTCAATGATTCAGCTTTCAACTATTGCTTTTTATGAATCACAAGCTTCAGTACTACTGTATTCCTTTCCATGAAAGCCTTTGAACACATTACATCATACAAAAATGCAGAAGGTTTGGGGATTTTCTGCATTATGCATTTCTAGAATATTACAAAGTGATGATCTGTAACAAAAATTGAGATTAAAAAAAAAAAAAAACTGAAACTGGAGGAAATAAAAAAATCCTTACACTCATAATAGTTAAAATAAAATTTGTATAACAACAACATTAGTAAATACAAACAATGTGATATTCTCTATTGTCCTTCCACTCTGAGAGGATTTTAGCAAGGCTGTCCTAATGGTCAAGGCCAACAGGCAACAGCAAGAGGAACTCCTGTTCAATAAACTCTGCTAATTATGCTAGTTGTACAGCTAAGCCAGTGATAGTGCTAGGGGGAGAATTTTGCTAACAGTATAATTTAGAGAAAGTCCCTACTCTAGGGCATTTTTATGAAAGGAGGGCTAAAACAAAATCCTTTGTAAAATACTACAAACCCTGAAGCCTAGGCCTTCCTATTAGTCTTGGCTGTCTCACTGGTGAGACTCGCAGAGAATGACTAAGGCTGTAGCCATCAACCTTTATATCAGAACTACATGCCATAAAAATGTGAGCTGTGTTTTCAAGAAGCTTGCTGCTTCTGATACTGAGCTGTACAACCATCACCACAAAGAAACATTTACTGGCTTTTTTGTTCTAAATACTGAACATGTCTTTCGAATTTCTCACCCAAAAAAGCTGCCACACCTTAATCAACATCTATCCTTATACACATTTTAAGTGTATAACAGAACATAGCAGATGTCTACCCTGATTCTCTTTAAGAATAGTTCAGTCATAAATTATCCCTTTCACCACAGTAATGGAATCTAGAAAACATCAGGTTTGCCTTTTGATTAAAAAAAACTATTTGTCCAAATCATAAGACCTGAAACCATATGAGGCTGAATTTACTGACTCCACATCTTCTGCTTCTTCCTTGCTTGCTATGCGTAGTATTTTTTTCTACTTAATTATCTCCCCTTCCTTTACTGTTTTATCTATCTCTTCTATTACTGCTTTTACCAGGAAATGTTGAAAACAAAATTTAATTGAGCAATGATATTTCATAACTTTGACCAAACAATGGATATGTTTAAGCATGAAATAGTGTTTATAGATGAAAAAAAGTGTTCTTGCCAGTGTCTTACACAATAATGATTAAAGAGCAAAAAAAGCAGACTATAGTCTATGTTGTTTGGCTGCCTCCTACACTGCAAAGCCATTAAGCAGAGGAGCATATTCTTTGATTAATATTCACAGAACAGAAGCCAACAGTTCAGTGCATCAATCATATATATTCAGTAGTAGGAATAAGATATATGCACACACAAAAGCAGTAAGACCCAATTAATCAAATGCAAACAACACACCAAAATATGTCCAACACACCAAAGTTACATCCATTTATGAAGAAAAGACAGAGAGTACGCTGCAGATAGATGTTCTGTTTTGGTAATACACAAAGAACATATAATGCCTGCCAACTACAATCAGAGCTAAAGGAAGTAACACCCAGTCTTCAAAGACATTACTTAACCAAGGCATTTCATCTAAATGTAGAGCAGAATTTGATGGAAGAATAGTTGTTTCATCTTCACAAATTTAATGACATGTTATTTCAAGGACTAGTGATCTGGGATTACTCACTGTGTTGATAAAAGTATTTGACATACAGTTGCAATGTAAATGTGTTCTTATCTGAGATGGTATATATTCAATGTTGTAATAATTGTAAACAGCAGTTTCAGATGACACTCCAGTTCATGTGAAAAGACACAGTAAATACAAGACTGCTAAGTTCTGCTATGAAAATTGTTAAACGGTATTTTTTTTTCTTTAACGAATAGTTGATTTTGTATGAATATTTATTTACTGTCAGTAATTCATCAATTACAAAATATGTACACAACTGGTTTGGATTAAGGGAATTACGTGATAAATTCCCAAGAGTATATCCAACAAGATGAAGCAACTAGCTTACTGGAAATAGATTCATCATTCTGGCAGAGAATATCTACAGTCAGTAGTTTCTCATAGCTGAAGGCTCTGTCAAAACATATTGAAAAAAATCTTGTTCTGACAAAAAATCCAAACTTTAATTCAGTAATAATCCTGTTTATTAAGTCAAGTAAAAATGAGTCTTTCTATCCTATCCTTTCTATCACGAGCTTTGATTCATGTTAGATTCATTTAACTGACAAGTTTCTAAATTTCTTTTTTTAAAGACTATTGTGCATTTCTAATATTTTATTAATAAACAATGGTGAAACCAAAGTCTGTCAGCCACAAACTTTCTAATTATTCAAGTCAGTCAAGAAATGGCTCAAGTGTATCCTTGTGATTCTTTTGCAGAAAGCTGTAAGGAGTAGATGTTTCTCCTTTTCATTGAAACTCATAGAAATACAGAACGCATAAACCTGCTGTTCGTAGCACCGAATCTTTAACAATATGGGCTATAAATAAATGAACATGGATAAATTATTTTAATGTAATCCTTTTCAGTCATGTAAGTCATATTTTAAAAGTCTATGTAACAAACACATTTTCCACTTTTAAAGTACCTGCCATCCATTGCTAAGCTAAGCAATTTTCAAAATATTAAACACTCTAAAAGCCTAAACACTCTACCTAGACAGTATTTAACACCAAGTTTCCACCAGATTATTTTTCAGATTAGGCCTTGATCCTGCTGAGTTGTACATGTTTTAGCTAACTTAAATCCAGGTATAAATCTTTATGGGCTCAGACATCCCAAATCCTTTCACAGAAGAAAACATGAAGAGCCCTTCACCGGCACAAACTGGATAACTGACTAACAACTGAAAACAGCTTAGACGGGGAAAGACATCAACGAAGATGCAAGCGACAGGGTGAAAACAGGATGGAGAAGAAAAGAAACAAAACATTATCTCTGCAAGGGGAAAAAAGCACTGAGCTGATGAAGAGCAGGCGGTAGGCGAGGCCGCTCTCATGTGTGGCCATATAAGTCGTTGTTTGGAAGAAGACTGGAGACCTAAGCAAAGCCTGAGACAGTGGCCTGAGGCTGACTCAGAGGTTGCCCAGGGGTCTGTGATGACTGAGAAGTTGTTTGAGTGAGATTTCATAGTAGACTGCCAAAAGGGCTCATGGAAGTCTGGCTTGCCAGTCAAGCCGAAGAAAGCCCTGCAGGAACGTCAGACACAACCCTACCCAAGGTCAAAGAGGCAGCTGCCTACGCTATGCCCTGCTACCTACGCCAGTGCGGCAGTGGCAAAACCCCAGCACCAAAACTGCCAACTTAATTTGCAAATCAGTCCTTAATTTTCACAATCTGTTTTATTCATCTGCGTCTGTGGATTGGTTATTTAAAAACCTATCTGAAAAACTCCTAGAATATACCAAACCGCCACGTGTGGGTGGCTTGAAGGTGGCAGCCTGAATCAGAAGAATGTAGTACTTGGCTTGAAGATGTACGAACACTTATGATGCATGAGAGGAAGTGTAAATACACTTTCAGAATTCAGTAGCAGTTAAATAATCACAGCTTTTGTACGGAAAGATGAAATCGTCAGGTAATTTAGAAAAACTAATTTATTTTCAAAATAAGTAATCCTCTTGTAGATTGAGAAAGATAGAAAATGGTTTCCCAGCAGACGACTGCATACATGAAATGAATGGAACCAAAAAATGTATCTGGAACCTGATTTTTACAAAATGGGCTCCACTTCAAAAGGGATTCTGCATCTGGTGCAAGGAGCTTACTCCACATTTCCTTCACAGGCATGCTGCAACCAACTGCACGGACTCCACTGTCAGACTAAACACCGCTTGACAAGCACAGATCTGCACTACCCACCTGTGGGCTCCCAGGACTCATGGTATTAGCAATGCACGCACTGACAATCTGCCTTATTTTTTTTTAAACTGAAATTATTTGAGGAAGAAAAGAGAAATGCCTAAGGCTGTTAATCCACTTATTAGCTTTTACTTAAATGTAAACAAATGCAACAAGCATGAGCACACACAGATATTCAGTAAGGCCACATGCCTTCCTATTACTCCAGATAGGAACTTGGTCTTACTGTCATTTGGGAATGCAATGACGGAAAGTGAACTTAAACAAAATTCAAACGTACATACACACTAAAACGTAACTCATCTTGCTGCAGATAGAAATTAACTGCCCAAGAGAAGGCATTTTCCAGTTTCAAATTTACACCCACACATTTATGAAGTCATTACTCAGCTGTAACAACAGGTAGGAGGCTTAGACCAGTGCTGCTCTGTATGATCATACTTTACAAATCATGTGGGCTTTATGAGTAATATTAGGTAAAAACTTTTATTTAACTTGTATTTTAAATAAATAATCTTATAGTCCATATTCTTACAGTTTTGGATTGACTATGACAGCTAAAATTCGATTCATGTGAAAATCAGGGCAAAAAAAAAAGAGACATGAGAAAAACTATCATCATTACTCAGGGAAAGTGTAATACAGAAAAATCAATTACCACAGTAGTATCCTATTTTTATTTATATTTTGAATGAGATCACAGTCCCAGATTGGTACAATTACTTTAGTTTTTAATGGACAGAATTGAAATAAAGAAACAGCAAGCAAAGCAAAACCCAGACTCTTAAATGTGAAGAATTCAGTGCTTATGAGGAAGTGACTTGAATGCTTTCCTCACTTCAGTGTTCTCCTTTTGGAAATCTACCATTTGATTCTTCCATACAGAAAAGAAATCCATCACTCTACTAACCCCTCACACCAATTCCTATTCCTAACCCTATTCTTTCTCCCATCATGACTACTATCAAATTATTCTTCTTTCAACTGTTCCAAAGTAATGTTTTTTTAAGAATTTACCTCTGAAATTATTCATCCCTGAAATTCTCTGACTTTAGTAGCACTGAAGAAAGGAGAATCGGTGGCTAACAGAATGGGAGCCCAGGGAAAACAGCAAAGCCAATGAGATTGTAGGACACAACCCCGCCTGGTTCAGCTGTGAAATCCCAAGAAAGCCAAGAGCCCTCTCTACTGTTAAATATATCTAAAATGAACTCGTACATATGAAGCATATTTGTCACCTTGAGTAGAATGTCCTCCCAGATGAGGCAGCCATACACTACAGCTACACTGCACCTAGCCTAGTAGCTAGGCTACAACATAAAGTTTGTAAGATTTTACCGTACAAATCGTTCAAAGCTGGCATGCATTAATCTAACAATCTGCAATGCAAAAAAGCAAACTCTTCAGTAAATCAGAACTTAATTTTGAGATACCAAGTCTGATACTCAGAAACACTCCTAACTTTTTCAGCTTGATTTTTTAGATTTTGTAGCGCTATCTATGAGTGCCAGAATGCTATTCTATTCTTTTTACCTCCCAGACTGATCCTTCTATTTGTTATTTTACAGTAATAGTTGATATGTGAAGAAATAATCACTGATGTTATTAAAAGTTCTGTAAGTCACATGAATAATTGCAATGTTATTTTTATTTGTGCATGTTAACTAGTATTCTGAATGTTAAACTATTTGCTATTCCCTGTAAGTATACTACCTATCTTCAAGAATAATTAAAACTTGTATTAGAAATTAACAATTAAAATAAATTCATCACAAGTGTAAATATAAACATACATTCAGCCTAATTTACAGAATATTCTCCATGTCCTACTTTTGATCACATGGATATTTGCATGCCTAGCCTGAAACAATGAAAGACAAGTTTTTTTCAGAGACAAAAGCAGCCTTAGTGACTTCAGCTTCAGGTTTTCATGCTCAATACCTCTGGACTGGCTATCAAAATACTAAGATCAGTGGACTGAGACCTCAGAAACTGCAGTTTAAGTTATCTGAACATTCCAGGTTAGAAGCCTATGACACAGGCTGGGAGAGAAGCTCCTTTTCCAAAGCCAGGATCATCCTTTACAGGCTCTACAGAAAACTTTATTCACTACACAAATATGATTCAGTCACCACTCAGCTATACTGAGCAGCAGATACCCTCCAGACTACACAAAAAACCAGGTATTCAAAGACTGAAAGGTTACAAATTCAACATAAACAAAAGGAACAGGAAAAAGATCCAAATTGCTTATTTTTTCATGTCCTTATCAGGAAATCAGATCTCTTTACTACTTTTGACTGACCCCAGTTTCCATATATTGCTGTTCAGGATCAACTGAGAGAGGGTGGGTAGGACCGGCATATTGTTTTGAGTTACACTACTATTAAAAGGCCAGACAACAGATAGTTCATTTAAAACGACTCTTCTTCCCTCACTAATAAGTACTATCTCGTTTAATTCACATTGTTAACATTTTGAGAATCAGAGTTTTTAAAAACATTACAGTCCAAATTAAATAAAAATTTTCACTTTAATATGCATATAATTCTGTGTAAAGGTATATAACAACTTTAAATATATATGAGATAGATTTTCTACTAGGGCAGTTCCTGTGCAACAGTGGACCTACTTCAATAAGTGCAAACTGGTATTTTAACATTTTATTGTTTGGGATTACTCAGATGTTTTTCCTTAACAGAAAACTATAGCTCTTCCATCACCTTCTAGTCAATTTGTAATTCCTCAAAAAAACCCCAAAGCCTATAGCTGACAGGAAATGAACAAAGAAAGAGATAAAATAAGTGATTATTCCCAGGCTGTAGCTGTCAGACTGTTACAACACTAAGGAAAGGAATTACATTAAGAAAACACCTTTTATATTCCTCTCACCTGCTGCTGTGACATAGCAATACAGAAGAGAAGTCACTGTTTATAACATGCAATACAAAACAGCTGTATGCAATGGCAAGTCTCTCCCTATAGATGGAAAACCTAGTGCTAATTAGATTCTTCTATCACCTAGTCATGCACAGATGAGTTAGCTTTCGTGGACCTTCACAGCTTTAAGGATCAAAGAAATTAGATATTAATTTTATTTTCCTTACATCCTATATCCAAATTCCAGGAAGAGAGACATTTGGGGCTATATATGCAGGAGGTAATGAAGAAATGAATCTGTATCAGCAGCAAGAGCTAGGATAGTAGACGGAAACACTGCACTTATTAAAAAAAATATAAATATCTTTTAATTAAAATAAATCATTAAGAATACTTGATAACAAATGCTAAGGATCAACAAGATAGGGAGCACCACACACTTCTCACTAGCTGGCCTCATCCTGCTCTGCAGGCAGGACCATTCTGATGTGAGAAGTCCTAGCTGCTGAACCCTTTGTGCTTCTAGGTGCAGCTACAGCCTGGTTGCTGCTCCCAGTTCTGGATCTCTCAAGGCACACCTCCATGCAGATCCTTTGACCCTTCTCTGGCAGCAATTCACCTGCTGGATTAAAGAGTCAGTGCTAGAGCTCTCCCAAATCCACAACAGTTTAGAACATTTTACTGGAGCCTGGAGACTTCAACAGTTCTATTTCTGTATAAGTCCTTCAGAGAATACATGGTGTATGAGTAAGAAACTAAAAAAAAGAATTTCTTTAATAAAGGACACTTTACTCTTGAAATCTGAAGAGAATCATGGAATCTTTAGAAAAAGAGTAGACATGCTGAAGGAAACCCCTTGTAGATTCCATTTGCCTGCAAGGCTAGGAATTTGGTGAGCAAGCATAAACCCACATCACCTTCTTGGCCTCAGTCTCTTCTTCTCTTTCTTTCTCAGAAAAAATGGTATTTTTTAACAGAATTCTCATCTCTCTCTCATTTTTAAAAGATGTGTTTCACCCTAAGAACTGGCAGCCCTCTTCCCCAGCCCACCTTGGTTGTAACATTTATTCTTCTTGCAAGTGGACCACTGAAACAGCTCAGAAATTGAAAGCCTTTATCACACCTCTGTTGTTAAGCCTAACCAAACAGAGGTATCTCACCATGCACGTATAATATAAGGCCACACAGCAAGCTGCAGGTGTTCTGTGGAGATATCCAATGGAACACCAAAAGCAAGATAAGCTTGCAATGTGCTAGCATGGCCCTTATGCTTTTTATGTTATAAAACCTAAATATGATTTGAGACAGTCTACATCATTGCTATCTCAGACTCTCTCATCTGGTTGCTTGTTCATGCATCTCTATTTCCTTGGAGTTTTATAAAAGCCCAAAACATCTTTTCTGGTGAAACAAAATATTGTATTTAATCTGAAACAAAACATTTGGATTTTACCACTTGACTTTGATTGATAATTTAGTTCAGCTACTGAACTGAACCTTCGACTTTTTTAATAGTCCTACCTACGCCTAAAAATGTCATATTAAAGAAAATAATTTATCCCTCTTCTTCAGTCTGCTGCTTATACTCAACCCATGTACTATTTCATACCAGCGAGAATTTGTGGCAAAGAAACCGCTAGTTTTTTGAACTGATAAAAATAAAATACCATCAATAAAAATGAGACCATTAATGTAATGGTGATCTTACATGCTACTCGCACTCTACATGTGGAGTATCGTTCAGCAGCAGCAACTGTAACTGTTTTGCACTGATCATCCCCCAGCCCTGGTAATACGTACATCCTCTCCTTACAGGTTCATAATGGGACAGAGGGCTAGGTGCACACCTGTGAGCTCAAGCTGGTAGGTTCAAATCTCCCAGACAACTTCCCCCTGCTTATTAGACTGAACACAGTCATGATTCCCCACAATATTCTGTATTAGATCATTTTAGCTCCCTAAATATGAGAACAGGGGTGGTTTCATGCAAACATGCTGGATGGGAAAGGGACAACTACTTCATCCCCAAAGAATAAAGAAATATTTTCTGCAAGTATAAACTACATATAGCTGATGCTCAAGGCACACATAAAGGAAGACCAAGTATGGGGAGAAAGAACTCTTCTAAGGAAAAAACACTGGGAAATCAAGTGCAGGGAGTAAGCCTGCAGTTGCAGGGAGCTGGAACAGATGACTGTAATTGGAAGCAGAGTTTCCAGTAACCCTGTGCAAAGCTCCTGAATTTCTTCTTTTTGTGGCAAGATCATCACCACATTTCCCAGAAACGGGGCAAATGAAGGCTTTCTTTAGCTTTGTTCTTTTCTAGAAACACCTAGAAAAAATTCTTGGGACCACCCAAATTCTGCCACGCCAATAAATATGTTTTATCATTCTGCGTAATCAAGAAAGCCAAGAAGCTTATTATAAGCACTTCATAGTCCCAAGCTAAAAGAAGAATCTCACTCCGTTCCTAATGAACTAACAAACAGCCATTCCTTCTGGCAGGTATTAATGATACCGGCATATTGAGCTAAAAGGTCAAAATTAAACTAACTTCCTTCATCCTCTCTTAGTTTGGATAATTTAAATTTCAGCGTAGTCATTCATATTTCTTGATGCCCAGATGCAAAAGAATGTTAAAAAAATGCATCAGGGTAGGCCTCTGAGAGACTGAATTCTGTGGTTTTTTGCTTAAAACACTCATGTCTATATGTACTCTATGTACTATGTCAAGTACTTTGCACCCTGTGTTCCTATCTTCTTTACAATTTCACAAAACTTCTACAGTAAGAATTAGCTGTCAAGAGAAAACTCAGATTAACTCAGTCATCTGATTAACACTGGCTTCTCAGATCTCAGATTCGTATTAAAATTTAAGACCATTAATACAGAGTTGTTAGTATAAAGCTACAAAGGATTAATAGCTTTGGGATCAATTTTTCCTATAAGCTTGTTTTCAGTTGTGGCTGAGAATCAGGGGGAAAAAGTCATTCTTGGTTATAAACTGAAAATACATGATGAAAAATGGAGGTAAAGAAGGAAGGACAGGAATCTACTATTTCTGAAATTCAGGGATTTGTAATAGTTGGCTCAAGTAAGTCTCCAGAGCCAAAGAGGTTTTGTGAAATAATTAAGGAAACAGTACTTCATAAATCATTTTGTCCAACTTGTTTTGTGGTGAACTAACTTGTGCAGCTGTTCTTTTAAGGCAGACTACACAATTGCCATTTCATTGGTTGAAGTTTCTGGAAATGGAAGAAAAATACCAGACATAGAGTGAATTCATTATGAGTTTGGAAGCCGTTTTTCTTTCTTACATAATAGTCATAAATGAATATGAAATGGAAATAATTAGACGCTGTACTATTGCTCAGTAATGATGGACCTCAAAATAGGTAAACGATTCAATTAAAAACCAAGTTACACTATTCATAACCATATGAAGGATATATTTTTCATTTGCTTCAAATTTAATGTTGACCATAAGTAGAATGGATTTAGGTTTTTGCATTACCTTGGCCTGATACATAGATCCTACTTACTTCAGGGTCTTCAACCCTGTGGCAGCTGAAAATGGGGCCATAGTAAATTAGAAAGCTGTGCTTCAACTTCAGAGGAGTGTCAGATGTTTCACTCATCCTTTACACTATCCTTATTGAGAGTTCAGGAGTTGGGTTAGTTGTGTTTTCCAAGAAACCCATCAGTGTTCTATAGTGCCATGATGGCAACCATACAATATAATTCAAATATTACAGTTTGCCTTTTATACATTACAGTATAAATGATCCACGACTGTATTGTACATGAGTATCCTAAATTCAGTTACTGAACCTCTAGAAGAAATAAGTTTTATTATCTTTTTCACATAATCTATTGGTTTTGCTTATTCTTTTTAGTAGAAACAAAAGACTAATATTTTTTATCTTCTGTGCCTAAAAACCCTTGAGTAATTAAATTTAATTATTTAGCAGAAACAAAAGCTAAGTCTAGTATTTTTGACCTTCTATGCCTCAAAACTCTTGAGTAATAATACTTCTTAAACACAGAAAGTATCCACTTGTAATATTCATAACTGAGTAGTTGGGGGGGTTGCTGTTTTAATTTATTTATTGACACAAAAAAGGCAAAAACCTGTAAGCACTAATAAAAGCATTCCTTCTACCTGTTTCCTCCTCCTTAGTAACAGCTAATACCCTTACAGCTTCCCACGTGCAAAGACAGGGATTTCTTTTGATTGAATGTGAACATTTTCAAATTCAAACCAACTGCTCTAGCAGTATGAAATAGGTTTAATATTTTCAGTTAGCTCTAACACATTACATGCATATCTGAGAACAAGGGAAGTGAGATACATCAGAAACTGTTTTGCAACTTCTGTGGTCATTACTAGTCCAAGTCTGGTAACCACTATGTAACAGGCTCAATTGGCTTTTCTAATAGCAGAGGGGTGGAACCTAAGATGATGTGTTACAGCAGATGTGGAAGTTTCTAACTTTACAAACCTGATTACACCTGTTAAAATTTACAAACTACACAGGAAAAGTATCTCAGTGTATCGCAACCAGACTAATGTGATTTTGTTTGAAAAAGGAAAAAAGGGAAAGGTAGAGATTAATGTTTTTGTTAACCACTTAACACTTACTCTAAAAATGAAGGACAATCAGGAGATGAAGGAAGCTATTGTTTGCTGGATTTTTACCTTGCTGATAAAACAAAACTATTTATACTCCTTCACTTCACAGGAGTTTTGGAAAAAATAAACTTTTTAACGTCACCACAGCATAGGCGACTCACAGATACTACTGAAATTTATTTCCCTAACACTCCTGCAAGATGAGGTATTATCACCTTCATGTACTTTTATACAGAAAAATGAGTAATCATGTCCCCAGGACAAGGCTGAAAAACATACAGGACATAGGGAATGATGTTCATTTTACGCAATGGGGAGACAAAATATACAAAATGTTGAGTACTAGCTGATTAAAGAAGGACCATCTATTCTGTGGAGGAGGGTATCAATGAAAAAATGTGATGATGCAATTTATCACGTTTCATAATGCATACGTACAAAGGAGACAATTTCAGTCATGGGTCATTATAATGACAGTCAAAATTGTTACAGCTTTTGTGATAATCATTGGAAAACGTGAATTCATCAGTAACTGAAGTATTCAGTGTAAACACACTTGTTTTCATTGAGTGGAACACAGGTGGGTTTCCTCTGAAAGCAGCTCTGTTTCCTGTCAGTTAACGTGCATAACTCATTTAAGTCCACCAGACTCTTCAGTCTGAGGACGCTTAGCCATGAGGAGTGTCCAGTCCCACAGACTGCGGGATTGGCAAGCTTATAGCTCTGTGGTAGACTGACCAAGCAAAATATGTTAAGGTCTAATAATTAAGAAACACTAGGCTACCTGGCCAGTTGGCTAAAGTATACCAAGCTCTGGCCAAAATGGATGCCCAAGGCCATTAGCTAGAGGAAAAAGCTGGCCAAGGAGTCTGGCAGCTCTTCAAGGTTCTCCCAACAGAGGCCCCAGGGTGCCCGGCTGCTCGATCAGAAGCTCCAAGGCCCCATTTAAGATGTCTCTTAGGCTTTAGATGTGGAGTGGGAAACCTATGTAAGAGGTAGGCAGGTTGGGTAGACAGCTGGCCAAGAGTCTGGAAACCCACAGGCTTCACATAATTGATTTCTTCTAAGTTTTCTTCATTTCCTTCTTACTAATTCCTGCCTCAGCTTTATGTGTCAGAAAACTTCCTATTTTTTTTTTAGCCATACCAGCTACCATTAAGTTCTTAGGTTTTTCAGTTGCCTTTATTGTTCACCACAAAACAAAATGGGTTCAGTATATTATATACAAGTTTGTTTCCCTCCTGAAATTATTGTCCATTTTGTCTCCCCAATCTGATTTCATTATGAGATTAAGCTTTCCTTGTAGGTTCAGCAGTTTAAGTTGAAGGTTAATAACTTTCCTGAGTTCTGGTGATTTATAAGAAATGGGCTGAGGCAGCATTTCACACCATACCGCTCGAACTCTAGAAGTCAATATGAAACCTGTATATGGGGATCAGGTAATACTAAGAGAGTCTGCAAAAGAGTAGATGTTAATTATTTCATGGCAGGAGGAGAAATAGCTAAACGCTACTTGGTTCAATTTTCTAGTACCCCCTGCAAGTTAATACAAAGGAGTAGCATTAGGCTTCAAAGTGAATGGCATATATATCCTGCCTAATTAAAATGAAAATAAGACCAAAGGTCTTTTATGTTGTTATTAATATTTAATAAAAAATTTCTAAGCTTCTGTGTGAAGAGAATACCAAAGGGAGTTCTGACTGTATTTCACCCATCTCCTCAATTTCAGGAAATTATAATATCTTGTTCACATTACCATAGTACCTACTATTATTGTTGGGATTATACTTAATAATCTTCCCTGTTGTCATGCTTCCTCACATCCATATCAGGTTATCCTGACCACTCACACTCCTCTGGTCAAGAAGATAAAATGGACTGTTCATCTACTTTAGCTACTTCAAGTACAATGTAATTTTTTAATGTAAATTAGGGATTCAAAAACAAATATGGAATTCTGTGAATTCTCTGCATTATATTTTTCATCTTCTATTGTATCATCTAATGATCTTGTACTTTACACTATTGTGTAATCAGTTATCATTTCGCATCCATATTAGTTTCCTTTGTATGATATAGTAGGGTAAGCAGATTATCACAGGCCTACTTTTTCTTAAACGCTAAAAAAGTTAAAATCCATATAAAAATTAATCCTGAGTTTAAAGAATCTTAGCAATATGATGCATTTATATCTCTATTTACAGGTAGTGCTGGTAGTATCACCTTTATTAATATCACATAAAATTTCCCAATATAAAGTGTTATTTTTAATTGAGTATAATTGCTCAAGTTTTTTAATTGCTCTTCCCTTTATAAGTATTGACCCGCAAGCAGTTCATATTGCTAGGCTGTTCATGTGGTATTTTTTTAATTCAGCCAAAACAGTTCAGCTGTACCTAAGAATGAAACTCGTGGAAAAATGTGTTTTGCTTGTATTTAAAAAAAAAGGGCCTCTAACATCCCTGCTTTGGAATACAGAGTTAAATTTGGCTTGACATTGGTAGCAATGTCTGTGGAACATGTCATTTACAATCCACACAATATATTTGGCCCAGCTTCAGTCTTTAAAAAATCTCATTATGAACTGCACCAGTATACATGCCCATGAAATGAAAGAATATACAGAATAATGCACAGATACAAAGAGCTGGCTTAAAACTTTGCAAGCTGAATTGTGCAGTTTTGTGCAAGATTGCATAAATAGTAGCTAATTTTTGAGTGCTTCACTTTTCAATCACATTCTTCCAAAATATATTTTACATACCTCTGTGTAATCTCCTAGGTGTTGCCCCTGCTCCTTTTTTTTGAGGATTGATATAAGGAACCATATGAGGTATACTTTTTGAGGAACCATATAAGGTATATTACCTTCAGCTG
Source organism: Platalea leucorodia (assembly GCF_965183815.1). Classification (NCBI taxonomy): domain Eukaryota; kingdom Metazoa; phylum Chordata; class Aves; order Pelecaniformes; family Threskiornithidae; genus Platalea; species Platalea leucorodia. The sequence continues at coordinate 50,136,045 of NC_138858.1, forward strand.
CAAGGTACTGGATTTCTCTAATGCTAAAAGATAACAGTAGAATTTTCCTACTACTAGAATTTCTACATCAGATACCATGTAGAGCGCAGTGCATGCTGCAGTTGGGACAGCTGATGACAGAGGAGTAATGCAATTGCATGATGCCTGTACTTGAGCGTTCTGAAATATTAGACTGATTTATATTGAAGTAAGAAAGTTCAATTTGAAAATGAATTAAAATAAATCAAGCTAAGTCCATTTTAACTTAGAACTATTTGTGTCCAAACAGGAAGTAACATAGCTTAACTAATATTTTAAACAAATAAATTTTAAAATTACCTCCCTCTTCCACCACAGATAAGCCTTTGAAAAACACTGGCTCCATTCCCAGCTCTGTAAGGGACTGCGTTTTAGTGGGCGCAGTCATTTCTGATATGTCCCTATCCAAACATCATTTTTTCATGTACCATCTGTCCGTTTGGACACTCAAACTGTGCCCTGCCCTTTTTCCCATTTGGTCGTTAACTGGTCAGCCCCAGTCCCCTCCCCAGAGTTATGGCTCTTGACCAGGCTTTTCTCAGTTCCTCCTTAGCTATTGGTTCCTTAACGCCTTGTCCTTTCAGTTCCAGGATCACCTACCAATTTTTTCCACCTAAAAAACTAATGCAACTCCTCTCAAATCCACATTCTTCTCCAGTTCTGCTTCCTTCCAGTTTCCTGCTAAACAAGTCCTGAGTTGTGTCCTCCTTCCTCACACTCTGTATGAGCTGTGAATCTCCACAAGGTGCTGGGGTGCTCCACAGCCACCCATACGCTGTGATACGGTGGGCACTGCAGCAGGATTGCCGAGAGCACAGGAAAAGGCGTAAGATTTCTGCCCTTGGAGCCTGACTTCAGCGTCTCAATACAAGGAAAATACTGCTCAGGTCTGAACAAACAAAGGTCATTAGGAAGCTCCAGAAAAATCTATAAACAGCATGTGGAAGACTCAACAACTTTTTTGCCTCAGTCTTCACTGGCAACCTGTCTTCCCACACCTCTCGAGTGGATGGACCTCAAGACAGGGACTGGGGGAAGCAAAGTCCCTCCCACTGTAAGAGAAGATCAGGTTCATGACCACCTGAGGAACCTGAACATACATAACTCTACAGGACTTGACGACATGCATCCCAGAGTCCTGAAGGAACTGGCTGATGTAGTTGCCAAGCCACTCTCCATGATATTTGAAAAGTCATGGCAGTTAGGTGAAGGTAACATCCAATCTAAACCTCCCCTGGCACAACTCGAGGCCGTTTCCTCTTGTCCTATGGCTTGTTACTTGGGAAAAGAGAGTGACCCCCACCTCGCTACAACCTCTTTTCAGGCAGTTGTAGCGAGTGATAAGGTCTCTCCGCAGCCTCCTCTTCTCCAGACTAAACAACCCCAGCTCCCTCAGCCACTCCTCATAAGACTTGTGCTCTAGACCATTCACCAGCTTCGTTGCCCTTCTTTGGACACGCTCCAGTACCACAACATCCTCCTTGTAGTGAGGGGCCCAAAACTGAACACAGTACTCGAGATGCGGCCTCACCAGCACTGAGTACAGGGGGGACGATCACTTCCCTGGTCCTGCTGGCCACGCTGTTTCTGATACAAGCCAGGATGCCATTGGCCTTCTTGGCCACCTGAGCACACTGCTGGCTCATATTCAGCCAGCTGTCAACCAACACCCCCAGGTCCTTTTCCGCCAGGCAGCTCTCCAGGCACTCCTCCCCCAGCCTGCAGCGCTGCATGGGGTTGTTGTGACCCAAGTGCAGGACCTGGCACTTAGCCTTGTTGAATCTCATACAATTGGCCTTGGCCCATCAATCCAGCCTGTCCAGATCCCTTTGTACCAGATTCCTTCCTACCCTCCAGCAGATCAACATTCCAGCCCAACTTCGTGTCATCTGCAAACTTTGAGAGGGGGCACTCGATTCCCTTGTTCAGATAATTGATAAAGATATTAAACAGAACTGGCCCCAGTACTGAGCCCTGGGGAACACCACTTGTGACCAGCTGCCAGCTGGATTTAACTCCATTCACCACAACTCTTTGGGCTCAGCCATCCAGCCAGTTTTTTACCCAGCAAAGTGTATGCCTGTCCAAGCCAGAAGTGGCCAGTTTCTCCAGGAGAATGCTGTGGGAAACCTTGTCAAAGGCTTTACTAAAGTCCAGGTAGACAACATCCACAGCCTTTCCCTCATCCACTAAGTGGGTCACCTTGTCATAGAAGGAGACCAGCTTAGCCAAGCAGGACTTGCCTTTCATGAACCCATGCTGACTGGGCCTGATCCCCTGGCTGTCCTGTACGTGCTGCATGATGGCACTCGGGACGATCTGCTCCACAACTTTCCCCAGCACTGAGGTCAGGCTGACAGGCCTGTAGTTCCCCGGGTCCTCCTTCTGGCCCTTCTTGTAGATGGGTGTCACATTTGCTAACCTCCAGTCAACTGGGACCTCCCCCGTTAGCCAGGACTGCTGACAGATGATGGAAAGTGGCTTGGTGAGCACTTCCACCAGCTCCCTCAGTACCCTTGGGTGGATCCCATCTGGCCCCATAGACTGGTGTGTGTCTAAGCAGTGTAGCAGGTCGCTGACCATTTCCCCTTGGATTATACGGGCTTCATTCTGCTTCCCATCCCTGTCTTCCAGCTCAGGGGGCTGGGTACCTGGAGAACAACTGGTCTGACTATTTAAGACTGAGGCAAAGAAGACATTAAGTACCTCAGCCTCTTCCTCATCCTTTGTCACTATGTTTCCCCCCACATCCAGTAAAGGATGGAGATTCTCCTTAGCCCTCCTTTTGTTGCTAATGTATTTGTAGAAACATTTTTTATTGTCTTTTATGGCAGTAGACAGATTAAGTCCCATTTGGGCTCTGGCTCTCCTAATTTTCTCCCTGCATAACCTCATGACATCCTTGTAGTTCTCCTGAGTCACCTGCTCCTTCCTCCAAAGGTCGTAAGCTCTCCTTTTTTTCCTGAGTTCCAGCGGAAGTTCTCTGTTCAGCCAGGGTGGTCTTCTCCCCTGCTGGCTCATCTTTCGGCACATGGGGACAGCCTGCTCCTGCGCTTCCTGGACTCCTTTGCCCTTCAGGACCACCTCCCAAGGGACTCTGTCAACCAGGCTCCTAAACTGGCCAAAGTCTGCTCTCCAGAAGTCCAAGGTGGCAGTTCTGCTGACCCCCTCCTTACTTCTCCAAGAATCGAAAACTCTATCATTTCATGACTGCTATGCCCGAGACGGCCTCCAACCATCACATCACCCACAAGTCCTTCTCTGTTCACAAACAACAGGTCCAGTGGGGCACCTTCGCTAGCTGGCTCCCTCAGCAGCTGCATCAGGAAGTTATCTTCCGCACGCTCCAGGAACTTCCCAGACTGTTTTCTCTCTGCTGTACTGTATTTCCAGCAGACATCTGGTAAATTGAGGTCCCCCACAAGAACAAGGGTTAACAACTGTGAGACTTCTGCCAGCTGCTTATAGAATATTTCCTATGCTTCTTCATCTTGGTTGGGTGGTCTACAACAGACTCCCACCACAACATTTGCCTTGTTGGCCTTTCCCCCGATTCCTACCCATGAACACTCAACCCTATCATTACCATCGTTAAGCTCCAGATAATCAAAACATTCCCTAACATACAGGGCTACCCCATTGCCTCCTTCCTTGTCTACCCCTTCTGAAGAGTTTATAGGCATCCATTGCAGCACTCCAGTTGTGCGAGTCATCCCACCATGTTTCTGTGATGGCAACTATGTCATAGTTTTCCTGCTGCACAATGGCTTCCAGCTCCTCCTGTTGGTTGCCCATGCTGTGTGCATTGGCACAGATACACTTCGGTTGGGCTATTGATCCCACCACCTTTTTGGGGGGGAGAAGCCCTAATTCCTATGTGACCATTTTCAGGCACTTCCATGCTGCCGCATGGATCTCCATCCCCTACCTCCACTGAAATGGCAGACCGAAGGACCTCGCTAGCACACTGTCCCTCAGACAATAGCATGCTGCCCCCAGGTTTATCTCTAGCGAGCTTCGTTTTATCCCTTTCCCCCTTCAAATCTAGTTCAAAGCTCTTTTAAAAGAAACTGCTTCAAGCTGTGCCGGGGGAGGTTGAGGTTGAATATTAGGAAAAACTTCTTCACTGAGAGGGCAGTCAGGCATTGGAACAGGCTGCCCAGGGAAGTGGTTGCGTCTCCATCCCTGGAGGTATTTAAAAGACGAGTAGATGTGGTGCTTAGGACATGGTTTAGTGGTGGACTTGGCAGTGCTAGGTTAACGGTTGGACTTGATGATCTCAAGGGTCTTTTCCAACCTCAACGATTCTATGATTCTTTCAATGAGCCCTACTGACTCCTGTGCTAGGATCCTTTTCCCCCTTTAAGACAGGTGTACACCATCTGTCACCAGCAGGCCTGGTGTTGTGTAGACCTACTCATGATCAAAAAGTGCAAAATCCTGCTGGTGACACCAGGCTCAGAGCCAGGTATTGATCTGCTGGCTCTTCCTACTTCTTCCTTCATCATTCCCTGCAACTGGAAGGATAGCAAAGAACACTACTTGTGCTTCTGATCCCTTAACCAGTTGTCCCAAGGCCCTGAAGCCTCTCTTGATTGCCTTTGGACTTCTAGTTGCAACTTCCTCACTGCCTACCTGAAAAACCAATAATGGGTAGTAATCTGAGGGCTGTACCAGGGTAGGAAGCTTTCTCTTCACATCTTTAACCTGGGTCCCAGGCAGGCAGCAGACTCCCCTAAGAAGTGGGTCCGGTCTGCATATTCAGCCTTCTGCTCCCCTCAGAAGAGAGTCTCCTATGACAATGACCTGTCTTTTTTTCTTTATGGAAGCGGTTTTGATGCAGGGTGTAGGCCGACTTAACCTCGGTGACACCTCCAAGCTAGATGAACCATCGTCCTTGTCACTGTTCGGTTCCACTTGCAGAGCCTCGTACCTATTATGCAAGGGCACCTGGGAGGGGGCGGTCACAGAGGAGACACACCTCCTGCACCAGGCAAGAACTTTGATGGATGGACTGTTTGGTGGATAGGGAATTGGCTGGATCATTGCATCCAGAGGGTACCGGTCAACAGCTCAATGCCCAGATGGAGATTGGTGACAAGTAGTGTCCCTCAGAGGTCCATATTGGGACCAGTACTGTTTAATATCTTCATCATTGACGTAGTGGGATCGAGTGCACCCTCAGCAAGTCTGCAGATGACACTAAGCTGAGTGGTACAGTTGACACGCCTGAGGGACAGGATGCCATCCGGAGGGACCTGGACAAGCAGGCCCATGTGAACCTCATGAGGTTCAACAAGGCCAAGTGCAAGGTCCTGCACCTGGATCAGGGCAATCCCTGGTATCAGTACGGGCTGAGGGATGTAGGGGTTGAAAACAGCCCTGAGGAGAAGGACTTAGGGGTACTAATAGGTGAAAAACTGGACATGAGCTGGCAATGTGCTCTCACAGCCCAGAAAGCCAACCGTATCTGGGGCTGCATCAAAAGAAGTGTGGCCAGCAGGTCGAGGGAGGAGATTCTGCCCTTCTGCTCTGCTCTGGTCAGACCCCACCTGGAGCACTGTGTCCAGCTCTGCAGTTGTCAGCACAGGAAGGACATGGACATGTTGGAGCAGGTCAGAGGAGGGACACAAAAATCATCAGAGGGATGGAACACCTCTACTATGAGGAAAGGCTGAAAGAACTGGCGTTGTTCATCCTGGAGAAGAGAAGGCTGTGGGGAGACCTTATTGCAGCCTTTCAGTACTTAAAAGGGGGCCTACAAAAAAGAAGGGGATAGTCTTTTTAGCAAGGCCAGCTGCAACAGGACAAGGGGTAATGGTTTTAAACTAAAAGAGGGTGGATTTAGACTAAACACATGAAAAAAATTTTTCACGGTGAGGGTGGAGAAACACTGGAACAGATTGCCCAGAGAGGTGGTAGATGCCCCATCCTTGGAAACGTTCAAGGCCAGGTTGCTCTGAGCAACCTGATCTAGTTGAAGATGTCCCTGCCAATTGCAGGGGAGAGGAACTAGATGACCTTTAAAGGTCCCTTCCATCCCAAAGCATTCTATGATTCTATGATTAAATGAAGCCTCAGATACATGTAGCCCTGGCAGATTTCAAATGCTGAAATCTATGACAATCCTGGTCAGATGAATCACACATGTACAGTTTTGCACATGTACAGCAAAACCAGTGCCTCAGAATCAGTGCACTTTGACAGTAAAGTTAGTTTGGTCATGTCCAATGAACCCAGCACAGCTGGTGCTGGACTGAATATTCATATACAATTTAGCCACATGTCCTCAGTAGCCACTTTTCTAGAAGCGGAACAACCTGAGTTATCAAGCCTCTGAAAACTATTCAGATGTCAGGAAAACACAGGAAAAGCCATGCTCCATACGCTTCTGTGTAAGGTCAGGTTCTACATTCTGTAATACACAACATTATCTACTGAAAATACCTGTTAACCCTATCTGTACTACAATGAAAGCCACTCCAGAGTGTCAAGCAATGCCAAAACACTCATACCATCGTTTGTGGTGAAGTGAAGCTCACTCCAGCTGAATTTCACTATACCTGTTAGTCAAAGGGGAATTCTGAACAGCCCACTATCTCACCTGGACTCTATTTCTTTTTCCTCAAATCAGCTTACATATGCTAACCTGTAAGGCCACAGAGACACAAAACACAAAAGAAATCTGACATAAACACCATCAAAAGAGGATGTTTACAAGTGAAGATCTTCACACTTGCACCATTGATTACTGCACTGTATGAACTACAATGCAAGTTTACCTTGAAAACCACATTTTCTGCTGGAGTTTATTTTTACTTAACTAAACCCTATTTGAAATGTTAGAACATAAACCCCGAACTGCATAAAAGAAATACAATGTTTACATTAAATAGTGTGTGAAATATGATCATATAGTTTTCCTTCTAACTCAGAATAGCTCCCAAATGTTTTTATTCCTAAATAGATAGTAACCACATTACTTTTTTAAACAATAAGCAGTAAAACAATGCCCTCATCTCTTGTATCTTGCATCTCAAGACAGATAGCAAAAACCAGACTTTATTTCAATGAAACCACAACAATGAAATCTAGATGAAATGAACTGAGACCTTATTAACTCAGAGTGCTCTGCTGAAACTTAGCAATCCTTCTCAGCATTTTATTCTGGTTTGCTGGTTATTGCTTTTTTATTATTATTATTTCTTTTTTTTTCTTTTTTTTTTTTTTTTTTTTTTTTTTTTAGCTTCTTATTTGCTGCATGTTATGATGTGGCAGGATATAATTTTGAACAAGTCCTGCCTGAAGAATTTTTTTTAGGCTTACTACCCAAATTCTTGAAACACTATATCAATCACATTGCTGCTTTCTTCTGGAAATTAAACTGCTACATTTTATTTGTATTGATCACAGATTTATAAGATTATTTCATATTTATTTTTAGTTAAAAAAAATAAGTGCTTAGACACAAACCCTAACCTACAAATGCTCAGTTCATAATGGAAGCTATATTAAATATTTAAAAGAATGGCATTGATTCCCAGTAGATGGGCTTACACTGCTTAAAAGCCTCTACAGTGACGTTATCAGCCTCATTATCTGGAAGAACTTTTGTCATCATTTCCATTACAACCTGGTGTTTTCAAGGGTATAGGAAATAAGCTGTAAATACTTACTTCTGCTACATTTTGATGTAAAACATTAAAACTAATTTCTAAATCTACTGCAAATTTTTTTATTAATATAGCTAATTTTCTCAGTAGACATCGGAATAAAATATATTCAAGCTTACTTCTCAAAAATGAAATCTGACAAGTAATCAGTCCATAACATGCTTGATCACTTTTAAGATTTTGGGGGAAAAACTAACTGAGGCCTCTTCTTCTTTAGGGAAAGAAACTGCAGGAAGGGAAAATTCTGGAGGACAGAAAGTGACACAGAAGGCTCTGAATGACATTAATTTGTACTTGAATGCAAGCAAGCGCAAAGTTTCCCAAGCAATCTCATGTCCTCCTGTGAATATCTTAAAGCATCCAGAGAGAGGCAAAGTCCACTCAAACTGCTCTTTGTGTTTTTGCTTCCTTATATAGCAGTCCTCTATCATACCGTTACCCACAGTATTGCTTCTTGCAATAATCCACCTTCTTTTTCATAGAGGAGAAACTGAACCACATCATTCTCTCTTCATCACACAGCACTGCAACCAGAGACAGTGTCATGCCCTACTCTGTGAAACACCTCAACTCAAATATAATCATTTAATTATATCATTCTGATACTTTCAAATAGAGAAAGTTAAAACAAAGTGAATAATAACTATTTCTTTAATTCATTAGAAGTTAAACAGAAGATTATTTCAGTTGCAGTGTACTTTTTAAAATGTATTTTGAAACACCAGCACAATCTAAACATTATAAAAGTCTGCTCTGTTTTCTAACTATATGACGTTTTATTTCCAAACTTAGAAAACCACAGCTGCATCAAATATATAATATATACACACATTATGCATATACACATATTTAAGTAACCTTAACATAGCATTAACAATTAGGTTTGTACAGAGCTTTCTGAAGTTCTTTGTGCCAAGAGGAAATTATCATTTTTGTTGTTATTCATACACAAATGGTAGCTTGTGTTTAAAGCAAATTAGTGAACATTACACAGAGAAATGTAACATTAGGTTTGTACTTGTTAAGGGCTATTATCCCTTGAATCTGCAAAGTTCATCGGTGTATGACATGAGATGTCAGAGTTGTATAGATCTATATCTCAAGAAAATCAGTTGATACCCTATATTCAAATCAATTACTTGCCTTAGTAATTTGCCCAAATTGAAGCTTTGCATTAAAACAATAAAGACCAACTTTTTATCATATCCTCTCCTTGACAGCATCATGGGTCTTATTCAAAGAATAGTGACAGTCTGCTTCAAAATGTGGACGTTACAGATCACAAATAACATAGAAGTCCTCAAATGGAAAATAAAGAAATTCCAACTGAAAAACTGAAAATATGTCAACAAATCCTGACTGTAATAGGCAATCCCGTCTCCTGAGCAGAACAGGTAGCCCCTTAGAGAGTTTCCTCAAAAACCTTAATGTAGAAAGGTTCGCACTTTAACATATATAGATTTGTGTCCATCTAAGCGTTTCACTTTCATTTCTGAAGCTGAGATGTAATGATACGCTCCAAAACTTTGCACTCTGATTCAAGACAAAAATAACATATGCTAACGTCATACTTAAATATATCAAGACACTAGTACAATCTTGCCATACATTTATGTTAAAAACATGTTATCTACTGGTTATGATGACCTTTCATGCTTAAATTCTGTATGTGTCATAGAATTTGTCAGCACTGGGGGCTTTCCAGTTATTTTATTATTAAAGTGAATGGAAATAGAAACTTAAAAGGGCAAGCTCAAGATAACTTTGGGCATAGTGATACATGTTAACAGGAGATACTAAATATCTTCCAGAACAAGTTATACAAAGTGTGTTTTCCTATTCAGTACAATCTGCAGTAACACAGTTTGATGATAAAATGTCATCCATCTGCATGCTTTTAAACGCTCCAATACCCTCCTGCATGTCAAATGCTTTCTCTTCAAACTTTTAGCTTCTGTTGACACTTCATTAGAGAACATTTTGAAAATTCCTCTGTTTTGAAATATATGCATTTTGAAACACAGAGTCTCTGGAACACTTTTCACAATTCTCTCTTGGTTTTGGATATGAAGTTTACCTTGCATCTTCTAAGTCTAGTTTCGTACACCCGAGTGAGACAAAAGCCCCCAGTGACAATTCAGTTAGCACCCTGGAGCCTTCCTAGTCTCCTATCAAGTCATATATTGATGACAAGACTGAACCAAGGCCTCCGAAATCCACTCCTCTGCAAAGCCTTGGCATATGATTTTTAGGCTTGTCATGGCTGAGGTACCAAATTTATCCAAACTCCCTGCTGCAGAGCGAAGAAATCTTACAGGCTGTACTATGAATTTAAGAAGGATGTAGACTTTAGAAGGAAAAGTCTTAGTCAAGCAGCTAGGACACCTGAACAAATCATGGTGGGTATTCATTCTCATCTCAGGAAAAAAAAAAAAAAAAAAGAAGAAAAAAAAGAGGAAAAAAGAAAGAAAAAAAGGAAAAAAAGAAAGGGAAAAATCCTACCTCTGGACTAGCATCTTTGATGGTATGCTACATTTCAGTCTAATTCTGCTTAGGAATTCATCACTTTTTCTCACAGCAGCCTTGTACGTTATGGCTCATCTCAGAGCTCAGCACTGGTTGCACAGGAGGGAGTCCCTTAGAGGCACAGCGTAGGTCAGGGTACTTAAGCCACAAAACTGAGAGCTTGTCTGGGCCAATGTGTGGGTCAGAAGCCTTGAGGATTCAGGACTCGAGTTGTGCTGAGGCTAAAAGCTTGATGCATCTGATCCAGTACCGGTTTTCAGTCTCTGATAAACTTGCTGCAGTTTTTCTATTCCCATAGATAACTTCTGAAATCCTAATTTTAATTCTGAAACATCATGACTCTCCACACAATCATCCCACTTTGAAATTCTTTCACTGAAGAAATACTCTTTTGACTTGTGCTACTTAAGAAATCAGTTTTCCTACTAGCTGGTTACACAGCACTTTCTGCTTTTGATAATACTATCTCACAGTATATTGAATTAGGTAATTTTAATTAAAATATGTTAAATTCATTTAAGAACTTGCAGTAATTTATATTATATTCTGCTATGACTTCTTTTAAATACCAACAGTATCAATTTCATCAGAGATAGTGCACATACCTCTAAGATTTATAATAGACATACCGCATACATTCATCTACTACACATGTAAAAGTAGTTTCTACAGAAAATAAAAAACTGAGAGGATGTTTCAGATAGCTGTATATTATTTGCATCCTCTACCTGTCCAAGACTTTTCTCCTGGTCATTACAATCCTTGCTGCAGTATATTTTATATCTCTGAATGTAACTTCTAAAATTATTCTTATAACTCACAGATGAAACTGAATAAAAAATGGATAGGTTTTCACAAGCGTCAGGACAGCCAATGCTGAAACACCAATTGGAATTTCATAGAGGCAGATGCCAGTATTTTATCATTCATTTATCTCCTAATTCAGAAGTCACTGACAGGGGAACTGAATAGTAAAATTTTGGCCACCGGTGTCTTTGTTATTTCATCTCTAAAGCTAACTTGCCAAAAAGAGATTGTTGCAGTACTTCAAAAAGAATCTACTGGAAGAGGCTTTTGACTGGTGTATGAATAATTACATTTTAGGTTCAACCAGAAGCCGCAGAATGACAACAGCATACTGAGGTTGTTCTTTTTTTCTGGTTACATATCAAATGCAATTTGTTATAATAATTACACCATGACTATGTTTTGTTCCTTTACCAGCTAAAGATCATCGGGAAGGGATTTCAATAATTAGTCTAACACACATATGCTTTAACTAGATTAGAGAAAGAGCATATATTTTAAAACCCTCAAAACATAATGCAGTTGCTTTTAATAAAAAAATATAATATTTGTCAATTTGGGCTGATTATAAGGGTAAGGACAGTAATTAAAACATGAACTACCTAAACTGCAGCTACAACACAAAAGTTGTTTCATTTATTCCTACAGACTTCTCAAGATGTAGCACCATCCAACAAGTTACTAAAACCGTCATACTCTGAACCACAACTGAGTCATCATACATGTCTTAAGTTCCATCCCTGAAGATCAAAGCTAAAATTTCACTTTATTCAACATGAAGTCAACAGAGTTTAAACTCATTTTACTTCATCACATAAAGCCTGAAACTGTCACTGAACATCCTATATGTCTGTACACTGTTATATAAAATCGTTTGAAAGCTAATATCTGTGCCTTCTAAACTGCTTTATACCAAGAGAACAATTTGTCTTTTCAGACAAGTCATCATCTCATAAGACAATATTAAGAAAAGAGTTCTTTTTAGGAAGGGTATGATTAAATGGCTTTGGATGCAGTTAAACTCCTCATTTAAAAACCACTAGAGTTCCCTCATTTAAGACACTGGCAAAAAAAAAGCTCTGTATGTTTTCATACACCATACAAAATGAAAAATACAAAATTATTGTACATGATAAGTGCTGCAAACACAATAACATTAGGAGAGAATTCTGATCAGCCCATTAAACTAGTTAGCAAGGCCTGAACTGTGTTAAACACATACCCATTACATCTACAGACTGCTGTAATTAAGCTTTCTGCATTTTATTGCCATAAAATAACTCTTCATGAACAGTGCAACATTTTATAAATTTCTTTCAATGAAATAAAATTAAATACACATTTGCTAATAAAGCCACTATAACAAGGATATTAACTGCAACTTTTATAATTCTCTGAATTGCTGTTAAAAATAAGTTTACTCATCACAGAATGATTGACTGGTATTTTTTTTTTTTTTAAAGTTAGCTACAAGCCAGGTATTCAGAGCTGCCTATTTTTAACGGAATGTCTCAAATAAAAAAAAAAAAAAAAGAAAAGGAAAACTGCTTAAATACACACTTGAAACACTTGAATGCCACTCATACTGTTTGAACAATGAGACTTGTCTTAACAACTGCCTTTGTGCATTTTATGAACAGACTAAACAGAAATCATAGAATCACAGAATCATAGAAATAATCACTCTAAAAACAGAAAAAGGTTAATCTCATTTTACTGTACACTCTTCTATACAAATTGACAACTGTTATACGGTTCTGGACTGCACTCTAGCTCTAGTATTTTACAACATAACAGGTAAAACATATTTCTAGTACCACATTCCCGCTTGAGACAGCAGGAGCTGTAATCATCGAACATATTCAATTACTCATGAGCAGCGACTTCAGGTCTATTTGCTTGAAGCCAGGTATTTCTGAAGCAGATGAAATTCCAGCAGCAGTCGTTGAGGAAAAAAACTGGGCATGCAGAAAGCCTCATGATAAATTCTCTCTGCAAATATGAAGGCAATAAATACAACATCTCAAAGGAAAACGAGAAAAAACCCAGAATGTTAGAAAGTGTATGTAAGGTAGAAGTGGGAACAGGCTACTGAAGAGGAGTACAGAAATATCACCCACGTGAGCACAAACAGAAGTAGGAGCTGGAGCTGGAGGGGAACAAGAAGAGCTTCCGTAAGTCTGTGTCCTGGTTTCAGCTGGGATAGAGTTAATTTTCGTCTTGGTAGCCGGTATGGGGCTGTGTTTTGGGTTTAGGATGAGAACAATGTGGATGATACACTGATGCTTTGGTTCTTGCTAAGTAGTGCTAAGCTGTTGCTAAATCGGTGCTAAGTGGTGCTCACACTGGTCAAGGACTTTTCAGCTCCCCCTGCTCTGCCGGGGGCACAAGAAGCTGGGAGGGGGGACAGCCCCGGGGGGGGGGGGGGGGGTGCTGACCCAGACTGGCCCAAGGGCTATGCCATACTGCATGGCGTCATGCTCAGTATATAAGCTGGGGGAAGAAGAAGGAAAGGGGGACATGGGGTATGATGGCGTTTGTCTTCCCAAGTAACCGTTACGCGTGATGGATCCCTGCTTTCCTGGAGATGGCTGAACACCTGCCTGACAATGGGAAGTAGGGAATGAATTCCTTGCTTTGCTTTGTTTGCGTGCACGGTTTTTGCTTTGCTTATTTAACTGTTCTAACATATTTTACTTCAATTATTAAACTGCTCTTATCTCAACCCACGAGTTTTCTCCCTTTTAACCTTCTGATTTTCTCCCCCATCCCACCGGGGGGTAGTGAGCGAGTGGCTGCGTGGTGCTTAGTTGCTGGCTGGGGTTAAACCACGACAGTATATTGGCACCAAAAATCGACCAAGGTAAGTGTGTGGGTCCCTGGTGAATAAGGCATGAGACCAAGCAACAAATGACATGGAAAGGTATGACAAAGGACACAGAAAGGCTGAAATATTATTCAATGCCTTCTCTGCCTTGCTCTTTATTGTCAAGGCCTGCTCTCAGGCCGACCAGGGTTCCTGAGCCTCATGGTAGTGTCTGCGGGCCTGAACTACTGCGCACAGTGGAGGATGACTGGGTCAGGGACCAGATGAGCACACTGGACATTGGCAAGTCTCAAGGGACAAGACTGGATGCATCCAAGGGTGCTAAGGAAGCTAGTTAATGTCACTGTGATACAGGTCTCTTCTTTGGAAGGTCACAGCAATCAAGTAAAGTACCTGATGTGAAGACTAGAAAAAGGCAAATGTCAGACCCTTCTTCAAGAAAGAGGATCCAAGGAACTACACGCCATCCAGCCTCACCTAAGTCTACGGGAAGACTACAGTGCAAATCTCCCTGGAAGTCATTTGTGTTCACACGAGAGGCAGTGTCTGACCAACCTAATGGTGAGACGGTTGACTCAACAGATGAGGGGAGAGCAAAGACTGTAATTTACCACAAATTTAGGAAGTTTTTGACAGTCTACTACAGTGTCCTTGTTATTATCCTCAATTAGTTAAAGGGTAGTTACAGAAAAGACAAAGACCAACTCTGTAGGTCAGTCTCTTCTCCAAGTAACAAGTCATAGGACTAGAGGAAATGGTCTCAAGTTGCACCAGGGGAGGCTTAGGTTGGATATTAGGAAATATTTCTTCACTGAAAGGGCAGTCAGGCACTGGAACAGGCTGCCCAGGGAAGTGGCTGAGTCTCCATCCCTGGAGGTATTTAAAAGACGGGTAGATGCGATGCTTAGGGGCATAGTTTAGTGGTGGACTTAGCAGTGCTAGGTTAACAGTTGGATTTGATGATCCTGAAGGTCTTTTCCAACCTAAATGATTCTGTGATTCTATGATTCATCTCAGAGATGCACAGCAAAAGACTCAGAAGCAAAAGGCACAAGTTGCAGCAAGTGACATTCTAATAAAATAGAAGGAAACAATCTTCACAAGGAGGGTGGTCAGAGAGGCTGAGGAATAACTAACCTTGAAGACATACAAAACTTGGCAAGACAAGGCCCTGAGCAACCTGGCCTAACTTCAACAGGGGACTGGAGCATATGGCCTCTAAAGCACCTGTCCAACCTAAGTTATTCTGTCATTCTAGAACACACAAGGGAAGTTCATCTCATATGATATTAGCCTTAGTCAATCAGACAGGTCCAGCTGTACCAGTAAAAGAGGTTATTGCTTCTCCTTAACCACCGGTGAGGTTGCTTTGCAACTGATCCCTGGACTCAGAATCAGATTCCCTGAGCCTGCTTTAGTCATAATCAGCCTGGATGGCTTAAATCGTAGCTCTTTGCTAGCCCTTTTATTTTGACTAAAATAAAGAAGAGTTTGCACAAGCTGTTCTGTAAGCAGACCTAAATGAGTGATGACTTCTGGCAGGAGGGCAAGACAGGCAGCTGAGAGTAGGACAGTAAGCAGTAATCTCTTCTCTCAGCACAGCTGCTTGTAATATGCTGACACCCTTCCAAGTAACTATTTAAATTGTTTAACCAACCACATCAGGAAAAAGTGCATCATGGCTAGGTCACCAGAACTTGCAAGCAACAAAGCAACTGTTCTTTGTCAGGTAACACAGAGACTCAAATTAGCTAGTGTGAGTGAGCTAAGGAGCAAGGACCGAGGGAGCAGAAAATCAAGACAATACATGAGTTTTGTCAGCACTTCCACTTCCCTTACTGCTCAGAGAATCCACAGTTGCAGACACTGCTAATGATGTAATGGTCATTTTTAAAAAAAAGGTACTTAGATCATGTGAACATCACTTACTTAACTATAAGGTCACTGTTGCATTAGAATCTACAGATCCCTCTGTGCAAAATCAGCTCAGTGCTACAAGTACTGAACAAAGCTTGTAACAAAGCAGGGGCTTAAGGGGAGGAAAGATCCGACAAATTCATGGAAGGAAAATCTACGGAGAGTTATTAAAAATATATAAACTTCATCCAGCTCAGAAAATCCCTAATCAAAAAAACACTGAGACTGAGAAAGTAATAAAGTGAGGTATCATTTATATACATTTGCCCTGTGGGAGACAAGACATGGGGCTACACAGACCTTTAGGGTAGGAAATACAAGCTCTTTGGTTCTAAAGCCTCACTTGCTCAAATAAGCCCCACCTGTAAGCTGGAGAATCATATGTGGAAAACTATAGCTTCTATTCACCCTTGTACTTGAAAGTTTAAATTTGAGCTTATTGACTTCAAACAATTCTTAAACTTGTCTGTGGTGCAATCAACTGTTGAGGATTTTTAGACTGTGTGAATATCGAGAGATGAAAGAATTAACAAACTCACAAAAGTTTAGCCTATTTCAGATTCAATAACAATGCATTTTTTATTCTGTCTGGTGTAAAATTTTCTTATTGTTTTAATATAGAGAAAACAAGAGTAGCCTATGAAAGTGTGAACCTAAGAATATGTCAGGAATAAAAGAGTTCTAACAACACCTCCACCTGTGCTTAAGGGAATCATTAAGGGATCAGCGAGAAAAACAAGGAGGCCTTGAAATGGTTTGTACAATCATCTCAATCAATGGAAAGTATACATGAGAGATCCACAATTCACGCTGCATTTAATCAAGCGTACTCTTATTTCCTCTACAGGCTTCCTACAATTCCTTTGCCAGTTGAAAACCTTGTTTATTTCCATAGTGTATCCCCACTCAGCTTCATTTGCAGCATCAATCAACTATTCTTCAAATCAAAAAATGTCTGTCATAAAGATCACAAGCAAAGTGTGAGAGTATTGAAGAAATGTTATTTTTTTATCCACCCAGAATATGTTGGGAATGCCAATGGCAGTCTTTGTTAGTCCTGCTGAAAGATACAATGGGTTTAGATTATGACGTATACGATTAGCCTTCACACCTTTGTTGATCAGAATATAAGGATGAAACTTCAGCAAAAACTTCATTCCCTAAACATCAAAGACAGTGTCTCGACTCTGTGTTTCTGATCTTGCCATCCCTCTCTCTGCATCTTTTCTTGACTCAACTCTGCTTCTGTTGAGTAAAAATATCAGTGTAATGCTTTAGGTTTTCCATTTCATCCTATCCATGAAGTCTCATTCAGTACTGAAAGACTGAATCTGGTCTTTGAACTATAGCAGTAATGCCAGCCTCCACCATTCACTTCTCATGTTGTGAAATAAGCACCTTTGTGTCTTCTTCCCTGATAGACCTCCTGCTGGAAAGTAGTCTTCTGGAGACATTCACTATCCTCTTCAAATCCAGCCTTAAATTTTTCTTTACTCTGATCCCTAAGGAAAACTAAAGAGACTACATCATGAGTATACTAAAAGCTTTACCTATCACACCAAATAATGTGGTCTCATGGTTTCCTTATATTTTGAAACGATATATTGCATCTTTTCTATATTTATACTTACGCTTATACTGTATTTTCCATCAGGAACAATCACTTTGCTCCTATTTGCACCTTGCCTTAAACAGGCTTCTCCTCCATAACCAGAGTATTTGTGTGCTACAACAGTACAAAGGAATGATACCAAATATTTTTAAAAGGACCTTTTTATTATTACAGATTCTAGCAAATCCTCTCAATTCTTAGTTCTATTCTTAGTGTGTTAGCTTTGCAGTTATCAGAAGAAAGCCTGCCTTTTTTTTTTTTTCAATGTAAAAACAATTGGAAACTTCCTTTAAATCACTTTAAATATCACAGCGATAAACTACGACATAAAAATAAACTGGGTTTGAGGTGTTTGTTTTTTTTTTTTTTTTTTAAATCACATTCAAAATTGGAGTGAGTTAATGAACTTTAAAGTAAATGGCAAATTAACAAACTGCCTTCCATTACATCATTGCAGACCAATTGTCCAGGTACAAATACGTAATTTTTTTTCCAACATGGAACATAACAGCCTAATTCTACTGCACCAGCTTCATGGTATGAATAATATAACACCCAAACACTGATTCATATGACTGTAAAACAGGAGGCTGATGTAGACCACAGTTCAACCAGCTTTTATTCCACAGAGACAATGTGATTCATATAATAGACATTTTCTAAACGTCTAAGAAACTACTCCACATGAGCTCCTCCATAAAAGAAGGATTAAAGTATGATACAAATCCTTAACTGGCCAGAAGGCTTGACATACAGAAGAATGTTAGGGTCAAAGAAGAAGTGCTCTAACACAAACGATATTTAGTAGAAATCTAAACGGAAGTCCTGAAATGACCACCTTATGTGTACACTTAAATGCTGAAGTAGTTTCCTAAAAGATGTGCTATTTTGATAAATTAAA
Organism: Platalea leucorodia; assembly: GCF_965183815.1. Classification (NCBI taxonomy): domain Eukaryota; kingdom Metazoa; phylum Chordata; class Aves; order Pelecaniformes; family Threskiornithidae; genus Platalea; species Platalea leucorodia. The sequence continues at coordinate 50,154,326 of NC_138858.1, forward strand.
TTGGTATGATACATTGTCATTTCAGTTTATTAATTCAGCTGTTTTCCAGCCACAGTGCATTTTACTTCTGTATTTCTGTTTAAATTCCCCATTTCATGGTGCAAAACAAAACCAATTTGGCTATTTCTACCCTACTCCAGCTTTCATAAAAAGCTCCTAGTCATCCTCAGGAGTGTCAGATGTTCAAAATTAAGACATCATCCCGTTAGAACCTTAAAATTGGCTCATTGCTTTGTGTAATCCCCACAGTGGATGGAAGACTGCCGGAATGGCTGGATCCTGCATTGAGACAAACTCAGAACAGTTCCTTTCACATTCGTCTCTTCACATTTGTGTGCACATGGCTTCTGATAATATACAGTCTGGACTTTTCTGCAGACAAAACTCATGCTACAGTTGAGTAATGTTGTGTATAAGCAAATGCAAAACTAATTGCAACATTTAAAATATTTTAATATATATTTTCTCTCTGATTTATACTCATTCTTAATTATTTATATTACAATAACAGTTAATCCTTCCCAATTTTCTACCGCTTGACAACTGCAAACAACCCACCACAATCCATGGCCATGGTGGGTTTTTTTCATGATCTCTTACAGCTCTTTACTTCTGGGTTAATAAGCCTATATACACAAAATTAAATGTACCTGGAAGGATATCCCAGCATGGTAATTAATCACACCTTCATATTGCTTTAGCACATACAATGCTGAAGACCATCTCACCATCATATGACAAGTTTCTCTTACCAACTACAGTTTGTGTTTTCACTTCTCATTCTGTCACAGTCACTAAAAGACCTCTGCCTTTTTTTGAATCTGAAGATGAAAAGAAACTGGGCTTGAAGTGAGAGCTATTCAAGTTACACAATCACACGGGCTATGTTCCACTGATGACCACGACACTGACAACGTCTCATTTTTCAGAAGCTTTACAATGATTTTTTCAGCTCCTCCATTTTAAGGAACAAGTTTTCACCTGTTAGATCTTCTGCAATGTGAGAAAACACTTTCCGTTTTTTCTGAGATGACTGTAAATCCCTTTGAGCTTCTTCACTGATGCTCTTCAAGAGTTCATATTTTACCTTTTCAATGTGATAACTGTTGTGAGCTAACTGTGGTGCTCAGCTGAGATAACTGTTGAGATAACAGTTGATAACTGTTGAGACCAGTCAGCTGTTCCTCCCTCATATCGTCAAACATTGAATAAAACTTCTCAATCCTGAAGTTAATGTGAAATAGTAACATCACCGCCTTAAGAGCAGTGATTAGCAGCATGAATATTTATTGCAGCTCAAATGAAAACTAACAACCTGCATGCCATACCAATGGGAAATACCACTACTAGCATCCTGCATGCAATGACAGCAAATACTTTTATTACAGTTGGTAGTCCTAAAAAAAGGAAAAGGAAAAAAGACAAAGAAGGATATTTAACAAACACCAGTAACACTTTTGCATCTATTTTTGTTTTGAAATTTTAACAGGTAAACATTTCAAGAAATACAAATATCACTCAGCGCTAGTCAAAACAGACACTTCACTAATCTTTTAGAATGTTTAATTGTCAAGAACTGGAAAAAAATCATTATTTCAGCTTCTTCATTGTCAAATGGAAGCTGGTTCTAGTGGCTAAAGGTCCTTGTTCACTGAATTCTACTTTCTTTCTTAGCAACCAGATACCTCATGTAACTTACTGTTTTCCAAAACACTTAATAAGAATTTTAGTGTCATCATCTTCTAGATTTTTCAAAAGTTTCACAAACTGTTTCTAAAATTAAAAAAATTAAGTTGGAATTATGTTAAATTGATCCAAAAAAATACAAGTTAAAAAATAGAATAGAAAAACCAAATCAGTCTTAAAGCACCTACGGAATTACCATTCACCTAAAAACATGAGTGTATGCATGCATGCAACGCTCTGCACATGCTGAAAATAAAAGTTATTGTAAAGTGTGAATTTTTACATTTACAATTAATAAAAATGTTTTGGGTATAGTACCAATCCCTTCAACCCCATCCTTTTCTCACACTTAGAATATTAGATGAGCTGTTGCAGAATACCAAGTCCAAGTGAGCAGCAAGATCTAATTTTATCCAGAGGCATTATAAATTAAACTTCTACATACCAAAGAAAAATATTTAAGATTTTGCAACATACTCCAGTTATCTGTCCTTCAAAGTGAATATTATCTCTAACTAAATCACAATATATTACATTTTTTTTATGCACAAACCACCTTTATACACTTGAAGTAATTCTCTCTCTCCTGTGCTTTCACTAAGCATTCACTGAACTACTGTTCATCATCTCTACTTAAAGGAATTCAAAGGAGCAAGTACAGTAAGCAACAGTCTGTAGAAAGAGACATGCCTTTTAGGGCATGACCCTAAGTTACGGAACAGCTGAAGTTACAGTAGACATAAGTATCAAACCATTAAAATTATTTAGATTCACCATAATATTACGTGTTTTTCTTTACTTAGTTACCTCATAAGTCTAAATTTGGTTGGATTCATGAAAATATTCACAGCAACAACTATGGTATCAGCTTGTATGAATTTAACCTAGGTTACGTAGTTCATTAAAATCTCAGTTCCAGGAAAATTATGGTAGAGTCCTTAGTTGTGTGAAATTCCACTCTAATTATTTGGAATCATTCATATTTGCCTACCATCACAGTGCAAGTTTAAGCAATCAAAATTTCAGTGATACCAAGCACAGACAAACATTATGGACTTTATATTAGGGATATTTCTCCTCAATTATCTTATCTGCAAAGTTCCGCTGACAAATTAAAATGAAGCTTAAGATGTTTGCTTTCTAAGAAGACTGAAAGTAGAACACTAGAAGTACACTTCCATCATCTAACTAACATCATACACTTCCATCATCTAACTAACATCATACACTTCCATCATCTAACTAACATCATACAGTTCCATCAAGTTTGTGTTGTAAACACAAACTTGAGCTAGAATAATTAAATAAGTAGAGGGCTTCTAACAAGCTTCTGCATTTTCCCCAAAATGTAGGATTCTCAAACCGATGTACTATTTCATTGGATACTTTCTGCTTCTATACTGTTAGACTACAGGTACGATGGCAGAGCATTATGAAATAGCCTTTGCAACAATACTACATTAAGTTTACCGACTCTATGAAGCCAGATTCCACCTAGTTTCATATTCAACATCTGATTTCCTCACAAAAGATACACAGAGTATGACACATTATTGAATCAATCTGGATTTTCCTTAACCACACATTGTAAAAGAACGACTTACTGAAGTAGAAAGGTTTGTATCTTTTTCAAATTATTCTGTCTTTAATACAATAAATCAGTCATTTAAAAAAAAAAAATTCCTAACACCTTAAGAAAGTTATTTTGTAGAAGTGAGTACCTTGCTTAATTCTGACTTGTGTTTAAAAGTAGTAAATTTTAATGTTTTGCTTTTTGACTTAGCTGTCATATTAAATCAGCCACATACTTGATTGGGATACGAAGAAATGTGCAAACCAGCCCTTTTCACCATTAAAAGAGCTTAGTAAATCACAGTGAAAGACAAGGTAGAAATAATCCCCAGACTAACCATGAAAATAACTGACAAACAAGTGCTGAAAATATTTGACTTATCATAGGACATAATGAAAAGCAGAATAAGGCATATTATTTTTAATTTTTTGTATACAGAAATAAAACTTAGCAGGCCAATGTTCAAAAGACAGAATCACAAACAACTTCTGACAAAGAATGTCAATGATTACTAAAAATGAAAATACCAGTCATAGGGAGGTGTGTTCTATTTAGATGAAATGATATTCAAATGTAGTTAGTTCTTGGAAAACATTTTCCTCCTACACACATTCTTAAAGCTGACTTTTTCATTATGGAAATTATTACTACTATGACACCACTTCCATATTTCTACATTGCCACCCCAGTGATTGATGTAATTTACTTTAATCAGACACTCAAAAATCAATGAGCTACACTGCAGATAGTTTATGTCCCAATATCCTACTTTTGCAGTAGTGCAGATTAGTCTGGAGTTATTTTATATTTGCAAAAATAGGCAAAAATATCCCTACTCATATTATACTTCACACATATCTGAAGACTGAAAATAAATCAATAGCATCTTTTATGCAAAACAAACTTTCAAATTCTTCAACAGTACAATTCACTTTTCACAACCTATAATTATTTAAAAAAATAACTATGTCACCATACTTTGCTAAAGCTAACTTCTCACAGCTGAAATCCTTGAAAGATACTATGTTCACCTATTTAATCTCTAAATATCAAGGAAGTACCAGGAAGTAAAATCAACATAATCTCAACTTTTCCCCAGAAATTACTTCAATTTTAGTGGGCATCACTATTTTGCAGATGAAAGGGACAGTAAAGAGCATGTACACAGCAGAGGAAACTGCCAGACCTCTTTTTCAATAGATATCAAAAGTCATGTTTGGTCATGTAGTCAGCCAACCAAACTCTTAACTTGGTCTGTACTTGATGATTCTATTACCTAATCTACTATTGAGCTGTGCACTAAACATTCCCTGAAAAATATTATCTAGATTTACTCTTTCGGACACCTGTAATCTGATAAAGATGCTACAGGAATACTAGAAATGCTTATTATAATAATGAGCATTCATTTCTCTCCATGAGAAAAACCCACATAACCAAACAGAGAAATTATGATCTACGATTTCGCAAATCCACTTCCCCTAAGCTAAGTGCTTATCGATGTGTTTATGTAAATCCCTAACAGTAACACTGTCCCTGACAGAATTAGACTATGTGCATATAAATAAGAGAATATAATTCCTTTAAGCAAAGAAAATTTGACAATTGCGTTAGTTTTTTTTCACATCTGTTTATTTAGGCATTCCGAATGGACTTCAGTTATAATTTTTCAGCAAAAAACTCTGCAACAGGTGAACTACACCCTCTACAAGAATAAACAAATAAAACTAAAAAAGCCTCCAATTTTTTTCCTCAATCTCCAAAAAAGCAATTCCCTCAGTATTATTTTCAAAAGATAACCTTTTAGTCAAGATCATTCCATATATTCTTTGCATCTGTAGAGGCACTAGCCATATGCATAAGACTGCTGAAAGCAAGATTCTTACTCAGTGTTTGGTCTTATTTAGGAACAAAACCTAGAACAAACAACCCAATGTGAGCCAGCAAAACCTGGAACAAACACACCAATGCAACCTGGTCATTGACATCAGACATGCTAGAGTATACTAATGTTCAGCTCAGATAAACATTTCCTCAGCCACATACAAAAGCTATGACTCTAGAAATAGACCACCAATCTCAGAATGCTTCTTGGCATTACCCAAGCCTCTCCAGTTTGGTGATAAACTTTGAAATTAAGTACTGGAACAATTTGATCCTTAAATGTATATCCTCACACATCCCCAAATCAGAACTGGACATGGTACTAGGGTATCTCCCTGTTCCTTTTATACCTTCTTTCCTGCCACCCACTGGGCCAAGAATCACTGTACCTTGTGAATCTCTTGCTCCCTAAATGTGACTGTTCACAATAGTCTCATCTTCAGTAAGAAACCGCCACTTTTAAGACAATCTCAGAATACATTTTGCTTTTAGAGCATGGAAAAAATCTGCAACTGAACCGGCAAATTCATCTCAACCTTAACCATAGCAGTACTACCATTTCACTATTATTCTACACTTACTTGTAAGGATAATTCCACTTTCCTTTCTGTTAGTCAAGCTGGCTTCCTGATGTGACAGCCTAAGGCAAACTCCCTTTGGCACCAACCCAGTAACTGCACACTTACCTTACATACCTTACGCTTGGTTAAGCAGGACTACAACTAAAGTTCTGAACCAAGCCCATTACCATCAATAAAAGAATATGAAAGTGAGTTTACTATTCATACCACACAAAGTAAGAAGAAAGAAGGTACAAATCATAAAACACCCTTGTTTAAAAGACTAAACCACTTTTCTTTAACAGACTAAACTACAACTCATACATGCAATGAAACTTATGAAGTAGAAGTTTTGTCAGAGGTGACAATCTGAAGTCCTACAACATCAGGAAACCAGAGAATGAAAAAGATAACAAATTAGAAAAATAGCATGAGACTGCAATAATATTTTGTTCTACAAACAGTGTTTTCAGGGAAGTCAACGATTTTTCCATTGACCCATCATACTTCACCAGCTGTCATTTTGTTGGTCTACTCTGAAAGTACTACTTCCTTTTTCTATGCAGGGGGCAGGGAGGAAGGAAAAAAAAACAAACCAGATTTAGACTCACATACACATTTAACATGTTTCTTTACGTTGTGATAGTACTTGTGCTTACAACATGCAAGCTCACTTTACCCTGATTCTGAGAAGTAAAAAAATAAGAACATGGTTTTCACTGTCTTCTGACACTTCATCCAACTGCCAAAATCACAGAATCACTGAATGACTGAAGTTGGAAGGGACCTCTGGAGATCATCCTGTCCAACACTCCTGCTCAAGAAGGGTCCAGGTTGCCCAGGACCACGTCCAGATCAAGGAATTCTGAAGACCAGATTTTTCTTATGCAGTAGCTGGCTCCTGGATGACAGGATGAGCTAATGGACATCTACAACAAACCTCCTAAAATGTATGTCACCTGACAAACCTGAAACAGATAAAAGTCTAACAATTATTTTATGCTGCCCACCAGAAAGAGAATTGTCTCTTCAGCTGGCGGGGGCGGGGGGGGTCAGGTGGTGTTGGGTGTTTTTATTTAAAAGGAAATGATAGAGACTTTTTGTGACTATCATTTGTTCCCTTATCTATAATCATCTCTTCTCTAGCAGTAGAGAATCATATAGAATGTTGTCTTTGCAGACGTTGAAGCATACCAAACTAAATTTAGGTTTCCAATAAGAAAGGATTGTAAAGATAAACTTATAGTAAAGGCCAAAGTAAAGAGTATAGTCATCTCATCGGGAACAAAAGAAAACGGTCTTGCCTAGATCGGGAACAAAAGAAAACAGTCTTGCCTAGAGACATTACATATGTATTGCAGGGTATTCAAGAGAATCAGAAAATCTGTAGTTACAATATGTTACACTCCATACTCTAATTTAGGACACATCTTTTACAGAACGTGGAAAGAATTTACCTGGGTTTTGACTCATTTTAAAATGGAGAAGTGTGATGAGCTCAGAACAGACAACATACTAGCCTTTTCCACTATTTGGACCTTCGACACTTCCAAGGCTATGGTAAGTGCTTCCTATTTCACAGAGGCTTTTTTTTTTCCCATATGAACAATGAGCAATGACAACATTAGTTGCTTCCTATGCTGCATGTGCTATTATTTTTGTATTCCCAGTGTTACTCTCTTCCTCTCTATTTTCCACTTCAAGATTGAATAAAGTTCTATAAAGTGCTATGCTCTGGGTGACCTACTATTCTGTTGAAGAGATGATATCCAGAAAGATAGCTGGCACTTTTAAATATGCAGCATAAAGACTTTTGATCACCTGCAGTAGTTATAAAGCTGGCTAGGCATAACATCCTTATGAACAACTAAAATATCAAAATTCAGTCACTCTATTTCTGCCTCTAATAGCAAATCTTGGAGAAGCAGCAAGAAATCTTTCACTACTATGGGTCCAGTCCCGTAGGAACAGGTAGCCCAATATATCTGCATTAAAACTGTCTATTAATTCCTTCAGTTGAAAGAAATTTAACGTACAAGCTATCTATTGCCTTGCTCATATTGTCAAACTCATGGCAATTAGTACATTAATCTAGTGTCAAACTTCAGGAATTTCAATAAAAGATCAATAGCTACCACCTACTTTTCAGGCAGAATTATTACAGCGAAGAGCATTTGGTCTTCAAATTATCACATTTCTCTTCCATACTGACAGCAGTCAATTCTGTATCAACTTTTTTGACTTTTTTTTTTTATTTTTAATTTTGTCTAAAATGAAGACTGAACTGGAAAGCAAAGTTTATACTCAAAAAATAAGAATGAAAATATGAACATTTATTCTGATTTTATGACTTATAAAGGAGTTGCTCTAATTTTATATGTGAGCTTTTATATATAAGAATTCAATGGAAATTACTGGCTAAGCCCATGCAACTTACACTTATTAAATTTTATTTCTGAAGTACACTTTTTTCCCTCTCAGATTTTCTTTGCCATATTTATGATGGCTATGTACAGAGCTATGTTGTACTTCTGTACATTTCAGTCACATTACAGTGTTTCATGTTGTTAGGACAGTCTGTGAAGTGTTGGTATTGCCTACACAAATGGCCACATAATCACTTGCTATATTTATTCACAGTTGTTACATCTGCATGAGTTTGTTACCAACACAAATGACATGCATATAATTGTAAATTGCCTCTCCCTTCTAAGTAAAAAAAAAAAAAAAAAAAGTTCTGGTTCAAAACAAAAAACCCAACCAAACAAAAAAGCAGGTAGATCCATCTGAAAGAATGTAAACACAGCAACTTGCACTATGCTCTTATGTTCCATACTTTACAAAAAATTGTCCTTAAAACCTTCCGTGCTTGAAGCCACGTAACACTGACATTATGCATGGGATTCAACCCACTACACCTAGGTATCAAAAGCATTTTGGACCTCACAGCGTATCTACAACTCCTGCACTGAGAGTGAGAACACAAAAGTAACCAGAGCCCCCGCCAGACACCCCAGGGCACAGGATACCATGTTTAGAGAACTGAATCCCACATGCTGCCTTCTGCTTGCAAGAACAGCCTTCTAGGAACTGCCTGAAGAGAAAGGTTGGATCCCGCTTCAAGATATGGCAACTCGGAAACACTTGTGTCCTTGTGCTACTGTGTGCCTCTGTTTTGACAATGAATACCTAGTGCCTGGACGTCTGAGTTCAGAATTGTCCTACCATTTCACAGCGTACACAGAAAGAAACTGGAGTTTAAGCTTGCCTATGTTTGAATCCAGGTGTGGTAGCACTCTGAGGCTCTTCCAGAAAAAGGGTGGTAGAAAATGTACAGAAAATATCAGCTTTCTAATTGAAGTAGCTACCCTTCACTGATCTTTCCTAATAGGACAACTTTTCCCACGTTTCCACTACAAGAAAAATGGTTGGGAAGGCCGTACTGTAAGATGAATTTACCACAAAAATTTTTCATCTGACTCAGCTAATATCCACCTAGCGCCTCATTCATTCATATATGCTAGAAAAAGTGACTTGACAGATGTTTTAATTTTTCCTTCTGTTTAGCAGACATGTGAATTCACTGAAATTTTAGCTGTATTTGAGATTTAGGCATCTGACAATGGCTTGATGATTTTGGAGGTGAGACTTATAAAAATAAAGTCCTACAGTGTAGAGTGAAAATTCCATACATAAAATGTTCAAAGCTATGAACACTTTCAAGATTTTTAATTGGTTATCATTCACCTACTTTCTATAAGACCTACTTTTATTCCAGCTCTGCTGGGAGGAGTATCACCTGCTGACCCTTTACAAGAAAACAGACAGCCAAGAGAGATATTTTCCAAAGAACTTTCCCCAGTAAAAACAGGGGAAAAAAGTAACTTAACGACAGAAGAGGAAAACTGCACTTAGCTTATGTTCTTGGTAAGTGCAAACCTTTGGCAAAAGTGTCAGAAATTCATTTTGAACAGTCAATAAAGCAGATGTTAAGCTCAGCAAAATGGAAAAAAAAAAAGTGCCACAGTAATGCCAAAAAACAGTGAACCTCTAGAACACTGAAATTTTCAAGAACAACATTCACATGAATGTCTAGATTGTTAAACTGCCATATTTTATGCTTCCTACAATATAAGTGAACTAGTGATTCAGGCTGAGGGATCTTCCAAACATGTTAGTTTCAATGTCCCAAAACAGCTATGAGTTTAGAAAGCCACCAAACATTTCTTTATTTCATGCTGAAACATAAAAATGGGACAAAAAAAAAAACAAAAAACCAAAACTGTCTGAATCATGATCACACTATGTACTAATAATAGAATAGCATAAGAACATCATAAAATATTAATGGGATTTCCTTATAAGTAATTTAGAAATGAATACAACTAAAAAGACTTCAATAGCATGTTTTAAAGAAAAACACTCATGTGTCTGAAACACTGCAAGATGTATCCAAATCATTTTCATTTGGTTTGCCTGGATGAAAAAACAAGTATGTTCCGCTTCTATGTAATTTACTAGATCAGACTGTTGTTCTATAGTGTTCATCCCCAGTTTTCTGTTTTATTACATATTAGAAAATGACTCACCAGGAATTTACTTTGTTTTTATTCTCTTTTTTATTACAAAGACTTTGGGGGACAGTCAGCAGATGTAGTGAACAGAGAACGGCTTAATGTACTGTGTCACTTGAAAGAATTTGAAAACAAAGAAGACATCAAAAGATGCAACGGGCCAAGTCATCAAAATCTGCTAGCATTCTATACACTGAAAGACTGGATATTACACAAAGCAGCCAGACCTTTTCTTGTTCCATACAGGAGAATCATATAGCTAGCAGCCTGATCAAAGGTAAATATCACTAAACAGAGGAGTATAGAGAAGCTACAGCCTTTTATACAAGTCTCCATTAGAAAATACTGGTTTTAGCAAGAGTCTCTTCTAGCACTGAAGAGGTGTAGGATGATAATTCTATGGACATCCCAACTTCACCCCAAAATAGTGTTTGGCCCCTCTGAAGAGTTCAGATACACTGTATAAAGCTGGAATTTTCAAAAGTATTCAGTTTCAACCTGCAAGTTACTGCTAAAAAGATTTCTAGTGTTTTTCCACCCTCAAATACTGGAAAACATTTAAGCAAGACTCCCAGAAAATCAGATTAGAAATAAATGTAGCCATTCACTTACACTGACTTTCCGAAACATTATGAAGAAGGGCCATGTTTTCAACTACCATTGCTCAACCATGGAAGTCCAGGCCACAAGTTGCCTTCTGAAACTAAAACTTCAAGAAAAACACTGCTGATGATGAAACCTGAGACCAAAAAAAGTAGCAATTCTTTCCATGATTGCGATGGCAGCGATAGTAGATCAGCACTGAGCTCTGCTGGAAGTTTCGTCAGAAATTTTAGTATCTTTAATATCACATGAAGCACCCTAACTCAGAAGCTCCTGAACTGTATTAAATTAGATCCCAAAAAAACCCAAAAGCACAAAAAACCTTTCTCATTATTAAGCTTTATTCTGTGCCCAAAGATCAGTTTTGTACAAGTCTAGAAAAGCCTTTTCCCTTATATACTCAAGAGTAGGGTTTACTACATGTAGTGATGGCACCTGATACTTTAACGAGAGCCAGTGTACTGCTATAGGCAAAATTTAATTTTTCTAGACAGTGGATTAAGGGCCAGGATGCTGTGCAGCTTGTACCATGGGGAATGGTAAATGAGGAAAAGAAGACACATTCAGATCTAAAGTAAGGTAAAAGGCTCAGAGCTAGGATGCAGAACAGGGGAGGGATCCCTTTAGAGCTAGGTTTGCTGCCTCTCTACAGCAGAAACAGAAACATTGAAAATAACAGCAGCATTGCTAGGAACAGCCAGCTGTGACACTGCATAGCAAGAAATGTTTTCTGACCCCTGAACCCTTCTCCCTCAATGGCAGCATGAGCTTGACTCTCCAGGGCTCTGGCACATGCCAAGTAGAAAAAGGCTAACAGCTATTTTGCTATCCAGAGCAATCTACTGCCCCGAGCGACTGCCTGCCGTGCCTGTGGCAAAAGACAATCCTGATTTTAACAAAAACATTGGGGGTGGGAGGGTGGGGGGTGGAGAATAAGCCTGGAACACCAGTAACTTCAAATGACTAATTTTCCTTTTATTTAACAACAGTAATACCATAATGTGCTTTTTCAAACAATTATATATCATCTACACATGCTGAATTCCTGTATTTTTTCAAAGGTAACCAGACTATTTCTCAGATATATGACAGTATAATGTGGTGCAAAACAACCACTTCAAATCATTTATCTCTCTCCAATATTTACTAATTACAAGTATTTTCCTTTTGATTAAGTTGCTGGTTTGTTTTCATTAACAGTCAGACTCTTCTACATGATCAAAACCAAAAAATGTTACATTGAACAGATCCTGTAACTAATCACCTGGTAGGGTGACCGTGACTATTTCCAGACACTTCCTCTGCCTCTGTAAGCCAGTGACAGATTGCAGTTATTAACAGGTCAGTGAATAAATTAATTCCAGGGCATTGGAAATTATGTTCATGAAATGAAAAGTGGCCTTGCTGACATTGCATCACTATTTCTAGACGGTATGCTTGAACACCAAATAAATCTCACAACTTGGATGAGTGCCAAAAACTAGTGACCTAGTTTCATTAGGGTGGGAAAAGACTAGCAATTGGTCCTATGAGAGCAGATTACCAAAATAACTTCACACAAAAACATTCCGTAGAGAATTTTCTTTAAATCAGACATTTTCCAGTCTAACAGGTCACTGAAAATCCTCTCTCCCCCAAAAATGCCACAGTCTGAGATCCATTAAAGTTTAAAGTTAAAATGCACTTACATTACTCACACTGACATTCCTATAGAACATTCCGATTAAATGGAATAAATATTATCTTCTTTCCATCTCATTATCTCTTTCCATCTCATTCATAATAATTTAATACTGTTTTAAATCAAAGCAGCCTTTGCATTTTCAGTGAAAAATGTAACACTTCAGGCTTAAACAAAGAGTTTTTACTAATAAAAGTAAGTCTATTTTTAAATATTCAGCACACAGTAATCTGCTCAGTAATCTTCCTTGATTAAAAATTCCTTGGCTTCTCTTCAAAAAACACACTGAGTATGGATGAGCTTAACAGCTGTCGACATAATTTTTAGGAACTTACCAAGCATTGTTGCGTCTATACTAGCCCCCATTTATACACTCCAGCTGGTACTCCAGAGCCCCACTCCCAATTCTTCGCCCCCAGTAACATCTATATTGAGATGGAGACGTAGTGAAGAGGGGAATCTTAATAAGAATAACAGTAGAAGATATTTCATCGTCTTCTTTTCATTTTTCCAAAGCCTGTTGCTTCCTGTAAATTGCTTTCCATTCACTAGCCCAGTGAAGTGCAGAAGGTAAACTGAAATACTATAAGAAAACTATTCTTGCACTGCTAAAAATCCCACAACATTCTTATAAGCCAGAATTGAACGTGACATAAGTAATGCAATGCATTAATTTCACCCAGCAATCCCTGCTTACACAAGTCCTTACTAACACATGCCAATGACTAAACTGCAACTCTTCTCTGTGTGCTATGAGCAGCAAGGGTCACTTGCGCAATGATTTGCACAAAAGGTCTAGAATTTAAAAGACAGAAACACACTGCTCATTTAATATCCTTAGAATTTTGTGTTTTCTTTTTTCCTCCAGATTCCCTCTGGATTTGCTACTACTGAAACAAATCCTAAAGGATGATCATGGTTTTTGTAGTCTTTACTGTGGCAAACACTGATGTCAATGGAAATTTTGACCAAATAATGACATAAAGACTTGTAACTAAGCTTTGGAAGGACATACCCATCATTTAAATTTCAAAAATGCTGTGGGAGTATCTGGGAAAAAAAACAAACAGAACAAAAACACTAGATACATGGACATGTTTCTAAAGCCCATACTGATTATTTTCTTCTTAATAAACCATTTCCTTAAGAGAATCAATAGGGAAGTTTTAGCATCTTATTTGTTTCTTCTCATTTATTAAAAACTTCTTAAGTCCTCAGGTTTACACCTCCAACCCGTCTTGCTTCTCTGTCAGTAACCTCCTGATCAGCATGCATGTCTTCTCTTTCTCTCTTGCACCTTCTGTCTCTGCTTCTTTACACAATCTCTTCGTACAGATCTAAGGTTTCTTGCAGACTCCATCCCAAATATACATACAGATTGTGGCAGTATCATAGCTAGGTTCTGTCAAAATGCAGACTTAAAAACAATCAAGGGCAAGGGCAGGGAGGGGGGATAAGCCACAGAAGCTGAGTCACTTAAAACCACTTAAAAGAGCAGCTTATGAGCTGTTTGATTCCTATGTATGAATGTTGCTTTTCTCACCTGTGAGAATCATGCAGGTCTTTTACACATACTTTTTATCTCAGCTTCTGCAACTGAAAATCACATTTGGTTATCACTTCTAAAAAACTACTGAAAACTACCAAGTGATATGTAATATTATCAGCTACATACGTTAGCATCCAATGTCTCATCTTCATCATCTTGTATTATGTCTATCACTATGCAGATTAATAAGCTTCTTAACACTACAAGGAATATTTTCATCACCTTTTTTACACATCTTATTCAGGGACAAACCAAGAACTAAAATAAGGAGTTTATGTTTCCTGAGTTGTCAATGCAGAGAGACAGGAGTGATGCACAGCAATTAAGACTTCCAAAATTGCCTACATGGTATGAATAATCTTCTTCACTTCTTTTATTTTGCTGTCTTCCACTGTCCTGGTATGTTTTTCATACACACATACTGATAGCTGGTAATGATAGATTTCTGCTTGTTTCTGTCACTAAGAGATAAGATTTGATTTTTCCATGGCCACCTCAAGAAATTAGAAAATAAATTCCCAACCCAGATTGACTGGCGCATGCATTTTCATCTTCATTTATCACTGATTCTTTAAGGTTAATAATTTTCTACACTAGACTCTTACGTTCACCTGCCTATTTTCTCTGCCTTTCCTAACACTCCCTAAGGAGTTAGTTCTCCTTACCACTTGTGTTACCATAGAGATAGAAAGAGTAGAGAGAAAGTTTTATTAGTTTGCCAAATAGAGAGTGTAAGTGAAGCCACAGGAAGAAAAGACACTATTGAGACAATACTTAATCTCTGACAATGAGCTGAAGTAGCAATAAGTCTCCTCAACAGAGGAATGTGGAAAAGGTAACCAGACAAGAAGGTGGAGAACCTTAAAATTCAGAGATGCTGACTATGGAAGAAGCTGAGCCTAGAACTTTGAAGCTCAGGATATTTGTTTTAGCTCCTAGTCCACCAGGAGAGGTAAGAGAAGTCAGCAGATGCTGAGTTTGATTTGTCTAATACTTATTTCCAAAATGCAATTTTTTTAATTTCCAAAAAAACCTTCAGTAAGCCAATTTTTAAGAGAAAATTTTATGCAACTGTATTTTCCATATGAAGCAAATTTTTATTTTCCTCATGCCCCACCTTTCTGCAGAAACATTGGTTATTATTACTCAATCTTCCTTTTGCTTTTGCATAAGCTTAAAAATGAGAAGTTGAAAGAAAATAATACAAAAACTACACCAAAGTGTGCAATCGGAAGTTTTTATCATGATTTTGAGTGGACAAGAGGGCTTGAGATAGACACCAGGTGCTGGTTTCAGGACACGTTTGGGGATGAAAAGGGTGATCTTTTACAAAGTAAAAAAGGGTGGTCTTGTACAAAGTACATTAGACTTCGTATAACTTTTAAAATTAATTCCAAACATTGTGCAAGGGGAAAATCATTTCATCAAAGGCATTCATGAGTTCTGATGGATCCTTATGAGTGAATACATAACTCATTTACCTGATTAGTTGCAAGTGTGTATACAGATAATTTTAAATTGGCTTTGGAAAAACAAAGGGTTCTTTACCTAGCAGCATTTTAGATCATTCTTTTCTCCACTTACTTTATTCTCTCCATGTCCTTTTCACTTGAGTACCCCAAGTGAATATATCCTCCTTAGGATCTATGCTATGAAACCTACTGTGAATTCCATTCATAGTGTTACAGTCTGCCTAAACCATAGTTCTATTCAGTGTCATACTATTCTATATACGGTGACAAAAACAAATTTCAAAAGCAAAGTTCTGCTTTGCTTCCTTTTAAAAGCTTCATTCTTTAGCTACCAATGGCACAGAAATGGTCTGGAAAAGATACAAATGTGGTAGTACAACGCATGCTCGCTGAAACAGTACCTGAACAGGACTTAAATCCACATGATTTAAGGAGGATGGAAGAAACCAAACCGTTTGTTACATTTTTTTCATTTTTCTGGCTGTCATTCAAAAATGAGCAGTCTATCAATCTCACAAAACAATTTTCAAACTGATGAAAGCAAATGTACTTACACACCTATGAGAATGAGGAAAACAATTGGTAACATTGCTCAGGTTGTAAGAATGAATTTTAATAAAAACAGTACTCCAAAATTCAATCTTGATATAAAGAACAATGTTTTTATACCTCCAAGACATGACGAAGGTCTAAAGAACATTCAATCATTGTTGCTACGGTTTGATTTGTCCACAGGGATATTATACTAATCTCAGACCTTCCATGCTTTGCTTTCCAAGACCAAGAAAATTCCCTTTCTCTCCTCTTACACTTCCTCTTATGTTCAACTTGGCTTCTGGGGCTTTCTTTCGTCCTTGTTTTATTTCCTTCTTCCTCTGCAGCATCAAAGGACTAACTTCAACTAGACACAGTGTGTTGGGGATGCAGTGCTGCTCCTTATGGTACTGAAATTTCTCAAACGTCTGATTGTTAATTCTGCTTTGTAAACAAGACATCTCCAAATTTAGGTCAGGAAGAAATATTCTGCAATCTCTGCTAGCAGAAACAACTAGAACGTCAAAGTGGTCAATTTCCTACACTGAACTTGACATTTCAAAAAAACATTTTACACAATTGCAGTCACTGGGACACTGATGATAGCCTTGGATACCTCCTTTTTCGGTACAAAGTACTAGTTGTGTTTTTAATATGGTTCTGGAAAGTGTTCTCTTGCTAGCATGCAAAGGGAAAAGCACAGATTGTTCTGTGGATCACTCTGCAAATATAAGTACTGTATGCTTCATGTAGATATAGGGGATAGTTCTGATGACATGGAGTTCTCCTATCATCTTCTGCTGTACATTGCCACTACTTGCAAAGTATTCTGTTTATATAGAGACTGTAAATAAAATTTGCAAAACATTAGGTTTTTGTATGGAGATTTTGCAGCATTAGTATTGCGTGACATTTTGAAGTTTTGCCTCAACATCATCACCATTACAACTGATCATAAAGCCAGGGAAAAAATGAGTCACTTGATGAAAATCAGCCTAGTTTTGTTTAAGAAAAGGAAAATGTACGAACCACAATTCTCCCTAACTTACAGAAGCAGAACCAATTTACCTCCCTCTAGTAACATTCTATATATTGTGTTTAATTACTTTGAGAAAAGAGTGGATGTTCAAACATCTGTTTTCTACACTATTAGCAGTTTTTTACTTCAGGCCATTTATTTAACACGATGCATAAAATAAACATTACAAAATATTAAAATGCAAATAAAGCTATCTAGACTTCAGATGATTGAAGAAAAAGTAGATAAATGTTCTTAGAGAAATTCATCTAGGGTTTTGGCTGTTTCAAATCATCACAGGATTGTAAATGCTCAGCAGTCACTGTTAGACCTCAGTAAAAAAAAAAAAAAAAAAAAGTTTTTCTTAATTGTAAGGGAGGCAGAAGAAGAAAGTGCATCTTCTTGGTCGCTCCACAGTAAATAAATTTTTAAGAACAATATCAATGAAATGCTGAAGATGTTGATTCAGGAGCTTATTTCAAACTGTATTCTACCATTATTTAATTTGGGAACTTTACAATATTAAAAATCTGACACAAGACTGGGATAAAGAAAATGGAGGAGTAAGAGAAGTCACAAGAGAGTTTAAGGACTAACTGGGGAAAAAAAAAAAAAAAAATTCAAAGCTAACTATTTCACTTTGGGTTTTTTTCCCAATCAGTCAGTCAGTTGTCACAGGACTAAGAGCTGAACTTTAAAAAGGTAAGAGGATTCAATTGGTGTCCTTATGTAATGAGAAAAAATCCCGTATGTAAGAACTAGGGAGACTTTATGGAAAAAGTAAAGGAGACTACAAGAGTATGCTAGTGAGGGCAGGAATAATGATGGGATGGAGAGATACAGGATTACTCAGGCAAGATGTATAAAGCTACCCAAAATAAGCACATTTTCCTTTCTAAATATCTCTGCAATGATGCACTATCAAGTAGTACCTATGTGCAGAAAAATGACACTAAATGTGCAGAAGCCTTTAAGTCCTACCTCAGACACTACAACAAATGTTGACACTTCAATTTTTTCAGTATGTCAAATGCAATTATTCCTATTACAGTTCGAACTCAAGTACAGAAATCTAAAGAATATGCTAACAATATATTGTAAGGTGTGCCAGATTTCAACTTGAAATGTCTGACATTTTATTTAATCTTTACACTTGGCTGAATTGTACAACTACTGCTGTTAGCAAGATCACATTCTATATGCGTTTTTCACATCTGGAAATTCCCTTGACATCCTTCTCATCTAAAATAGAATATTTTTTTCAGCTTTAAAATAAATCCTGTAACAGAGACCTTCATGTTGTTTTTAAAAGCAAACGACAAATACTTTTAAGAGATAACGAAAATATAGAATGATCACCTAAATCCAGTTTTCATTCTTACATTTGTTTTTTTCCTCTGCAAAGAAAACTAATTTTTCAGTGTGTTCCCGTCATCTTTTAGAATCTTACAATCTACAAGTACCATAACTTCCCCAAACACATTTTAAAGTTTAGAAAAAGTCAAAACAATACTGTTACCAAAGTAGAAAGAGGAGAACACAGAAATGCTGCCATTAAATCTCTCCCTTACTATATATTTTAGAGACAAAAAACAGTCCAGCCTGCTATGTAACAAAGCTTCTGTTTCACCTTTGGAAAAAAGAGTTCAAAGTAACTTTAAGATGCAGAAAGAAGATATAACTTATTTAGAAAGACTTTTTTAAAGATTTAACAGAGGGGGATTTAGGGGGAGTGGTTTGGGGTTTTGGGGGGATTTTTTAAGCCTTCTTGGTAAAATATGCTTTTAAACTGAATGCTGTCAAGGAAAGCATGATCCCAGGGATTATGTGCTGGGTTTTTATTTTACCATTAAACAGCCGAAGACAGCTCAGTAATGAAGTAGTGGGGTTTTTGGGAGGAGCAGGGAAGAACAAAGGCAAAATTCATCTTGATGAGTTGAACGAAGCCTTGCTAATTAAAATGTCTTCATAAATAAAACAAAAAAAAAGGAGTGACAGCTGTAAGTATGCAGGCCCGTATCTATACTTTTAATCTAGCTGGATCGAATTATCTGCTGACACAAGTGTATTAATTTCAATGAAGTTCCATTATTTCATTTTGTCTTTTTTGTAGAAACATGATTGTTGATGTACACCAGTACTTCAGTTTTACACATAAAATTTTCATGCAAAAAAACTGCATAAAGAAAACACAAATTATTTTTTATATATACACCTGTCTTTCCTACTTATTATCACAGAATATTTTCCCTTGTCCAACCAATCATATGTCATTCTATTAACAGAGTAAGAAAGTTTATGTACGTTGTTTATAAGCATTTTTATCTTCTCATAACAGATCTATTACTGAGTGGTATACAAATAAGATACTAACAAATAAAAGCAGATCTGCCAACAAGGCATCATCTATCAGTTGTAGGCCCAGTATGACATCCATTGTGAAAGTCTAGAGATAAACAACAGAAATAAATCATGGCTGGAGATAACTTTAAAAAGTTCCAAAGCAGAAAAACAAAGGACTTTAGATGCAAATGCTCGAAAAGACAATTTTCAGCTAAGGAGAAACTTGTCACTGTGAAACGCTTCCTTTGCAAGTAGAAAGACAACAGAAACCAGATTCAATTAATGAAAGAGATTTGCTTTCTTTTTACTTCAGTTTGGGAAATAACAACAAAGAGAAGGAACATGATTTTTGTGTAAAAAAAAGACTCTTCCTACATTATACTGAGTTCTAGTACAGACTACAGTGTTACACAGAAAACAAATTGTTTAAACAGCTTTTTGATGAAGAGATCCAAAAAAATCAACTCCTTTTAGCAATGAACGGCTTTGAGAAAAGCCACTCTGGCTGATAACAAGCATCTCCTTAAACTGCAGAGCTAATAAAGTCTGGTTTCCCACAAAATTCTGTCTCATACGAACTTAGTGCTGTCCAGTGAGAGGAGTATTCTGACCGAAACATTTTCCACAGCTAGGACATCCACAACGCCTCCCTCCTGCACCCATTCTTTCATTCCCAAGAATAGGTTAGTTCATGCTGAAACTTTTCATCTGAGGACAATAAAATTTTCCCTTCGTCTGGACACTTACTTCTAATAAAATTCTAGGGACTGTCTTTTTTTGCAACCACTGCCCTGTAGTGAAACTAGACCACAACTGGCCAAGAGACCCCAAGTTCATAGGGAAGAAAAGTGAGGAAAAGAGGGGATGAATAGATAAAATAGTCTGATATATATGCCTGTTGTGATGGCATAAGACCACTTGTGCAATCAGTAGTGACTGGCAGACTTCCTTTAGAAAACAAAAATCATCAATATTCATTCTCAGGTAACTTCCCCAGCACCGAGTTACCAAGCCATTTTCTCTCCTTTACACACTTCCTCTAGTTCTCTGAATCTTGACTTCCTTACTAGACAGTGGGATGTACTCAAAAGGAAAAACGGAAAGATTTTCTACTTTCCCTAGCTCATAGTCTGGCAGCAAAGGCTTTTTTCATAGTGGAGAGAGCTAGATTTAAATTTCCAAAGGCAGAAGAACCAATCCTTCTCCCTCACAACCTGAGCAGCTGGTCTGTGCACAAAGCTATTGTATAAAAGGAGGCACTGCTGTCACCCCACTGGGTCTTGCTCTGCTGTCTGCCAGGGATGAATTTTCTGAGGAGACTCAACATGCTACCACAGATATGGCATGCTCTACAAATGCCTACCTGCTTGTAAACCTCAGCAGACTTAAAAGGAACAATTCATTTTGGTATATTAACCAGGATTCAGCTAACTGGTGCTCCACCTTAGCCTTTAGAAGCTTGCAGTACTTCTGTGCGTATTCAAAAGCAAAATTTCTCGCACCTGGGAAATTTATGTTAAAACTCATCGGTCACTAGACAGCAGCTGACTGGGTCTTTTGATGACCGCATTTCAAAATAGAATGGAATAAAACATAACATACAACAAGGTCCAAAATGTCATAGCTGATCTGCCCTGAATCTATATTTTAATACTATTAAATTCTGGTAACATTCTTCTAACATAGCTTTTTAAGTGTAACTTCCTGGGGTTTTAAAAAAAGCCAACAGAAAATAAAAAAGTTTTTCATACAGCCTCAAACACCCATGTTAATTATCACCCAAGTTAAAATCTTTACATCTATCACATACTTGTGGCCACTGATGGAGCAGAATAAAAATGGTAGTAGCTTGCCATGCTGTAGGGACCTCTTCGAAGAAGCAACACGTTTTGTCAGTGTTTCGTATGTACTAGATGGCAGCAGAAACCTATTGAGGCCTCTAAATGGCTACAGCTCTCTTTTCAGCTCCGCTGCCCAGTCCTACTTGGGCTCAGAGCAGCTTGAAGCAAGCTCTACAAGAAAATACTCCATTAACCCCTGAAGTCTACGGTTCAAGTGGGCATACTTGGCTTCTCTGCCTAAATGATATATGCAAAATTCCTTCACTCATTCTTCACTTTCTGATGATACAAAGCACGATCAGTTACTATTTGGATGACAGAAGCCAAAAAGGGCTGAAACATTGTCATTGCTCAACAGGATTGGTGCAAATACAGGCTAATCAGGAAAAAGCTGTGATAAACTTGAATACGCTCAGCAAAAATAGTCCTCAGAAAGGCTGATAGGAATAGGGAAAAAATTAATCACTGAACATACCCCAAAACATTTTAAAAGGCATTGTAGCATGGTGAAATCTGTCATGTTTTTAAGGAGCTGAAGACATATGCCCAAATCATTATTTTCAGATGGGGGGGGAAGGATTTTTCAAACCTCAGTCTTTGAATAGCAATAAAACATTCTGAATGAAACTCATTATGAGTCAGTCACCCAGCATTTTAAGGTGAAAGCGTTAGAAGATTGAAACATCTATAATTAATTGAAGACAAGGAAACATGAGACAACCTAACTAAGTTGTATACTGAGAATATATAGAGAACTTGACCTGAATTTCTTGAACTGGAGAGTATGTCTCCAATACTGTCCTGAAGAATTCCTTAGGAGAGGGTGGAGTGGGAGGACAAAGGGGAAAAAAATTGCCAACAAAGATAAACAATATTATTTTCTGTCTTTTTCTTCACTAGGACTTACTGTCAATGCACATTATTTTATGACAACACTACCAGAAGGAAATATAACCTTAAAATCATCTACATTGTTATCTTTTTCCACCGCTAAAAAGAGACCAGGCATCATAACTCAGTTTTCCTTATGTAAAATGTAGCTCTGACCACAGAGAAAAAGAGACAGGGAGAAAGTATTGACTGAAATCACAACCCAACAATAACCATAATAATAGATCATTTGAAACTGTATCATAATTGATTAGATTAGTGATAGGATGGGATAGTTTCTTACACAAGGTTCATACCAGTGCTCCCATTATGGTAGTTCAAAAGGAACAAAAGGGTTCACAACACAAAGACCTCCTCAAACATTATTCATTATATAACTTCCATTCACTTTGAATCCAGGAAAAGTCAGTCAACTGGCCTTCCAAATAGAAAAAACTTCAAAAAATTTTGTTAAGACAAAAGATCTATTCACAGCTATACTTTCAGTTTTTAAACTCTTTACAACCAATTTACAAGCAGCATGAAAACAGAATTTCAATCCTAAAGTACCAGGCGTTATGTAGAAGTGGATCATTATTTAAATTACCAATTTTGTACACTGATAGTTAACTCTTTTCTTAATTATCTTTTTTCCTAGTCTGATCCTTAGCAAAATTATTCAGCCTTCAGATCAACACATCAAGTGTCATTTACAGAACCACTCAATACTGACTCAGTTAATGAAGATTTTGATTAAAAACATAATATAAAAGTGCCACTCCCTAAAAATGAGAAATACACTTTTTTATTAATTTTTGGTAAGTCATATGAGCAATAAGCTTTAAAACATGCCATGATCCTTAATAGAAATATAAAAATAAGCAGAAATTCATAAACAACAATCCAAAAATCAAATATCAAGCGCAGGTGTTATTCAATTATCCATGGTAACAAAAGCAAAACATTCATACCTGCACCTGGAATGATTGCCAGCTTTGTTTCAACTAGGCCCATTTTAGCAGAAGAGGCTAAAAAGCAGAATGTAAATGAGTTCTTACTATAACCTATAGGAAAAAAGCTTGCAAAATATGTAATACTTTACAAGGTTGTTATTTTATTACATTTTCTCCGTAAAGAACAATAAATCACTTAAAAAGCATTTGTTTAGGAAAATCTTTAAATAGATTCAACTGATCTGCCTTTAGTAAAAGATCCAACTACTCCCATCAAGGCAAGTTCTGTACCTTATTAATTTTCACATAGCAAGTAAGCAATTACAGTGGGTAACAGAGACTTGCTTGCAAAATGTAAAATACTAAAAGAAAAACACTGTTATTATTTAACATCTTAAAATGGGGTAGAATTCTGTATCTGATTATTATGAATTCTCTAGGGGTCAAACATCTTTATATACCTTAAGTTACTGGCAACTGTTCGTGACCAAGTTTCCATTTACTTTCCAACAAATGGCTTTACAG
This sequence comes from Platalea leucorodia, assembly GCF_965183815.1. Lineage (NCBI taxonomy): Eukaryota > Metazoa > Chordata > Aves > Pelecaniformes > Threskiornithidae > Platalea > Platalea leucorodia. Next base: position 50,177,992 of record NC_138858.1, read on the forward strand.
TTCTGACAGCTGGATAGGTCAAGGTTCCTCTTTTCAAGTGCTGTCGTCACTTTTCTTTTGTAACAGCTTAATTGCTTCTGTAATAATACTCTCACCAACAACTTTTGCTTTTTCCCTGCAACGTGTTTAGATAAAAACTAATCTCCATCTATAACATTTCAAATACAGAAGGGGAGAATACTTTAATTACTAAATAAAATATCAAAACAACTACGTAACCCTTCTGGCAATACTGATAAAATGAAGGTCATCTGAATAAAATAGAACATATAACAAAACCAATCCAGCTATCAGTGGTAAGTTATTTGAAATTAAACATTAGCAAGTACTTAAGACAGGTTTCTGCTAAATCATTGGTTATGAACAACATCAAATACAAAATAAGTTTTATAAGATTGTTGCCAAAACAACGATTACTCAAGTCATCTGCAACACTATTAATCCTATGTTCTATAAACAGGACTCAGACCTACCTGCCACTCTTATATCACAGGCTAACGCAAGTTCTAGGCCACCACCTAATGCAGTTCCGTCTATTGCAGCAATAGTAGGTACAGGCAGATTGGCTGAAAAAGAAAGTACCAATTAATACTAGCCTCATAAAGAACATCTCAGAAACACCATTTCCTTACATTTTGTTCAAAGTACAGTCATACTATGTGAAAAAAGTTTCATAAAACAAAGTGGGTCTAAAGGACGAAAAAATTGACCCTCCCTCTAATCACTCTGTGGCTGAATAGGTTTGCAAGCCTTTTTCTCTAGCTTCTGCTCACTTTTGACAAAAATCTGAATAGCAAACTCCAAAAGCATACATAGCAGAGCTAGGCAAATAATAAAACAGGAATACTTAAAAAGGCACATATGCCAACAGTCCTAGTTGAAATACAGATGTCTTATCATAATCATCTGTGATGCTAGCACAGCTGTAAGCTCTCTGTGTCTTAATATTCCCAGATGTGGTGTGGCCACCACTATTGCCCCTTTTCTCCTGTAAAGCAGCAGCTAACAGCTTAATGGAATGTGGGAAAGTTTTCGGTCTGATAAACAGATGCACATGCTGCCAGTACACATGACAGGTAGCAGGGCTCCAGAGGCCTGTGTGACCATGGCATGGTTTGTATTTATCATCAGTGTTCCGACACAGGGAAGTCATTTAAACATTCAGCTTAAAGTACTACTCTTCACCTCCAACAAGTTTAAGTTCTCTTTTTCCCTCTTCACCACAAACTTGAAGAAGTTTGATGAAAAAATGTATTTTTTACTTGAGAAATAAACTTGTACATTAGAGCTTTAATTATATTTCACATAACATTTACCACAAGCTATCAATAATTTTAAACTATACTCAATATTTTAGTAGTACATTTGTGCTACTGAAGTTTCAAAGATAGCCAAAAGCAATTCATTAGCTGAACACTTGGGTGTACAGCCTGTTGAAATGTTAAACCAACTCTTGACAACAACAGGTTTTTTGCAGATGTTACAACAATATTTTATTTGTTGTAATGTTTCATCTACTTGAATTCAATGATCAGTTCATTCAGTCTTAGTTAGAAATTGAAAAAGAAAAATATCTGCTGCCAAAATATAAATGAAAATGAGGTGTGAGAGAATGTTCTCTCCTTTTAAAATCTAGACGGGTAATGTGACCAAAAATGATTAATTTAATGTATTAATTACAAATAATACTTCCTTTCTTTAGTGAACTAGTTAGTTCTAAATTTAGAAGTTGTGCTACCTAGCTTACCTTTTTCCTGTCTGACAGACACACTTCAGATAACTTCATTTTTTTAAAAAAAATCAATTAAATGTATATCAGCATGAATAAATCTGTATACAAACAGGTAGTGTCTCACTGGGTAACAAAACAAAATATCAAATTAAATGAAAGGCTATTTTTAGCTGCAAATCGACATCCTTTTATGATTAACAACTAATGAAAATCCAATTGCCTTTAAGAAAAGAACAAAAATTTACCAATGCTTTTCAAAATTACAACAGGACGCTTTAAGTCAAAGTCCCTTGGTTGCTGGTTTAGATCACAACTGAAAGTGATTATCTGAATCAATTCCAGTGTCAAAAGAGACTACTGATTACTGTCTGCAACATCAAGCACTTGGAGTCACTTAAAAGAGCCCAAGATATCCATTATATTTGCCCTCTATCATAGAAGGCATATGAGACAGAGGAAAAGGAGTAAAATCTGCTCTTTCTCTATTTTTTCTTAGTTATATGGGAAGACAAGAAGTGAAGGCAACTCTCCTTTCCAGCAGGGCCAAGCTGCCGACTGAAACTCATAACCCTGTCACCATAACCAATTTGCCAAACAGTCTTGCAATCCAAGTTCAAGGCTGACACAGCTAGCATTTCTCTTAAAGGAACCTGCCTTTGCCATAGGTAAATGCAAAATAATTTGCCTGAACACAAAGGCATGGCCATTATTAACTGTAGTTTCTAGCAGTTTGCCTCCAAGTATGTTCCATTTCTCAGAGACTAGCAAACAGTATCTGGAGCACTATTTACACAATTTCTGCAGTACTGCAAGGCAGACCACTTTCTCTATGATAAGTAACTTCCAGATTTAGCTATGCTACAATTCAAGTACACTATTACACACGGAAATGAAACTTACAGAAACAGTATTATAAAACAGCTTGGTTTCAAGAATTACAGCCAGCATTCCTATCAAGAAATACTAAAATTCCTAATTCAAAGGCAGAAAAAGCAGTTTGATACCATATATTAGAATCATCACTTCCCAAGGATATTAATTTTAAAGGATCACCTGATGTGGAAGTTGACAATGAAGGAAAGGCAAAATACAAATTATTTACAATAGCTCTGTGCATACCTATCAAAAGAATTGAAGAAATTAATCCTTTTAACATGTTCTTGTGAAGCATCAGAAAAAGCAACACAGAAATAAACTGGCAATTGCTCTAGATTGTAAACGGAGTTTCTAAGTCACTAGAACTTACTACCAAGGGTAAGGCTTCTTGGAATATTAATATTTTGTAGCACAAGAGGCACTTGTTCATGTTTATCTGCATAACCTTAATACAACTGCCAAAATTGGTCAGCTCATAACAAAACCAGAGATGATGTTTGACAAATCATGCCTTGTCGACTTAACTGAGTTGTATGCACTCAAATTTTAAGAACAATAAGTTATGTAAATAGACAGGTCAACCTCCACAATGATTCTACATGGCAAGGCTCATTTGCTATGAGTCGTAGAAAAAAAACTATTTAAAGCTTTAACAAGACGCCCAGTGGTTTTATTCCTGAACATTCCACATTTTTGTCATGCTGTAAGTAACAGATATAAATTTCAGGCAATTGTTGTACTACTAATCATTAGTGCTAGATTCTAGATCCGATATAGGTTTATCAATGTGCAATCATGAGCTGCATAGTAAAGTCCACAAAAGGAATTAGAAAGCCAATACTCATGTCCTAATATAACATCAATGTTTAATGATATTACAGAAAAGGAAGGTTCTAAATACAGTAAAGAAAAAGAAGGGCCCATTTCAGCATATGCTAATGCTAAGTCAGCAACAGAGACAAATATAAGATAAAAACGCATTTCTATATTCGAGATCATAGGAGCAGAAACAGTTTGGACCATCTGAAGAGAAGACAGACATAACAAGGAATTCAAAATAATTTTTTATTAAGTTATTTGAGGAATAATCTGTTAGGACAGAAGGTGATGCAACCTGTATAAAAGTATATTTACTGGCCATTCAAGACATGATACAGGTGGAGTGACCAACAGGTAAACTGAAGAACTAAGAAATTAATGGCAGGCAAAGAACTTCAATAAGAAAAACTAAACATAATAACATGATACAGCTAGTTAAGTCCAATAAACTACAAAAAGCTCAAACAAAAGTTAGAAAAGATGATATACAGCAATATAAAGAAGTGGGCCTGTTTCCTACTCTGTAGTAACTGCAGATCTTCAGCTCAACTTCAGAAATATATTCCTGGTAAATATATATGTTACAGGTAGTTTTAGATTAGCCTGACCAGCAACATCTTGTAGTCTTGGGATGCCTCCTGCTTTCCTGTGACTCTCCATTACTGAAAGACATAAAGAGTAGAGTAAGCTAAGCTCTCCCACAATTTTGTCACCAGTACAGAATGTCACAGGAGGAGGACTTTGCATTTAAGCACATAAAACCACATGTAATGTGTAGGAAGCAATCTCAAAGAAACACAACTGTTTTGAAGCAGGTAATTGTTATTTCATCTTTAAGTGACTTTCCACATGATGTCCACTGCTGGTGACTAACAGGGGATTTCCTTTCTGCTTAGAGATGATTATATGATGAATGAAAGACCAGTATATGAATACAGGCACCAGGTCTGGAGGATTCAACCAAGAAACAGTTTCTCAGATGTGTGTCACAAAGCCCACACAGCTGATTCATATATTGTGGACACTGACATTCCCCAACTAGAAAGTAGAAGTTGCCTGGATTCTATCGACCTGAATCATATGTGACTATTTAGTCCTCTGACTAATTCATTTTAAAAAGTTCTTATAAAATTACAGATATGTAAAGCAGTATCTGAGAGGAAACTGAATTACACTTAATATTTTCTTAGTAACTATCAAGCAGCCTGTTTCTATTCCTGCACAATGTCACCTTCTCACTATTGACTGACAATGAAATGGTCTGATCAGCTAGGAAAAATCTACCTTCCACAGATACTGAGGAATAAGGAAGGAAGAAGTATGAAGAATTAATAAATAATTACAGTAAAAATAAAAGGGCAACAATTTATACATGAAAGTAGTCTTGCCTTTATGAAACATTATATACAGTAGATTTTACATAACAGACAATAAAAACATTCTTCAGACAGTGTCCAAGGGCTCAAAGGAAGACCTATCACTATTACTAGTCCCTTACTGAGAGTTCCTGAAATAGGAAGCGGAAGAATAACATGGTTATCCAGAATTCCACATTCTGTGATTTGTGTGCCTGGTCAACCTACATCAACTTGTCCAGATTGAGTAACTTAAAATACATGACACCTAGAAAAAAAGAGTTACTGATTTAGAATGTATCAAATCCAAAGAGACCAATCTCCTAAGAGTGGCTTCCTTGCTTGCTAAGTAAATTTATACCTGTAGTATTTTCTGTTGGCAACTGTATCACATATTCATACAAAAAAGAAGAAACACTCTCAAGCTAGGCACAAAATTTTGAGATCTAGGCTGTTTACATGCCAATGAGCTTTCTATGAGAACCATACTTGCAGCTTGATAGCAGTTTCAAACAATCAACCTGAAGAACACCTGTAGTATTCCTTCCTATAGCTAGAATATAGGAGCCTTCAATAAAGAACTGGAAGTCCAGCAGTCTTCGAATTCAGTTTCTCTTAAAGTAAAAGGTCTGCACACGCAGCAACAGTTGCAGCTCATGATTCCCATGAATCAGAAAACTCCATGGAAGCCCATTCAATCCCTAACAATGCACAAATTATATATGGTCCCTTAGACATAATTAACTTCTATTTTTGAAATACTCTTTTACAGATTAGGACAAGTATTTTCAATTCAACTAACCATAGCAGTCAGAATTTGGTATTTAGGAACATTCAAATGAAGCCCCACTTCAAAGCGTTCCTTTTCAAGCATTTGATATGAAACACTAAAATGAAAGACAGTCACCCTAAGTCCCCTCAGTATTCCTCTGTTGTCCTCCTGTACCTGGACAATGGTGAAAAAAGTCCTTATTGTTCATCTCTCTTCTTACTTCAGTGACCTCTGGCAATTAATCTTCGGAAAGAACAGTTATTCAGATGTAAATTCAGAAGCTGGTGACTACCTCTAGCACCTACTGAACCAGATTCATAAGCCTGACTTGTCTTTAATTATCAAGAGCCAGCCAATGGTCTAAGAATTCTTGTTTCCTAGTACTGACTGAAAAGAAAGTAGTGAGAGTACTCTATTTCCCTCAAAAACTGTGAGTCTCCAACTAAGACAGAAGTAGCAAGAGAATTAAAATTTACATGACAGCACAACTGACTTCCCACAGAATGGAGAAATAGATTGTCCAAGCTATTTATTCCACATGTGCATTTCTGATTATTTGACAAATAATGTTGATTAGTGCACAGCTTACAGGGACAAGCAAGAGGGGGCATTTCTAGCAGCTCATTTTTCCTTTTGAATACTGGATTTCATAAAACATAAAGCAAGGAGGATGAATTGTCTAAAAATATCCTGCGTACTGTGAGTACTACATGGATTACTGGAGGAAAGTATGCTATAAATTGAGGGATAAATAAAAAGTTCCACAATTCATTATCTAACTCAAGCAGATTAAGAAAGTGTGGCAAATATCTGCCTACATATGCCTGCAGCACATGAGAAACCTTTATATCACAGCATGTTTGAGGTTGGAAGAGACCTCTGGAGGTCACCTTGTCCAACTCCCCTGCTCACGCAGTGTCACCTAGAGCAAGCTGCTCAAGCTCATGTCCAGATGGCTTTTGAAGATCGCCAAGGAGGGAGACTCCACAACCTCCTTGGGTAATCTGTGCCAGTGCTCAGTCACCCTCTCAGTAAAAAAGTGTCTCCTGATGTTTAGGAGGAACCTCCCGTGTTCCAGTTTGTGCCCATTGCCTCTGGTCCTGTCACTGAACACCACTGGAAATAGCCTAGCTTCATCTTCTTAGCACCTTCCCCTTTAGGTATTTATATATATTGATGAGATCACCTCCTGAGCCTTCTCTTCTCCAGGTTGAACAGTCCTAGCTTGCTCAGCCTTTCCTCATAGGAGAGATGCTCCAGCCCATTCATCATCTTCATAGCCCTTCGCTGGACTCTCTCCAGTAGCTCCATCTCTCTCCTGTACTGGGGAGCCCAGAACTGGGCACAGTACTCCAGCAACAGCCTCACTGGTGCTGAGGAGAGGGGAAAGATCACCTCCCTCTACCTACTGGCAACATTCCTCCTAATGCAGACCAGGATACCATTGGCGTTCTTTGCCACAAGGGCACAGTGCTGTTTCATGTTCAACTTGGTGTGTACCAAGACCCACAGGGCCTTTTCTGCAAAGTGGCTTTCCAGATCATTAGCTCCCATCATGTACTGGTGTATGGGGATGTTTCTCCCATGTGCCAGACTTTGCACTTTCCTTTGTTGAACTTAATGAGGTTCCTGTCAGCCTATTTCTCCAGCTTGCTGAGGTCCCTCTGAATGACAGCACAACCCTCTGGAGCATCAACCACCCCCACCGCTTTTATATCATCAGCAAACTTGCTGAGGGTACACTCCATCCCATCATCCAGATCATTAATGTTGTTGAATAGGACTGAACCCAGTATTGGCCACTGGGGTACACACTGCTGGCTAGTGGCCTCCAAGGAGACTTCATGCTGCTGATGACCAGCCTCCGGACCTGTCTGTTCAGCCAATTTTCAATCCAGTTCACTATCTGCTCATCCAGTCTATACTCATCAGTTCCTTTATGAGAACCTTACACAAGACAGTGTCAAAAGCCTTCCTGAAGTCAAGGTAGACAATATCCACTGCTCTTCCCTCATCTACCAAACCAGTCATTTCATCATAGGTTATAAGGCTGGTCAAGCACAATTTCCCTTTTGTGAACCCATGCTGACTACACCTGATGACTTTCTTGTCCTTCATGTGCCCAGAAGTAGTTTCCAGGATTAGTTGTTCCAGCACCTTCCCAAGGACAAATTTTAATTTACAGATAAGAAAGCTCCCCCTCTGTTTCTCAGTACATTTATTTAAAAGTAGTAACAACAATTGAGCCTTCAAATTAATAAAAAGAATGGTCACATGCCCCAAAAATGTCTACACACAACTAAACACATATTTGTAGATTCCATAATTGATGGGTTAGCCATTAGGAAAGGAAGAAAGAAGAAACAGAAGTTGCATCATAGAGTGAAAATGTCAAATAAAGAATTATAAATTTGGGGTTTATTATTATAAAACAATGTACTTATTTACATCCTATTTACCTTCAGTGAATATTTCAGCTAACAATAGCTTAAAACCACATAATACTGCAAGTCTATGGGCTGATTCCTATACCCACAATGTTGAAAGAAAGGTTCGAGATCTGTTACTTTATAGAGTTTCTTTACTAACCCAAATCTGCAGGTCTTCTGGTTTTAAGTTAGGAGAGAGTTTTCAAAAGGCCACAGATGTAAATAGTAATTTTTAATCAGCATTAGTGATTATTTAAAACTACATCCTAGCGTGCTATAATAGCTGGGAATGGATTTTTAATTTGTTTTTTTAAAAAATTAAGTTTATACCTAAATATTCATATCTTGTAACTCAGAATAGACTTCTCTTCCACCTGTTCACTACCCAAATTTTTTATCTGTCTTGGTGACGTTGCTTGAGTATAAAATTAAGATTTTTTTTCCCTTCAAAAAATAGCAGGCATAAACTATGCACCTCGAGTGGCACACAGAGGTAGTTCCTGGGCAATTATGATAACTGAAATATTCTTTACATTAGGAACACTTTAATCACAAAATTACACTTTCACATAAGTTAATTTATGTCATAGGAAATCAGAAAAATAATTGCAACACAAAACTATATCTTGATTTCATCTTTTGGGATCTTTTCCTGAAGAACAATAATAACATTAAGATGGCATATGAACTTTGCACTGAAAGGGCAATGTCAGTTGTGTTTCAGGCATTTACCTTGCCTTGTAAAATCTGTTATCAGGCCAGTGACTACAATAGTTTGCTTGCATTTACAATTGCAAGCACCGCCATCAAAAAAAGGCCTTTCTATGGGGAAAAAAGCTAACAGAAACCAAATACCTCAACAAGCACTTTCATCCATTCTGTAACACTATGAAAACCAACCAATGTATGTAGCAACATATGAAAGTGGCTAAGAGAGACTGTGAAATCTTCCCATGTGAACTTGAAGTCAAAGAAGATGGGTCAAACCGTTTTTGTGCAAGGCAAGTAATGAAATGCTACAAAGCTTTACCTGTATAATTGCAAAAAGAATGCAAAAGTGGTTACCCAAAGTAATTTATATATTTACATATGTTTTAAATATATCTCCATCTGCAAAAACATGACCACACTTCTAAGTCTGAACAGTCTACATGTGCATTTGGATACATGCAATTCTTTTCCATACATTTGCTAGTTACAACTGTGAAAGGCTTTCAGCTACCCTCTAATTCCTGTGCGTCGGATAAGAAGCTTAATGGACTGCTACTGTTGATAGATTTATTTGAACATTATTATCTTTGCTTTAATACCTTCAAAGTTCAGGCAGACAATCAGTAGCAAGAAAGAGCTGCATAAAAAAAATTTTTAGTACTTGTAAAGAAATTTTGCTTTTTAATGAAAATGGTTACTGCACATTGCTTACAGTTGATCATTAAGCAAAAGATATTAGTAAAGTTATCTTCCTTTTAGTATGACAGTAGCTAAAGGGTTTTCTTAAGGCACTCCCCTCAATCCCATTGATTTCCCAGTTTCCTCCAGTGCTCACTCACTCTTATAAATGACCTAGAAAAAAATAATTCTGAATTGACAAAAAAATAGTTAATATAGGAATATTATGTTCTTAATTTCAAAATTTTCTATTTGGTACTTTATTATTGACAGGTAACAGGGACAGTGTGTTTATATTCTTGATCATAGGAGCAAAAGATGGGAAACTATAAATGAAAGAGGTGCTTTAATCAAACTCTTTAGCTATAGTCTTCTGTAGCCAACTCCCACATGATTCTCTTCTTGTACTATATAAAATAGTTTGGATATTTCATTCATCTTCAGTGATACACTTCAGTTTGATAAACAGATTCCTCAGTTTCTTCACATTTACTAATGTTTCTTCTTGTAGTCTTATTCTGCCCTCAGTAAAACAATAATGAAGTAAACCCTAGATGACAGAATATACTTTCTGTGCAAATGAAGAAAAACTTTGGATATAAGAAAAATGAAAATTATTTCTTATATTTCTTATCTTTAGTAAGTACATTTAAGAGCTTCTTACTCACACAAATAGCACAGCACATATTCAAGCACTGAATTCACAAAACAAAAGGATAATGCCAAGGATAAATTATTTCAGTTACATTTTTACATTCTACTTCTATGTAAGTTTTCTTTCTTTCTCAGAGAGCACGCAAAATAAAATTCAAACAACAGCACAACTATAATCTCTCATAATTAAGAAATCCAATGGGACAAGTTTTTCATTTTTTTATTGTCTGATTGTTTGATTTACAGTATGAAGATAACACATACTCTAGTACCAGTAGCATTCTTGTTTGACACAATACAAAGAAAATCCCACAGACTGTAACCATTTTAGCTGAACATTTCTAGAATTTTTCTCCTGTATCTATTTTCAGCAGTATTCCATATACCTACATTCCCCAGTCTAGCGCTAAAATATCTTTATTTCTAAACTATCTTAACATATTAAGTAATAGTTTCAGTCAGCTCATTCACTGAATACTACAGCGGGAACACTCCCTAATGTTTCACAGTAAGCATAAAGAAATTTTTTTTAATAAACTAGCTCAGTGACATCATCAAAGCAGTGCATACTTAGGCAAAAGCCGTGTTCGATACAAGACTTGAACATGCTATTCTGAAGTCAAAGCCTAATGCTGGGCCCAAGCAATGACCTCAGGATTTCTTTGATAGGAGAGCAGTATAATACTTTCAGTACCATGCCATGAGTTGCTGCCCTTTGAATACCAATTGGTTCTAGGAACAGAGCCAGAGACTGAGACAGGCAAAGCAAAAAGAGCTAGCAAACTATTGCTTCTCATTCAGGGACTGAAACATGCAATTTCAAACCTGAACAGGGCAAGGAAAGGGTACAGTTTCCCATCTCATCAAACATACACAATGTGGCTCCCTAGAGACGGAACAGAAGCCTTGGACAGCAAGTCATACTGGAGGCCTGTTTTAATAGTCAATGTGCAAACTGGTTACGTTGATCTCAATAAACCGTTTAAGCAAGTAGCACCCTTCTTTTGGTACAGTTACTTTTTGTGGGAGGAAAATTAAAGAGCCATGTCCAGAGCACAGTCTCTTTTCCTCACAGAACTGCATTTGGAATTACTACCCGAAGGAAAACTAAACTACAGCTGAGGCTATGTTAATTTTTGTCAAGGCTGTACAGCAGTGACAGGGATCAAAGCAATGAATCAGCAATGCAAAGCCACCTCTGTCCCTAATCTTCAGATCTATAAGGAAAGACAATCAGCGCATCCTAATATTCAGGTCCTCCATTTCTGCATCTTTTTTTATAACAGCTTTTAGAAAGTTATTATGGGGAAAAAAGTGTATTAGCAATTGTGAAAGCAATGCTGTCATATAAATAGCTATTAAACATCTTGGTAGAGAAGTTTAATGTTGCATTCATTGCCTCTATAATGGTACAGAGTTTAGCATTGTGTTTTTTAATTAAAAACAATCCAATGCAATTTGACAAAGCCCATAATTTCAGCTCTGTAAGGACAGTACTGTCTATTTAGGAAACAGACAATACATAGTCAAAGGGTATCTTAAATTAATTCAATGTTAAGAGAAGCAGTAAATCTACTACTGGAAAACAACCAAGAGCTCAGCAACGCATTCAGAATGCTAGCAGTCTTGGACTGCGTTAGCTACGCCCTACACTTAACTGAACAGGCAACAACATAACACAACAAGAGAAATATTGTGCCAAAATCTTCCTTTCACAGTGTCAGCAACGTAGGGAGACCATGATGCCTAAGGATGGCTGTTAAGCATGGCACTGCTAGCTGTAAATTTGTCCTTTTTCAAATTTGATGGCTACCTGTGATATTTCATTCAACTTCCCAGTGAATGCTTTTTCAAGTTATAGCCTGTATCTGCTCTTTCCTAAGAGAGAAACCCACAGTTCTTCTCACTGGATTTCCAAACTAAGGCACTCCATCTTTGCTGCCCAAATTTAACTCCTGCAAACACAGATGGATTTGGTCAATGTTACATAAGCCGTCGCTTCTCAGAGTAGTAATCAGGTCTGGAATGTTCATTACTAAACCAGGATTTTTAATGTTAACCAAAGCTCCACAGAAGCCCCAGAAACCGAATTAGTAAAATAAGGCACTGCATTGACCTCTTCAATGATCACTCTTGCCTATTTTTGACACTTTACAATGGGAACGTGGGGTGGCAGTCAGCAGACCAGAAATCAAGTGAAACTTACATAATCCTGATCCCACTCTTGGGACCTCTGAGATCAAGTTTTGACAGCTTGCCTCCAAAAACAATCTGTAGCATATAATGTGGCATAACCTAAGAATTTCCAAGGAGGCATGATCTTCAATAGTCAAACAGGGAACCTTTTGGAGGAGAGACTGTTCTCCTGAAGGATGAACAAGAGCACTCTTTTAGGTAAATTAAAAGTTTGGTGATGACTGAGAGAAGCCAGAATGACAGAAAATTGCTAAGGAGGGGAAAAATAAAAATCTGTAAATATAGAGTTGTATCTGCTTTGAATAAAATAAAAAGCATGCAATAAAATAACAAAGGCAAGTAACTGACCACAAGGTGCTTTCATTCAGGATGATCTCATTCAAATTGGACTATGTCAAAACTAATCACATCTGTGAAAATTATGTCAAAACAAAGTTACTAAATATCATTACTTACTAAAGTTATATCACAACTTATGCATCAAAACTAATCAGATATCTTAAACAACGCACTATAAGGTTTCTTAGAATGACACATGTCCAACAGAAAACAAGTAAAATTAGTATTTTATCAAAAATGTCTTCCTTAGCTTCGTTCAGATCTAGGTTCCATCAGGCCACGAGTAAGGTGTTTTGCCTCGGAATGCGACATAAAAATCAAGCCTCACCACACTTTAACTTTGATTTTAAGAAGTAACCAAAAAAAGTCAGTGTTCAATTTTTTTTTTCCCCATTTGTGGGATTTAGGTACTTAACCTATGTTCTTTGGAAGAGCTTTGCTAACCAATAGTGTTTCTCACTTATTAGAGGTTGGGGCCAAACGTCACTCTGAGTAATTTCAAGTATTTGCTGAGTTCAAATTCCTTCTGCAGCTTCACTTTTTCTTTCTGTTAAACAAGGTGTTTTTCTGGAGGAGAGTGGTTATTACATTCAGCTCCATACGCAGCCTCAGTTTGTTTTGCAATTGAAATCCCAACAGATAACATATACACAATAGCAATATCACAGCCCAGACGCCACAGCCAGTATAAAGAACAACATGGACTTAATGGGAATCATACCATAAAATACACGCTGAAGATGTGACCCACAATGATGGCTTCCCCCGCTCTGCCCCAAACCGTCAAAAAACAAGGTTCCTGGGAGTCAGTAACATTTGATTTCATTTAGTCAGGCCTGTTTTCTTGTGCATGGTTGCAAGAGATATATTAATACTTTTATCTGCTAGTTTTTTGAGGGTAAAGTCAGCCTTACATCAGTAACGAAGAGCCTTCAGGCAAACTATAGTAATGGACAAGTAGTCTTACAATTCCTACTATTAAAAAAGAAAAAAACACAAAAGAAAAACAAACAAACAAACAAACAAACCCCCACAACTCTGGTATAATTTTAGCAAAAGCGACCACTGCTAAAAATAGAGGCTGTTTTGATTTTTTTCCCCCTCAACTTAAAGCTCTAAGAACTGCAACTAACGGCTACAATTTTTTCAGCTCTTTTTTTAAGTGCTTATTTTTATACCCAGTGATATTTACTGCAGTCTTAATACTTCACCCAAATTTAGCAAAAAGTTATAAATTAATCCCATAAAAACAAGTGCAGTATGTTTTTAATTTCCAGAAAATTCTCTTCTGTAGCTGTATTCCAAAATGATATTACAGCTTTTTATAAAACCACTAGCGTAAGGATTTTAAATGTAATGAAATTGACAGGAACTAAAGAAAGCCAAAGCATGTCAATTCTAAAAGGCTAAGTTTATCCAGTTGTTCAAGAGGTAATTAACCTTTTGTGTATTCTGTCTACAAAGATAACTTAATGGTCTTTTTTCTGAAAATATTGTTGAAAAGAAGCATCTCCTTACTAGGTCACACATCTGAACACAAACACAGTTATCAAAACATGACCTATTTCTGAAAAGCAGAAAGCAGAACACATTTTAAATGAGATTACAGCATTAAACTTGGATAGGAAAAGAACAAAGTGGAAGATTGGAAATATTGTTCCCTGGCTATATAGCATTCTGCAGTGGCAAATAATAATTTGAAAACTGTTTCCCCTCTTTAACCATGTCACAACATTCTGGTTGTTGCTGGGCAGGAAAAATATCATTATTTTCCATACACAGATTCATTGCAGTAATCAAATGCAAATATAATGTCCCACTAGTTCTACAAAAATTACGTTCTGTAATGCCGGATCATTTCTTCAGAAGAACAAAAGAAGAACTGAGAACCTCTGACATGCTACAAAATTAATGTTCACTTCTATTCCTAAATGCATCACACAACATGACGCCTTGTGCACCCATCTAATCTAATCTCATTTATAAAATCCACTTTTTTATATTCTCTACCAGTTCCTGATGTAGGGAACCACATTTTAAATTGCTCTGCAAAGACCCTTCACAAAAATGTTAGATCCATCCTGTAAGTACATCTACTGCTGGCATAATGTGTTCAAAAACAATGTCTCAAATACGTATATAGTGGGAACACATCATGTTACCGAAAAATAAAAGCTACTTATATAGTACACACGTCCAAACATACATGATGTGAAAATTGACCAATAACATTAGAAGTGATATCTCAATATTCTTCTCTAATCCTGTAAAAAAGCCTTGAAAAAAAATGAACTGGGAGATGGCCAAATATCATGTAACCATTAAAGAACCTTCTAGTGACTGTTTCATTTAGTGCTCTAAAGCAGAAATGGCAAAATGGAGGAAGGGAGGGAGAAAGGAGTGAGGGAGAGAGGAAGGGAGAAGGGGGAGAAAAGGGGGAAGAAGGGGGAGGGGAGAGAGACACCCTACCTAAGCAAAAAGTTTTGTTACAGTATCAGGTAAGGCCTACATTCAAATTCTTTTTTTTTTTTTTCCCAACCTGCAGCACGTCTAATTGCTGTTACTACATCCCTTCACAAACCTTCCTATCTAGGTACTTCAGTGACTTAGATTCTCAAATATTAATTTCACTTACTCACAATGTCGCGCTTCTTTCTTGAGAAAGAAACGAGATCGATGAATGGAAGCACTCATACTGGTTTCTTAAACTTCAGGTAACTCACTGTTAGCCTAATGATCCACTGAAAACTTTTTAGATAACGCTGCAAATTTGCAGTGCAAAAAAATTTGCACTGCAAAAACGTAGCGGTTTCCATTCATAACATTCTGCCAAACCAAGATCTGACCCAATGTTATTAAGGAAATGCATCTGAAAACATTCTCTGAGAAACAATTTATTCCTCAGAGTTTTGTACCAAAATCTCAAGTGAAAAAATAGGTTGCATATATAAATCAAATGTATAGAATTAATTGATTCAAACTTAGTACACTTGACTTGTCTTTTTGACAAAACATAATGGCAATGCCCTGTTGAAAAACAATCATATTAAAACTGATCAGCAGAGATGTGGGAACATAATGATCTGATGGTGAATTCATAATGTAAAATTTACAGAGAAATTACTAACCTTAAAAACTGGTACAAGTCAATTAAAATCCCAAACTATTAACAGGTTTTACTACATCAGAACAAGTGCATATTAAACAAAATTTTAGAAGGCCTTAGTAGCTAACTTTCTATCAATAGCTGATGTTTAACATGTTTCTAAAATGTATTAAAGACTGTATTAGTTATACCAACCATGTGAATGCAATAGTAAAAATTAAATTCTAAAGTACTTGGATGTCACAGAACAATCCATCCTTTATAAAAACA
Source organism: Platalea leucorodia (assembly GCF_965183815.1). Classification (NCBI taxonomy): domain Eukaryota; kingdom Metazoa; phylum Chordata; class Aves; order Pelecaniformes; family Threskiornithidae; genus Platalea; species Platalea leucorodia. Next base: position 50,193,929 of record NC_138858.1, read on the forward strand.
GCGGGGCAAATCACCTCTATTTCAGTTGAGATTTAGCTTTTTCTAGCATTCTAAAAAAAAAAAAGTCCAACTTGATTAGGAACATTTAAAAGAAGTAATGCACCGTGATTCGTATGTATCAATATAAATAGTTGTCGATATCATAATACCTTTCAAGAATTAACCAAGCGCGTTTATGTCATTCGTCTGCTCTAACCCTTCTCAGGTTACAGTCAAAATAACACTGTTCAAGGGAGAGGTTACATACCCATTTCATTAATAGTTGCTCTTGCTTTTGAGACAAAAGAACCAACTTCACTTGAGTGCATTTTTGCTCTTTCTTTAAGGTCAGCACCTGTAAGTGACATTTCACATACATGTTAGCAAGCTGTAAACAGTACTGCAAATACGTTTTCAGAAGTAAAATATTCCTGTATTCCAAAAAAATGTAAGTCTACTTCGACACAAAGAGAGTTCAAATTGTTCACATTCATTTTCCACAGATTTCAAGGAAAACATGGACTATTTATCAAAGAAAAACAAAAACAAAAATCAAATTACCCACCACCAGATTTTCACTGGATATACTTTCCAGTGACATTTTTTCTTCTCATATTAAAAGTTTATGAACAATAGCATTTATGCTAACATTTCATCTGAAATATACTTCTGTTTTCCCAACTGTGTCACAAAGTCTGATAAATATGTGGTTTTCATATTGTGCTTGTTATTCTTTTATTGGTAGATCATAAATACCTAGGGTGCATGTTTTTACATTAACTGACTACATTTATCTAAATAAAAAAATCTACAGTGGACTTAATACCATTTTTCAGCTCACTTTACTGAAACGTATTTTTGAATAAGTTACACACTGTATTTTTTGTTCTTCCAAAAAATGCTAAAACCTGAACTTCTTAATCTATTTCTTCATGAATATATGAAAATAATTCTGTTTAAAAAGCACCCTGTAACTAGAGATGTTTACAAAAATGTGTTTTTAAAAATTCACTGATATGAAAAACCAACATTTTCTCTCATGAATGTGTGAACAAAAAGAGAAACAGATAGTAATAATACTAATACCTAAATACAGAGTAGGATAGGAAGCCCATCTTTCTTAGAGAGGAATAATACATGAAAAAGACAAAATCTGCATATACGTATTTATTCCCCAAAGTGCAACATTCCCACTGCAACTTAGTGTGTATTTTTTCCATTTGGCAAAAGTGAACCTATTAAGTTAGTCTCTTGGCACGTGTCTGAAAAGGCTAAACAAGGCATATAACCAATGCAAAAAACAGTTTTATGCATGCTCTTAATCAAATACAGTTCTAGACATACTTTTGTTGACAGCATTAGCTGAAATTCATAACTGTAGTCTATGTCTGTGAAAATCAGTATCTCAATCTGACATTTTCTGATAAACATCCAGCTGCTGTTTTAAGGTAACATTCCGACTAAAGCAGCTCTACATGTCCCCTTCTTCTTCCACCACAGCAAATTTCACTAAGACTCTTCTTCTCCTTCTACACATCAATATAAAAACAATGAAGCATCAGTCCTGACTGCATTTGCATGTTTCCCACTAAATAATGTCAAATTTAATTTACACTATCAGACATCTTGCCAAAAGCTTCCAAACAACCTTCTAGCAGATGCCCCAATGGAAGACTGTATGACAGGCCAGTTGAGCAGGCAGTATAAAACAGGAATTGCTGTGGTCAAGTCTGCATTGCAGCAAAATTGCAATTGCTACCTTACTAATTCACAATCAATGCATACAGAAATCTTGCCAGGAACCTGAAAAGCAAACAAAATTTGCATCCATAAATCTAGACAGAACTCTAAACCATACAAAACTGCAAGCAACTTTCACAAATGCATTCAGGTATAAGGTTCTGTAGCTAAAAGAAGCTTCATAAAACTTGATGATAAAACCTGCTTTAAAAGTTTTATCAGCAAGTGTGCAAATGAAAAAATATCATTTCTGTGGTATCAGTTAATGTCTTGGCTTCTACAACTTTGTCCAAATCATTGCCTATACAAGAACAACAAGAAACTGTGAGCTTTATGAACAAGAGAACTGCATGGCTGTGCAATCTGACTCAAATCTTCCACACACTGAAGTCCTGCTCACTGGGCATACCCTTGAAAAATACATAAAGAAAACTTCAAAAGAGAGGCACTGAACCTAGAAAATACCTCTAGTATTACTGTTAAGAAAATCTAATGTCAAGATAAGACTAAGGCAATTTTTAGGTTTTAATTTATTCAGACTCATTAAAAAAATGGACTCAAACGAAAAAAAAAACAGCCCTTCTAAAACAAAACATATACAAACTGCAGACTTCTTCCTTCTTTTAGAATATACATTTCATTGAAGATATTTACAGAAATCTATTAAATTTTCAGCACAAACTTTTGCGAGAATGGATTAAAAGGTAGCTGCCAATTTAATTTTTTTGAGTACTGTAAAAAAATTTCTAGCACAATAGCCAATCTTAGCGCCTTAACCAACTTCTGTAATCTTACATTTCCCTTTTTAAGTATTTCTCCCTCATAACTGTCAAGGAAATGGAAAAAGTTCTTTTCCTAACTCTTTCCTATTTTAGTCCTCCAAAGCATAATAATAGTAACTGAAGCTTTTTCCAAGAGAAGAGAAACCATTCATTGCACTCCAACAGAACACACGCCTTGGCATCCTCTGGTTCACAGGAGATAGAACTGCCACCAACTTAATACTTTTGTTCCTGTTACAAGATTTAACCACTGATCAAAGAAATCTTGAAGAATTCCTTGACCCATATAGCAGAGAACTATTCACATGTTTCTTCGAAATCTGTTCTCAAGTCAGAAGTAAGAAAGGTTAAGTTTCTGAAGACAAGCATGAAGGAGAGTGCAGGTTCAACCACAGATGACTTCTCTCTCAGCCACCGAAATCAAAGATCGCTCCTCTCACCTCAAGTTTACTACTTTAAAGTATCTGAAAATAGTATTTGCTCAACTGCTGAGAGCAACAAAGTAGCCAAGCTTCTCAAACCACAAAAACTCTCACAGAACGAACCTCTGCAACTTTCCCATGGGCCACGGCTGAAATCTGCGGACACGTTTGGCCTATCTGCTTCCCCACATCCACTCCCAACAGACTCCAGAGGCTGTACTGTGGGTCCGTGACTCTACACCACACTGAATGCAGAGGTCTCTAAGCCCTTCTACCCAAAGATGTAAGAAAGGGGAAACCTGAGCTACCAGTGAGCTGAGGCAAACTAACTGCTGCAGATTTGACTGTACACTGTAATTATGTCCCCACATCCATCCGGTTTGTACTGAAGCATGAATCACTGTTTTCTCTGTATTATGCTTTCTGGTGTCTCAATGCTTTGTCCCACTGATCAAATCTCATCCACTCAGAAATACAGCAAAAGCTAGTCAAAACTAACTGGGATTCTAGGGGTCATGCTCCCCATTTCTCACGTCTCTGCTCCCAGCACTTTATGAACTCCCTTTTAAAGACTATGTAGTGCCATTTTCAGATTACGAGCTGTTAGTACAGGACAAAAGAGAAGTGCAACAGTGAAAGACTACATTGACAGTGCAATCAGCCATCTCCTCCTATAGCTACATTAGGATTAAGACAGGTACTCTCCACTTGTAAAGAAACTCTTCTTGAAACAACTTAATTCACAGAATCATCACTTCCAAATTTACGAAGCAAACCGGTAGGAGAGAAATTCCCTGCAGGCTTCCAATGAACAGTCCTGTTTGCAAGACACCAGTACAAACAGCAGACTTTTGGAGGTCTGCTGAGCAGCAAGTACATAAACTGGTATTTGCAAATCAACCCTTGAAACTACTGTGAGGAAAACGCATGCTGTTTTAAATACTACCTACACTTCTACTGAGGTTTGTCCATCCAAAAGAAAATCTGTTTGCTTTTGATCCATCACTTTCTTATCCCCCCCCCCCATACCAGAAGAACATAGAAAGGTTAGTAATTTTTTACATTACTTCCCATAAGAACCCTGATGTACTCAATTAACTCTCTTTGCATGTTTTTAAACATTTGGCTACTCAATGGTTGGCTGTTGTACACTGTCAGTCCAGACAGTTTTTGCAGCATGTGCCTGACTTGCATTTCACAATGATGCCAGAAAAAATGTTTATTTGAGAAAGCCAAGGGCAGTCCAGCGAGATAGGCATATTGCTGTTATTCACCAGAATTTTTCCACCTACACTTCTATATGACAAGGACGGCTATTTAACTTAGAGAACACACCAAAAGAAACTAAGTTTTACAGTGATTACTCTGACCCCATGCCTCTTGCCTTACTTGGATGTTTTCACACACTTTCTAAACAGAATTTATATACTGTTGAAAAGCTAAGTGTTGTGTTTGAAAGATCTGTTCCAACATCTTTGTATAAGCCTCACTTTCCAAATACCATAAATGCCTATAAATTTTCTTGTACAGTACTGTTCTATACTACACTTTAACATATACTTCCCAAAGACACCACAAAAGCTGTAAACTAAAAGGCATAAAATTTAATGTTTTATACACCATACTTAAAATTTTAACTTTACTCAATAAATATTTTTATTAAAAAATAAGTCTTTTGGAAACCTGGCACACCAAAATTAAACAGTGAAGTTATTCTACCAGGTGTCGAAAGGTGCCCAAAGTGACTTTTGTCTGAGAAGACGAAAGGAAGTGACACATGCACAGGCCTCAAATGAGGTATAATGAAGTATTAAATTCTTACCACAGGAATGTTATTTTGAGCTTGCCCTTTGATCTTGCTAAACACAGAAAAATGGTAGTTGAAAGCAAAATAAAAATCATTAATCTACACAGTGACATTATCATCAAATTTGAATTATGCTTTTGTGGCTTTTTTAAAGGAATTTTAAGGATATTAACTTGAAGTACGTATCTGTCAGCAAAATAATATTCAGAACTCTACTTATTACTGTGGTGTATATATTTAACAAACACTAATTCAATTTAAACAAAGTTTTGCTCGCCTTAGACTTAACACTATCTCTAAATAATTGTATTTGTTTCATGAGGTATTGCAGTTTCTGTTCAAAATTGGGAATTAAGTTGTCCTGAACAGATTTCAGGATGTAAAAGCTTTATTTCTGAAATTCTTGGAAATTTGGAGAAAAAAATTGTTGGTAAACCTCTCTGGGTTTGAACTGAATTCTGTCAGCACACCAAAATTTCAATAAGGAAGTGACATCCGAGAGTGTCAAAAGATAGCCTTTTGCATACTCTGTCCAATTCTTCTGTATCTTGTTGGCAAGTACTAAGAACACTGAAAACTGCAAAGCACAGAGGCACCAGGTCTAATACATTTAATAACCCAATGAAACAGGTTAAGGAATTTATGAAGGAAACTTAAAATGCTTTCAACAAAGAGTATGAAACATGCACTACCTCACCAATTAAAAGATTAAGAACTGCTACGTACCCACAGCTTATTCCCACACAAAGTAATTAAGCAGACTGTGATTTAATACCCCTCCTTCTCCACAAAGAAAAATAGACAAGATACTGAACTAAAATACTGAGGCAAATGGCCAACTTTGATATTCATTATAGATTAACTTATAACTACTAAAAAAACCAAAACCAAACAAAAAAACCCCACCCATTAGGGTACATGTAAAATCTTTCTTCAAAGGCAGATGTGTGCATTTCCTAGAGAAGCCATTGCAAGAAATCTAAGTTTAGCTGAAATCATTAGCAGAACCCCAATCAATTTTTATGAGGTCTGGAACACCCTAAAAAGGAGCTGTACATACATATTTGAGGACAACACCATAGCCAACTTAAGTTCAAACTTGCAAAGATTTACCAACAATTTTTTTCTCCAAATTTCCAAGAATTTCAGAAATAAAGCTTTTACATCCTGAAATCTATTCAGGACAACTTAATTCCCAATTTTGAACAGAAATTGCAATACCTCATGAAACAAAGATATTTATTTAGTGTTAAGTCTAAGGAGAGCAAAACTTTGTTTAAATTGAATTAGTGTTTGTTAAATATATACACCACAGTAATAAATAAATTCTGAATATTATTTTGCTGACAGATACGTACTTCAAGTTAATATCCTTAAAATTTCTTTAAAACACAAAAGCTTAATTTAAATTTGATGATAATGTCACTGTGTAGATTAATGATTTTTATTTTGCTTTCAACTACCATTTTTCCATGTGTAAAGCTATACGCTTGACAAATCACAGTACAAAGTCAACCATTACTGAAATCTCTTGCCTGTGTGAAAGAAAAAACGTTTTATGCTTTGCAGACAAAATATGCACGCATTCCAGTAAGAATTCTACTGCACCTCCCAGCCCAGCGAGACCCAGGGTACTCAGATCATCAATCACTACCCATTAGAGCTACTACTGATTGTATTCTTGAATAAAAATGAGTCGAGTCTGATCAATTAAGAACAGACAGAATGCTTCATAAATATTAATTAACTAGTCTGGACCATCTTTCACAAAGCAACAAAAAAGATTATCACCTATTTGACAGAACAACAGAAAATTCTAGACTGGAAGAAATATCTGGAGATCACCTGATCTGACCTTCTGTCAAATGCACAGCCCTAGATTAAGTTACCCACGGTCTTTTCAAGTCTTAATACTGCTGGCAAAGGAGATTCCACCACTTCTCAGGGAAAACCATTCCTATGTTTAATTCTTAATTAATCTTCTCACAATGAAGAATTTATTTATTTTGTCTGGACAGAATTCTCCTAAAACAACTTGTGCCCATTGCCTCTTCTTCTGTCACTGTATACATCCTTGCAAATAAGAGTACTTTTCTCTGTATCTACCAGTCACAGGAAGACCAGTTATCTCTCCCCCCTCAGCAATCTCCAACCCTCTGATCACCTTCTGCTGGCCTACTAAGTGCTGAGTAGAATAAGCACATGCCTTGATCTGCTGATGGTTCTCTTCCTGATGCAGTCCAGGACACTTGTTTGCCTCCTTCACTGCCATGGTACACTCCTAGCTCACGTTAAGCTTGCTGTCCCTCAGAACCCCCGGGTTCTTTGCAGCAGATCTACACCCCAGCCAGTCAGTCCCCAGACTGTTCTGCCCCTTAAGATTAATCTATTCCAGGTGCAGGACTTGATATCTATCTTTGTTAATCTCATACAATTCTTGTTGGCCCAGCTTTCCAGCCTGTCAAGCTCTCTCTGAATGGCGGCTCCTCCTTCCCACATAACTCCCTCTCCTTCCACTCTGAAGTCATCTGTAAACTCAGTGAGGTTTCAATTCTACCATTCAAACATTTACTAAGATACTGAATAGTACTACCAGACCCAGCATTGACCCTCAAGGAGCTCCACTTGTGACCAGCTGACAGTTTGACTTTAAGCCATTAACATCACATCATCTTTTGATCTTGGGAGGTGAGCCACATTGCACGGCCTATATGTCCAGACTGTACCTTACCAACTTGTCTACAGGGATGCTAGGGGAGAACATGTCAAATGTCTTGTTAAAGTCAAGGTAGACAGCATCCATAACTCTTCTCTCATCCACTGAGTGGATGGTTTCATCACAGAAAGTAATCAGGCTGGTAAAGTATAATTTACCCTTGGTAAATCTGAGTTGGGTTTTCCCAGCCACTTTCTTGTCTTTCATGTGCCTGGAAAGGAGCTTCCACAAACAATTGTTCCACAATTTCCCTGGAGACTGAAGTGAGACTGACTGGTCTGTAGTTTCCCAAATCTTCCTTTTTGCAGATGGGTGTAATATTTGCCTTTTTCCAGTCCCTTAGGTCTTCAGCAACCTCTCAAATATAGATGGTGGCTCTGCAGTGCACCAACTCAGTTGCATCCCATCAGATCCTGTTCACGTGTATGTGTCCAACCGGTACAGATGGACTTTAACTCAGTCCTCCTCTACTGTCAGTGATTTGCGGTTTACTTCGGTGTCGCTTCTTGGCACAGAGACTCGGGAGCTAGCCTTTCCCATGAAGACCAAGGCAAAGAGAAAATGGAGCAGTTCTGCATTTTCTGTGTCATTCATAACTAAGCTGCCAGTCCCATGCAGCAGTGGACCTACATTTTCCTTGAACTTCTGCGTGGTACTAACATACCTACAGGAGTTTTTCTTGTTATTCTTGACACCTTTTGCTAGTTTGAGCTCCAGCTGAGTTTCTTCCATCCTAAGCATATCTTTGCGTACCTGACCAATATCTTTGTGTTTGAGTCTGCCCCATTTTCCAAGAGTAAGGTGAATAAACAACTCCTCCAAAAATATATCATGGATACTTGAGAGATTGAAAGACAGGAAGAAAGTTTTTTAAATTTTTTTTTTAAGAATAAAAGGGAATGTTCAAATCTAAATCTTTAAAAGCTACAGAACACAGAAAATAAACTTACAATGTACTGAATATGCTCCAGTGTGTTTCTAAATATTTGCAAAATTTTATGTTCAAATTGACTCTATCAATATTTGTAACTCAGATACTAATTCAGAACATTAAGAAATTAAACATCATTTCATCAAGCATCATGGTTTTTAGTTGTGAGGTATGAGAGATCTGAAAGTTAAGGATAAAGAGAAATGGAAAAAATATTACCTATAAGCAAAGAACTACTAGCAATTTGCTTCTGAGGATCAGCTTTTTTTTTTATGAGGACTACTTAAAAGAAAGATCTTACTCACAAAGCAGTACAACTTACTCTCTGCCTTTCTGTTCTCTGAGATTTCATATTTTAAACTTTAAATCAAACATGTTCATGTAACAGGTAAAATTTAAATTAAAAGATTATTTCCTCAAAGATTAACCTCTTAGAGAACAATGTATTGTTGGCAAAACATGGCTTTGAATAACTTTTTTTTTGTTTTCTTATTCCTTAAGGATAGATAAAAATATAAGAGTCACATTAACTTAGCCTATGCCATAGAGTACCTCAAAACTTTTCAATGAGGAAGGAATCCCATGACATTTAGTCTCAGTCTCCACACAGTTCAATCCAAACTCTCATATCTTCTCATACTCAAATTTTGCCATGATATTTATTTTTTAATTTGAAATTAAACAGACATGATCACCACTTTTACATGGCAAGTATGACTTGGATCTCTGTATTTTAGTTCATTTCATACTGGGATTTGGGGAAAAAAAAAAAAAAATCACTCTTTAGCAATTTAAACAAATTAGGTAGGAAACAAAAACCAAAACCGTAAACAAGTCAGTAACATACCACAAAATATTAAGCAAGTGCTGAAAATCTTCTCATATAAAAAGGAATGGAGAACTCCAAAAGCTATATGTAAGTATTCAGAACTCAATATTGCAGATGCACAAAATTCTTAGGAAGTCAGCACACTACAAAGATCTAGAATGAATTGAAATGAATGTAAGTAAGGGTACACACACTTATGATCATTAGGAAGAAATTTTAATAGGTAATGTATAAGGAACCAAAAAACTAAAATCAGTACATTACCATGGGGCCCAGCCTTAAGAGTGAATTAATACATTTAAAAGCTGGCTCTGAAGCCCCAAAGAGCTATAAACAAACAGGACACTAGCTAAAAACACAGACTTTGGCCCTATGCCTACCTAACTGGGTTATATCTCAGTCTTTGGTACTATTACACAAATATATTAAGGAGGTTATGATACATTTTTCATAATTGCCTGTTAAATAACATTTCGTCTAAGAAACTATTTCACAAGATACAGTTATTCCAAGGTTTTTAAAGCAGCAGACTTCATAATTCACCTTTCATAACTTAACAGTAACCACCTACTTTTTCTAGTAATCATTTGTTTTATTGACAGCAACCATGAATCCTGTTGCATACTGGTATAGACACAATTTTCTGCACACACCACCTGAACTGAGTGCAAAGAAAAATACATTTACATGTAACTTTGATAAAAAGCAAGGTGTACTCTAAATTTCAAAACAATATGAGAAGGATGTTGGCTGCAGCCATTTTAGTCAAGGGAAAAACAGTTTGGCATGAAGGATGCTATGTACATTTCCTACATAAGGAAGTAATTTAAATAAAATTATTTATTTTTTATGCAGGACTTCATATTCCTGAAGTTCTCTAAATGTGGATATATGATTTTTAAGTCAAAACTGATATTCATATTCTTCCATGTAAGATTTGCTGTCATAATTAGCATGACTTGGATATCTGCACTTTTTGCATATATCACCTCTGTGTCACAGAAAAGTTCCCGAGAATCATCAAACTGTGAAGAACAAACAAAATGTCTGCAATTCCTGTATATTTGAGCCTTTGGCAGGATGCCAGTCCTGAGCGTTCCCTCTGGTAAGATGGCAGTCTCGTAGTTCCACTGCTATAGGTTATCTCATATCTTGCAATAATTTACACCCAGATCAGCTTATTTAAAGCACTAACTGCTAAATCAGTTCCCATAAATGGGATATTTCAGAAAGTACAAATTTTGGGGTTTTTTTTACTTTTTTTTTTTTTCTTTTAAGCTTTTGAATCCCAAGGCTTTCTTAAAGGCCAAGCTGCTAATTCAGACAGGTTTCCTCCTCAAATCCAGGAACCCTGAATACAAATGACCCTAACTTTTGTATACAAAGTTCTACAATCCCTTTTCAATGCCTATGCAAACTCAGACCAGATATAGATTAAAGTCAGCTGGCTCTTTTTCCATCCTGTCTGTCCAGCTCTAAATTTAGAAGCACCCAATAATATTCCTCCTGTTAACTTTTTCTGCCACAAAAAAAGCAGGTTATACCTCACATGCCTTTCCTGAATTCATCTTCACTTGCAGAAGGGAAAAAAAAAGCATCATTATAAGGATCCTAATCTCACCTCTTAAAAACAAAGCCAATTTTTTCCCAAACACCAATCCGTTTTCTTTGTGACACTTCCATCATCCAACAAATGCCTTGGTCACTTCCTAGTTCCTAGCATCCTCTTATGAAGCCAAAACACTGTGTAACTATCACAACAGGGCTTCCTCTAGTTTCCTCCATGGCACATGAAAGAGACCAGTACTGGTGGAAAGGTACAAAAACAGGACAGTTACCCATTTCCAAACAGTAAGTTAAGACAATAATAACTTTGATTCTGTGCTATGCTTCACTTCTAGTGACCTCTGTCAGGCTAAGTAATTAGGACTAGCAGGAGACAGGCATGGAGCCTGCATCATCCTTGACTCTCAAGACAGATATAGAACCAGTGGAGAAGATCCAGGAGAAGACAGTGGTGGCAGCAGTGAAGGTGACCTAGTAAGTGGCTAGGAACCACAAATATAGACCTCTAAAGCAACCAAATCATGACAAATCTGTTTGTCCCAATCTTCAAATAATCCCTCATACAACAGCCCAGCTACTTAAAACATGGCAAGACCATGAGTTTACACCTCACATCATGGTAATGATAAATATCAACATTTAATAAAAAGCAATGTATGTTGCAATTATTATTCAATACAGAGCTTTTTGAAAACAAACAAAAAAAAATTCAAAGCTACTTCCTACACCACTTGTATTTCTATGTTATTTCCACAATAAGCATTACAGAAGTACTTCTTTAATCCAGTCATTCTGGTAGTCTGAACACCCAAGTTCCTCAAACCACTTTCCATTTTCAAATTCAACCTTCACTAAGAGAACTTCTACATCATGCCTATAACATGATGTGCATTTACTTTCTTGGTAATGAACCATAACTGAATTCTTATTCAGAATAACATAGTTCAAATTACACAACCATAAAAGCTGCATTTTTTACCCTACTATTTAGCTCCAAACTAATGGTGGAATCATTAATTCTGATTTCTATTTATTCTACACTTTCCATAAGAAAATCCTCTGAAGAGATCAGCACCAGAGTTCTTGGTTTTTAAATAAAGAACTAAAAGTAATTTACCCAATAGAATAAAAATGTATGGATATTTTAACAGCACTACTACTGAAAAAAATAGCATTAATGTAGCACCACATCTCATTTGTACCGATTGCAATAGCTTTGCCGTGAGTCTGCTAATAGTATAATGACAAGTGACACACAGTTTTCTATTTTCTGATTAAGAAGCAGGCATTCCTAAAACTTGCTAGTGGTAAGATTCTTCATCTTTCTTCTTTAACCTTAAATGAATAGTGACATTCAGACTGAACATTCTCAGTAAATAGTCCTAAGCCTTTCAACTCAAAAGAAATATGAACACACCCAAAATTTTGAGCAACCTGCTGTTTGTTCCACTTTGATTTCTAGTAAATTGTCAGAAAAAAATAGACATCCTTCATTGCACTATTACAGATGACTGACTCAAATCGTTTGCATATACCATATATGTGACCACTGTACATATTTTTTTTAACGTTAAAAGGAATTGATACTGCTGGGTTTATCTATTTTGATTAGTAATAATTACAAAAATAGTTAACTAACAGCACACCCAGTTTTATGACCTGTAAATAGAAAAGGAGGAAGTGTGTTATGTGGTAAAAAAGAGAAAGTCAGAATCTCTTCTAAAGAAGTCCTGAAGTCAGTATTCAGCCATAAATCCTATTAAAGAAAGAAGGAGTTCTTCCTGAGAAAAAACACAACTTGAACTGTTGCATCACCTGAACGTAGATGAAGGCATGGGTGAAAGCCTTTTTCTTCATTTTCATTACTCTCCATCCCATCCCTTGATTTGAAAGGCATCACCCAGTATCTCTTTAGCCACTTTTTTTTTTCCCCCTCAATGATCAGTATTAGTCATATTGGCGTACTAGCTGGAAACTTCCAACAGGTCAAGATTCAATGACAGTGGATTTTGTGCAGCTACGCAGCAAGTGATACTTTCAGTGGAAGAGTTAAAGCAGGAGGTAAATAATATGTGTACTCTATGAAAACAAACACACCTTGGGAAGAGTATCTGTAGCAATAATCATGACTTATTGCCTCCCAATTACAAGATGATCATTGCCTGCATACAGCAAACCACAAACAAACTTGAGGAAAGGTTTGAAGTAATAGCCTTAAAAAGATTAGATGAGGTGACTACTGAGTTTGACTGGGAACCTTTTCAAGCTATAGCAGCTGAGAACAAGGACTTCTGTGGGAAAACTCAAATAGGAGAAGAAAAGCCTTCAAGGTTAAAGATATGGAGCTCAGCTTTGGCCACTTTAAGTCTATTCAGAAAGCTTAAATCTTGAACTCCAAAAAAAAATGCATTAAAATGGCTGGCATTCCTGCACAAACATCTCTGGCTCATATTAATACTGAGCCAGCGCTCAAGGCCAAAGTCTTGCCATTCCACACAGTACTGCGTGAAAAGCAAGGACTAGTAAGCATTTGAGCCATGAGCAGGAACATCTCTTAATTATGCTTTGTTCACACAAAAGTCAGACAGGGAAACAGCAGCTGCAATTCTACTTCTCATAAGCACCAAGTTAAGCAGCTCACAAGCAGTACTTCCCCTTACTCCCAGTGTCCCTAAAGGCAGGCTCAGAAAAATAAATGAAAACGCTTGCAAATAGCAAAATTTCCCACTCGTTGAAGATCTTTTCAGCACAAATGTTGCAAGCTCAATTCTATTTTCTAAGGACTTCTTATTTTAAAATACTTCAAAGATATTTGATCTCTTCTATTTTTAAAAGACCATCCAATAGACTTGTCAGCAAATTGCTTCAGAGAAAGAAAGTAAAGGAAAGGAGATCCAACACTGGAATATTACCTGCCATCTGGAGGGGCTTAACAAATTATACAGATTGGTGGTATTTGAGCCCAGAGCTCAATCACTTAAAAACCATGTCCATCCACATGCAGTCAGTAAGTTCCAGCTGGTGACAGGAACTCCACAAAGAAATGTTAAAATATCAACAAGAGACTATTTTAGACCTGTATTTCTTATAACCTACAAATCCCTGCTGCTTCACTATTAACATAAACTACTGACATTAAGGTGGAAAATACTGATGGACGTTGTAGACAACTACATATCTGCACCTTTTTATCATTACATAGCTTTTGGGGGACTGTATTTTGTATAAAACAGGCAAGATCTGACTAAGAGTCACAGCATTTCTCTTACTTATCGTTTAAATTTTTTTTGGTGAAAGACAATAGAAGAGTTGCCTGGTCTGTAAAAATGGAAGCACACATATATTGCTATTTGTTAAAACATATATATGGGATCAGCACTTAAATAGCAAAAAAAGTAAAAATTTTACAAGGACAGAATGATCTACAGAGAAATTTCAAAATCTCCTCATTTTCATATTACCTATATTACTTTTACAAAGGAAAACATTTTGAAAGGTACAAAACAAATGTCCATTGACTGCATATAGAAAAACTAAACTACATACAAGTTTCATACCATTTTCACTATGGCCAGGTGTCCACTTTTTCTTAGGTCACTGCATGAACATATTATAACTGTGAATATATAAGCAACTCTATGCTACATTTATGTGGATTCAATTTTTTCTTCTCCTCTAGCTTTCAAGAGCCGCACATTCAATCTAGATGCAGCAAAAAGTGTCTTTTACTGCGGTAAACCTACAACAAAGGTGTCCTTAAAGGAAACCAGTGTAAGCGGCAGGCAAAGACAAGAGAATAGAAAGAAAAAATTTGTAATTATTGGAAGTTTTTCTTCATATTTGTGGCACACATACACATAATTGCATTGTGTGTTATTCTATGCCATTACAGAAGGAAGCAGATATGAAACTAGCTGTTGTAAATTGTCTTAAGATGAAAATGCCATAGATTCATATAAATATAAAAACCTCTGCTACATGATCATTTTATTCTTTTCAAGAGCAAGTGGAAAATAATTCTTTACCATGCAATAACTATTTTTGCCATGTGTTGTGCACATGTATTCTATTTCCAGCACACATTACCACCAAGCACATGAGATCAGATTATTTTTGCCAGCAGGTTTTCTCAGCTAAGGATATAAATGGCAAAGCAGGCTCAGTTCCCTCACCAATAAAGAAACCAGGTGCCATAGGCACTTAGTACACCAGAGTAAAGGATTAGTTAGCTCATACAGTGCACTGTGACAACCTGCCTCAGAGAATTGTGAAGAAAACCAGCAGCCTTTCTTCACAAATCAAGATGTCAAATACCCACACACATGACACGAGTATTTCAAATGGAGGTGACTACTCAATTTGACTTAATACTTACAAAAGAGATCTGGACCTTAAGACACCACGGTGCAAAGTCAAAAGTTCACAGGTACGTAATACAAGTTGAAAAGAATTAAGCTCCTCATCTAAGCACAAATGCATTTACCACTGGTGTCCTGGGTAGCAGAGGCCTAGCTGAAAGTTATCCTTATCAATTTAGTATTAACAGGCCTAATCGATAATCTGTATCTTTCCGTTAAAGTGATCTTCACCTGGTTTTAGCCACTTTAAAACCATAGTTTTTAACCATTTTATATGGAGCTTAGACAAGTGACTGTAACTTCTGACAAAAAACTGATCCATATGCATGCCCTGAAACCGTAGCAAAAGCTCTAGCCAACATCTGAAACTAAGCTTGCAGTTTTTAAGAAGACGTAGGAGAGTCTATGACAGACATGGAATTTACACATAATAAAGATTTGATTGCTTTCTTTTAACCAGGATTTGAAGATGATGAAAAGAGTGAGAATTACATGAACTAAAATAGCCACCCTCTTTCATAATCCTGTTAAAATGGGTCTGGTATCATGTCAGAGTCAACCAAATTGCTCAGCACCCCTACTGACCTGTTATCATCACCAAACTATGAAGAACTTGATATTACTAAAAGACAGAATTCTGTCCAATAAAGTCCTCTGTGTTTTCTGTGCAAAAAATAAAATTCCATTTCAAAATACGCAAGGCTGTCTTGGGAATCTAAAATGTATTTATTACAGAGATGTACAAGCAGCTTGGAAAGACAGATAAAGTTATTGAATTGTCTTAATGCAGGTTAGGATACCAACCTGGCTTTTAAGAGATTTGAAAAAAATAAATTAAATATCTTCACTCTCACATATAGAGAACTTTTTCTCCATCCTAAGATTTGAAATGAAAGACTTAAAGCAAAAGCACATCACTGATGCAGGCCTATGAAGACAGTCAAACAACATTTTGTAATTTAGGAATACATCTCAAACTGGTAATCTGATACCTAACTCTGAGGCGCTGCAGTTCCAGACTCCAGTAGAAAACGGCAACTGTCCACAGGTAAAGCAGTGAGAATAACCACCCCATAAGGCATCTCTCAAAGTCTGCACAAACTGCCAGCCATGAAGGGCTAGAAGTACAGAAAGAATCTTTTTCCAAAACCTGTGCTTCTACCTGAATAGCGCTGAAGATACTTTTGGACTAAAAATAGCTAAGAGCACCTCCCTAAGTACTGAGTTCTTAGAGTTCACCACTGCACTCTGAAAATAGAACTGGAAAAAAGAATACCCCTCCAGGGCTGCAACACCTGTTGGAACAGGCTTAAAGTGACTTCAAGCACCCCATGAGCAAAGTCAAAAAGGAGTATGGTAATATTATAGTAATGTTGATATTCATTACCATACAGGACATTTTTGGAGCTACCCCAGCTAATGACTCAAGATTTCATTGCTGTTGTCATGCAAAAACTATAGTTTTGTACTGGGTTTGACTCCAGCTGGCAGGTAAGCCCTGACCCAGTTGCATGCTCATTCCCCACGAGCAGGATAGAGATGAGAAACAGAATGGCAAAAGCAAAGGGGGGAGTGGGGGGGGAAACCTCGTGGGTTTTAATAAGTACAGGGGGCAAAAAAAAAAGAGAACAAACGATGCAAAAGCAATCATCCACCACCAGCAGACTAATGCCTCACCAGTGCTGAGCAAGGTCTACTTCGCAAAAACTTCTCCCCAGTTTTACTGCTGAGCACAGTGTCATACGCTATGGAGTATTCCCTTGTTCAATTCAAGTCAGCTGTGCCAGCTGTGTCCCCTCCCAGCATCTTGTCCACCCTCTGCTAACTCACTGGCAGAGTGTGCCTTGATGCTTTGCAAGCACTGTTCAGTGACAGCTAAAACACTGGTGTCTTACCAACACTGTTTTGGTCACCAATTTAAAACACAGCACCATAAGGGCTGCTATAAAGAAAATTAACTCCACCCCAGCCATGCCCAGTACAAGTTTTTAAGGTAAGACCACTAGTACTCAAAGCATTTGTTAGCACATAGGTCAACCACAGCTGAAACAATTCAAATACTTCAAAATACCCACCTGAACTGCCCTGTGACTTCAAAGAGCCAGTGAAGACTGCAGAGATATTCCTGTAGCTTTAGATATTAAATCAACAGTTATCTAGGTCTAATACACCTGGAGGAACCTACAGAGCCTATAGCTTGCTTAAAGATGGCAATTATGCCACATTAAGGATTTTCCTGAACAGGAGAATCTCAAGCATACCAAGACGACTCTGGTCCCTTCCACGGAAAAAAAGACTGTTCAGATACAGCATCCTCTCCACTAGTCTACCCTACCAAATCAAAGACTTCAGCAGCACTGAATCTTGCAGTCCTCAGACTTCAATACACACACACCAGAACTGGTCTTATGATGGTTATGCAAGTTTCCAGTTAAGTCTTTTTTACCATAGTCAAGTTCATCTGCACATCTCTGCATTACACACACAGGTAATTATAAAAATTTCTTACATGCTGTCATGTACTCCGATAGTCATCTAATTACAAGTTTCAATGATACAGGATAGAAAAGGGGGGTGGCAGGTGATGCATTTAAGCGAGTAGCTGTACACAAAGTTCAACACAACTTCTAAGCAATCCTGAGCAGTGCCACACGGACTATATTCCAAAAGTCAAATCCAACTGTAACAAGCATATGAAATGCAGGAAGTCATCTACACAGGTAACCTAGCAAAAGTGGGTTTGTATAAACCTGATCGAAATACTACAGAACCCTTTTTTAAAACCAAAATTAAATGCATTGCAGTTGCAGTAGATACATAATATAGCTATTGAAGATGCATTTCCAATCCATACAAGCTCCAATAAGCCAGTTACATCACCAAAGACATCTGTGGATCAAACCTTAGAGAAGCATATTAAAAAAAGATGACAAATAAAAAGCAAAACTATTTCTGATTATTCTCTAAATATTGAAATAAAAATTTGGATATATTTTATATCCAGAAAGCAGAGTCTCTTTATAAAAGGAACTGGGAAAACAAATTGTCCAACTACCTAAGGATATTCACTGCAGAACACAGTTTTCCCAATATAAAATGTTTTGCATCCACCTGCCATCTTTTCCATTTTAATTTGGTCTATTCTGGTAAAATCCACTCCAGAAAAGACTTCGCTATTTGAAAATTCATTATAGGACTTTAAGTAAGGTCTGCATGCACATTTCACTGTTCTAGGTATTCAAGTGAGGTGTCTTCCACTGCTTCATAACCATCTTGACAAGATGTTACTTTCATTTAAATTCTGGGACACACCTGAAGATGATTTTCCACAGCTCCTGCTTGTGTCAGGTTTGCACACCAAGTCACTACAAATTTCTGCTCAGGAGACTTCTGTATCATTTCCGTAACCATCCAAAAGATCTTGAGCATTGCGCCAGTTTCAAACATCTCACAAAACCGCACAACTCCAACTGTTCAGGATCCTGTTAAATTTGCTTATTCACAAGCTATATGGTTATATTTATTCTCATTAATGAAAAGACATTCAGTGATTTGGTTATAAAAGTCTTAGGTCTGAAGTTAGGCTCAAACCCTCTCTTTTCCAAAATTTTCTCTCAACTTAGCGTAAACTAGATGTAGGAAGGGAACTCAAAAAGGCCAAGTTTATCCTGCTTGGCAAGAATCATCACATAACTAGAGGACGAGGACCGATTCAGACAGATTTTTTTTTTTTTTTAGGTAAATCTTAAGTAATAGCATGGATCTCAAGTCCAAGATGGCTTCAATTCTAATGGGGAAGGATAAAGAAGAATGCTTATATTATTGGGATAAATGAACCTTGTACATTTCCATTTTTGAATCAGATGTCACAAGCCACCCAAGAGAAGGAATGGTCAGATGTTCTGTTTCATCAGCTTTGAAAGGCAAATGTCAAAATTACATAAATTAAGGAAAAATACTGCTAAAAAGATGGCTCTCTAGCTAGCTTTCATAATTTATCTTTCACTAATGGCCTGATCTTCAATTTGTTATTCACCAGCTTCATGCTCACAAATCACAGTGAGCTATGGTGTACAGCTCATTCAAGACCAAAAAAGGAAGAAAAATTGCATGGAAATATCCACAACTAGCATCCCAGCTGAATACAACCAATTACCAGAAACTTTTTTTTAAGTCTTATGCTGTGGTAATACTAGCTATGAATAAAGTTGTCTCTACTTCCACTAGAGCCTATGAAAAACTTTGATACAGGAGAGAAGTACACTGTCGTTGAAAGTACTTTCAATTCAAACAGTCTTCAATCAGTGGAAAAATGGAGTCTCTCTTAGACAGAAATATAATGTTTTTATAAATTGTTCTTGGCACTAAAGGAGTAACTAAACTAAAGTTGTTGTTAGAGAGCTTAAAAACTAGAGGAGAGGGTCACACAATATTTCATAGACAAGTGTTTAGAGCACACAATGTAGGAAGAGAGAGACATCGAAACAAATGTCTTGCACAAGCCTGATGAAAAGAATCTTGCATCTCAAGTAAGGGATGGAAGAAAGAACCAAGCAGCTACAGATTTAGTCTCTTCTGTT
Organism: Platalea leucorodia; assembly: GCF_965183815.1. Lineage (NCBI taxonomy): Eukaryota > Metazoa > Chordata > Aves > Pelecaniformes > Threskiornithidae > Platalea > Platalea leucorodia. The sequence continues at coordinate 50,213,639 of NC_138858.1, forward strand.
GAAGTGAATCCACTTTAGCTTCCGTACAGTACTAATTACACGGTACTGGTCACTACTCACTCAACTGGAGAGAAAGCTTCCTGACTACTTTTATTTGGTGCATTTTTTACCCACATTCCTCTGAGACTTTATATAACAAGTACATCCTCAATTTCATAGCTCCTCAAGAATAAAGGTCTTGCCTCAGTCTTATTTTGGAAAATCCATAATAACTGGATGTGGTAAGTTAACTTTGGCTGTCTGTCAGGTGCCCACCAAGCCGCTTTCTCACTTCCCCTCCTCAGTAGGATGGGAGAGAAAATACAATGAAAAGTTCACAGGTCAAGATAAGGACAGGGAGATCGCTCACTAGTTACCACCACAGGCAAAACAGACTCAACTTAGGAAAGATAAATTTAATTTATTGCCAATTAAAACCAGAGTTGGAGAGTGAGAAAGATAGTGAGATAGCTCTCACAGTCACTCCCATTTCTTCTGAAATTCAGTAAGCCTCCTCAGGGCAGAAGGTAGAGGAGCATTTGGAGTTGTCTGACTGAGGTACTTCCAAAAGAAAGACATTTAAACCAGTTTTTCTTATTGGGATTTTTTTCTGTATAGACTAGGGGTTCAAACCACAATCCTACCTGCACTTTTTATCGGCTCAGTTGTTCAGCACGCACTCCAGAAAATCATGACAGCTATTAGTTCTTCCAGAGACAAAACTAAGACGTAAAATAACCGATGTTGGACAAATGCAAGCTGTAGATTCCAAACTCAACAGATTACTATGCACACTCTCCGAAGACATAGCTGTCACACGGCTGAGCACCCTGCCAGTTTTCACATAACTCACGTTGCTCTAGGGGAAATGTAACTGCCATTGAGCCTAGTAGTCTACAAGCAGCTTGCGTAAGTTTGAATCTGAACCTTAGTGAAAGTAAGGAATGAAAAAAAGAGGAAAGAACCTAGCTACAATTTATCTCTGAAGGCATTTACTTTGGGCAATGAAATGTATGTACAGCAACAAAAATACTCAGAAGACACTAAAATATTTTCATGTATGACCTGAATCCTCAGAAGGGAACAATGGAGTCATACATGAACTCTCTTCTCAGTTCCTGTGCAGGAGCTGGAATCTGGAGGACCAAAATATGCTCTAGGAAAATACACCCTCTCTCCTTACCTGCTTAAGAGAGACAGAGGAAAAAACGAGACTACATCCACAGTAATACTTCCCTATCACTCTTGCTAGTTCTACAAAGATAAGAGTAGATCAAGAATTTGAGAGCTAGTATGAAACTCCTTTCCTCCTTTTAGCACTTGAGTCTACACCAAAACCTCATAAACAAAGAAGTCTTCAAGGATCCGCTCTACCGGGTTTGTCTGCTTCATCAACTTTTGCCAGAAAAACTACACCAGCTGGAAATGGCAGCCGGGAACCACACACCATACAGCCAGTTCAGCTGTGCTGGAAACAAAATTCTGATGTAGACAAGTTATGCCAATAGGAAAAGCATTTGGGTTGGCTTTACTCACACCGCAGACCCAAATGATTAATTTTTGCTGGTAGAAGGATTACTTTTGCTTTTCGAAGAGGGGCCTTTATTGGCCAAGCTGCAGTGACTTTTAGGTCAAAGCAGTTTGAAAGATCTCCAATACCCAAATTTTTTAAACTGTCTTGAAAGCCAGTAGCAACAAAAAAATAAGTTAACTATCCATATTCTGATATGTCTCAAAGACTTCTGAAATAAGGTCTCCAAAGAACAACATTTTTTCAAATCTGTCAACTCAAAATTGCCCCAAAGCTCTCTTTGTGTGCACACATATACAAAACAAATAACTCATCAATCTCACAACCTCTATTTCAATTAGTGCAGTTCACTTTGGAGAAGCAATACTGAAGAGCCTGTTCTTAACAATTATACTCTAAACACAGTCACCAAAAAAATCTCAAGAAGTTAGAGGTTCCTGCCCCTGGAAGCTCTCCTTCTAACTCTCCCATGCAAAAAAAAAAAAAAAATCCAGAAGTGGTCTGTTCCTCTAGGGAATCACAGCATTTCATTCTCCTCCCCTATGAGATGGCAGAATTTTTCTGTGTATCAGAGGGTGGATGGATGCAGGGAAATTGACAACAACTCACATGTGGACTTTTAGGAAAGAAATAATCTCTGATTGGACTGGGACAGTCAGAGTTAAGCAACTAACCTGGTTGGCCAGGCACAAGAGGGAGGAAAATAAAACAGTAACTACTCTGAACCGTAAAACAGTAGCATTGGGTTTTATTAGTATGAGCTGTAAACTGAACCAACAGACTATGGGCCAGTAAGTTACTGCCTGAGACAAACACACGAGGAAAAATTTTTTTTTTAAAACACTTACTAGTTCCTTCTTGACAGGACATGAAAAGAGGGCTCGAGGAACATGACAGCCCTAAGGGAAACAACACTACAAGAAACAGCAGGTGGAAAGGGGGAAAGAAAATAATATAAAAGGAGTCTGTTTCTTTAATTACTGTAACCATCAACAAATAAAACTGTTTAAAAAGAAAAGACTATTACCTGATCTCAAATATCCACAGTTTGTCATTGCAAAATATAACATAATTGCCATTTCATGTCACCAAACAAACGGCGGGGGGGGGAGGAAAGGAGAAGACTCGGAATCATGCAGCACACTTCAGCTTGCCAAAATGACATTTCCAAAAGTAAAATTCTGTAAATATAGAATTCTATAGTTCTATAAATATTATTTTGCCTCTTATTCAAAGGCTTAGGAACCTGAGTAACAAAAGCTTTAAGGTGCAACATTAGGTTGTTCAGCTCTTTGGACCACACACATTATTGAATGCTATCTGAAAACTAAAAAAAATAGCTTTTGGAGAATGGATTTTATTTTAACTTTTTTCAGATCTCATGTAGTTAAGATCAGAAGAAGCTGTAAGATTGTCTCACAGAATACACTGTCACTCCAAAATAAGGTTTTGCAACGACTTGCAGACAGTCCTTCCTCCCTTCCTCACGGTACCATATCTCCCAACAGTACTATGCACACACTTACACTTGCAGAGATTTTTTGAAGATGGAAAATCCTGAAAATCTGCTCACAAAACTACCCGAGCAATATCACTAATATACATGTTAAAATTACATTAATAATGAAAAACGAAGCTATTCAAACTGGCTATGTAAATATAATTTAATGGTTGGACTCGATGATCTTAAGGGTCTTTTCCAACCTTAATGATTCTATGAATTCAGCCCCTTGTGTGAACAAAGCATAGCTCTTAATTACTTGATCACAGACTTTTTACCCATGGGACACCTGCCTTATCCCATGCACAGACTGCGCCTTCCTCGACGATGGAACACTGCCGGGAAATAAAAAAACTCCTGCACAGACTCACCTGCCTTGACTGTAGAACTGGGCAGGCACACAGTGTAGGCTTACCTCGCTGAGGACTGGTCACACATGTTCACTCCAGAAAGGCCAATATTTTATTTATTTGGTTTTAGACAGCAAAAGAAAGGGGCCAAGAAGCGACTCAGAGCCAGAGCACTTCTGATGGAAGCACAAGAAGGCCTCACAGACATAATGCATCCTTAACCCCAGGCAAGCTCTTCTTTGACTTCTAGGTGCCCTTTTGATCAGCACTAGAGCATTCATGAGGAACTTTCTGCACCCATGGATGTATACAGTGTAAGAAGAAAGATACAAAGAAAACAGTAGTAAAAGATTCAAAGCGAATCTTTATGCAGAAATGAAAGGGTACGATTGCTGGCACATCTCTATATTCCTTAATGCAATTCCTTTTTTCTTTTCCTCCCCTCTCATTCCACCATGTGAAAATTCCATAATTTGGAATCATACTCAAATCCACATCAGTCACCAACAGAGTTTAAATCTTTCAATCACCCACACTGTCATTTTGTGAAAAACAGTTGGATGTCATGTTTTGTGGACTAGCCCTTAGAAGGAAAACAAGGCACTTGACTTGTGGCTTTCACAGATTTTTTTGTTGATAGCTGAGGAATGGCAAGATTTAACGATCTTGGATTTCTTTCCACACATAAAAGGGAATTACATTCTAGGACAAAGTTTCTCAATCTGTAAAACATCAGATGTCCAAAAATCATCATAAAAAATGTATTTTTAAAAACATACATTCCCACACATGCAAGCAAGAAACATAACTGAGGAAATACAAAAAATAAAACCAACATTCAAAGTTTAGCCTAATTGAATTCCACTATAGCACATACGAAAATGTGGCAACATTTCACAAGATGATCCTTGCATTTTTTTAGGGAAATTAAGTGTTCTTGAAACAAGACGCTGTCCTTTAACATTTAAGTTTGAAAACACTTTCTTCTATTCTACTGAATTTCCTGTCCTCTCCAGAAAATGCCTTGTTACATCCAATATGTTCCTCCCTTCATCCTACTTCCTTTAGCCTCTACCTGTTTTCTCCATGTCCTGCTATGCTCTCTCTAGTTTCATTCTCTTTACAGGCACCCCTTAAAGTCACCTATAGAAGCAATCCATCCAGCCACTGAGCTCTTTCCACCTATTTTCATTGACAAACTCTGCCTCAAGTCTTCTGGTTCACCCTGAATTTCAGTTACCACTGTTGGAACACCCTTTATTTCACTGGTTCAGCTGCAAGAGTTTCCCTTCTTAGGACCCTCCTTTTACCTGTCACTTTTTTAAAAATTACAGACGTGTGGTCTACTCCCTGGTTTAAGATCTGGATATAGCTATCCAGCCCTCGTCTTTCACACTCCTCTTTTCAGGGCTAATTTCCCTTCCTAATGTCCACACGTAAACATCCTCACATCTTGTCTACAGCCAGCTGTGTATACATACTCTAAGTTGCCTTTTTTTAGCCAAACAGGCAACAATGTCTACTGTAAATCTTAATGTCAAAACAACTCTGCAAAGTCAGCCAACAAAGAATACTGGAGCAGTACCTGGAGCTCATAAATACAATACTAATAGCATACCTGAGATCCTCTCCCCCAAAATCCATATTTCTGCTCTCATACTTACTATACAACACTACCATAAAATTCATAAATGTTAAATTAAAAAATTAGTAAAAAAGTCGATAAAAAATCTCAACTAATGGCCACCTTTTTATATGAAGTACATAAGATCTAACTCGAAACTCCATTTGCATGTGTTGCTCTGATGCTGCATTCTTCATCAGTTTCGAAACCACAGCTTTTGAACTTTTCTTTCCCTGAAGAATATTATTAGTTACTGATCTTTAAAACTTGTTGTTTGAAAACAAGATACAACTTTTAAATTAAATATGCTGATTAATACATGCATATTTAACCTATTGACATGTATTAGTAAATGCTGGATTGATTACTCCTTTTTTCAAGACAATTTTTTCACAAGTATTATAAGTGACAAACTATCTGGATGAAAACAGACTTATTAAAAGCGACAAAAAAGAATTTTAAACTCAACTAAAAGTACTTAGGTATGTTACATATGTAAAAATTGGAAAAACTATTTTGCATTTAAAACTGAATTAATAATGTTATGTGTGGCTAGTAAGCTTAATGACTGCATAAATGATAAGAAAAGAAAGATTTTGGAACTGATCTCCTCCTCTTTCCTGACAGTTCTATTCGTATATTAGAAAGAAGAAACTGACTGACTTCTGTTTTCAGTTTCAGACTGATTTAAATTAAACTGGAACAAAGTAAGAACTGGATGTGACATCTGAAAATAAGGAGACTATTCACTTGATATCACAAAAGACACGGTTGCTTCAATTGATTTTGACATGTTGACAAATTCTGTTTCCCAGTGTTTGGTAGTTGAGAGCTTTTGTTTTCCTGAGGACTTTGGCAGGACACATGTACTGCTTGACATGCGTGTTGGGGTGTGTGGTTTTGTTTATTTTTTTTTAATTTGAGAATACATTCAGTCTGCAGTAACAGTCACGTTCATAATGAATTTTAATTCTAAGTATGTTTCTTTAGCTAAAAGTTAATTTTAATGTGTTTAAAATATGGTTTTGATACAGCTTTCTACATAGCCTCTAGCATTATTTGATCCTCATTCTGAACTGCATGCAAGACATTCTATGAGCTCAATTAAATAATTTTCCACCACCATGAATAATCTGTTACGTATTTTGAAATACTTTATGACACAGAAAGAATAAAACCAATATTCTGTTCTTGTTAGCAATTGAGGAAAAAAAATACAAAAATGTTTTCTTTGCTACTGAGATAAATACATACAAAAGACATGTTTCCTTGGAATCTGGGCTTTTTTTTGTGCAATATTAGATACAGATTTCCAGCTTCTCAGGAAAATTAAGTTTGCATACCAGCACAGAATATCCCTGGGACTTCACTCCGGAATATAACAGTTCGTACTTTCTTATCAGATTTCAAAGCATCCACAGCTTTTGACATCTACAGAGAAAAGGAGGAAGGGGAATAACCAAACACTTTTTAAAGTACTTAATTCCAATACTTCACCTTTATACTAAAAACTATTATTTTCACTTACCATTTTTAAAAGATTTTTGTTAAGTGCATTCTTGGCATGAGATCTGTTTAATCCAAGCACCACAATTCCTGGAGGGGAAGAAAAAATGTATCATGGTTACAATGTAGTAAAAATATTATCTATGTAAATTACTATTTTGAAATTATAGAAAAAGCATCATTGAGGACTGCAGCAAAAATGTTAGTGTAATCACTTAACTACTGAGTTTTTGAAAGAAAATAAATTGACTTACATTTTCCAGTGTTAAACATTTCAAATGTTCAAGAGAAATTACATTTATTTTAAGAACAAAAATATGGCCCTAACACCTTCATATGGAAATAGTGCTTACAAAGGCTGAATGTATAATTACACAATTGCATGCACAAATTTTATGTTTGTGTGTGAAGTGCTGACATGCAATCAGGAAAGATACTTAACAGTAAAGCATATGTTTCCACATTTAGACAGCCTGCCTTCAGAGACTTCTTAAAGCAAGAAGTGCTACCACTGCTAAGACTAGCAACTCTGAAACAGGTAAAAGGAAGTCACAAACACAGAAAGAATGCTATCAAAGGGAAATCTGATTTTTTTTAAAAGAAAGAAATCATATAAAAATTCTCCCCTAAGACACAAAAACTGCGCTCAGTGCTTGGTACACAGCTCTAATCACACATTCACAGCTCCCTTAGTCCAGTTAGAGACCAGTTGTCTCACTGACTGATTACATGTGCATTGGTTTGAATGGTGCAGCAGAAACACCGTTTGTTTGTCCTCATTTCACACCCCTCAGCTTAACAGGCATGATTATCAAACAGGAAAATTCTGAAAAGTTTATCTTGGTAATGTCTAAGTTTACCAAGCCTATAGCAATCTTTTAGACAATTACTTCCCGAACACACTAGAACTCCCTGAATTCTAAACACCAGCACACAGTTCTATTAAGTTGATCCAGGTCTGGTAAGGTCTTATCAATCAAGACTTTTTCTTTTTTACTTGGAGAATGCAGGGGTAAAGGGAGAAAGACAAACATCTATGACAGGGATCAGGAACGAAAGACATAAAGGGAGCTCTCGATCTCAAACAAAAATGCCCACAATATTGCCATCAGTCTACAAGATGAAAAAACAAATTCCAGACACTCGGTATTCGCCTGGGTATTTACTACTTCACCACTCAGCTTTGCACATATAATCTATATGTAATCTGGCTCTCATAGCCTCCACAGGGCACTTGTCATCTCAGCACATACCACTTCTTTTATTTCAGGGAAACCCATCCTCCCAAAAGACTGACCTATTAGTGCTTGAGCCCACTCCCCTCCCTCTTCTCTCTCCTGCATGTATGTGCACGTGCATGCACACAAGATGAGATTACAGAGCACTCCTGCTCCTTCTGCAGCTACCAATTTGGAACCAAAGTCCTCCATTCGCCAGCTACCACTCTCAAGATTCAAATAAAAATGGTTAAACCCAAGCAGGAGAGCACACATGCCTCTTGCTTGCTCCCAAGGAACAATCCATTGCTATGTACAGTTACTTCCTAAAGGGGGAGAGGAGCGTGCCTGACCCAAATGACCTTCACTCCCTTGCTTTGTAAGCCTAAATTCCCACCCGTTCCTCCCCATGGTTGGAGATATTCATCTAGGACCTCCTGCAAGGGTCCTCATTCAGCACTTACATAGGAACCTGTTTATGTTCTGTTAAGCAAATGGGACAATGTTCAAGCAGTGCTTCTGACTGTAGAGGTTTTTTTCTACAGTCACAACTTATTCTTCAGGAGGACTACTCCAAATTCAAGTACTCCACATGTTCAATTAGGCAAAAGCAGCACCACACATTAAAAAAAAAAAAAAAAAAAAGACACTTGACCTGGCTTTGATTTTCAACTCTAAGGCACACTGCAAATGCAATGTTTCAACAAACTACAGATGCTATCATCCCAAACGGTTCTACAGTTAGGAAATAAAGTCCTTTCTAGAAGCATGTTTTTTTCAATGGCAGTGACGCTTTTTAATTACACTTGTAATTTTCTTCTTCCCATCAGAGCCCGAAGACTGGTCCGCCACCAATAATGGTTTACTCAGAAGGAAGTTCCAATTAACATTAAAGCACATTTAATATTTTTTCCTACGAAGGGATGATCCTTGAAGACAAATCATACAAGTTGATACTTCTTAGCAGTGTCATATCAAGTCATAAATCTACCACTTCTGCCTCCCTCTCCAGAAAAATAAGAGGTAAATACAGATGACACCCACACAGCTGTTCTGTTTCTTAAATAGGAAAAAAGATGAAGCAAGAACTGCAACAGGAAAAGCATAAAAGGTTTACAAGAGAAAAACCACATATTGCAGTGATGTATACAAAAAGACATTCCTTGCATTCTCGTTTGAGTCAGTTTTGTCCTAATACGCCATTACTATAGTACCTGGGCATCCTTAAAACAAATTTTTAGGTTTTTTAAATACTGCAGTAAGATTTGGGAAGTTTTCCCAGTGTATTAATGAGAGACCAAACTACAGACAGATGAAACTACCTGCTCAAAGTCACAAAACAGAAATTGAAAAAATAGACTTCCTGATTTCCAGCAGAGAATTTAATCCTTCTCCCCTTCCCAGCCCACCCCAAGAATCTCCTGGCAAAAACTGTTTAAAGTAAGTCTTCCCTGTTTTGCATATTCAACAAGATTTAAACCCCTGGTCACATGAGTGTATCAATTTTAGATACAATATATTTCCCTAGCCAGGGCAAAAAGGAATAACCAGGCTTCATATAATACTGCAGAGCCCCACTAACTCAATTATAAAGAAAAGAAAAAGACAAAAAAAACCCCCGTAAAACGTTCAGACAATACTCCCATACAGGTAACTATTCTGACAAATATAGTTAGTCATACAGAAAACCTGATTATTTTTATGTATTTTAAAATACCTGTTACATCGTCATTTGAAGCATTTAATCATGGTTCATTCCTCCTAAAGCACCCATATATAGGTGTGCTTTCCAAAATCTTCAAAAAAAAAAAAAATTGTTTGAAAAATCTATTTGTGAAAGAAAAAAAAAAAGTCAAAGTCATCGTCACATTCATCAATAAATACCATAGAAATAATAACAAAATTCCAGTATCTGTATGGTGTCAAAGAAGTGGCAGATATACTAAGAAGGAATAAGCATTCACATAATGCTAAACTCAATATTAATTTCACAGTTTTTCCTAGGAGTCATCTCCACATCATTTCAGAACACTCTTCAGCAAATAATGTGCATCTATTAAAAATTACATCCACATATTAAAACCTAACTTTCATCCTATTAGCTAGGCTCTCCGAGGGACTAGGATGACTCCCAATGCTGTCTAATATAAGCAGTCATATCCTTCTGTACTACTTGCCTAGCCAACCATCAGAGGAAGAGCGTATGCAAACATACAATATGTTCCCTGCTTATAAGCCACCTTTGTCAAAAGAGAAAGATGCCTGTGATATAATTCTTAATATTTAAGAGAAACCTGTATGAAAGTCATATATAATAAAAATAAAAAACATCCTTTAGTGAGATAAAGATAACATACATATACAAAAGATAGCTTCAAAATAGCTGTAAATTCCCAGAAACATCCCCATTTCACAGTGTACGCTAAATTTGGGATTTGCATATAAGTAGTTCATATTGAAAGGTTCTTTTATTTTAAGAGTGATAGCAAAAATATATGATGCTATCATTACTTCAAACTGCTGAGAGAGAATATTATATTTCTTTCTATACTGTACAAAACAGGGTGGACCAATTTAAGTAAAGTGATTAGATCATGGTTTAGCTACAGTTTTTATCAGCACACAGGAAATCTTACTTTAAATAATGATTTTTATCTTGTACTTTTTAGTTTTCAAAAAATATTCATCCTCAATGTTTGGTAGAAACACATTTAAACAGTTACGTACAAATAAATCCTGTCTTTACACTCATATCATTAATTTTGTCTGAGTTAGGAAGATTCACTACATCTGTATAAAAAGTACTTACGGAAATACATTTATTTATATTAAGTATACACACTCACACAAATGATCTATCCAAATGTACTTTTTCATAACTAAATAAAAAATAATAATCTGAATTATGCCGTGAAAAATGGAGGGAGGATCAAAGAGAGCTAAGTTATTTTTAAGCTTGTCTCACTTAACTACTCAGATAAACCAAGGCACACAAGCTGACTAAGATGTTTATTATTCTCAAATAGTTTCTTAAGCAGAACAAGAACCTATGGTCAGTATATCATGCACAATTCTGGTGGTTTCCATTGAGTGCCTTATCAAGAGGCATTTAAGTGCAAAATCATACAGATGTGTACTAGCCAGTATTTTTAAAAAACACCAACACTTTTCAAAATCCCATATCTGCACCTTTTTTATCTCTAAACACCACTTAAAAATCCTTCCTGCACTTCTTAAATTAGTAGATCTCCTCTGCTCAACCCTGCTTTATTTAAAGAGACCAAAAGAAGGGAAAGCTTTTCCAATTTATCAGCTAGCTATGAGTTTCCAACCTCTGAACAAGCAACTTCAACTGAGACCCTATTTGTTCTGCCCATTCTATGTATGCCAAAATTCTAACTGATGAGGAGAAAAAGCCGTCTCATATACTCTAACTGAACTAAACCCAGCTGGAAAATATAAGCACAAAGAGTCATTCTAGTGTAAAATCTAAATTTTACAAATACTTCTATCACATTCCAGCAAGTGACATTGCAACACTTGAGTCAAGACTACAGAGATATTTCTCCTAATTCCATCTGTAACTTAAAGAGCAAAAGTCCTAAGTTCATTAAAATTTGTAATGAGATCACTAATGCAACTTGGCTACAAGTTCTCAAATGTCAATAGTTGCAATATATTTCAGCCCTAGTGATAATCAAATAGAATCTTAAATAAAGTAAAAGATATGTATTTAATTAGAAAAATACTAATGCACTGACATTCACTTATACTCAAAGAAAACTGATACTAGAAGCTTCACGAGTTGCAACATGTTGTTCAGAATACACAGGCATCTTACAATCACATTCTTCAAAAATCTCACATCTTTTGTACTCCCGTTCAAATTTGGAAGGTGAAAAGCCTTGAATTAAAATTTCAATAACTAGCCCTTCCAAATATAGTCTCATTTCAGTTTGTGTTTAACAACTTCCCAAAAACTGTGGTATACAAATCAGGTGAAAGTGTTATGAAGCAGGACAGTTTGCTACTTTGCCTGCAGGGAAAGATTTGTCTAGAGCTACAAGATATATGCCTCTACATGAGGCAGTTACTGTCAGTTTTCCTGCTTCCCCAGCATCCTCAGCTATAAAAGCCCCTGGGCAATACATCCTTCTCCAAGTGGCACGGAAAGACTAGGCATGGACAAGAGCATAATCACTGCATAAATGAGCATGTGTGTGCTGTAAAAGGTAGTCAGATGGACAGGGTCTGTCCCTGTGTGTAGTCAAGTATGTAATGGAAGAACATGATGAGGTAACAGTACCAGGGTCCCACTTGGGAAGGTCTAGAACATGAACTGGTGAAAAAAGGAATAGAGGGTTAGAGAAGAGCAAGAAAGACCACAAGAGCTTATATGGAGTTAGCGTCCTAATGCAGCAGGGGCATTACGTGGTGTAAGCAGATAAAGACAGCTGAACTTGACACACAAGGCGAGGGGGAGGGTGTGCAGTAGCAGCGCAGGGAGGAAGCAGAGACATGTTTCTTTCGCAGAAATGTGGTCTGCTCTTTGTGCTGCTGAAGGAGGCATATGAAGCTTATGTCTCCTTCTGGCTTACTTCCAGACCCTTGATCTTATCCTTCATTAACAAACAGTATTTGTTTCTATGTCCATCTGAAAGGCAAAGAAAATCCCTTCTCCTGAAGAGAATTCATGAATTAAAAATACATTGATTGAATCCTTCCTTATGACAGCCACAGTTGATTTAACACTCCAAATGCCATCTCCATGTTTTGACACATTTAACAAAGATGTATGTTCTGAGAAGGAAAGAAAAAACAACTTCAGAAAGATTTTTTCAACAGAAAAAAAAAAAGGTGGGCTACTGACATGCAAAACTTTAGCTATCTCTGCACCTTTTATTCAAAAACCTCGTTCAATTTTCTGCACAATCAAACTTACAGTATCTGCATCAAAAACACTCAGCAATGAACTTAGGATAGATACACAGTACGAAACACCTTCATAACACAATGAAAGCAATGATTCCTAGCTGATTCAACAGCTGGAACACAGTACCTAGTTCTATTGCTTGTCGTGTAATAGCAGAAATGAAAATCATGATCTTCAGTAGTACTCAAGTGTTTTCTACCACTTGTTGGAAAAGCACAAAACAAACAAGCAAAACCACTCCTCCAACGTTTTACAAACTCTTCTTTGCTCCGGTCTTGCCTCTTCCTCAATTTAAAATAACCTTACAAAAAACCAAAATAGATGTTTAAAACTAATTCCGAGTTCCACAGTTGGATGAGATAACAGGACCAAAGAAGTACGCCTTAAAGGAACTGGAAAGAGTTGGGAACAGAACAATCACTAAGCCAGAAGTGGATTTCAGGATCAGACTACATCATAAGCTTTACTGACCCTTAACAGTGACAGAAAAACCTGCCCTCAGGAGAAAGCAGAACTTCAGTTTTCCTTTGAAAAAGAATCATCTTCTAAGCCTCATACTAAAATTTGAAGTTTTAAAGTTACCTCTCCATATATGTATACAAATCTATGCATATGCACGCTCAATTCAAGCGTTTGCCTGAATTTGCAGCAAGTCTGAAACAACCGAGTTAACATGCTGAAAGACATAAACTGAATTGTCCGTCTCAACATATGGTTATTCCAAGACATACTATCCACACAAAGAGATTCATGTGCTGCAGATGAATAGAGCTCCACAGTATGGCCCTCTCTGTAAAAGTAGGTATAACATCATGGCTCTAAAAATAAATCCTGAGGAATGGAGCTTGCACTTACTGTTTCTCCACCATTCCTAGCCCTGATGCACCCAAATGGGAAGGAAGTGAGAAACACCAAAGGAGGTGAAACACCTCCAAAGGAAGAGCGCCTCCAAAAATCTGGTGAGCACCAAACCAGAAGAGGAAGTACAGAGTGTCCATGTTGTGATGCACTGGCTCCAGATCACTCTGGAGCACGGATTTTCTTTCATAGTTTAACCAGGTGGGTTAAAACAAGGCTCTTGGTATAGTTGAGTAGAACAAGGTCAGCAGCAGTTGACAGCACTAAAAGCAAGGAGGAGGGCGAGATGGTTACTAGGAAAGCAGCATGAGATGAGCAAGAGTGCTGACGCCACATTTTCCAGAACAGAAAACGTCGATACAACTTCTGTGTCCTTGTCTGCCCCTGCACACAAGCCCACAACAGGTGTGGGAAGCAGCACGATTGTAGCAGTTTGCTGCTAAACTTCATTTTCTCCCATTAAAGTGGCCAACAGATGCCAACTCAGAAAGGTGCACCCCGCACACACAGTACATCCAGTGCAGCGCTCTGAAAGAGAAAAGCCAAGAGAGACCAGGCTGACGCAGTTCTGCAGCTGCCATGCCGGCAGTTCCCAGCACCCTGCGACGAAGCCTCCGGCCGAGGTGCCGAGGAGGAGGAGGAGGAGCCGCCGCTCTCCTCCCGCCCCTCGCCGCCGGGCAGCTCGCCCCGGGACCTCCCCCTCCCAGCCCCGCCGCGGCAGCCGCCCCACAGGGCTCGCCCCGGCACGGCGGCCCGGGCGCTGCCGGAGCCGGGGCAGCGGGGGGAGGGCCGCCGCGCCGCCGCCTTCCCCTCGTTACCTTTGTGCTCGTCATCCAGGTACCGGACCCGCAGCTCCTCCTCTTCCTTCGCCTCGGAACCGTAGCTCCTCCCGGCCGAGGGGAAAGCGGCGGCGGCGCCTCCCCTCACCGGCGCCCGGCGGCCGGGACGGCCGAGGGAGGAGGTCGCGGCGGCTGCGGCTGCCAGCCTGACGCGGCCTTGCAGGAGGCCCAGGCCGCCCAGCGCCGCCGCCATGCTGCTGCCTGCGCCGCCAGCGCCGCCTCAGCCTCTCGCGACCGCCGGCCCCGGGCCCGCCGCCCACGTGACCGGCGGCGGCACGCACGGGCCGCCGCCAGCGCGCCCCTCCCCCCCGCCCGCCGGCGCCGGTGCCGCTGCCGCTGAGGCGCGAGGACCCCGCGCGCCGTTCGCGCGCTCGACGGCCGCCCGGCAGCCGTTGGGACGTCGCCAGCTGCAGGCTGGGCCGCGGGGAGGGGGCGGCTGGGGCAGCTCTGGCTGGTGCCGGTGGTGAGGGGAGACCTGCTAGCCGGAAGAGACCCGAGAGGTTTCGCACGCCGCTTGAAATACAGTGGGGCGCGGAAGAGTTCCTCACCGTTAAAAATGGCTGGTTAGTTTTCTTGAGAGACCTTGATAGTGGTGGAGGGTGTGCAGCACGTTTATTTCTGGTGAACTTCTCTAGATCCCATCTTAAAGGCAACGTGCTCCGGCTTTGTTGTGCTGCGTGAGGTGGTGCCAGAAGGAATGCAGGTGAACTCGCCGGCTCTTCCTTCTTTTCAGGTGTCACAGCCGTGCCCAGGCCCGGTGGTGGCCTCAGTGCTGACCAAAGCAAGTACGGTCAATAACGTGAACCAGGTAGCACCTGGTTATGTGCGCTGGCATAAAAGGCTCCTTGCATTGGTTTCCCCTCTCACTCTTCACCCGCCCTCCTCTTTTTGGGCACTCGGAATTACTGTTGCTTTGCAAAAGTAAGGATCAAATTGATACGACTTGGTATTCAGATCTGGCTTTAGTTGTGTAAGCAACACCGCGGTGGTGTCTCCTTGTCCTCCATGCACACTGACAGGCCCACCAGCATGAAGCGAGTCAAAGGATATAAGTAGTAAGGGTGGAGGTAGGCAATGGTTGCCATCTTTAGTTGCAAATTCACATGTTACAAGACCACTATGACCTTTTTCAGAAGTACGGTAGAATTTCACCCATCCATGTGTCACTACCATAACATTTGGTTGGGCCAGAGTATATGTATGTATTAGATAATAAATAAATAAAGAAGTTCACTTGACTCCTTACACAGGACTTGGGAAAGGTTGCTATAGCTGCAGTTAATCCAGAACAGTAATGAGGCTCCTAAAGCTGTGAAGTTTGTCTTCTTCACATTTATTTACTTCAGAGAATTAGGCCTTGAGAATTGAAAACATGCCTTTGAGTCCCTCCCTCCCCCGGTTTTCAAAACTCAATGTTACTTAATCAGAGGGATAAAGCTGTACTGCTTCTGAGCAGAGGCTCAGATGTAGCCATTTTGGTTGTTGTTTGGGAAAACTAGCTACTGCATTCCTCTCCCTCGTGCGGTTGCTCAGCAGCTCCTCCACTGCCTGCCTTCTGGAGAAATGAAAGTCTAAAAATGTCCTATTTGTTCTTGTAGAGCACCATGAAGGGCAAATGGGGGGGGGGGGGGGGGGGGAGGAACAGGCAGACCATTGCCTTGCATTTATTATGTTTTACTGTTTAAACAGGACTATAGCTTGTGATTAACAGCCTGTTCCAGTAGTGCCTGCAGTATGCTGAAGACTTTTCCAGCAGAAAGGAATAAAGAATGCCTGCCCTGGAAATTTTGTTCACAGTCGAACATTTTATTTTATGAGAACGAATTTTGAAAGATCATACCCAATTATGTCCATAGAAACAGAGAGACAGCACTATTCTAAAAGACACAAGGTAAGGTAAAAAGACATTAAAAGCAGAAGTATATTCAATACAGTATCATAATGTTGCCTTGAAGCTGAAGGCAGACGTGTTGTCCCTGTACAGCTGTCATTTGCAATGGTTCCCAGACTCAAGGACTAGCAAACCCTTTCCTGAGCAGAGGTCACTGTATGGAATCACGCCCAATAGCCTCGTATCTGTTGTACAAACACCCACAATCATGGTTAAAGCTGAAAGAACTTTAGAAGTACAATTTTCTTTCATACCGTCACTGTTTGATTTTACTTTCTTAGCATAAGAAGTGAAAACAAAATTTGATTTCTATTCACTTTTTCTGCAGTTTCCCACACCTACATTGCTAAGGAATGTTTACACCCAGATAAAAAGTTTTATTTCCAGTGACCTCTTTAGTGTTTTTTGAGAACAGAATGGTTGTGAAGAGTGGTAATATAGCTATCATTGTAACATAACAAAGTTAAAGCTGTTGAAGGTTTTTTGCAGTCTACAGAGTAAATTTTTTTTTTAAATAAAATTTTAAATTTTTGGCAACGAGACATAAGGATGCCTGCTATTGTGGGTCATTCTGTTCTTTGAACTGTGTTTCTCTATTAATGCTTAAAACTGCATGTTACTCATTTAAGTGTGTTTTATTTTGGTAATTTAATACTACAGTGCATTTTGTAATACTGTATAGTCAGTTTCTCCCATTGCACTGACATTCAAGTATGAATCAGGACTCTTGGATGAAAGCAAAGTTTTCCATATTTGCTTGTTCCCTGTTTTCTTCACTGTGGTTTAGTTCTAACAACACAGCTTTAAAGTCAAAGTCGTACATGGAAAGCACATTTAGCTACAGAGGGAAAGTATATTGACATGCAGGTTATTATTTAAACATATATCTTAATCAGAAAAAAAAATGGAGCAACTGGAACAAAACTGTTAAGTAACTACCTAAATAACATACGACATTGCTTGGTAACCTGATTGCTGCTGCACACAGAAATCCAAATATTGATACTTGGTGGTGATGGGTAAAATAAATTGATTTAGCACAACTGTATAAATCTTGACTCAGCCTCCCTTATGCCCAGATAAGCAATGTTAGCGTGAATGAAAATAGAGCCAGCGTAGATGGAGAATAGCTCAGCAATTCTCTGCACTCAGCTGTTACTTTTAATAAGGTCAGTCAATCATAATTAATCCAAGGGAAAAAACTTGAAGGTGTTTCCTACTAATTAGTTTTACATTTGGAATTACCCTGGATAGCCCATTGACATCAGGTTGCAGGTTCTCACAGTGTACAGGACTAAGACTGAAAAGGGAGATGTGCAGCCCCTTTTTTAGCTTTGCTCATGGCTTTTGTTTGAAAATATAGTCTGAAGGGAGGGGGATTTGGAGCTTGGGGTGGGGGGGTCTTTTTTCTTTTTCTGTGTTTTCGGTGCAGTACTGTTGCAGCTTAGGCAACACAGTGTGTAGGTGCAGGAATTGGGAGACTGCCTACATGGTTAGTGGAGAGAAGTTACTTCAGAACATTATTCAACATGCTTCTGTGCAGGGCATGCCTGCCATGATTCACTTGCTAGAGGAGCAATCTCACTCAATTAAGTATAATGGAGGAGTGTGGCCTCTAAACTTAAGATCTAGATTAGGTACCTAAAATCAAGGAGTGTGAAAGTACTCGTGGATGTTCAGTTAGGCATCTAGTATTATTAAAAATACTAATAAAACATTTGAAATGAGGCAGAAATATAGTTGCATGTGTATTTATACTAATATGCGACTTTACAGGTAACAATGAAAAGGTGCAGACAGTATGTACAATGAAGCAGGAATAAGGACAAGAAAGAATCTCACCTAGTTCTAAGTTGCTTTGATTTTCTTACATTGTGCATGTAGATGACATGTAACGAATAGTTTTATTTCCCAGGATGAGCATATCAGTGGCAATGTATAACTAAAGTGAAAAGGGAACACATTTTAGGGGAAAAATGGAGCACCCAGTTTTGGCTTTTCACACTAAATCACTTGTCTTTCTTGCGAGTTGGAAATTAGTTGTCTCTGTAAAGTGACTGTTGATATTTGAGAGTGAGATCCATTAGCTACCTGTTCTCAAAGTTGGTTTATAAAGGTTGTTTCAATTTCAATGCCACCCGCCAGGAGCTTTTGTCTCTTCTCATTTTCACATAGTTGCTTTTTATTAATGGCAGAATTTTACTGATTATTATGTTATTCAGTTAGCACACTTGCGTTTCCAATCTTGATTTTTAACTTTTTTTAAAGCCTTTTTGATCTTCTTTTAACAGATACTGCTGAAAAAAAGCCCCTCATTGTTACGTATTATTAATAAGCATGTAGCACACACAGCATGTTCCCTTTCTGGCACCATGCCTATTCAATATGTTTTGCAGGCAGCTGTTTCCTTAGATTGTCTATTTTCTTTCTGCTCAGTGCAGCTTTGAGATTATAATGCTAAGATAGATGATGTTTTTACAGCTTTCTTTTTCTCTTCAGAAATTATTCTTACTAAACTCAGCCTACTTAGGTATGCTTACAGGTTTGCTTACATGGCACTTGTTACCTGGTTCCAACACATGTGGTTGAAAAATATACCTATATGTCACTTGTGCCTCGGGGCACAGGACAGATTTTGTCTTTGAATTCATGTCAACCCCACTTATTTGTGCTTATACTCTTGCAGCTTGAAAATGGAGACACCTGCATTGGATTGATGTAGTGGACAAGCGCCTGGCATATGTGAGCCAATTACACAAGGGACTTCTTAAAATCCTACTTCCCAAACATGGAAGGTAGAAACAACCAAATTGTCTGCGGATCACAAACAAGGCAGAATGCTAAAACAATTACAGGAACATAACCGTGCTGAGCAAGGCCCCTTGCATGGGTAAATTGGCGGTAGTTGCCACAGAGCTACAACCACGTAATGTTGGAAGATCAGAGCCTAAGAAGGGCCTTAGGTACTTATAACAGGAATTGAGCAGGTATTTAGTAAAGAAAATATATAGAATGTTTTCTTTTGGGGCAGGGCACACAGTTTATCCCAAAAGGGCATGAAATAAAGGTGTTTATTTCTATGGGGCTAGATGTAAGCAAAGATAGTGGAAACAGAGAATTGACCAACAGCGGAGATTCCTAAAAATTGAGATATTTGTGTCTAATTACAACTCCAAGTCTTTGAATGCTGATACGTCTCCTTTCGCCAAAGCTTTTAGAAAGCTTTCTTGTGTTTTTAAAGTCGCTCAGCAGAACAGACATTCACCGACTCAGTTAAATAACTATGCATTCAGGCAAACTGCAACCAAACTGCAACATCTTTACATTCTTACAGTGAATGTACCCTGTTCAGCTATTTGTAAAGATGGTTAAAATCATTTGTTTTCTTCTGATCAGGCTTCTAGACAAGCCTTTGTATGAAGAAATACTCCCCCTCCATCTTTGTATCCTTCTGAAGAACTCCAGAGCCAACCTTATTGTTAACTGTATCTTAGAGGATCTTTGCTTTGGCAACTGAGAAGGCACGCTCTCGTATATTATATGGGAGGGGGGGTCAGTGAAAGATGCATAAGAAGCACAGAAACCAGGTAGAACAGTACTGATGTAACTGGCATTTGGATAGTTGATATGAAATTCTAGTAGAAAATGGATTTCCCAGTTTTATCAGAGTGGCTTTATGTGTGGTAAAAAGCTATCATCTGGGCTGCTGCTAAGGAGGCAGTAAAACAATCCTGTCCAATCTATGCTATCTACCAGAATGAAATAGAACGAAGTATTAGCCCAGAGAAGGAAGCATTTTGGAACAAAGAATTACTAACTTAATAAAAACAATATCTAAATGCAGAGAGAGTGGGGTTTCTGTCCAGACTAGCTTTCGGTGAAATAAAGGGGCAATTCATCTGAATAACATTTTGTTTAAAAGTTTTTGAATTAAAGTAATGAAGGACATTTTAGTAGAACTCTCAATGAAACAAATTAAAAATTACTGTCATCATTACAATCAGGAGATGAAAAATATTTTAATGCGTCTGTCCTGATGTAATGTGATTTCTAGTGGAAAGGACTTACCAAGAAACTCTGTACTGTTTAAAGGCAATACATTTGTCATTAAATCCAGGTCCCTACTAGGAGCTGAGAGAAACCTGGTCTTTTATGCTCACATTATAAAAAATGGTAGAAAAATCAACAGCACTTCATAGCCCGTTTTTGTGAGATGTAATTCTTTACTGTTCATGAGCAAGCCAGGAGTTAAGATGTATATTACATTTCTGAATGGCATAAGTACATTTCCCTTCTATTCAGCTAATTTCTTTCTCTAATTTTTTTTGAAGGTCGTTTATGTCTAAACGCAATAACTGAGCTTACAGTGGATGTACTGTAGGTAATATGCAAGGTTTAAGATATTATTTACCTTTTTGCTAAAAGCTGCAGCATTTTTGAAGAAAATCAGTTGCATAGTTACTGCTTGAAAAATATGACGCATTATGCACAAATCACTCTGAAGATAAATTTGAAGCTGTTATGATGTAAAACATATTTATGTTCATTGCTTTTCCTTTTTAGTCTTTTGTTATTAACAGTACGTTGTGCAAAGATCTACTGAATATATTTCATTCTTTCTAAGAAACGCCTCACATTCATTTTCATGCCATATGGGGAAAACACTGGGGGCTTTTTTTGATCTTGTATTAGTTTCATTAGACTAGCTTGTCTTTTACGAACTAACTTTAACTGTATTTTCCTGCATTCTTTACTCTACGTACTGATGCAGTTAAGACAGTCTGATAAGCTGAATAAGCATTTTCAGTGAAAGCTTATTCTGTCATATAGAAGAACTCTCCTAATGTCAAAGATTCTGAATGACCTTATGACCCGAATTTCCAGGACAGAGCAAAATGTTAAATAATCACAGTCTTTATGTTTCACATCAATACAAGAATAGATGAATTGGGATCTACATAAGCTGAGAACTTTATGTTTTGTCAAAATGGTTTCATCATAACCTTTTTTTCTACTTAAACACCACAGTGTAAGTCATTTGTCCATGTAAGAAAGCAAGACCCTTAAGATCAAGAACAACGAACTGAGCAATTGGTATGTGAAAATAAAAGAAAAATGCGTACTAAGTAGCTAGTATTTTATGTGCCTAGGCATAAACTGAATACAGTTATTCACCAATGCCAGTAAACAGCTGTTTCCAACACAGCAATTTTCTGATTTCTGATTTCTTAACATTCTTTAAAGACATGTTTTTGTAGATCCTCAAAATGAGGATCTCATCTAGGAAGCAGTTTTTGCAATTTGTGAAAATTAAGCATCAATTAAAGAAAAATTATCTACAAAAATTAACCTGTCTTCAGAGTCATAGTTAACATTTTCTTTCTAGATAGCATTTTTTTGTGTATGTCACTTTATGTCTGGAAGGTGAAACTATATTCCACTTGCCTTATGCCCTGTGAAGTATGTTTTATCTGCTGAGCAGAACACAATATACTGTGTCTTATCAGCCCTGGCACCAGCTGGCAAAAAAAAGGTTTATGTATCTAAGCATGTCAATAAAGTTGCAGACTTAAAAAAACCTAAACTAGGTTTCAAAGACTAAGCCACAATGTTAGGCACAGTCTTCTACTTAAGAAATGGCCCATAACACTCAGAAATTTTGTAGCATTTGTGCAGTTTCAACAGTATACCTGAAAAAAAGTTAAGAATATGCTTTCCTTCTTCACTGAAGTCTTTCAAACATTTTCCTGTGGTATATGCAGTCTAACAATAGGTGGAAGAAGTAAAAATATTAACAAGAATGGGATTTTCCATGTTCTGAAACAGTATTTTAAAACTACTTAGTGAAAGAAATTCCCAAGGTGTTCAGAAGAGCTAGTAAACTGTGAGCACTGGAGTACATATTTAATACAATTAGGTATATTGGGACAGTTCTTGGTGTTAATCCATGTATTAATCAGACTCTAATTATGACCTCAGGATTGATATTTCTTGCAACAGAGATATGGCGTATCCTTGGCATCTTTCTCCTCCCTCATCCTGCACCTTCTGCCAGTGAAGCTTAAAGGAGGCGTGCCATACTTCTTTGGATTCATGCATCTTGGGCAGAGCCAGACTAAAATTGGCAATCATCCTTCCAGTAGCCACTGCACAGAAACATAGAATACCATAGCTTCTTTAACTATAGAATAAAGCTTTTGTAGTTTTCTTTGTAGTTTTGATATCACTCCAGCATCTGGTTCCTCAGTGACTATAAGAGCCTTGTCAGTATAGCTTCAGTTGAGCTATGCAGTATAGGATCAGGTGGGAACAAGATGGAACCTCTGAGGAGAAGTCACTGCTTAGCAGGGTCTGCTTTGACCCTGGAATAAGATTTTTAGTAAAATTTCTAATGCAACCAGTAGCCCTTTAGCCTGGAAAATGTGAAAGAGGAATTTGACCAACAGAAATCCACATCCGTGGTATGTCTGCATTATACTCAAAACACTTCATAATAACAGAATTCAGCTAAAGGGAATGTCATTTACAGAAAACAGGATATTTCTTTCATTACATGAATTAGATTGTGCTGGACTAAAAGTATTTTTTAAATAAGTGTTTTTATGACTCTTAATATGTTAAACCTATGGCATTTCTTAACATAAACTTACTAAGACAAATTAATGTACAGCCATATTTCCCAACAGTTGCCTATGTTCCAGTTTTTCAGAGTTCAACCTGAAAGGTTTTAAGCATGATTTTTCAGAGGTGATGAGAGCCTACTACCTCTATTGAGCTTATTTACAACTGCCAGTAGTCATGAAAACCCACTGTGTCTTACATTAGATACATAAGAACAAGACTAATGAATATGTCTGAAACTTTTGGCAACGTCTGCGTGCCACAGATGTTACATCAAATATTGTGAACATCTGAAATAAATAACCACAATGTATGGACCATCACGCAGAACTATAATGTTAAAAAGTGGAAGTGTATATTATATTCCTTTCTCCATACTTTTAGCAGAACACTGTTGTGCTCTAGTAAAATCTTGCTTGCTCATAGTCTTGTTTTCCCTTTACTCAATCCTGTGTTGAATTCATCATAATCCTACGTTTAAAGCGTCAGTCTGTTGCCATGGAAATGACTGATGTCACAAATGCAGTTAGAACTTCATGACAGGATCAAATATAAAAAGAAAATGGGGCTAGAGAAGAAGAAAACCATTGTTCAAATAGCAAAGCTTAGGTAACAAGCTAAAAGGAAAAAGTGCACAGGGATATACAAAGAGTAAGGCGATTTATTATTTAAGTCTGTTGGAGGAAAATCCTCCTTTAAAATTTTCTCTTTCAAATACAGAGTGATGTTTTTTGGGTTATATATAAAAAACATATACAAGTGTATCATAAAACTAAGCTTTTTAAACTTTTACACCTTGAACTATCACATATACCAAAACAGAAGTACACAAAATAGCCACAATAGTGAACAAGAAGTGAAGATAGGTGGGTTTTCTTAATGAAAAGAATAGGAAAATAAATAAGTTTTAATTAAGAGATGGTGCATATGCTCTTTGTTCATTACTGGAAAAATCAATTGAAGTACCATTTAAAGATTTATTCAAATTAATTTTGGCATGTTCACAAAGTGACATTTCTCTGAGGTCAGATTTTGCATCTTTTTAGTTATTTTTACTGTGTCTGAGACTTCAGTTTCATGGGCTGACTGAAAACTTCTTGCTGGCTGTATTATGTGGTCTGTCAGACTTGTCAGATACAGTATATCTTGGAGAAAAAATGCACTTACAAGATGCTCAGTGGTACCAAGTGGGTTACTTTTCCATTCCCAGTATAGAGTGTAGCCAGCTGTTACACTGTTATTAAAAGCAACAAAGGTAAGAAACAGATTAATGATAACGATTTGAAGTCAGAGCAATTTTTGGAAAAAGATGTCAAAAGGTGCTGCAACCTTCCAAATATATTTGTAAAAATCCTGGTGAGTGGCAAAGCAATTTCTTTCATAATTATAGGACTAAGGAGCCTTATGAATAACATAAAATTTTTAAAATATATTGTTTTCCTCAGTATTTCCCTATTGGCTAGCTTAGATTGTTTGCTGCTTATGTTGCTTTTTGCATATCCCACACTCAAGTGTCCACCTTTCTCGTGGACGTGTAGGTTCCAGAAGCCTATAGAACCCAGCAGAGCAACTAGGTGTCATAAAAGTTGGGTGTTGAAATGCTCTGTGTCATGGTACCCAGCTCACTTCTTGAAGAATTCAGAAGTAAAGTTCACTTTTCATGGCTGAGAAAACTGACAAATATACTGTTTGTACAGAATAACAGAGGCCACTGTGCTTACATTAAAGATGTATCATACAGGTGGACCTCATAAAAGATGCAGGTGAAGCGTATTGTAGACCCTTTCTATTCTGTCCACTTTCTAATAAAGGGACAAATATGCCCAGATCTTGCCTAAACTTGGAACCAGGAGATAGTTGGAGCATGCAACTAGACCTGAATAGGTGGAGAAGCACCATTTACATATGATGTGGGAGATCTAAGAGAAAAGAATAGATATCCTCTTGTCCTCGGTTCTATCCTCTGGGTTAAATTATTGTACAAGATAAATTTATAAACCACTTCTTGGTATTCGTTTTGTGCAGTGTTTGAATACTTACCCTGTATTAGCAACAGCTGCACATCTAAAAGCCCAATCTAAAACCCATTGGAATCAATGGGGAGGGTCACACTGACTTCAAAAAAAAAGTGAATTGAGCCAAGATGTTAAAAGGAAAAGCTTGTTCTGTTTAAAAAAAAAAAAAAAGAAGTCTTGGCAATCTTATAAAGTTGGCACTCTGAGGTTGCTTATAGCTAACATATTCCATCTTCATAATAAGAAAGAGTTTATGCTACCTAAGGTTAGCTTATTAGTATCTAATTGGAAGTCCGGCATAAACTTCTTTCAGTCAGCACTTCATTAAATTTACAAGCATTCCCCCACACACTTGTGTGTGGGATGCAGAATAGATCAGAGACATTTAACTACTTGGAAGCTGGCTTTGGCACAGAACTATTCATCCAGACCCACTGCTTTTTTTCCGTATGTGAAGGGCAAAAGCAGAAAACTATTTCATATTATAGTCAGATGCCACCTTCATTTGTCCACCTGCCCACATCACAAAACAGTTTACAATTGTGATGAATGTAGCCAGTCAGACTAAGATTTGCCATGCTGAATGCACGCCTCAGGCTTTGGCTAAGTTTAAATTAGAATGTCCCAGTCATTTCTAAGATTAGCCTTGGAGGAAATTAATTGTCTTGAAAGATATGCCAGCTAGCCTCACGTGTCGTCTGCATGTCTTGTTACAGAGAACTACACTTCATCAGTGACATCACTGGAATGCCAAGGATGTACCTTTTGCTAACTTTTCATCTTTCCATCAAAAGTCATGCAAACTGGCTAAGTTGCAGTATTTCCATCTTGGAGGGCCTACAGTTTAGAAATGAGCCACATGAAAAAACAGGTATGTTCTGGATAAAAGTAGTGCCATATGGTAATATTGAAGCAGTGTCATAGCAGGAGTTAAATACATGCAAATATCTTAATTTTTTTTTCTATTCTGTTCGAAACCAGTTTTTAAGCTACATTTTGTATATAGTGACTATAACAACCAAAACAAAGCACTGTCTTTATACATTGCTGCTTATTTCCCCTCAGTGGAACAATGAACTGCTCTAAAGTAACAAGATATTCATATAGCTGTGCAAGATTCTCAAAAATATGAATAACATTCTACGATTTATTAACATCAGTTCAGGTCATGTCCTCACATGGAAAGTTTGCAAGAGCTTAAAGACAAATGTGAAAAAATCTTTTGCTTTGAGGTGGCATAGCTATCCATATGAGAGACATAAAAGGATGAAGGGAAGAGAATTAGGAAACTCAATCGAACTTTCAATTTGTGTTGACCAAACCCACCTCATAAAAGCTTTCAAGCAATAAAGTGCAAGATCAATTAATTCTTTGCAATGCTGGGCTTGTCAATCATAAATGACTTGTAAAATTTCTCAGGGAGTTTGTAGGTGACCTTGTTGTCTCCCTTAGTCTGCCTCTCTGAGAAAACTTTGTGTACAGGAATCGTAGGTAACAGGGTTTCCATGAGGTCCAGTGGAAAGAAGTAAATGCTGTCTGATCTCAACAATTCCAATACCCCTGCAAGACTGTTATTACAAAGGAGTGGATACTTTTTCATCCTCTCCCAGGAAAATTCCAAAAGAGATTGTAAGACCTGCAATTTTCCCTTCTAATAAGTGCTAAAAATACAGGAAAGGACTTTTTGTAAAATTAAACTTTCACCTCTGACCTACATATTTATTTTTCTCTTCTTAATGACAAATTACACAAGCAAAATGACATGCATTTGCTAATGCTTTTTTCCCTTAAATGGTTTCCTAGCAAGCTCAAATTCAGTTCCCCAGTTATGCCTTAACATTACTGGGTATATTTTTTGTTATGCTATAATGCTACTGAATTCTTTTATTTTATACACTTAGGAGTTTCCAAAGATTTCCAAAGAAACTAACTCTTTTTACAAGACTTGGCAGATGAACAACAAAACAAATTTTGGCAAAAAAAGCTATCTTTTAACTAACTAAACAGGAAAAACACATTCAGTTTTCATGTACCTTGGAAATTTTTACTACAGAACACTGTAAATTTATTAATCTGGGGTTTTAAATTAAAGCAGACAACTGAAATTGGATTATTGTTGGACAATTCTTGCAAGATAATCTTTTTATTCATTCAGCTCTATGACAAAGTAGTAAGAGACCTCCACTGTGTCCTCACATGAAATTAACTTTAAAAGTATTGAGTAAGATTCAAGATAAACACAGTAAAATCCTGGTACCACTGAACTCAATAGCCATATTCCTTTTAACAACATTAGGGCCAGGATTTCACTTTATTTTATCCTGAAAAAAATGTTTCCTTAGTTTTTTGTGTATAATTTTAATCGGAATTCTGAATATTTCTTCTGCCTTCTCTGCCTTTCTGCTAAATTAGATGTATTTTCTCATCAACTGTGTTACTAGAAAGACACAATGCAATTCCAATCCCTTGCATTTGAAGGTGACTATGGATTTTAACTGCTTTAATCTGAGTGCACAAAAAGGTCTTATTTTTGGAGAATTTCAGTTCCTCACTCTGAGAAAGCCGTGCTCTTTAACAGATAAGGTAACTGAAAAGGGGTGACAGATGTAAAAGTGACAAGGAAAGTAAAGGTACTGAGTCTAGGCAGATCTATGTTCAAGGTGGTACATGGTACGGTTAGAAAAAGAAAACTTTTATTTAAACTTCCGTGTCAATGAGAACAAGTACAGGAATTACTACAGTATGAACTGAAAATCCAATAATTTGACAATTTTTAGATTAGCCTGGAAAATTAGTGAAGAATATGTTCTTTTGCATTAATGATAGATGCGACTTAACTGGATTTTTCCAACTGTACTGTCTGTGATTCATTGTCTGAAATCAAACTAAGGAAAAGGCTCAGAAGAAATTAATGTATAGTCAAAGGAATTAGAAAGTCCTATTCTTAAGAATTACATTTTCCAAAAGTAATTCATACATTTTTTACTACTACAGCCTAGCTAATAAGTTTCAAAACCATCTTTGTTGGACTGTACAGCTTTTTCACATTATAGATGTGAAATATCACAGTCTTCTGTTTATCTGCATTTTTTAACTAAATCAAGTTCCTAGTTGGATCTGTATGCAAATTTTGATCCAATGAGCTAAAGCTTTTTCAAGAGACAATTGGGTCTTCTTACCAATTGGTTTCTTGTTGCTATGCAATAAAATAATAGTAATAATCTGACGTTTCAAAAAGGAATTGATGAGTTGGTAAAGTGTTTAATTAGGTAGGAATTGGATACAGGTCAAGATGTGATAGCAACTCTAAAAGATAATGAAAATAATTCATAAGCGAAATAGTCCCTTCAAAAAGTGTGATTATAATAGACATATTTCTTAAACAGAACCATAATTCAAAAAGCACTCAGGGAGGAGAGGTAGCTAAACCACTATGTGACATTTTCATGTATTATTAGGGAACAGTAAGTTTTCAATAGTGGCTGAAGTCCGATCCAGAGCAAATCGTAATGGCTATATATGCATTTTTCAATGTTGTAAAAAGAAAACGTGTCATCCAATTATATTAAACTTCACTCCATAAGCTTTTATTTGTAATGATAGTGATAAGCTGCAAAAAATAAAAGATTTGATGAAATGGAGATGGAGGGAAGAGTAAAACACTAACATCTAATGAAAGCCAGACTTGAAATAATACAACCATCTTGCCCCCTCTTAGTAAGGACTGGGAATATGATTCCTTATTCTACGTACCAGTGACTCCTGCAGCACCTCCACTACTACGTGTATTTTAGTCATATGATTTAGTTTTAGATAGTCCTGCAAGGAGCAGGGAGTTGGACTCAATGATCCTTATGGGTCCCTTCCAACTTGAGATATTCCGTGATTCTATGATATTGCTGGCAATGGTAAATCCACATAGAGCTGAGCCTATGTTCCTAAGTAGGGACACACATGGTTTGTATAGCTATAGATAAGCACATGAATTCCGTGATGATTATCTAAACATTGATTCTTTGTACTCATAAGACAGCAATCCGATCAGCACTATTCCCAAGTACATGGCAAATATTGGTTAATTTTTATACATAACGATTTCTGAGGCAGAGAAGGTTTGTTAAGGAGATAAGAAACTAGGGCCAAGACAGACTACAGAACTGCACAAAGGCAGGCTAAAAGAGCCTCAAGGAATAGACCTATTTATTCCCTTCCCCCCCCAAAATAACATCCTGACAGATCCTTATCTAAGGTTCTCTTAAAAATTTCCAGCAATGCAGACTTCACAGCCTTCAAAAGTGTGCTGGTCCAGTGCTTTTCAACCCTTTCTGCGAGTTTTCCTCAATGTCCAGTTCTAATTTTTCTTACTGTTGTTGAAGCCTATTACTTCTCATCTTATCCGTCTCGAATAGACAATAAATAATTACCTTATTCTTTGCAGCAACATTTTATGTACGTGAAGATTCTTGTCTGTATTATGCCTTAGTCTTTTCCTTTTTTAGGTTAACTAATTGCAATTTTCCTAGTCTTTCTTGTAAGTCCTGTGTTTGATGAGCTCCTTCTCATGGCCTGTTTCTGGATTCGCTGCCATTGGTTGGATTTTGCTTCATGTTCTTCTTGAAGGTAGTGTCCAAAACTGAAAACACCCAAAGCCTTAATAATGCAGAATTTCTATCTGCATCTTGTAAGCTGTTCTCCTGTTTATATGCTGCAATATGCTTTTTTGCAACAGCATGATTTTGTTAACTTATGATCAACTGGTAATCCATTACAAGTCACAAGTCACTCCCATGGAGGCCTGTCGTCAGCCAGTTGCTGCTCATCATGCAATTGTGGGATTGAACATTCTTGTCTGAATATAGTATCTTGCATTTACTGTTGAATATCATCCATTCACTTGCACATCCTTTCTCCATTTTGAATCTTAAACCTGTCTTCCACTTTACAGACAGTCTCTTTCAGCTCCAAATTGTCTGCAAGTTTAAGAAACACATTATTACAGTTTCATAGTTTTAATGGAAATATTTAACAGATTAAAGTAGGCACGGGCTACTGCAAAATCCCACTTGGTCTAGCTTTTGTTTAGTGATGAAAAACTATTGACTCACCACAAAGTATTGTCATACTACTGCTTTGCATCCCTGTTTTAGCAATTTCATCTAGACCACACTTCCCTAGCCTACTGTGCATTTGTCATGTGAGACAGAAGACCCTTACAGCAGTCAAGATATATACTATCTATTTATTCTTCCCTGCCCCACAGCCTGTTCCCCTGTGGTAGAGTAAGATAGCTTAGTGTGTTCATGGTGAACTCCTGTTTGTTCTCACCTGTTTCCTCACTAACTTTCAAGTGTTTACAGATAGATTGATCCATAATTTTTCAGTTTGCCTCCCATTTTTGAAAGAAGCAATATATTTCTTTTTTTCCCAGAGCATCACCCCATTGCTCAAGAACAGCTACTGCAATATCTGAGGTAGCTTTGGATAATCATTTAAGCAAGAATCTCACAAATCCTTACTTTGTAAGAATCCAAAGTTGAAATTCTTTGCCAATTTGAAAGCAGCCAGCTCACTGAAGTATTCTTACGCTGTCCTGTACAAGTATTGTCTTGGCCACCTGCTTGCATTAACTTTGTTAGAGAATGCAAATCCAAAAATATTAAACCTTTAAATTTTGTCTTCATTATCTATCATAAGTTCCTCCTTTCTGTCCTGTAGCAGAGCAGCAATTCCCTTCTCAGTCTTATAGTGCTGATGTGCATATATGCTTCTTGTTCCCGTTGATGTATCTAACTCATTTTCCACCTCAGACCTTCATATGTGCTTACAGAACTGAACCTAGTTTCCACCTTCTGTATCTTTTGCTTATGCATGGTGGCAGTGAAACCCATCATTAAGCAAATTGCTCCCTTCCTACATTCCCCGTCTCCTACTTTGCATCCTTAGTATCACTTCTTTGCCAATTCTCCTGAACTTCTTTGACTCGTCTTCCTGATTTCTGCATTTTTTTCAGTCGGCTGATTTAATTTCACATTGCTCCATCTCTTTTTAAACGTGATCAGCTCTCATGTCGTGGTCACTCTGATCCACTTTACTTTGCACTCTCAACATTCTCAAACTCATTGCTTGGAATCCAACTTTAAAGACCCTTTCACTATTTGCATACTTCGCTATCTGCACCAAAACATTATTACTAACTGATTCCAAGGACTTGCTGAGCAGTCTGCATACTGTCCTGTACCTTCCCCAAAGTCACACCAAGTTGCTGCAGAATTTAGTTGAAGTCACCTCTGTTAACCACAGAACATCTTTCTCCTGTGAAAACGGAAATAAAGATAATCATGCATTCCTTGATCTAACATGTACCACCACCCCCCGTGCAGTTTATTTGGAGGGTTAGAAGTAGAAATATTCTTCCCATGTTTGGAACTATTTTTGCTTGTTCCATACTATCAGCCCTTCAAGCCGGATGGTAAGGGAACATAAGCTTTTGCCGCACCTAAAAGGCGTAGAGGTTGTTTGGGCTTGCTTCCTTCCTGCGACATTTTGGATACAAAAGGGAGAGTCCAGTGCAAAGTTTACCAAACAAAACCCTTAGATCTCGATGCATATCATAGCCTTGGTAACAGCAGCATGAGACAGAATATTTGGTACGTTGTACATTTGTAGGTCTGATCCACATGCTTTAATAATGACATAGGAAACTAGACCAGTTAGTTTTCCTAACAGCTGGAATATGCCTTACTTTGTAATTTACACAATGAAAATAATGAGATGATAGACCCTATGATTATTTTCTTAACTATACATCATATTTTATTCAGTAAGGCATGACTTTAACCTGGGGTCTGAAAGACTAATCAGTGAGCAAAACCCTCTAATTAAAATGTACTCTTATTTATAATGTACTCTTAATGTTCCCTAAATCTTTAGCTGATGATTGAAATGCTTTTTTGATAATAATATATGCTATTTTATCTAGTTTTCTTTTTCTCTAGAAACATCTGTGAAACAGAAGGGATGAGACTTTCTCTTAAAAATTGTGGGAATACATAAAATATACAGTACACTTCCTGTTATAGAAGGCTATTTATTAGGCTAAATACTTGTGCAATATTTGGCAAATGATCAAAACTAGTTTCTCCTGATGTGTTTACAATGTTCTAAATTAAAAGCAAAGCCCATTTTCAAGTGACATTTGTCATACAAACTGAAATGTTTCTCTCATGCTGCATGTGGTTGTACTTTCTGCTTGACAGGATAAGCTCCAAATGTTGAGTACGAAGTTTGCAACAAAGTTCTTGTGAGAATTAGACTTGCCATCCAGCAATTCTTCTTATAAGAAGAACGAAAGGAGTCTTTCCCCCAGTGTAGGATTTTTTTTCTGTGACTGTATGTTTACTTAACTTTCTGCCTGATGCTGTACTTAATCAGCTACACTGAGAGAAATTCTTTTGATTTCATTGCATATTCTGTTGCTCTTTACCCCATTTTAATGTTCTTTCCCATAACCTTTGAGTGGTAAAATGGTCTCAGACAAGAACAGAAGAGCTCCCATTTCTCTAGTGAATGCTTCAGAAATGTACTAAGCCATAAATTTAGCAGAAGTTTTGAACAGACACCGTCTTCTGCATCAAACTGTGAAAAAATAGCTTGGAGTGCTATAGAAATGCACTTTCAATGTTAAAAAAATTACTCAGCACCATATGCAAAACATCCTCTTTTCAACTCAGGTTCAAAACTTGTTATACAAACCTGTTTATTGATTATCATTATTGTTTCCTTAGGGTTTTTGACAAGTTTTGAGTGAAAACTGAGTCTGTTCTTAATAGGAGCTTTTGAGTGTATTTCACCATTACATATGTATTCAAAACCCATGCACCACTTAACATGTTGCTCAGGAAAAATGTGCTTGGGTCATGTTTCGTGGTATAAATAGACAGATAGGCAAACACATACACTGTATCATTTCCAAGAAAAGCATTTCATATTCCAGTAACCTGTCCCGCTTTTCATATCTCAGATTTAGTAATCTTTTTACTGAGTTGCAAACTACTCTTGGACTTTTAGTCATCCTTGAATTTAAATAAAAACTACTGGCATCTGTAGTTTTATTTCTTTTTTCCTTTACCTAAGTGCTTTAATAACCATGAATGGTCCTGATTGAAATTCCAATGAGAGAATCTGCTGCAGTTCAGGAAAAGAACCATTTGCCATATGCAGGCAACTGCCCTGTGGATATTTTAGGACTGTAGCTTCAGCTGAATCAGGGATACTGGAAAGAGAGTGAGTAAAAAAAGTTTGTGTATGCAGTTTTCAGGAAAAAAAAAAAAAAGAAGCCTTTTGTCCCAACCCTTGAGTACCTCTCTAAGGAGTACCTCTCTAAGGAGCACATTTTACTTCCTGTTCTAAAAGATTCAAGTGGCAACAAAAAGGTTTTTTTCCTACGAAGTAACTACAACATAATTAACTACAGTTTTTGGAGCCAAGAATTTTCAGAAATGGTGCAGAAAATATTTAACAGAGACAATCCAAGAAAATAGTACTGAAAGCTAGTTATTACACCACATTCTGTAAAGAAAGACTTGTATAATAAATAACAAATATGGCCCAAGCTATCAAACCACAGTTATATGATGAAGAATACACTGTTGTTGCTTTGTCTTTTTACATTCTCCCCATTGCCAGCACCCCTATTACATTGCACAAAAAGATTCTACCATAACAAAATGAGATCCTTTTGAAGGCTGGATCCCATTTCCTTCGTCTGATGTAAATATCAAGTAATACAATGTTGCCGGAAAATTTATGCCAAATTAAAGCCACAGTAAGGTAGCAGAATTGAGATTATCTCACTACACAGGAGTCAGGAAAAAATTTAGATGGAAAGCATTCTGTGTATAGAAGAACACATAATAGTATTCAAAGTGATATTGAGAGATACAGTCTGGAGGTCAGGAGTAAACAAGGAAGTCAAGTTTCTTTATGCTCAGCTCTAAATATTTTCGTTTTTTAAACTTAATTAGGATTACTCATTTATGCTTAGATACCCATAAATGCTTTTTGAGGAGGTACAGATAAACACAATAAAGATGCAGGTAACTGAAGAAAGAAACATTTCAAACTGAACAAGGATGCTGAAGTCGAGAGAACTGGCCTCGGCTAATTTGAGATTTTAGTGAAGGGTTGCTCATGGGACTGAACTAATGACCCTGTGATTTCCTTATTTTAGGAGATAGCTTCAGCAACTTATGGAAAATTTGAGCATCTGGAATCTGAACTAACTGCAATGGATGGGAAAATGAAACAGCTTCAACTAGATCGCTGCTGGTACTGGAGGAAGCTTTCTGAGATCTGCCCATGGGAATCGACAGGAGGGAAAAAACATCTTAGTCAATGATTGGGGTACATGCAGCAATCACTCTTGAGCAGTGGCAGTATTTTAGGCTATTGTTACCGTGATGATACACTCCAAAGCTCTTTTAGGAAAAAAATCTGCTTCCAGCTACATTATAAAGACATAGTGTAGAGAAAGGAGACTCTGGCATGGAGTCTCTGGAGTCCCTCCGTAATCTCTTGAGGCCACACATGAACTTTATCTACCGTAAGGAGCATTATTGCATGAGTTTTATGTCAGCAGGATTATCAGAAGAAAAATAAACGTTAACAAACAATGCAGACTTGCATGAAACCAAGCTAGTGAGTGAAAGCATCAGATTAGCAACTGTCACATGGACAGATTGTAACAGATAGTAATAATAAGGCTCCAGGAAGCTCTCAGGATTTTCTTACTACGCAAATTCTTTATATCACATCCTACTTAAAAAGTAATCTTCTGACAGCCAACTGACTTTTTGTACAATCATCTGACATGCTACTTAACTGTTAAGTATGATCACATCAAGCATGATCATAATACATAAAATGAGGAGTTTGTAGCATTTTTTTTAAGGTAGAGAAGTCAGTTTCCTTCTCAACCATAATCCTGCACTTCTTAAGAAGATGAGAAACTTCTGATGAAACAAAGTGGTTTATATAGAATTCAGACTGTAGATGAGTTAGTTATTGTTCCCTCTGCATGTCATCTACTATGACTACTGCGTAGATATTACATAAACCACATACCAGGGACCCAGTATAGACATAGGAAATTCTATAGTGGACTCTCAGATACAAGGCATTCTTTTAATTTCCATGTATCTCACACTATGTCGCCAGGATTTACAGTTAAATTTGTTGTTGATCTAAAAATTGCTGTAGATTAATGCATAAACCAAAAGACTGTACCTCCCTTCCATACCTGTTAACATTAGCACTGATGAGTTATTCTACAGGCAATTAGGAGAAATCGCTGGCTTGGTAGCCCTTGTCCTTATGGGACATTTCAACTTCCCAGACTGGGAATACCATACTGCTGTTAAAAGCAAGTCTGGGAAATTCCTGGAGTTGGTTGAAGATAATTTCTTGTCGCAAGTACTCAGCAAGCCAACTAGGAAAGGTGCCCTCCTAGGCTTGTCATTGGTGAATAGAGAAAGACTCATAGGAGATATGCTGGTAGGTAGCTCTCTTAGCCACAGTGATCACAAATAGTTGAGTTTAAAATTTTCAGTGTAATGAGAAAAAAGTTCACCAGAGTTACTACCCTGTATTTCAAAGGAGCAAACTTTAAGCTACTCAGGGACCTACTTCAGAGTGCCCCCTGGGAATCTGCCTTTGAGGACTTAGAGCTCCACGAGTGCTGGTCAGCCTTGAAGAACCACCGCTTGAAAGCACAGGAGCAGGCCATCCCATTGTGTCGCAAGTCAAGCAAGCAGGGCAGAAGACCAGCTTGGTTCAGCAGGGAACTCCTCTTGGAACTCAGGAGGAAAAAGAGATTGGATGATCTCCAGAAGCAAGGTCAGGCTTCGCAGGAAGATCATAGAGATGTGGTTCACAAATGCAGGGAGATGACACGAAAGGCCAAACGTCAACGACAGATGAAACTGGCCAGTGTTGTGCCCAACAACAAGAAAGGATTTTTGAAGTATGTTAATAGCAAGAGGACATCCAAGGAAAATATAGGACCCCTACTTGTTGAAGATGGTCCCATGGCAAATAGAGGTGCAGAAGAAGTGGAAGCATTCAGTGCTTTTTTTGCCTCAGTCTTAACAGTAATGATAGACCTTGGGCTGTCCAGTCCTCTAGTTGAAGGACCACAACTGCAGGAACAGTGACTTGCCATTTGTGGACACGGAAGTTGTAAGGGACCAGCTCTATCAGTTGAATATTCTTAAGTCCATGGGACCTGGTGGGATTCATTCCGGAGTACTGAATGAGCTAGCAGATGTGATGGCAGGACCCTTCTCAATCATCTACGAGAAGTCTTCGGAGTCTGGGGAGATCCTCACTCACTGGAAGCTAGCGAAAGTTATTCCAATTTAGAAGAAGATCCAGGAAACTAGAAACCTGTTAGTCTAAACTTACTACCTGGAAAAATGATGGAGAAGATCCTGCTGGGGGCCACTGAAAGGCATCTCAAGGCCAATGCCATCATCAGGCACAGTCAGCATGGGTTCACAAAGGGAAAGGCCTGTCTGACTAGTCTGATATCCTTCTATGAAAAGGTCACCCACCTAGTGGGTGAAGGGAAGGCAGTGGATGTGGCTTTTCTGGATTTTAGCAAAGCTTTTGATACTGTCCCTCACAGCATCTTTCTGGACAAATTGTCCAACAGTGAGATGGGGAGGCGCACACTGTGCTGGGTGAAGAACTGGCCTTTTGACATTCGGAAACATTTTTTTACCAAGAGGGTGATCAAACACTGGAACAAGCTTCCTCGAGAGGTGGTTGGTGCCCCATGCTTGTCAGTACTTTAAAAAGAGGCATTCGGACAATGCCCTTCATAACAGGCTTTAACTTTTGGTCAGCCCTGGACTGACCAGCCAGTTGGACTAGATGATCGTTGTAGGTCCATTCCAACTGAACTATTGTACCCCAATCTAGATAAATGTTTGTGAAAGCTGCTGAACAAAATGAAACCAGAAAGCCAAAACCTTCCAGAAGCTGTTGCACCTTTGATGAAAGGTGGAAACCTTTGTGATATTTCCCACTGGCAACGCTTGCTCCTCCAGCACTTCAGCGAGCATCCCTTCACGGGCTTGTGACAGTTGTGCTCTGGGCTGTGGCCACTCAGGTCTTGAAGACTTCCAGGCGCAGGGGTCCCACAACCTCTCCGGGCAGCCCACTCCAGTGCTTCATGATCCTCACAGGCATTTTGGTTCTTCTTCCTTATCGCCAGCCTGACCCTCTCTAGTTTCAGGAGATGCCACGGTCTCTCACCCTCCCACCAGGCAGTGCTGCGAAGAGCCTGTCCCCATCCCCTTGATGCCTTCCCCACAGGCACCGGGCTGTGCTGTGAGGTGCCCCGACGGCTTCTCTGCTCCGTGCTGAACCAGCCCCAGCCCCACAGACCCTCCTTGCCTCCCCTAAGCCCCTCTGCTTTGGCAACCTGTCTCCGGGACCCCAGAGAGGACCCAGTGCCCGCACGAGGCCTGATGGGTGCTGAGCGGAGGGGATCACCCTTGCGCCCTTGGCTAGGCGAGAAAGAGAGGAGGAAACCTGCCAAAGCGAGCCAAGTGCTGCCTGTGACCCCCCACGGAAGGAAGCAGGGGAGCCCAGAGGGCTGGCCAGCAGCGCTGGGGTGTGGGGAGAGCCCGTGGGACTTTGTCCTGCCGCCTCCCAGGGAGGCACGAGGTGTTACCCAGTGAACCCTCTTGCCCTGTGTGCCTGGAGAC
The DNA here is from genome assembly GCF_965183815.1 of Platalea leucorodia. Taxonomy (NCBI): domain Eukaryota; kingdom Metazoa; phylum Chordata; class Aves; order Pelecaniformes; family Threskiornithidae; genus Platalea; species Platalea leucorodia. The sequence goes on from NC_138858.1 coordinate 50,251,274, forward strand.
GTCTGCCACGGCCAGAGTGACCTGACGGGGCCCTGGGAAGACACGGCCGACGCCTCGGTGGCTGGCGTCAAACACCGATGGCGAGCACAAGACAAGAGCTGGGGGGACGGAGCGGGCAGTGGCGCTGCGCTAAGCCCTGTTGTCACCGAGGGATGGGCTGAGACGTCCCCAGAGACAGACCGTGATGTCACCTAGCGATGGACTGTGACATCCCCGAGCGATGGATTGTGACCAGGCGTCCCTCACTGCTTATATTCGGGCGCCGAGCCTCAGCCAGCCGGCTCGTGCCCACACTCCGGCTGAGCAGTTTGCGAGGTTTGGAGTGCTGAGCGAGGCCTTTGGTGCTGGTGTCGTTCTCGGGGAGTTGTTTCTTGCAGCTCTCAGTGCCCGACCCCAGAGCCGTCGGAGGATTTTCCCTGGCCCTGCCAGCTTCAGGCAGGTGGGGCAGCCAGCAGTCGCGCTCGCAGCAGCAGAGGTGAGCTGGGCGGGGAAACGTCACCCTGGGGAGCTGGGAGGGCTTCCTTCTGGAGGGACCTGGGCATTTCTTCCACCCCTCCCCAGGCCAGCCAACGACTGTGGCCTCTCTTCCTTTTCTAGCGTGACACCCGCTGCTGCAGCGCTGGTGAGAGGGAGCGGCACGACACCCCCAGCTCCCCCCAGCCCACCGCAGCACGTGGAGAGCATGGCCACGGAGCTGGAGGACCGCTGCCCCATCTGCCTGGGCAGCTGGGAGGAGGCCAGCTTTGTGACGCCGTGCCTCCACCGGTTCTGCTACCCGTGCATCCTGCGGTGGGCTGAGAGCAAGCCCGAGTGCCCCCTCTGCAAGAGGAGGATCGTCTCCATCTTGCACTCGGTGCGGGCAGACGACGACTACAAGGAGCACGTCATCACGCCATCCGTGACACCACCAGTCGTCGTCCGCCAGGCGGGACGAGCTCCCAGACACCCAGCTGCCCACAACCTCCATCACCCTGGAGCACCCCAGCGGTGGGCTGCAGAAGGGGTGCCCAGGCGTCCCGTGGGTGTCTTCCAGCCCCCAAACTGGCTCAACCTTTTCCAGAACAACCTCACGCTCTTCCAGACCCTGCAGCACTGGGTCCATCAGGAGCAGGAGGAGCTCTTTGGCAGCAGGGTGCTGGAGGCAGCCACAGTGGAGGACACCACCGCGGGCATCCCGACCAACCAGGGGATGGATGCAGAGCTGGGGGTCTCCCTCCAAGACCGCACAGCGACGCTCGCGCAGCAGCGCGCACGTGTCGCTGTGCAACGGCGCAGCAGAGAGGCCCACCGTCTGCCGCGCCGGCGGGACGCCCGTGCTGCCGGGGGGCGGGAGGGCAGCCCCGCGGGTGCCCCCAGCCCCGCTGCCTCCCGAGGACGCTCCCTCGCCCCCGGCCCAGCCCCCTCCAGCAGCCCTGCGAGATCCAGCGCGGACGAGCTCCCCGGCACCTCATCCGCTGCTGCTGGTGAGGGTCCCGGCAGCCACCCCTCCGCTCCCATTGCCATCCCTGCGGAGCAAGGAGAGCCCCAGCAGGAGCCAGGGGAGGCTCTGCCCGGGCCCTCCGCTTCCAGCCGGGGCAGACAACGCTCCCCTGGGGGGCCACGGCGACCCCCGAAGAGGACGACCGGCAGCTCCAAGGCCTCTCCTGCCAACAAGAGGCCCAGGCCACGTCGGTGACCCTACAGGGCTCCCCAAGCCTGCCTCGGGGGATGGCCAAACCAGGAACGGGCCACCAGCTGGGGCATGCGCCGGCCCTCAAGGGCTCCCGGCCCCCCCAGTCCAATTACCCAAATAAAATCAATGCGTGAAAACTGCAGAAAAACTCTCAGTGTTACTAACAGCGCAGCTGGCGTTGCTGTCCTCGCCCTTCGGGGCTTTTTTGCAAGAAGGCGTGGGATGTTAATGCTGAGGGGACCTGCTGGATGTGACAGGTGCAATTTCGTTGTTCCCCCCGAAGGCAAGTGCTGCCCAGCTCCAGACCTGCATCTCTGCAGCCAGTCCCGGGGCAGAGGTTTCCAGCTGGGGAGGTCTCCAGGGCCAGCCCCTGCCCCACCGCTCATCACCCCACGCCTGGCCTCCTCCTCGCCGCACCCTCTGCCCCCGCATCCCGCGGCTCTGCTCTCCTCCCAGCCTGCGCTGCCCCGTGCAGCCTCCCTGTGGTGCCGCCCAAAGCCCTCCTCCTGCCTGCAGTCACGGCTTGGTGCTGCTCTCTGCAGCAGCCTAGGCTCGGACCCCGCCAAGCCAGGAGCCCCAAGGAGTTCAGCAAGGGAAGCACAAAGCCTCGCGCCTGGGGAGGGACAACGGCAGGCACCAGCACATGCGGCGGGCTGCCCGGCTGGAAAGCAGCCAGGGAACCGTGACACCATGCTGCTGCCCTCGAGCACAGCCTTTCCTCCCGCTCTTCCACAGCCAGCCTTGGCGCTGGCATTTCTCCTGCTCTGCTTGCAAAGGACCCATCTTTGGCAGATGGATGCCAAGCGGCTGAGGACACTGCGTTGTCTGGTTTGGAGAAAAGGCGGCTCAGGGGCGACCTCATCGCTCCCTACAGCTTCCTGAGGAGGGCAAGTGGAGAGGGAGGTGCTGAGCTCTTCTCCCTGGCATCCAGCAACAGGACGCGAGAGTTCAAAGCTGCATCAGGGCAGGTTCCGACTTGCTAGTGGGAAATCTTTCTTTACCGAGAGGGTGGTCAGACACTGCAGCAGGCGTCCTAGAGAGGTGGGCGATGCCCCGTGCCTGTCAGTGCCTTAAAAGGAGGCATTTGCACCATGCCCTTCGTCCCAGCCTTTAACTTCTGGTCAGCCCTGGAGCCATCAGGCACTTGGACTAGATGATCACTGTAGGTCCCTGCCAACGGGAACTAATGTGTTTTACTACCTTTCAATACCATCAAATCAGCATTGTTTGCCTTTCTCCAATTTTCATGTTTTTCAATGCTATAAACATCATCTGATGAAAGAAGTGAAAAATCTTTTTTAAAGTAATCTCATTGTTGTTACAGAAAATGAGAAAATACAAACAATTCCTTCCAGCCCCATACAATATTTGTAGGCTGTGTATGCTGTCTAACTGTTGTTGTCTCTTGTCCAATACAGTTTTGCTTACATAAATATTTTTTACATTTGCTTCTTCACATTTCAGACTACCAGGCTTTTAAAAAACATGTGTCGCAAGACCTTTTTTGAGAATAGGAACTAAATACTTTGTGCACATATATTGGCTGTTGATGTGTATAGCGTGGACTTATAGTTCAATATGTACTTTCAATTCATGTATCAGCCCCTGAGAGTTTATTGTTTCACTTTTGTTCTCCTCTAAACTCCCTCTGGTATTTCTAAATCCTTAAAGGGAACAAGGCCCAGAGAAAGGAGCACTGTGTTCTGCTGCAATGGTTCTCATTGCATTTTATCATCTTTTCGGCTATTTTATATGGTATAGTATTATGTTTTGGTATTTTCTGATTGTTGCACAGACCATTAATATCCTGGCTTTCAGGGCTACATAACAAAAATCCCATGGAAATCAAAGCAATATGTCCTCAGCATATTTATAGACAAAACTTAAGAGAATTTTTAAAGGTCCAAATTGTTAGAAATAAACATGTTTAGTATCATGCCTCAGAAATTTCGATATAATGGATGCTGTCTCTGGAACATACAGATAGCACGGTAGACTGATCTTTTTACATATTTAAGTTATTAAGCTAGATGCCCATTCAAGCATTTGCACATCCACAAATCTGAATAGCATGGAAAAGTGTAACAACTGCCTGACATTTTAAGTTGTGTATCCATTTGCAGGGGGAACAAGGGATGGTGGAGGAAGAATTGACCATGTGATCTGGATGTCGGTAGTATTAGATGGCCATTTAGCTTCCCCAGGACTTTTGGACTGGTGCAGGCTTCCTCAGATGCAGAATAAGCAGGAAGGATGCTTGCGTGCAGGAGATATTAAAACCCACATAGGATCATGGCAGAGTTGCATTTGGTCCTCCCGAGCACTTCTGTTTGTAATCCCGTGGAGCTCCATAGTGTTTAAGGAGGAGGAATTACCGTAACTCTAGTCACGGGCATTGGGATTGGCACACAGGTAATAGCTGGTCAAATCATAAAAGGCATAGATGCATTCCTGCTATTTTCTGGAGCCCTAAAGCCAAATGTCTTCTGATGCTTTCTCTTTCAAGCAAATAAACACTACACCTTTACTCTGAGCTTTTTGCTCATAATTCACCGAGTCCTTTCAGAGCTGTCATCAAACAAATAGTAGTTGAATATCTGGCTGCCTTCTCTCTCATACGTGAGCAAGTTCCATACAACTCCAGTGATATGAATAAAGTGACTCATACGTCACTGTTGTGTCACAAGGGCGACACAAGCCTTAGAGACAGGAAAATCAGCAGGAGTCCATGCCATGAGTGAACTGTAAAGACTCTTTCTTTAATGTTACTCATCTTGAGTATGTCCCTTATTGCACGCATAAAAAACCTGCTTCGTTAAGGAAAGTAGGATCTAACACTGAGTTAAAAGCCTTAGGATTTGGCCTAGTATTTTTAGCTTTTAATTTGGCACTGCAATGGAACAGTACGTGCTACTCGTTCTTATGCAATAAATACCAAAAATTTTTTTGTTGTATTCTTGTAGTTACAAACTCGTATTGTGCAATAAACTGTAAAAGTGTTTTTAAAACAATATGGTGTTAATAAAGGCCATATTAATTGGAATCTGTGAGTTTTCTGCTAAATTTTTTGTATGCTGCCTATTTTCAACAGCATATTTATGTACTAGCAAGTAGAAAAGATTTTTAGAAGTTGGTATTTTAATAAAGGGTCAGAAAAGTGTTTATGGTGCAATTTTACATTTCTGTTAAGTTCTACAAAAAATAAATGTTTTTAGTCTCATAAACTGCTCACATGAACATAAGGGGCTGTAATGAAAACATCCAAAATAATAAGGGAAGATTAACCAAGAATTGCCAGTTACCTGGCTCCTATTCACGAACAAGGGGATATTTGGCTATACAGAATATTAATAAAATTTAACTATATCCCACGCCATACGTAAGTTTTAACTGAAGGCAGAAAGTTGAGGGGATTCAGAAAATCATAATGTATGGACTTGGCATATATATATGGGCATATCCACATTCAGTCTTTGTGCCTACCAAAATGTAGGTATTGAGGGAATATGAGGATATACTACTGTGTTTATACATAATTAAGTTACGTGATACTCACACTTCACAGTGTTGATTAGCCACCAGTTGATGTTACTAGGAAGAAAACTTACCTTGCTCATCAACAGTTATTTGCCATGGACTTTTCTTAAAACTTTGCATGAAGCCCTTCATACTAACGATTACCACCATCAGGCTTCAGGACTAGCCAAACTAATCCCGCATGGCAATTCCTGCGTTCCCATGAAAAATGCCAATTTATATGGATAAGTCTCTGGAGTTCCCAGTTTCTCTGTGCAGTCTTCCTTAACATTCTCGTTTGAAGGCACACTCTGCAGTCATTTTTCAATTACTTTCTAGTCATCCATGTTCCTTCACATGAGAAAGATTCCACTTTCAGCATGTTTCATGTTGTTTTGGCCATTAACCGCAGAGCTTACAAGAGTTTTTATAACTTAGAGGTGTGGCACCAGCTTATACCCCCTTAGGTAAAGCCCATTTTGAGCTCAAACCAACCTTCCGGTCTCCAGTGCAGAGACTAGTAGACCAGCCACGGATATTCCTTCCACAGAGGCCGATTCCGTTTCCTGCGGTGCCGGGACGACAGGCTGGAGGGGCACAGCCGCCCGATTCCCGGGCTCCTCCAGTCACACGCCCGTGTAACCGGGCACCAGCTGAACGCTGGGGCAGAGTCCCGCTGCGCCCGCGCCCGCTCCCTCCCCCCAGCCGGTGTGACCCTCCACCTTTCCCGGTGCCACCTCCTGGGGGCAAGCAGGCTGCGGGTGGGCGCGGAGGGCGCGGGTCTCTGGGCGAGGGGGCCGCCTGCGCCGCGTTTACTGCGGCTGAGCAGCTGGGACTTGCGTCTGGACGGTTTGCAACGGCAGCCAAGAATGGGGCTTTGTGTCTACCACCCACACTCCTGCGTTTTGTAACTTTGCAACAGCTGTGGAAGATACTCCAAATATTAGCTGCAGAAACAGTCACCTCAGCGCAGCAAGATTTGTCATCAGCTGCAGCTAACAAACACCTCTGTGTTGGGCTAGGACGATGAAGGTAATAATAGAAAATCATGTTGTAATTAGATCTGGTTTTGAACAAAAGACAAATTATTTATTTCTTTCTTCAAATGAAGCATAACACTAAGGTATAAAGGGAGTATAAATAACATCTGATTGTGCTCCTAAGCTCCATGCTATAACTTTCTTGCAATGACATCCTTCAACAAATTAACTACATCATTACTGTTAAGTATTAATTGCACAAAACAGATACACAAAATATATAATGAGCTAGAAAGAGGACAACATTCTTCCATTATGACAAACAACTGTAACAAGAAATGGAAAAAAACCCAATAGATCTAGGCTTACACAGATGGCAACACTGAGAGTTTTAAGTCCTCTCCTTGAACACATTACATGTGATAAATAATATGCAAAATATTTAAAGAATTTTATTGTTGCTTACAGAAGATACTTAGCAAGCAAAGAGACAGTAGCAATCACTGCCTCATGTCTCATATCCCCATCATTCAATGCAAATTTTTACATTTCATGCAAGAATCCTGAGCTTATTTTCAGTAACATTGAAATGTCATCTATATTAATTACCAAATACATACAGAGCCCAGCTACGGGGTCTATTGTATTATTAAGGCATGAAAAAAGAATAACAGTTTATTAACTCTGAATGCCACAAATACAGCACAGCAGTTAGAAGGCTCAAAAAAGCTCAGAAAGTACCAGTGATTTCTGTGCCACGGTCCTCCCAGAACATGACGGTGAGTCATCAGCTCCTGAAAAGGTACAGA